>NC_053451.1:23341149-23960485 GCF_015227805.2 Hirundo rustica | reverse complement strand
CCACGTAACTCTTAATTTTGGAATGGGATTGTGCGTTCATTTCTTATCTTCACTGAAAGAAAAGAGAAACATAAACACACGTATGCACCCCAAAGCTGGGTCACAGATTGAGAAGTCCTTTTCCCTGTATTCTCCACAGCTGGTCCTTGAGAGTCAGTAACAAGCACCCTTGGGACGCAGCAATGGTGAAAGGGAGTGTTTTCAAGTGACACTGTAACCAAAGTGTGCTGAAGGGGGCATTGGTGGCTCACACAAAATGAATGCGGGGTGACCAGCAGACCACAGCAGGGCTGATGTGCCTCCCAGCACACCACAGAGCAGAGATACCAAACATAATGACATGTTGCAGTTTAGTGCATGCCTTGCATGGCTTAAAAAGGCTAAAACTCTTGTCACTGAAGTCACCAGGAATGAGAGCAGCTCTGAGGAGACACAGCAGTGAAATCCTGTTGTCACAGGGTCACCACAGAGGGATGTCAGGCATAAACCTCGTGAGATTGTCTGCCATCTCCTGACCTGCTTTTCTGTGGGTGCTCAAGGGAAAGCAGTTCACTCCAAAGGGTAAGCAGGGCTGGAGCTAAAAAAAAAGATAGATACAACTGCTAATACGAACTAACCTGAAAGGCCAAGGGTTTCTTTTTGAATTGTATTGTCTCCACTGATCTGTGACCCACTCTGACCTCTCCCTCTGACCCCTCACCTCTGGCAGTCAGTGGAAAATTAGTCACTCCAAGTAAGAACACAAACCCTGGGTCTGTGGTCCCTGCTGGTGTCCCTAGGATCAGGGCACTGTAACCCCCTGCAACATGAGCTGCAGCTCATGGTGCTCCTCCCATTGGCCATCCATTTTCCATGGTTCCTCAGCAGAAAGGCAATTTTCTGAAGGGTGCTCCTGTTAGAAGAGTTCTTGTCATATGGTAGGGGATGGGTGGGGAGGTAGGTAACATGTCCAAAATTGTCTGCCTGCTTTTGCCTCATTTTTCCTAATGTCAGGTCAGCTTTGCAAATTTGCTTCTCCAGTGCTGCTGGAACAGTGAGTCGCTTATATGAGTTGTATGCAGAGCTCCAGAAGTTTTGTTCTGTCTTGTGACTGAGCTTTGGCTGGCCCAAACCCAGCTGGGACCACATGACTGGCTTCTTGCTAAACCAGAAGTTAATCTCATCAGAAGGCTCAGTCAACAAATGCTGACTGCATTTCCTCAGGATCTACCCTGGTCCCATGGGGAGGGACAACAGGAACACAGAATTGAAATGGATGGCTCGCTCCCACTTCAGCGTCTCCAGATTTGCAATTCAATTTGACAGAAGATGGAGCAGGTTGCTGAGCTGACTTTGAAAGGGTCAGGGGGCTCAGAAGCAGCAGGAAAGGAATGGAGGCAGGGTACAAGTAGCAGAAGAGCCAATATTATTCTTCTTCATTCCAGAGTGAATGCTCTGCTCCTGGGGAAGAAGAAAGAGCACACTTCTGACTGAATTACCAGCAGGACTAGAAGAATAAGGATCACAATGGATGGCTGACACCCATACCATTTAGCTGACATACATGTAGCTCAAACTGGTGGTAACACCAGCTTACAGTCAGAAAACCTTTGTCCCAGGGGTACTGAAAACAAGTTTTCTTTCACTTCTGTTCATACCTCTGTTCTACAAGCCTCAAAGCACCCAAAGCTTTCCACGTTACAGCCAAAGACAAAGCAAATGTGTTATATCAAAGTATGAAAGACTGTTGATTTTTGTATGAGTTGCACAGGGCTGGAGAGACCTGCTGAGACACAGAAATATATACTGAAGTATATTTCAGTATATACTGAAGTGCTAGGAGACCATGGTGACTTCCTCTTTGCCTCTAATCCCTTGAGAGGATGAGATATTGCTGTAGGCAGCACTGCCTAATTGCTTGCATGAATTACATTATGATGAGAGCAATCCAGTCAGACACAAGAGGGCCTGAAAAACTTGTGAATTAAACACCCTGATTTAACCACCAAAATGTACAAAATTTTTAGTAAGCAGGATCTCCTTCTGTAGTTCTGATTTGTCCTTGTCACTGAAGTTCAGATGGCACTAATCCCAAGAAGTCACAGCAATATAATGCAGTCTGTCACGTGAGTTCTTACAGTCCTGTTCCATATCCATGATGACAAAGCCATGGCTGCAGGTAGTCAGCTCCAAGCCCATATCAAACTATATGATGAGGACTTTCAAAATCCTGCCCTTTTGTTCAGCTCTGTGTCTCTGGACGATGCAGGGCAGATGGTGGATGTGGCTCCTTGCCTGATGTTGGGATGACTTCGGCCAAGGTGACACAGAGTGATCTTTCTGTCCTTTAGAGTTGTATCTTCCCCAGGTCCACTTCTCTATTTCTTTCTCACTCCTAGGTCGTGTATAAACACAAAATGATTTCAGGAAAGGAGGAAAAGGAATCATAGGACTTGTCTTTCTGCAGTTGTTTGTTCTTATAATTTCCCCAAACAGAAGCAGTCTTGCACCCAAACACATCCCTGTTTTACTCACTTCCTCTAGCAAAACTGGCGCATTTTTCTGCTTTTCTCTTCAGAGTTTAGCAAGGCTAAGGCTTGATTTCTTCACCACTCCTTAGTGTGAGCCCCCTTCATAGAGCAGATTGTAAATTGTTGCTTAGACTTCTACTGAGATAATAATTCCTGAGTAACCTGATTCCATGGAGCTAGACCTCTCCTAGCCCTACCACACTTATATTTAAGGCCAAAAAGGCAAGATGTTATTTCTCTTCTAGTATGCACTGATTTACTGGTTTCTAGTATATTGCATGGCAGGCTCTACCCAAATATTTAGTGGGTAAGTTTCATCTGTATTGGAAAACCATTTAGGAAATACAGATACCTTCACCAAAGATCAAAGGCAAAACCAGAGCCTCCTTCATTCTTTTCTATTCATCAAGGTTAGACACTCATCTTTTCAGAGCATTCTGGCTCAGGCAGCTTCAGCAAAGTGCAAATTCCAGCTGCTCTGATCTCATGGATTTAAAACTCAACTATTTTCATTTTCATTTTCATGGCTACATGCTTCCTGTACTTTGAACTTGCTTTGAACTTTGGATTTGAACAAACTTAGGAGCTTCCAGTGATAATCAGTGAGATTTCATGCAGGCGAAAAAAAGGGAAAAAAAGAAATAAAAAAGGTGTTCTCTATGGATCAGACATAAAATCAGCCTAGGGTTCAGTCAGAAAGGTCAGATGAACTTCCTAATGAGCCCTACCTGAGTTTTAGGCTTGTACCAATGGCTGAAACTAGTCAAATTTCACTCCATTTCAGGTTTCATTTCAGACGTTTTATGCACTTCTAAACCTCGCCATTTTCAACATACATAATTTGGTTATTACTCCTGATTTGGAGAGTAGATATAAATTATATCTGAAGAGAAGAAGGTGGCCAGACCAATAAATCTCTCTCCTCCGTTACTGAACTTTGACGAGGCCATTTTTTTCCACAGTGTGCTGAGGTTGTTTCAGTGGGATGTAAAGTCACAGATGTCCACACGGTGAATCTCTTTCAGCTGCTCTGATTGGAGGGCCCGTGGCTTCATGGAGGTTGCTGTGGTGTCCACAAGAGCTGGGGCCACCTGCAGGGCGAGACCTTGTCCTCGCTGTCTTCTGCCCCACGCAGAAACTGTGCTGCTTTTTGGGCAGCAGCACATCCACCCCCCGAGAGCCTGTGGAGCTACAGAGCTCTGCCTTGATGGGTGATAAGAGAGTCTGGCCTCATTTTCCTGTGACCACCACAACGGGAGACAGCACTAGACTTGCACTCGCATTGTGAGAGGCCAGTGGTTGCCTGATGCCAGCAGCATTCCAAGCATCCACCCTTCCTGGGTGCTGTCCTTCTGCTTATCCTAAGAAAGCAACAAAAGCTCCAAAGCTGCTTTCCCTCACTGTTTCTACCTTACCTTACACCACCTTGGCAGGACCAGCGAAGGTCTCACTTCATCTCCTTTCTTTCTGAAGAGCAGTGTGTGAGATCATGTGAGGTGCATCTGTTTACTTTAAACCTGAATAACACTTGTGAAGTAGACAGAGGTTGAAATCGGTAATGCTCCTCTGATATGCTTCAAGCTGAGGGATGGAGAAGGCATGAGCATGTCACAACAAAAGGAAGGCCAAGGCTTAGCCCACTGCAGCTTCATGACCAGTGCCCCATCCATGGAAGTGCTCATGGCAAGGTTGGATGGGGTTTCGAGCACCCTGGTCTAGTGGAAGGTGTCCCTGCCCTTGGCAGTGGGGTCAGAACTAGATGATCTTTAAGGATCCTTCCCACCCAAGCTATTCTGTGAGTCTTGTCCAGACACAATGTGCAAACCAAGCTGGGCTCCACTGTGTCCCTACAGGCTGCCGCAGGTGCCCAAAAGGATTTGGTGTGATCTCTGACCACGGGCACACTAACAGCTTGCCCGGATGAGGTGCTGAGTGTCCTGCTCTGCCTGGCCCTGCCCTGCTGAGGAGGGGGATCTAGAGACCTCCAGAGATCAGTTACCACATCCTTTATTCTCCCATTCAGTGATCTTTCAAGTTGTTTCACCAACACATTTTTGGGCAGAAAAATAGAAGTGGAATGCAAATTACTCATTGTAAACATCTAAATATATATAAATGTATTAAAAATAGATGATTTCTCCCATATAACAACCTCTACTCCTTATTAGACAAGAGAATGTGAACTCTATTTTAGCTGGTGGCGTTGCATCCCCTTTCCACTTATACAAATCAAGTAAAAATATTCAGCAATGTCTTATGTCTATCTTTTTTCCTTCTAATACTTTTTAGCTACTTCAAAACAACTCAGATATACCGTGGAGCTAAAGTTCAGATATTATTAGGATCATCTACTACCTAAAAGGTCTGCTGCAGAAAAGGTGAAGGAATTGGAAAGAAGAAAATTCCAATTAAAAATAGGAAGTGTGGAGTACAAAGAGAGATTGTGAAATGGTGGCAAGCGAGTATAAAAAGACAAGCGGAGACTGTCAAATAAGCAGCAGGAATGCAAAGAGATGGAGATTTTAATAAAAAATACATGATAACTAAAGCTAGTCAGAAGCAATTGTATTTTTCTCTGGAAACATTTTTACAACAATATGAATTGCTAGGGATTGGGTTTGTTTTTCTTCCCTAGAGGCTGGCTATTTAAAAAAAACTAAACGCTTTCATCAAACACAAAAGTGCTTTCAGTACAAACAGGGAAAATACGTTTTGAGCTTTTTGGGTTTTTTTAAAGAAAGTAAAAAGGAAAATATTAATTATATAATTGTAATTACATCTTCCATTGAATCTTCCATGGGAAAAAGGTTTCAGACACCTCATGGAGTAGTATGCAAGGTAATGGCAGCCTGGGACAGCTTGGCTGCTGTCAAACCATTTTCTTTCCAGCACTGGTATTTCACATCTGATTGTAAGAATTTTACACATGCCTCATATTCCTTGAAAGAAAAACCACACCACAAGCAAATTATTTGGTGGAAGTAACTTCATATCTCAAAAGGTAATTACAGAGATCTCCAAAACTACAAATAAGAGATTACCATTCTTCCTTTTGTTCTTTTCCTCTACTCTAAATAATTCCTAGCTTTCACTTCTGTCTTCTACAGTCAGTCATGAAATCCTTCTCTCTACTAAACCCCAAATGAGTTCTTCTATACACAGCAGACAGGGCAAATAATCCATCAGCTTGCCCATCTGCAATTCTTGATACCATGAGCACCAGGCAGTTTTACAATACAAAATGCTGACTTTTAATTTTTTTCCTAATGTAATGCTATAGATATAGGTAATTATAGAAACATTGAATCAGTTCCTCTGGACTATTTGCAAAAGAGTTATTCTGTGGAACCAAACATCTTTGGAAACCCCAGGTCCCAGAAGAGTGGCTCATCAAAAGCCCCAACTTGCAGCAGTTATTGGTCAAGCAAACGTGTTCTCTGGAGTAAGTGAGAATACATGAAACTAGGATCTAGCTTCAGCCAGAGTTTCCTGCCTTCACTCCCTATTCTCTGCTCTACTTCTAGCATTAACTTGATTTAAGATTATGCTATTAAAATACAGGAGCCTGAGGGAATGTCCAGAGCAAATATACAGATTCCTCTCACAGATTTGCAGTATCATACACCAAAGCTGTGCTTCCCATCTTTGCCTATTCGATCCTTTATGGAAAGAGTTGCAAGGATTATTCCTGTTTGGGTTTTTTGTTTTGTTTTTTTTTTTGTTTGGTTGGTTGGTTTTTGTGGTGTTTTTTGTTTTTGTTTTTGTTTTTTGTGGGGGTTTTTTTTGTGTGTTTTTTTTGTTGTTTGTTTTGTTTTGTTCTGTTTTTGTTTTTGTGGGGTTTTTTTGTGTGTGTGTGTGTGGTGGGTTTTTTTGTGGTTTTTTTTTTTTTTTTTTTTGGGGGTTTCTCCTTTTCATGTGGAGTAAGTCAGCTGGAGAAGCTGGCATCAGGCAATCAGAAGGGCATGTGGGGGGACTCGAAGTAGTGTCTCAGGGGAGAAGGAGGAAGAGCAGTGGCTTTGCTCCTACACTTTGTTTCCATGCACCTCAGCCTTCCTGTCTCTGGCTGAAGTGCCATCACTGTGCCACACCCCCCGGTCTGCAGGGTCAGAACTGTCCTATCATGCAACCACAGCCTCCCTTGTCCAGCCATTTGGTCCTCTGTGCCTCTGCATCTCGTTTCCAGCAGGCCTGTGAAGGGAGCTATTGTTGCTGTTTGGCAGATAAGCGCGAAAAAGAAAAAAGACAAAACGTTGTAGTAGTCCCGATCTCAGCCAAAATTCAAATGCTTGGGGGACTTTCCTTGCCAAATCAGTGAACAAACAAATAAACAAACACTTTTTTTCCCCCCCCTATTTTGGCTCCAAGAAAACATGTCATTCAATTCAAAAGAAATGCTCCCTTTCCATTTTCAGTAAGTTTAACAGAAACAAACAATGGGAATAAAAGACTGAAGGCAGACATTGCTTTATTCAGCAGTGCAGTGTCAAAAAACACAAAGCACAGAGGGGCAGCTTTCTCCATCTGATGGGACCGTGAAATATTCATTTTTCTCTGTTTTAGGTCTACCTCCCCTGCTATAGGAGGTTCAGGTGTAATTTAAGGTACATCTTCACATTTCCCTGCCAAAACCTAATTGCTTGGTTCCTAATGATGACCCTCTACCTACATTCTTCCCAGCCTGTTTATCCAAAGTTTTATCATTTTGCATAAAAGAGGTATTAGTCAAAATGATACTGACACTTGATAAATGTAGGTTAACTGATATTTTAAAACCCAAATGAAAATCTCAGCCTTAGGGAAAGGGAGCAGCAAAAAATAATCACCTTGGGAGCCTTCAACAATATTAAGACTGGCATCCTGAGGCACTGGAAATGGCTGGGGAGCCACGCACTGGCAAGAGCAGCGTCTCAACCACAGCTCACCAGCAGCAAGAGGCAAAAATTCGGGAGGAAACCAAACACAGCTCAATGTAGCAAGACTGCAAGGCTACATGAGAAACACTTTGTGAGACTGCCAAGTCAGTCGCCACAGACCCTGGTGAATCCAAATGTTCTCCAGTACCAGGAAAAAAAGCTGGGTGGGAGCTGTCCAGGCAGTGCCAGCTATCTCAGAAGGCAATTAAGCAGCACCAACAGCGTGCTCCCCCACCCCTGGCACAGATCATCCTCCGCCCCTGCACATCTAGAGAGGTACATGCTGTGTGACCATTCTTTGTGCTGGACTTCAAAAAGCAATGAAATCCATTGCGGTTTTGCTTGCAACTGTTTCATTCCCACACTGTCCCTCTTTCCTGGGATTCTGGCTTTTCTCATTGCACTTTGTTCCTTAATGACTTCTTTCTGGATCTTAAAAATAGCATTAATTACAGGAAAGGTTCTGTTAGGCTATTCTAAATAAATGAAGGCCCTTTAAAAAGAGCCGTTGTGAAAATGAAATAAAAGTATTGTCTTCCTTGATGTCCACGTCCCATGCTTTCTAAAGCTGTTTTAGCCAACCGGCAGTATTATCTTTCTGTATAAAAGAGACTTTAACATGACTGAATCTGGCCATGTCAAACTATGTAATCCACAAGATTTGGTTTCTTCACTCTGCATCCTTATATCCCCAGGAGTGTGGCAGGAAAGATGTGTGTAATGAACTTTAAAGTCAGATGCTCTTTTTTGCTTTCCCCGTGTGAGTTAAACTAAAAGCCGTTAAGCAGTGTTCCAGCATCCACACAAACACAGCAGGATGCTGAGCTCTATTGCCAGTGCTGCATGCAATGGCTGTGTGGGGAGTAATTGAATCAATGAAACCTGTTTGCAGTGCCTGGCCAGCACGTGCAAGGACACTGCCCCAGCTTTGAGAATGAAAGGTGAATGACCGGGAATGCCTGTCCTGCGACCCACGTGGGTGGAGCAGTGCGAGCTTTGAGCTACGCAAGGATCAGTGCCTCCCAAATCTAATTTCAAGCAGAGAATTCCTTCAAAAGGAAAAGAGAATTTCATTTTGCAGGACTGAAGTAGTCCCTGAGCTCTTCCCTGATACTGGCAAGCAGGCTGAAATACTACCAGTAGATTTTTAGCTTGGTTTCTAAGGAAACAAGGCCTTTGTAAGCACACCGGAGCGTGTGCCTCTGTGTGTGTGCATGTATGTGAACTTCTTGTATGCCCTTCACCTCCAAAAGCTTTTGAGCTCATTGGCTGATTTCAAACCAACTTTGCTGAAGCTATTGAAGGTACGGTATTCTTACATGAGTCCTGAAAATAGGTGATCACATAAAGGCTGTGCTGTTCATTCTGCCACTGACAGAAAGGCTAACAGAACCACTCTTTCCAGACTTCAAGAAATCCAGAATACTGGATACTGTACTTCAATGTTTCCACAGATCATGAATCTGGTTGTTTTCCCTTGAAGCATTACCCAGCAAATACTGGATTAAGCCCCATCAAAAGCCCCTCCTAAGAGCCACTGAACACCGGCCCACAATGCATGCTGGCAAAGGCACTATAGGCACAAACTTGATAAAGCCCCACGTTGTTAGTGCATTATGTTTTGCAAGGAGCACAAGGGCCGAGCACGCACTTGAGTCTCAGCTGAGTGGGCTTCAGGCTGTTGTACATGTGGAATATTTGACCAAAGCACCTAAAATCCCCCGACTTGGTTGCTTTTACTTTTGCTTTTCCTCTTTGTGCTGACTCTGCTCTCTAAATGTATCCAGAGTCTCTCTAGGAGAGAGGGAATGGAGGGCGCCAATGAAGCGGAGATGTACTTAATGCAGACACCATTAATAAATCACTGATAGTTAAGATATAGATTGGGTGATGGGTGGCAGATGGGAAGGAGGAATGTCAAATTGCTTTTCTCATATAGATTATTGGATTAACAAGGAAGCAGTGGGCATGTGGCAAACCAGTGTAACAAATTACTACCATAAAAAAAAAAAAAAAAAAAAAAAAAAAAAAGATAGAGCTCATCGCAGGCTGGTAATAATGCCATGTCGGCCATTAGCTCTCTGGAGAGGTACTTAGAGCACAACATCCGTCTTCTGGAAAAGAGACAGCCACTGCAACACCAGGGTGAAGAAGGCCCCCATTTGCTTCTCCTCCCCCCTCCCCCTGCCTCTGACACTAGAGCCTGTGTTGTTGAAGCAGGGTGGACTACAGCAGCAGCAATGAATAATTACCATAGCTTTTAATAATATGCTAATTATTCACACCCCCCCCCCCCCCCCCCCCCCCCGCCCATGACCAGGCATTTGCGTTCCCCTGCACCAACGCAAACAATATTGGCATGACATCAGTAGGCAAGCAGCAAACTGGCAAACTGACTGTGTTATTGGGTCCCAATCCTGCTCTGTCTGAAGTCAATGACTAAAATCCCATTTGCTTTCAATGAAAACAGATCAAGTCTTAGTTTTCCTGCTGCTCCAGCCACCAAGCACGTGTGCCTACCTACACTGAAAGAATTATGTATTATTGTGCTGCAAATAATGATCCCTGATACTCATTGGAATAAACCTCAGGTTGGCTTTAGTGCCTTCTGCCAGAGTCCTGGTTGCCTTCTACCAGGAATTAGGTATTCCTGTGTGCAGAGAGCAAACACAGCAGGGCTGTGGACTACAGGTGTTATTCTGTTAGCAAGTATATCTTCTAAAATTAATAAATTAAGCAATGGAGCAGCCGTGAAAGTCCTGTGCTGAGAAAAGAAGGAATGGGTAGCATAGCATGGCATAGGATAGCCCAGATGATCTATTTTGGTCACTAGTTAGTTATTTATGGCTTCAGTCACTTGGTCTCACAGACTTCCATTTCAGCTTAGGCTGGGTAAAATCATGTTTTTCTTCCTTCCCCAGGCATGCTTCCACGTTCTGGTTTTGCACACCCTGCCTTGATAGGTAGGAGGCTGCAACCCTCTCCCTTTAGCACCCTCTCCAGCTGCCCCTGATTGCCCAGCAGAGCTCTCATCCCCCAGCTGCTCACACAGGCTCCCTCCCTCCAAGGAGTGCAGCCAGCGTGCCTTGAGAAAACAGAAATTGATTTCCAGACTTGCAGTATTTTTCTTAGCCTTGAAACATGCTAGAGAAATAGAGCTGGCACAATAATGCAGGGAAGCCTTCCTCTCACTCGAGTGCCTGTCTCATGTGAGCAGGGAGCGCTGCTGCCGCAGCAGAATCCAGCTGCTGGCAGCCCTGGGTGTTCACCACCAGTGAAGTTTGCACGTCTTTCAGAGCACAGGCAGCAAGGGGTGTGTGGCAGGCTGCAAGGCAGAGCCCACCTTGTCCATAAAACCATAGGTAAACCCATAATGACACGTGATATTTTAGCAGGTATGTGCTGCAAAACCTAGCAAAGGCTGCCCAGCTGACATTTGACTTGGAGGTGGTTTTCTGTGATCCCTGTGCTCCTCATGACCCGTGTGTGTGATGAACCAGGGTTAGAGAAGTATAAGGAGCAGATCCCCTCCTGTGGCACCTTTCTGGTGCCTCAGACCCAATGCCGAGCTCCAGCATGAACCCCTCCTGAGCCATCCCTGTATTTCCATTCTCACTCCTTCCTGCCAGCCTGACTTCAGCCTTCCCTTTCCCTCCTCTCCTCTGCCGGCTCCCACTTCCATGCAAGGTCACCATCCCTTGATCTCTGCCCCATTTGTTCCACTCCTTCAAACAAGGCCTTTACCCAGGCAGCTGGGTTCTCTAAAAGCCTCATAATTTCATTTAGCTGCTGACCCGTCAGCTCCAGGCTGATTTTGGCCAGAAGCCTTGGAGACTAAGACACAGAAAGGCAAGAAACACCAGGAAGTTTGAAGAGGGTGGTTTTCTAGTTTCAGTGGTCAACCTCCACATCAGAAAAACCGCTAGTGCTGTTGGTCCTGAAAGGTCATTTTCTCGAGACTGAGACATCACAGGCACCTTGTTGGTGCCACCCAAATCCCATACCAGTTCTGTGGCCAACCAGCTTCGGCTTCCAGGGCGGTTATCTGGTGCTTCCCACGCACACAAAATTAAAACCCCATTAACGATGAAGTGCGTGCGCTTCTCCACATGCACATCCGTGCGTACACTGAATGTCTCAGGACTGGTGGGGCCGGGCTGGGACTGTCATTACAGACACGCCACAACCCACCACAGGCGCCAAGGGTTACAGCTCTCCATGGAAACTCTAATCCCTGCGAAATGGGATCTTAGTTTGGTTTTCTTTTAAGAAACCCATAAAAAATAGCTGAGAGATCGCAGAGCTAGATAGAAAGCTTTAAGAAGGCAAGAACGCCAACACCTTATCACACAGACTGCCCCTAGCCCTATTCCCCAAACAGTCAAGCTGGTTTGTTTCTGAAGACACAAGTTATTTATGATTTCCACCCACCTCTCAACATGCACTTTGTCTGTTGTCTCTCCTTTGTCAGTTAAAAAAAAAAAAAAAAAAAGCCCAGATAAAAATGGAGGGCAATTTCATCACCTACACATTTTTTCCTATGTAATTTATCCTGGACAGATGAATAGAAATTATGGAAGTGGTTTAAATGTACAGTGGAGAAGCTGTTTGTCCATCATATGCTTAAGGGAAAAAATAGCAACACCACCCACTGATTATGCAGTCAGTATTATGGCTTTACATATGCTGCTGTGTGGAATGAATTCAGGAATGACAGTATCATTGTATACCAGTTGAGGATTCATTTTCTGGCTAATGTATAGCTCAGATCATTACTCACAAAGCACAGCTCTGGCCTGGCTTTCTCACTGAGCTATAATAACAAAGTTAGAGAGTGCTAAATTTCCACACAGTGCTAAATTTCACTGCCTTCACTGTGGCATTGGTGCCACAATTTCAGGGAGGGATGGAATAACAAACGCCCGATTTCCAATTTCCTGTCCAGTTCATCAAGGTGGAGCTTCATGTACAAGCAGCTGCACATCTGCAAAGCACTGGGCACTTTCAGGTTCCTCTCCTGGGAGCCAGACTTGCCCCACAGGTGTCATCACCTCCTCTTAGCCAGCACAGCGTGGACATCACAGGGCTAGGTGCTCTCAACGACCAACATCAGGCTGTGGCATGGGCTGGTAAAGTGCTGAAGTGCTAAACTAGGCCTCAGATTTAAAGGAATTAAAAAACCCAAACCCTAAAAGACCCAGAAAATGCCCCAGTTTGGTTCTTCATAGGAAACATGGGCATTTTTCAATGAGGAAATGCTCCTGCTTTGAGTGTCTTTATGGTGTATGGCCTCCTGAGTTACGGGCCAGAGCAACATGGCCCATTTATAACACAGAACAGCAGACATTCCATGGGAAACAGCAAGGGCCACTATCACCTTTGGATTTATGAGATTAAATAAAATGTGTTTATCAAGCCAGCGAGGTGCATGTAAAGATAAGAAATTGTGCCAAGTGTTTAAGAAGTCCACCTTCTAACACACTATCGGGTTTCAAATAAAGATTTCAACAGCAACATTTGGCAAAAGAAAAAGAACTCCAGCTTCTCTTCATCCTTTGAAGGTGGTTTGTCAATCTATGGACCATGGGCTGTCCTTGCCCTCTCAGGCCACTGGGACATGTGGTTCCAGGCCTTCTCTGTATCTGTTAAAATGCCAGGTGCACCTGCAGGATTTAAAGCATAGGCCTTTGTGCAGGAAGCTAATCTCTTGAATTTTATCTGTTAATTAACTAGATGCCAACTGGAGAGTACAGGTGTTTGGCAGTTTCATGAGGCACACGCCACAGAGGCAGCAGCTGCTGTTGTATTACCTGAAACTGCCAAATGTTCCTCACTTGTAGCCCAGCCCAGAGGACTGTACTGGATGACCCAAATGCTGTGACTCTCTGTGCTGCAATGAGATTTTGGTCAGCTTTAGCTGTAGAGGAGGCTCAAGTCTCAGACTGATGAATCCCAGCCATTGGATTTAGGATGTTGTGGTCCCAGCTGTGTTTCTGCCTGGGGTCTGACATAACAGCAGGGGTGCTCCATGGTACTTGTGCCAGTGTCTCTGCTCCCATGGTGCTGGTAAACCCAGGGAGAAACAGTGAAGAAAGCAGCATGACTGGCAGTGTGTGGCAGCAGCAAAGGTCACAGCCCCCAGCTGCACCAGACCCAAAATCAGGGGTGCATCACGTGAGTTATATTGTGGTGGGGGAAACGAGGAGGAGGAGGATCACCCACACTCCACAAACTTACACAAAGGTCTGAAAGATGACAAAGCATTCCCATGTCCCATCCCCAGCCCTGCCAGGCCATATGTTTGAAGTAGGTCTTGGCAGCCTACGAAAGTGGAATGGCTGGGAATGGATCTAAATGCCACCGCCATTGTAGCTTCATGTCCAGAAAATGAGCAGCCAGGACTGGCTTCAGGTGAAAAAAATATCCAAGTTTTTACACAAACAGTCTCCTTTCTCTGAGACTCCCTCTCCCTTTCCCCTCTCCATCTTGCCTTGGTTTTGTTTATGGTGGGGGTTCTGGTCTGTGGGTGGGAGGTAGCTGCAGGTACTCCAAACTGTAAGCAGTTAAAGATCTGTTCCCAGTCCTAATTCCCAGGCCACCATCTATGTCCTAGTCAGAGTTTTAAGAGGAAAGAGTTTGAAGATGGTATAGCAGAAATAATTGGAGATGCCCACTGCCCTTCCATGAGCACAGGACAGCGGTGGCTGCAGCTGAGGGGGGGCAGTGGTGAAACCTTGAAAGGATATTCAGTGAGCATCCAGGCTTGATTTTTCAAGGGATGCTTAAGATTGCAATGCATCCAGCTCCCATAAACCTCCTCTGAAAACCCACACCTCCTGCAGGGATGAGATCTAGCATGCACCCACTGAGTTTGTCTGCAGGAGCTCTAGTGTGCCTGACACACACACAGGGATGACAGAACAGCAGGGTTCCCTGCTGAGGCCACCGGAGCTGTGAACAGACAGAAAGGTCTCCCCCCCAACACCTCCCCCCAGCTGATTATCATGCTTCAGGAAGGTTTTGCATGTGCAAGATATCTGTAAGGCCTGCTGCCAACTTTTTGTCAAAGCACTGATTTCTCATGATGTGAGCTACTGCTTTCCTCTAGTAATTATTGATAATGCTCTTGGATGAATTACAGACATTTAAAAATGAATTAGACTGTATGTGTGTCTGTCTCTCCCGTCCCCTTTCTGTTTCCCCACCACAGAATCTATGGCTTTGAAATGTTGATACATATTCATTACAGCTTCTAAGACTTGAAAGGCATAGCTAAAGGGAGAGCTCAGATCAACAAGAATGTGAAAGCAGCAATGAAAGCAGGATCCTGGCTGTAAGCACAGTGAGTAAGCAGCATTTGAGCAGTCAGCACAGGGAGCAAGGTACCAGGTTTGAATCTAGGTCCTGGTTCTGCTGGTACCTTTGATGGCTGCAGACAGGACAGGTCCTGGCTCCCTCAGCCACAGAATTGATGTGGTGATGCTTACCAGGCCTCTGAAGCATTATGCACCACAAATGCAATCTCAGGTGAGATTCGAGCCATCACCTTTCGAGCCACAAACGAATCGAGCCATCACCTTTCCTGCCATTTCCACCTGACAAATCAATGAATCCAATGAGAAATTCTTTGGGGAAAAAAGGGGCCCTGAGGATGTACCAAAACCACAGGTGAGAGCATGCTGTGCTCGTGGTGTTGAGAGCAGAATCCCAGTGGCAGATGGTGCACACACACTTTTCTACAGGCAGGCACACACTGGCACACGTGCTCCATGCTTCCACAGAGACACCCTTTGTTCTGCCTTGTTTTGAAGAGTTCCCAAAACAGAAGCTCAAACAATGTGGCAACTTTGGATGTTTCTTCCATACCTGTCAAAGCCTGAGATGCCTGAGATGCAGTGAGTAAAGGCACATGAAAGATGGTTGTGTTAGGGCTCTTGCAGTGGTGCAGGTGTGAAGAGAAGCAAACCCTCATTTTACCAGTGGGGTGCCATGGTGTCAACACTTTCATCTGGCTCTTTTTTCTCCTTTTCCACTGCAGCTCTCTAGGTGAATTTATTTGATGTGAAGGTATGTCTAGCACCAGAAGGCATTTGGCTAGCAGTCTCCATTCAGGACAAGACAGAAAATCATATTTGGTAGGAATTCAATCATTAATCTGGAAGAAAACCCTCCCCACTGAATTTTAACTACAGAGACGTTTTTGATTTTAGCAACCTGGCCATTTTTTCAATAAAATCAATGCAGCTGGAGAATTCCCAATCAGGTGTGGCTGTGACCTCTGTGCGGTTCTGCTTCTCCCCGGCACAGCTTCAGAATGCAAAACTGTGCATTTGGGACATCTTCAAGTTCTTGTGTGAAGGCACATTCACCTGTTAAAACTCTATGCACTTAGTGTCTTTGCAGTCAAGGCACCACCTGCAATTTTATTTTTTTTAATTTCTTCCTGAGAAACATTTTATGCTTTTGTTAAATGCCAGGCTGGTGAAAAGTCTCATATTAACAGCAAAAGGCCTCAACAGAGAGCAGGCTGAGTGCTAGCACTGCTTGAATAAGCTTTTTCCTTACAGATTCTGATGCTAATGTGTCTCCAATATTATCCCCAGAGATGAGAGACTCGCTTTCACTTTCTAGCCTCTCTGCCAGGCTTGCCGGTGAAAGAGGGAGACAGTTTCCAGCAGTGATGGTATTTCTGACGTGCACTGATCAAGTAGGGACTGGACTGGGACTAAGTTCATTTCCTATCGGCTGACAGCCAGGCAGCACGTGATAGAAATTTGCAGTCCCTGCTGGTGTGGGGGCTGGATTTGTATTGGCAAACTCCACATGAAAAGGCTGTCTAACCCATTACTAAACTGTTGATGCCAAGACATTTCTCTGTCTCCTGTGAGGATTCATTTTACAGTCTTTATGATGAATAGCCCTTGATATAAAATAGTCGGGGATAAAAAGGTACAAAATAGAAAAAAGCATATACAGGAAGAAAGCACAGCTCTCTGTTTCTTGATACACAAAGATCTATCTCTGAACACTGGAAATACGCAGTGTGGATAAGGGATGCCATTAGATTTACAAAGGAGACCTTCTTTTGTCCCTAACACAAAAGTCACATCTGGAACACAGGCTCAAATCATCACATGCAAAGAGGGATGCAAAGTAGGTTTTCAGGAACCCTAGCCAGCTGCAGTCCCCAGGGATGCTCTATGAGAATGAGCTGGGACTTATTGTAGTTGAAGAGAGAGCCTGTCCTTCCCCTGGTGCATCCAGAAGGGAGGTCACATAGGGAGTGATCCTCAGGCAAACAAACACAAGTTTTACACAAGAGTGCCTGGGCTGAGCACTTTGCCATTCATGGCAAATCACAGGGTATGAATTAATACTCTAATTCACCTTATCGTAAATGTGTTGTAGGAAACCCAGTAAACCCAACACACGGCAGAAAACATGTGTCAGCCCCAACCTCTGCTTTCTCTTGGGTTCCTTTCGGGGTTTTTCCTCTGGCACTGCCATGCAGCTCCCTCTTCCCAGGGTAGAGATTGCGAGATCCACTTGCTACTGTGGATCAGGCAGAAGGCACAGGCCAGGCACTGGACAGCCTAAGCTGACTTAGTACCATGAATCCAATGTCTCTGTCCCAATTTTACACTGGGAGAGAGCATGGCCGAGTGTGGTGTTAGGTAAGCTATGAAATGTGTTGCTCAATTTACATGCACTTGACACTGTCAAGGGCATTGAAGGGCTGTTCCTTAAGCTGTTCAAGAAGCAGCAGCTGGAGTGAAGGAGCAGTAGTTTGGGGAGTCAGCCCTGCTATCCAATTGATGGGATGCCTCAGGGCAACACCCCTCCTGGTGTGGCACAGAACAAGTATTTAGGCACCCTGAAAGGGATGAACTATGCCCCAAGTGCTACTAGAAACACTCCCTTCTGTGATTATGCAATGCAGCTGATGCACCTTCATAAACCACCACAAGCAAGTCAGGCTTTGGCTTTGGCTTATAGTGATGGCTCTGTTTGATGGCCAGGATTGTTCTCTTTGATGACCGACTACTTTAACGTGGCCTGCATCAGCGCCTTTCTCCCAAGATAAGGAGAGTGTCAGAAAGATAGCAGTGGTTTAGGGGGAGCTGGATGCTGCTGTTCGGGACAGCCTATGCTCACATGACCTAGGTGGGGCAGCCACAAGGACTGTAGTTCTCATGACATCAGTGTATGGTCTCCTTACAAGCAAACCTATCATGTCCATCAGGTGACTTTCTAAGGGTAGATGAGACTCCAGGTGGACTGCACATCTCCCTCTGATAACAGGCTACCTGGTCTCATGCTGCCTCTGTCCTTCATCTCCCACGGTCACTCTGGAGAATAAACCACAATTGAAAGCTTGGAGAGTAGGAGGAGACATAATGCTGGGAATTGTTTCAACCAGCAAGGCAAGACCTTTCATAAGGTCTGCACTTTGAGAAAATCCGTGTCTCTAAAAAGACAACAAGAGGTTTCTGTGGACTCAGCCAGGGGATTCCATCTAAACGGCATCCCAAGCTCTGGAGCAGCAGTGGACCATCACAGACTTAACAGACCAAGGCTGGTGTAGATCAAGGCAGACACAGACCCACAAAGAGCACAGTGCAGGATACCAAAAGACTAAATTCAGTCTTAAAACCACAGCTTCTTGCTGATATTGGAAGAGGTGATGGACACATTAAGGATGGGGGAGCAAACTCCAGGCCATTAATAGCAGGCCTAGTAATTGCAGGCTATGGATTAAAGAAGCTAAACGTTATGGGCACTGTGGTACTATATCACCACAGGCAGACAGGTGTCATGGGGAGGAGTAAAATAAATCCATATTAAAGGAGCTCATTGCCCATGCCAGAATGTGTGCATGTGTCAGAGTCTGGATCTGTGCTGCTGGCTGCCTTCCCAAACCAATGCACAGCACAGCAAGAGGGAAACGACAAAATATATTTCCCTGAGATTCTGGAAAGGAAAACAAATGTTTCCTCAGAAAGGAAAGTCCAGCATGTTTTTCCTACCTGTTCAGTAAGCCACAGAACCAGCAAAGACAGCAGGTCTTCTCCCTTGGACAGAGTTTCTTCTTCCTTTCACTGCCAATGCCTGCCTCTAGCAGGCTGAAGTTTAGAGCCTCATCTGAGCTGAAGGACCAAATGCTCCACTGCTTCTTCTTGATAGCACCTCATTTCATCTGTGCAAGGGAAGAACAGGAGGTGTCTGAGCTGGAGCTGCCTTCAGCCACAGAAGCTGGGTGGTGTCTCGCACTCTGTGCATGCACAGGTAGACACACAAACATTCTGTCAGTGCCCCCAGCCTCAGGAGGCCACAGGCTTGTCCCTCCTGGCAGGGGCTGTGCTCTCAATGGGTGTCAGAGGACGCCAGTCTCCTGCATGTCCCTCCTGCCCTTCCACCTCCAGCACATGGAAAATTGCTTTACTGGCCAGGAAGTACTCTGTAGGAGTAGCTATGGTTGCAAGCTTTCTTTGTCACTCAGTGCCTCAAGTTCCTGTGATCGCAGCTGCTTGAGGCACCTGAGTGATCTTGGCTGTTGCAGATTTCAGTGAGGTGCATGAAGGAGCCTTTAAGCTATGCCCATAACTCTGCTTCTTCACAACCCAAGACAGGTCTCCTTCCTTTCTTCTTTGGGGTGGATCAGAAAGCTGATCTGTTAATTCATCCTTACATGTTCTTTAATTCATCTATATATGTAACATCTGTATCTTTGCTAACACAAGATCAGTCCTCATTATACCAAAGAAAGAGTGTAGGGGTTCATTCCTATTCTCACTTTTAAAATCAGACAAAGAATTCTTATAATGACTGGCTTTGGGCAAGAAAGTCATCAGCAAAGAAGCAGAGGAGTGTGACTATCTATTTATCTATCTATCTATCTATCTGTGTGTGTGTGTAGAGTGTCTCTGAAAAACACTCTAAAACCCTTCTCTGTGTGTGTGTGTGTGTGTGTAGAGTTTCTCTGAAAAGCACTCTAAACCCCTTCTGTATGCTAATTTTTCCCTTTGAGTTTCCAAGACAACAGTGGTTTCACTCAGTGGTGTCCCCATTTAACTCCCTGGTCCTCCCTCTTCAGAGACAACTGCATGGTTTGTAAGGACACTATATTTTTCTCCATTTCTGTACTTTTTTCCACATATTTCTAATCATCCCTACTGAACTATCCTACCCCTGGCATCTGTAAGTACCAGCACCCAGAGAAGTTAACCCAAAAAAAGCTATGGATTGATCCTGAGGAGAGCATCACCCACTCTGGTGCAATGTGTACATTCTTTCCCCATGTTGCATGGGAAGTCACTTACCCCATTTTCAAATAAACTATCTCACTGGACTGTGGAGTAGAATGCCACTGTTGGACACGAAAGAAAGATGAAAGACTCCAAGTATTTCAGAAGGCAAAGAGTATAGAAAAGCTTTATTGTCTAATACTTACTACCTTTTATAAAGGTGTTCTGATACAGACTTAACATGTTGGTGCATAGGAACGACACCTCTCTAATCCCACTGGTGAAACAAGAGAAACAGCAAAATACCACCTGGAGAAAGATTGTTTTGTTGTTTTGTCAAGACTGTTTTGAGAAGAGACTTTCTCGAGAACTTTTCCCTTGGGAAACATTTAGCACTGCTAGCAGGCTAAAATCTCTTCAGACTCTTCAGAAATGTCAGGCCCACAGCAGGAGTAGGTCCATGGGAAGATTCTGTGTTGTCACACTCTGAAGATCACCCCTTAACCTGAGAAACCCTTTACCTGGTATAACTTGTTCTACATCTGTATCCAAAGGCATTCAGAGGCATGAGCTTTCCTCATTAAATTTGCACTCTGGGAAGCATCTCAGTTACAGGTAGCAGTGGTTGTGCCCACTGCATGTAGTAGGATTTAGCTACATTTTTCCTAGGCCAGCAGCCACTCAGTAGATGTGGCTCATTTTTGCATAGGCAGGTAGCAGAAGTCATGTCAATTAATTTTGCCACTGCCACTGCTTATGCTCTGCAGTTTTGAGTTTCCTGGTAATGCAGCTGTGCAAGGGAAGCCTGCAAAAGTAATGCAGCAGTGCCTTTTTCCCATTTTCCACTGGGTACAGGTCCTTCTAGAGTCTGAAGTGCTCACCCACTATGAAAAAACCTGAAGGCTTGCTATTCCTTTCATGAGAAGATTGTTCTTTAGCCCGGGGATCTCACCTGTGGGAACACTTTCCTAATTTTCAAACTGCACTCTTCCCTATTGTTCATTTTCACTGAGAGCATGAGACCAGCTTCTCTCTTCCTTGGTCATTTACCAGTTGCATCACTGCCCTCTTTCATGTATCTCCATTTCTGTCCCACAGCAAACATTGCCATGAAAAATCTTGATTAGTGGAGTTTAGGCAACTACAGCAGGATAGTACAGATTTCTAAATACTGCTGAGAGATAATGGCTCAGACCGTGATTTGAAGGAGGCTTCTTCTCCATTTCTTCTAGAATTTCTCATTCCTTATCAGTCCAGAAGATCAAACTCTCTCTCTAACTAATAGGACACAAGTGCTGGTGGGATATAAGCAAGTGCTTATGAAAGCAGCACGGTTCCTGGGGTGGTACAGGAAAGCACAAGAGAACTGAACAGGTGCATAATCTGTGAAGAAGCTGTGAATCAGATGCTCCTGTTTATCTTTTTTCCAGGCTTCATTTTTCTGCTCCTTAAAATAAAAAGCAGCAGTAAGACAGATCCCAGGCCCAGGCCTGGTTTAGAGCAGTTTGAATTTCGTGCATTCAGAAACTTACCCAAGTTTGATAGGGGCATGTGCAGCTCTGAGAAATACCCTGGCGAATGGATTCTCCCCTCCAGGAAGTTGGAGAAAATGCTGATACTTATTGTTGAGGTAAAGTGGACACAAATATAAATGTTCCAAGACATTGTGTAAAGTTCGTGTATGGGTGCAGAAGTGGAAGGATGCTGGTCTGCATTGATCTGTCCATTGACTCATTGTAGGATATAGGGCCAAGTGTGTTTCAGAGCTCCACCCCTGAAATGCACATGACAAGACCCAGGAAACCTGGAAGATACCATTCGTATTTTTAAAATCTGTTGAGATTTTCTGCAGAAATTTTTAAAAGCAGACAATTTTTTTTTTTTTTTTTTTTTTTAATCTAAGTCTTATTGTTTCAGGCAAGTAGAAATATTCAGAGGATGAAGAGAACGGATCTGTTGGGACATTCAGATTTCATTCTGATCTTGAACTTGGTAAACATATCTTTGATTTTTAAAGTCATTGACTTGTGAATGTGAGAACTATTTTGGGAACCTGTGTTACCTTTAACAAGATTCAAGGAGAACAAGATTTTGGACTACAACACATACAGGTAAACGCAGATACCCCTTTCAGTCAGACACTTCAGTTATGACAGAGAATTTTATGTGTTCTTCTCAATAAAATAAAATAAAATAAAATAAAATAAAATAAAATAAAATAAAATAAAATAAAATATTGTAAAGGTAGCTAGTGTCACACCACAAACAAAGGAGGTTGGTAATCAGGCATCCTTAGATATATTGTGGTCTTGGCCACTACAGAAAATCACTCTGGCAGCCTCCATCACCCTAAGAGATCCTTGATCTTCTAGCGCAATAAGCAGGTTATTACAGCTCTCCAGTGTTCCTGCAGAATAGCAAACAATCAGATCAGCTAAGAAGCAGCCTGTACTCCTTCAGTTCCCAGAAGTGCCCTGTGCCAGATTAACAGCAAAATGCCTTTGTCTACAGGAGCATGCCTTAGGATCACACGTCATAAATCTGTGCTCTAACCTAACTTTGATTATGTGCATTTATAAAATACAGGGGATCAAATACAAAGGAAAGAGGCAAATAATAGCAAATAGAAATTAAATAAATAATTGTTTAAAATGAGCAATAGAGAAAGAAAAGCCTCAATCAATCTGCAGCATTTATGCACAGCATGGACCTAACTGTTGAAAAACTGCTAATGGGAGCAGTCATCCTTGACTTGTCCAGGAATGGCTGAGGAGATCACAAAGGTGACAGCTTGATTCTCAGCTTGTGACAACAACATGGCACTAGCTATTTACCTAAGGTAACAAAAGTGTGTGTGAAAAGCCCCTTCCCAAAGAGGGCAAATCCCAATCTGCAGACATTCCTCCTATGAAGACAAGTCATACCTACCTCCTACAGCACACAAGTTTGTGTGGAGCATGAGGGTTTACAGAGCATTTCCCTTAAGTGGTATCAGTTTTATATGACAGGCTCAAATTTTAAGAGAGGTAGAGATTTTTACATAGCTCTTTAAGGCATTTTTTAGAGTTCAAAAGCAGATTAAGCTGCCCTATAGGTATGAAAAACTATGCATTTTGGCTGCATTTTGTCTAATCACACTTCAGAGGAGGGTCAGGCACTACCCAAGTCCTCTGTCAGTTCTGTGCACACCTGATTGTCACTAGCAAGTGCAAAGGTCTTTAACAACACCGTCAGCCAAGGGAGGAAGCAATGCAGAGTGCAAAATGGCTCACAGCGATTCACTTGCAGCTCCAGGTACAAGGGGCAGCCCCAAGAAGGAAGCATGTGCTTGTTGTGTGATCCTGAATTTACTACTATGGATTAACGGGTTTTTTTCCCCTACTCTTGCAATAGCTCACTGTGGGATTTACAATGTCATGTGAAGGCCTTGTTTATAAACTGCTGCCTGCAATAGCTGAAACAGTGAAAATCACCAAAGACAAGCTGAGTCCTGGCTCAGAATTTTAATGCATTTTTCAGGTGGGATTTTGTATTTGGAGCAGATTTTTGTAGTCCATATTCAGAAATTGTAGCTGAAGCTTTCACCCAGATAAAGCCAACAGTGTCATCTTTTACGCTAAACATCAGCTCATGCCAGCAATTCTGATGTGATAATTACAGATCAAGTTGACTTAAGAACTTAGGTCAGCTATCCTTGGTTACATCAAAGGTTCATCTAGCCAGGACCCTTTAGTCCATCACTGAAGGGAAGAAACTACTTGGAAGATGCTTGTTCTTAAGAGGCCAAATATAAAATGTATATCTGGAATATCCAGAAAACCTTCCGTAATGGTTTAAATTCGTAACCAGTTGGAAACACTAATTAATGTAGTCGTTTCAGGTTTGCCAAATTCTGTTCCCCAAATTTAGTGTACTGGTCTTAGTGTTTATTCTCTTCTTTTTTTCTTTTTTTTTTTTTTTTGGGGGGGGGGAGAAGATCAGGAGAAGCAAAGCAGACTTAAGTTTAAAAATAAACCAATAGTTTTATTAACACACATGAAAAGAATGGAAGAGTTGAAAAAACAAAACAAAACAAAATGAAACTCCCAAACACTCTTCCCTTATTTTACAAACTGTTAACTTTCTTACAAATGACAAAGAGAGACACAACCTGTGATTTTCAGTTTCACCAATTGAACACAATCTTTCATCACTTTGGGAGATGAGTCTCTCAAGAGTCTTATGGAGACACTCGCCTCAAGACAAAACAGTCTTGTGGCTCTCAATGTCACAAATCTGCAACTCCCTGGAGTTTTTGCAGATTGTGTTGTTCCACCCATTAGCAGCCTTTCCCTTGGCTACTCATGGGCCTCTCAGTGTATCTGCCGTACTGTTTAAGAATGCTTCCTCTAGTACAAAACAAGGATTTTCTTCTTCTATCTCTAAAATCATCTTTGTCTCAAAGGCTGAGACCTCCTTTTACCCCAGGAGCGAGGGGCTTTGAGATCCTCACTTGAATCTCAATCATATCAATCCCTAATTTGATTAGAAGCAGCATTCCCCCAAACAACATTAAGATGTTACAAGAAACAGTCCATTTCTCCATAGTTTACCCCAGAGAAGTCTGATTAAAAAATGTCCACATCCTCAATCCCTCTTCTAATAATCTTTATCAGTACTTCTACTCTTGCTCCACTTACTTCATGTGGTGTCTTTTCTATGTCTACTCTGTCTCTTCTCTCTCAGGGAAGGGTTAGGCCTTGGAAGCCTCATCTTGCCAGGAAGGGTTAAATCTGCCCAGGCCTGCAGTGGCCGTGTGATCCCTGCCCTGGGCAGCAGTCTCTCCACTGATGCAACTCAGATCGGCCTGGTTTCTTCCCTCCACTCTTTTCTTTCCCATCTAGGAATCACCGGAGGAGGGAGGGAGGGGAGAGCTCTGGAGGAGGGAGGGAGAGAAGAGCTCTGGAGGAGGGAGGGAGGGAAGAGCTCTGCGCACCCCTCAGTGACAGTCGGGGCGGCCTCGGCCTAAACGCGCCCGTGGCTGCCATCAGGGGCCCGGCCGGCGGAGATCTCTCCCTGCTCCAGAGCTCCGGGGGCTCCAGGGAGGTTTTTCAAAGTAGCTGATGTTAAGCTGCAGCCTCTCCTCCCCTGCTGGAGCCGATGGCGCCCGGCCAGGCCTCGGGGCCGGCTCCCCCCAAAAGGTGGGGAGAAGGAAGCAGCAGTCCCCAACTCGGTGTTACCAGTTCAGCCAGCCAGGAGGAAAAGAGCTGACCTGCACGAAATCAGGGTTTATATGGGTACTTCCCAAAGTCGCATTCAACATTCTCAGTGGTCAAAACAGATGCCAGTATCCCAAATATCCCAAATAGCCTTCTGATAGGTCCCTGTCTTTTCTAAAGGAATTCCAAGGCCCTGACAGGGAAAAACACTCCACATTCCTCCCTAACTACAAACTAAACTGTGCCAACCCATGACACCTCGGGATTTTCACTGCTGATGTCTCCATTACCCTCTGTAGGTCTCCTTTCTCTAAACCTCAGAGTCCAGACCCCTCTGAAGACCACATGAGTAAGAATATAGCACCTACAGCATCTGCAGCAAAGAGTTTCACACGTGAGTCACATTTTCAAAGAACCACATTCTTTTCACGGCTCTGTTTCAGCTGTAAGTTTAATTCAGTGTCCCTGCTTCTCTCACCAGTGAGCAGCAGTTCTCCGTGCCCTTAATAAGAACACAGAAAGGGCCCTGGCTCACCTCTGGACACAGTTCTCCAGCAGGTACAGAAAGCCGCTAAACCATCCACATGCATCCCAAAACCAGGAGCTCACTTAAATTCTGAGTCACATCCAAGTCCGAGAGGTGTGGACATGATGAAAAGGTAGAGTCAGGATCTGGGTCCTGAATGCTGGTCTAGCTCATGGCAATTCTTGACCATCCTTGTGGACTGATACTGCTTCTTTAGCCCCCTTTGGCACCCTACCCAACCCTTGCAGGGACTCGGTGTCCCAGGGCCCAAATCCATCACCACAAGGAATTCTGGTGTCAGCCACTGTCTGTGATCCTACTGTGAGGTTACAAATGTGCCTTAAACTCCATCTTATGCTTCAAAACCAAAGGCCCCAAAGACATTTGCCTCGTCCCCTGTTCTTTCAGCTCCAACATGCTCTTTGTTTGTGCTGAAGGATGCTCACTCAGAGCCTGGTGGGATGATGTACCAGGCAGGCATGTTACTGGGAAACAAAGCGGAAGCAGGACACATCTCATGTCAGTAAATAATGAGAAGGGTGGTGCAAATGCTTCAGTCAGCTCCAAGGCTAAGTAAGCTGAGCTGGGGGCTGAGCAGTGAGCACCTCTCTCTCTCTCCATCTCTATTCACAGATCAGCACAACAGGATCCAGTACCTACAGTTCTGGAACAATTCCAAGCCTAATTTCAAGTGTGGTGTAGGAAGGAGTTATGATCAGATGTGCTGAAGAAGCAAAATAAACCTTAGCCTATGAAGCTCATCTTATTCTCTGTGATACCACTTCTGCCCCATTAACCTAAGGGTAAATTAAAGTCAGGATAAGGCAATAGTTAGGTGGAAAAGGGGAAAAGATAGCATTCTCCTACACAAACATCAGCTGCATCCACACATACTCACATATACACACAGAGCATCCACTTAAAAGGAGGGAGCACTGTGAAAAGGTCAGCAATCTGTGCTCATTTTCTGCCCTCAGAACCAGAGGGGAAAAAAAAAAAAAAAAAAACACCTCATTGAGTGCTCCCTCTGCCCCAGAGCAGGGTCAGTGTTTGTACAAACTTTCCCTAATGATTGTCCAACTATTCTGAAAGCTCTCTGGTGCTGGCAATTCCTGTAGTGTTCCTAGGCCATATATTCCTGACCTCACATACATTTTTCGTTAGCCTAAAAACTTGTCCTAGTGTTTAGCCTGTCTCCTTTACTGCAATTTAAACTCAATATTCCTTTTTATACCCTCCATGGAAAAGAAGACAATTTAATTTCCTTTGTCTTGGTAGCAATTTCCTATATGTATTTAAAGACTTGTTTTCCTACTGCTTTCCTCTAGAGCCAGTCTTCTTTAGCCCAAACAACCACAAATCTTTGTGTCTTCCCTCACAGGTTGTGTTTTCTAGACCTCAGATCATTTTTATTCCTCTCTTCTGCTGTTACCACCAAATAGCCTATGTCTTTCCACGCTGGCTTTCCAGTGTTGCAGCAAGGCTGTACCACCACAGAGCAGACCATGGCCTCCCATGTTACATGTCTCTTTTTTATAGCCTGAAATTATGTCTGATGTCTGCCCATTTTGGGGGGCTTTTTTTGGCAGTATGGCATTTACAGAAAACACATAAGGATCTTCAGATCTTACTGGATGGGATCAATAGTTCATATTTTAAGAGGGAGAGGTGACAAAGTATAGAGACCAAGCAGGAAGAAAGGCAGAGCTTGGAGATTTATTTCGTGATCTCAGGAAATAATTATCTCCTTGTACAGTTTTCTGGCATAAATAGAAAACATTGTGTGGTGGTTTGAACACTGCATTGTATTTTGGATGCTAAAAACCAGGCAGAGATTGACAACATTAGAGAGAAGCTCATTGATGAACAATAAAAATGGTTAAGAAGAGAGAGAAAAATTAAAAAGAAAGTAATTCCCTATAATTTAATCAAGTGATAATTTCAGGAGAGGATTAAAGGCTTACACAAGCCTTAAAGATGGAAACATGAGCAATGCAATGATTTAGAGTATTAAAGGACAGCAAGCAGATGGTCGTAAGAGAATGAATTGACATGAAATTAATGAAAATAACACTTCAGAGTAACCTGTGAGAGCAAGATTCTCTAGGCAGTGGAATAATGTCCAGAAAAGGTGACAGAAGCTTTGCCATTCACAGCATTTGAAGCCAGAGTGGATAAAAGAAAGAGTCAGTGGACAGGAAAGGAAAGGTCATTTGGGCAATTAGGGCTGGATCATTTTCTCTTGGGTCTAGAATTCCTGTTTTCAAAGAAGAAAATGTACAGATTATGTGTATTTCAACAGAAAGTCCTCCCTACTATGTCTTCAGCCCAGCTGATGGGGAGTTAATGCAACAGATTTTCGGGGTGTCATGATAAGGAAGGAGACTAATCTGCAGCCCAAAGACATGAGCAAGGATCCCTCTTTTCATTTTGGTGGAACTAGGGAAAGCCCAAAGTAAATTGCCTCATGAGACAAAAAAACCTCCTAAGGCAGATGGCAGCTTTTGTGTTATGTCTAACCTTGTCACAGACAAGAAGAATTTGCTACTGATACATCAGCAGCTGAGTAGAGCAAATGTGACAGCACGAAGGCAGGTGATTTTTTTTCTCTGTTTTTGCTGAATCATTTATTTCCTGCGAGCTGCATTTTTCTGGGACACCAAAATGATCAGCTAATTCAAGCTGAATTTGCTGAGCAATTTCACTTGAAATAAGACCAAGGGGAAAGAGGCCGTGTCAGTAGGGGGAAGAGTGGTTCACTTCCAGTTTTTACTTGTAAGCTTATCTCCTAAATGGGAGAGTAAGGAAAGCCTGGAGCAGCCAGCCACCCTCCTCCCCCAACAGCATCCTCTTGGCACTGACACAGCATCAGCCTCCACTTTGAACCCACATTGCTTCCCCGCACAAAGAGAAGGGCTTAGTCACCAGTCTGAGCTAGCCTGAACTAGGCTACTGCTGGTCTTCCTGTCTGAGGCTGTCCCACTTTGCACTGACACGCAGAGGAGGAGAAAAATAAACATTTTTGTCACTTGGCCCTCTCGTGACAAAGAACTCAGCAGCAATGAGAACATTAAGTATTCTCGCTTTCTCACAGCTGGCTCTTGCACTTACACCATCACACTGTGAACCAGGGCAGGGAAGCAGAGACTTGGTTTAAAAAATAACCTGCCAGAAGATAAGCTGTGCTCTTAAAGCCCCATAGATGTTTCGATGTGCTCCCTAGCCCAGATGCCCAGAGACCTGTACCATCACAAACAGGAACGGGGGAAAAACAATGACAGAAAATAAAGACAAGATACTACCAAAGATATGGGGGAAGAGGTATTGCTGTTTCACCACTCAGAAAAAGAAATTAAACCATGGGAATTATAAAGAAAAATTATAGGAACCCAGGAAACGTGATGACAGAAAAGTGTATGGTCCAGCAGGAAAAAGAGAAGACATTGTCCCCTCATACCAAGAGCCCTGATGGTGTGGACTGGTGCTGAAAGATGGTGATGGACATCACAAGCAATTAGGCATTACACATTTATATTCCTCTTACGGCTGAACAAATGGTCTAGCCTCCTTTCAGCTTCTGCAGCCTTCTACCAAAATTCAGTGCGAGCCCCCCCAGTCCAAGTAAAGTGCTTTTTTGATGAAAGTAACAAGGAAAATCAGTATTTCCTGAGGAAAATCCCAATCCCTGCTCCTTTGTGTTATATTTTTTATATATGCAGGCTCACGTGCATACTCCTCATCTCCTGACCTGCAGTAAAGACTGAATCAAAAGTCACGGGTGGCAGTCAGGGGTGGCAGCCCTTCAGAGACAGGCCAAGCCAAGCTGCATTAAACCAGAGCACAGAGCACCCTCAGCCTGACCTGTCAAGTGTTATCACACTCATCTTCCAAGACAAAGGCTGGGCTTCATAACTCACATCAGGTGGTGGCTCTCAGGTCTTGTACATCTGCGCCCTGAGGAAGTGAGCTGGTTTAGTTTTTGTCACAGGTGTTTTATTTTTTTGG
This sequence comes from Hirundo rustica, assembly GCF_015227805.2. Taxonomy (NCBI): domain Eukaryota; kingdom Metazoa; phylum Chordata; class Aves; order Passeriformes; family Hirundinidae; genus Hirundo; species Hirundo rustica. The sequence goes on along the minus strand of NC_053451.1, from coordinate 23,931,088 downwards.
CAAGAACTGCTGGAGTAAAATGCTGTTAGCAAATCAGCAGGCTTGTCACTCGCTCCCTGTCACATCAATCAGAGGCTCTGTGGACGCAGGCTGCCTTGCCACGCGCCTCAGCACAAGAACAGCAAGTTCCTTCCCTTTTCATCGCTCATCCCCGTTGTGAATGAGCTGCTCTCCTACAACTGCAGGAGGGCAGGGGACAGGAGCCACTGAGCCCCACCATGCAGAGGAGGAGCTCGAGGTGTTGCAGGACAAGGGGCTCAGTGAAGCCATATCCTTCATTGTGTCTGGGTTTGCAGTCAAGGCTGACTCTGGACAGTATAGTTAATCTATGCTCCCTGAATCTCAGCTGGAAGAAAATGGATTAGCTTTACTGGCTTGACTGAAGCCGTGGCAATTTACCCTTGCTGAGCATCTGACTCTTATCCTGGCCATCAGTTACCTCATGTGTTTCAGCATACAGGACAAAGGCATCATTTTTCAAGCTGACCAGGCACCAAACACAGCTCTTTGGATGGAGGGAAGCAGCAGAGACTAATCCTGGAAGTAGCATTTCAATGTGCTGTGAGAAACAGGGGGAAAGGAAAACCCTGTGTAACCTCGTGTGTAAAACATCCCCATCTCCCACCCCAGCACCGACAGCTGAGGCACCTTTCCAGCCAGCACAGCAGGCAGCTCCCTCAGCGAGGGCAAGCCAGCAGAGATCCTGGCTGTGGCAGAGAGATGATAAACAGTACTGCAGGGCACACTGCAGGGAACATGGGAGGTTGTAAATTAGGGTCTTCCTAATTAGAAAGCAGTCAGAAGCACACAAGCACACACAGATTGCTGGTGTGGGGTAAGCTGCTCTTCTACAGGTTACAGTAATGTTAAAAGACAAAGCATCACAGAGGAGATGGCAAAGGACAGAGCTGTGGATGAAGCAGCAGGTGCTTGTACAGCACTGCCAGCTGCAGAAAGCCTTGAGTAAGGGCCCAGGAAGAGGCCAGAGTCAGAAAAAAATCAGAAATATAATGGCAAAGGCTCTTGAAATTACAGGAGCAATTCTGAACTGTGACAAAGATTATTAGGAAATGAGTGGAGATGTCAGGATATGAGTAAAGTGTTAGCATGTTGTGCCTAGAAAGTCCACATGTCTGGGACTCTGTGAAATACAAATGTGCAATCGTCAGCTAAGAAAGAAGAAAGTTTTCAGTGCAGTAAATCCCTGCAGCAAAGGACAAAGGAGTGGAATTATGGAGATCCTACTATTCCTAGCTGGAGGTGCAGTGCTAAACCAAACTCAACACTCTAGTCGGGCTGGGGAGATGCACACACCTTTGTGGTATTAAAAAAAAAAAAAAAAAAAAAAAAAAAAAGAGGCAACTTTAGCTGCAAAGGTGAAGATCTTTACTGTGATATGAAGGTACTAAATGTTCTAGTGAAGAAAGGAGAGTGTCCTCCCCAGACACCTTTTGGGGAATGCTGTGGATGGCTGTGATGCTGCTCCCTCTCCATTTCACACCTCACAATCAGCCCTTGTGAGGACTCAGATGCAAAGAGAAGAGAGTAAAGCAAAATCTCTCAGGGGAAATGGCATGGATCCTGTGACATAAAACTGGCTTGGGAAAAGTATTCAAAAGTGCTTGATAGAAAAAGACCAAATAGGACCTAATATTCTCTTAATGAGGCAATTTAGCTGCCTGTAATTCTGGGTCCTCTGCATTGTGCTCTCCCAGCACAGAAGTTCAAAGGGTCGTCACAACAGGCCCTCAAAGGAGGGTTTTTTTAATGAGTGGGATTTCTTAGGGACTCAGTATGGGGCAGATTTGCTGAGGAGAAGAGGAAAAAGGAAAATGTAGGATACACTGAAAAATTGATCATCAAGCTGGATGATTCACTGAGCTCTATTGCTGCCTGCTGTAAAGCAGCACTAAAATCAGTAATGTTCTCCCATAGACAGTGGTCAGTTCTGGTTTAAGAGCAGATGCCATCCAAAAGGGACTTTGGAGGGTTTCATCTGTTCTGCTCTCCCATGAGCAAATGTTTCCTCACCATGAAAGTGCAATAAGGCTTTTCCAGTGTAACTTGAAGGGAAGACCTGAATTCAATTAACTGGCAGATAAAATGTTCTCTCTCCCCCGCTCTCTCCCTCTCTCTCCTATTTCCTTAAGAGAGTGTCTGTCCTTAACACTTGAAGGTCACCTGCAGAATGAGAGTTGGGGGGAAGGAACAGAGCAAGGGAGGCTCATGCTGTGGTGCTGCCACCTCGGCAACCTCCACAAACATCAATTGTGCAGAGAACGGTAACTGTTTTAAATAGGTTAAAAAATAAAGCCAGGTTATTTAATTTAGCAGACATGATAGGTGGGTCAATATTTATCACTCTGTCCCCATCTTTCTTCCCCACCCCTGAGGTCTCTGAGGGCAGAGGTTTAAGTCCCAGCTGAGAAAACAGGGCATGCTTCATTTAGTAGCACTGCAGCAGGGCTGCCGGGGAAGTCATGCTTCTGATGAGACATTAAATCAAGGTAAGCACTAATCTCATGGACATCACTGCTTAAGAAGCACAGGAAGAAAAAATAACAAAATTTTCACGGCTCTTGTGCTTTGACCCTCGCTACAGTGTGATTCAAAATGTATGTGAGATGGGAGGCATCAAGTTTTCCGACTGCCTGCTTATGTTTCTTTTTTTATCATTTGCTCTAGGGGAGATTTATTGTGTAGACAGGGTTCTGTTAAACAAAATCTCCATCAACAAGAGCAAGTAGAGATCATTCCAAAACCCTGTTAAACATCCAAGCCATCAGATCATCCTCTTTTGTTCTTTGCAGCCCTCACTCCATTCCTCCTTGCCTTACAACCCCCTCTTTCCTTCTGCTGCCCCAGCACGTGTGTCTCCACAGCACCATGCCTCAGCCATCGTCAGCCATTTTTCCGAGGTGGTGATTTCAAACCCCGCTAGAAGGACTGCAGCTCAGGTCAGGCTGAACCTGCACATCTGAGCAACAACTTATTGCTTTCAGGAGCAAGAAACAACAAAGAAGACTGCTGCACTATTTCAGCCTATTCTCCTTTCTTTCCCAGCCAGCCCCCTGTTCTCTCCCTGCATGGGCATGATTTTCTCTTTGAAACAATCTTGATACACCTGCCGGATCCTGAGACTAATGGCTTAACAATAATTATGTTGTTTTTCCCATGCTTTACACTAATTCTTGTTTATTAAAATTGCTGCTCTGTGAGAGAGACTGAGCTGTCCCAAAGACATACAAGGAAGGCAAATATTTACTGCCACCAATGTCCTTACAAAGGCTTCATCACTTTCTTTCAGGTGTGAGCAAAGAGAGCAGAGGCTAGCAGGTTAGATCCTGTCTGGATAAATAAACAACAAATTACTTGGATTGTCCTCTCCAGTTTTCTGTAAAAAAAACCAAACCAAAACAAAACAAAACACAACCAACCAAATAAACAGACAAAACTCCAAGCAGTAATTCAGCCCTATTTTTATGTTTTATTACAGGTTCCAGGCAAGAAATTGCATCCAGGAAATTCTGTAATTGATCATGCCAAAAATAGAGATGAAAACATTAAAATATTTAGTTTGATACTTCATTTACTCTCAGATCCAAGGGATCCTTCCAACAGCCTTTGCTGCCCCTGGTCCTCCTCTCACTTTAATGTCAGTAGATGTCACAGCAGGTGGCACAGTCAAAATGTGCTACCTAGACATGGTCACTGGAATGAGCCCCAGGTGCACTGGGAGGGAGGGACCTGGGAGTGATTTCCCAGTGGGGTGAGGAACCCAAATCCAGATCCAGTTTGTTCCTTGGGGATGGCTGCAAGATGGAGGCAAGCTACTACACGTGTCCCACCTCTGAACCAGGCACGTGTGCTGTGACAGGGCACAGGTACTGCTCTGCCCATCACGTGTGACAAAGGTCCACGCGTGACAGCGCAGGCACAGCTGTGGCCTCTGACAAGCACCACCCCAATGATGGGCACTTCCCCTCATTCTGCCTCCACCATGAGGAATTAACAGACACAGCTAAAGCCAAAGCTGCTGATTTCATTAGACTTAATCCAGGGATGAGATTCTCTCTGCATGCCAAGCAAGTCATCGTACATATTTCAAAGTTCCCTCTGAATAAGTCTCTTCAGTTAAGTATCTTCACAACTCCCCATCTCCCTAAACTCCCTGGATGGGCCCTATTAACCTCTGAAGAGCCTTAGACTTGTTCCTGGAGCCCCTCCATCTGGCTTTTAGCACTTTGCAGCCTCACAAACTGCTCATGCAGAAGCTCTGCATTTGCTATTTACCGAGTCCCAAGACTTCTCTTCCTGAAACCTATCCTGTAGATACCACAGGTTCCTCCACTTCCTGAGAGTCTCTCTCTTGCTGGAGCCCTCACAGCTCTCACCTTAATTCAGCTCTTTTATTCCCTTTCAACTTAACCAGCAGGGGACCTTCATGTGTACACTTCAGGGACTTTGAGATATTTTCCTCCATTCTGGACCTCTCCAAAGTTTTCATTCTCATGTCTGAGTCCCCCACCACCTCTATATTGTCGGTTTATATTCATCAGGCTTCATGCCAAAATTTTCTCCATGACTTGTGTTACTAACTTACAATTGTTAACACAGTTTCTGTCCTCACCTCATCTAAGCCAAGCACACGAGTCACGCTGCACACTCTCCCATTGCAGAATGTGGCCCATTTCTTTAGCAACATCCTTTGCCACTTTAATTCTTTCCCAGATCCACTGTTACTTGCTATAAAATTATCTCCCATCTTCATGGTGAATTTGTAAGTTTTTCTTTCCTTCAGTCATCCCAGTTTCTCCAAAAGTCTGCTCCAAGACATACAACCATGTCCTAGCAGGGCAAAAAGGTGTCTGGAAGACCCAGGATGTCAGTCAGGAGAGAGCCCAGTGGGATTCTCTGACAAGTTGGAAAAAACACAGGGAAAGTTTATGAAAACCCTGAGAAGCCCTGGGAGCTTTTAGCATCTCTCCTGTGCCCCCTCCTGCCTGACTGAGTAGTCAGACATTCGAGTCAGGAAAAGCACTGACTAATTCCCTTGGAATCCAGGCCCAGGTATCTCAGTACAGGGGCTTGGCTCAGTAGGCCCAAGGGTTCCCACATGTAGAGTTCACACACCTCTTCATTCCCACCGGCCCCCACCAGAAAACGGCACCATGAAATGGCTTTGGCTGGGTTATTTAGTGCTGCAGAAGTCTTTTCTCCTAGCTTTGCAACGGCAAACTCAATATACACACCCCCTTCCCTACACTTATCCGCCCCTTTGGGACGCCTGTGCCTCTGAGGCATTGCGTGTGTCGGTGGCTGTCACTGCACAGGCGACGGGACTGAATGCGAGCAAGTGTCTTCACGCAGCTCCGCATGACGTGAGCCTGTCCTGGCCGTGCCTGTGCAGGCGAGCTCTCGGAAACAAAAGCCTGGGCAGCCCAGCGTCCCCGCTGTCATCCTAGAGCGGGCACACCCACGCTGCGCTCCGCGGCTCCTCCGCCGGCGGCTCCTCTCCCACTCGCGTCGGTGGCCGTGCCCACGGACGCGCCCCGCGCACCCAGATCCGCTCCTTTCCTCACGGGCACACCCACTCCCTCACACGCGCTCTGCCTTTGTCTCGCCTTTCGCAGCCACGGGCTCTCTTCATCTCAGAACTACCACACCCCACTCCACCCCCCCGCCCCCAGCACAGATCCTCAGATCCCGGGGTGAAAGGAGCTTTTCCTACCTACTAGGAAAGGTTACTGCTCCTTCTAAAAAATATATTTATTTTTTTTTTTTCTTTCATATCTTTTCTGATGAGCCACGGAAGGGCAGAGGCTCGGGTCGCCTTATGGCGCAGACACCGCGCCCGTGCTGAGGCGGTCCAGAGCACTTTTACCCAGCCAGAACACCAGCAGATCCTTTGGTGAAGGATCGGGATCGCCGTTCATTAGGGGAATAATAAAACAGTCCCAGATCGTCACTGCACTGCAGCAAGCGGTGAGCAAAATGGGGATTCGCAGCCCTATTCCACTACGAGAGGAAAAAATGTGCCGGCATTGCCTCCCAAGGGCTGCGGATGCGGTTTCCTAGCAACGCTACATCTGAGTCAGAACTATTAAGGATCACCATGGCAACAAGTGTCTCCGTTGCCTTTTCCAGAGATCCGACTGGGTTTGGACGGGAACCATCGCGCCACAGGAAAGGGGCAGGGTGGGAACCATCGCCCCGCGGCTGCTGGGCGGGGGTAACTGCTCTGAGCCCTCCGAGCCACGCTGGCTCCGGGGCACATCCCTCCTCCATCCCGACCCCCCTGCCCCGCCATCGGCTCGTTCGGTGGAGCCACGGCCTTGGCGCAATGGCCTCTGCGCCCAGATCGGAACCTGCTGGTGTCGTGCCCCACGCCAGCCCTCAAGATGGGGCAGAGACAGGGTGCGGTGAGCTGACAGCCCCTGCAAAGCCTCGCGTATAAGCAGATTTTTTATTTTTTTTTTTTTTTTTTTTTTTTTTTTTTTTTTTTTAACCCGTAAACTCTAGACAAAGGAGGAAACAAAGCTCCCTGCTGTCTGCCTGCCGGCTCTCACCCTCCCCTCCGCGCAGGAGCCTTCATGCTCCTGTGAATATTGAGCAGAGACAGAAACCCGGAGGGATTTGCATTTCACACTTGCCAGCAAATGAGCAACAGGAAGATCACACCGAGACCCCTGCACGGTGCTATTACCAATATGTGCACTAGTCATCCACTCACTGCAGAGGCTGAAATTGCTCCTTTCTCTCCTGCTCTGAGGAGGGGGAGCAGGCGCTGCCTCTGCGGTCAGGGATGCCAGCGCCGTCTGAAGGCGGGTGCCGGGGTCCTGCGCTCGGAAGGGCTGCGGGAGCGGCGCAGCGGACTGCTGGCGTGGCAGAGCTGTGTGTGCGCCATGCCGGGCACTCAGACACAGCGACGTGCGGAGAAGGGCTCCGCGCTCCCCGCAGCGAGGGGAACCCTGCTGCACAGGCTGCCGCCTCAGGCTCGGGCAGCCGACAGGGAGACGCACTCGGGAAATGCACGCAGAGCTTTTAGCACCACCCTACATCCCTGCGGGAAGTTAGGTGAGAGGGGCACAGACTCTGGCCTGCGGATAAGGAAAGGAAGCACCCCCGAGACGTTCAGGAGAAGTTATCTTACTATGTCCAAAGTGGTTCTCACCACTCTGTGTCTGTAAGACCATCTGAGATGCTGGCGACACAGCTCTGACAGAAAATACATGAAAATCTCGTTTCTTAGTCCGTGCAAGGCATTAAGCACATTGAAGTACCTGGACTTTGCCTGTTCTGCCTTTCTTAGTGCTCAGTCTCAGCTCTGCCCTCCCCACAAACCCAAACCCTCCGCACACAACACCTTGACACTAGGGAGTGCTTTTTGTAAAATGTGCTCTTTCTGGAATAGATCAGTCGCAAGGCAGAGTGGGCATAGTTTTATGAGACAAGGGCTGTCCAGGTGTATGGGGTCTCCTACCAGTCCATTAGGTTGGTAGGAATGCCTGCACATTCCCAGATCCCTCTGGCCTGTGTTGAGGACAGATGTCTATTGATAAGGTCTGCTGAAGATCAGCCTGCATCCTTTGGAAACCAGATGTGTCAGAGCCAGATGTGACAGTGGGACCCCAACAACTGTGCCCGTGCCCAGTCATCTCTCACTCTTGTGCCAGGGGCACAAGCACAGCACAGCACGTAGAATTCTGCTTCTTACAGGTTTTGTGATCCTGGCACTCCTGGTGTCAGGTTTTTTCCCGTGTCCTACACAGCCCTGGCTGATTCAGTGATCTCTCTCTCCTGCTGCCAGAAAAGAGCAGCAATACTGTCCCATTCCCTCCTCCTTGCATCATCCTACCTCTCCAACTGTGGGTGTACCACCCTGCCAGTTGCTCTGGCACACCACTGACCCCTACCAGGCCTAGATACACCTGCTCCACTAAAAAGGTGCCTTTTTTTCCCTTTTACTTTGTGAAAACATTATGTTTCAGGAAACAGGAGGTGCTCGTTTCTCCCTGTTTGTCACTACTGAACCTGCCTTTAACTTTGAGTTCTTTCAAGCCCAGTTGTAAGGCAGCTCCCTGCTGGCGGCCCTCTTGCCTGCAGCTACTGCAATTTGAGTGAGCTATCTTTTGAGATGTTTTCCTACTGTGGTAACTAAATTAACAGGACACTGGCAAAGCCATAGCTGCCGTAGATCAGAGCACTGGTAGGAAGAATAAGTAGCAAACACTCTCCTGCAACAAAGACTCCTCTTCCACTTGGGACTTTGCAAATGGGTGAGCAGGGAGCAGTTGATGTCACAGTTGGCACCTGAAATGAAGTGCATCTTTAAGGTCTTTCAACGACTGCCACCTGCTTTCCTCAAAACAAGATACAGGAGGAAGCAAGGTGGGGTGGGGCTAGCCAGAGCACCAGGGGATTCCCATCTTCAACACCATTTGTCTGCTTGTTTCTTCGGTGCTGTGAGCCAGACCAAGCTGCCAAGTGCTTTTCCCTGAAATAATGGGAATTTGCTTCTGGGAAAGAAATGCCAGTGTAAAGCTTGCCTTGCTCTACTGTCTCCAAAGAGATGTTTAGCTCCTGTGTTTTTTTTTTTTTTTTTTTTTTTTTTTTTTTTTTTTTTTTATTTTCTGATTTTTCATAAACACTTTTTTGTGGCTGGTGTTCCTTTTCCTCTTATGAGAAGGGGAGAAGTAGAGAAGAGTCCTAATGAAAAGGTGATGCCCTGGTTTTGCCCCCAGCAGCAGTGCCAGGGAGTGAGCAGGGAACTGCACCATCCCTTCTATTTCTGTAATCATCCTGGCAGGATTCTAGGCTTGGATTAAGAGTTTACAGTCCTTCCCCATCCAGCTTTTTTCCCATTAATTCATTCATTTTGTCATTAATAGATGGTGTGCACACCACTGGCAGTAGAGCTGATGAGTTCCAGATATGTGCAGATAGTTGGCTTTAGTTCTGTTTTAAAAAAAAAACCCACCAAAATCTCTGCCTTAAAAAAAACCAAGGAAAAATATAACCTTATGATGAGATTTTTTTAAGTAAATAGGTCAGGACATTTAACAAATGGATCTGAGGCTCCTAAATCACTTAAGGAAATTTTATTTCATCACAAATCACTTTTTCTTCAGTAGGGCAGAGGTGAAAGATGTTTTCAGGGTAAGAAAGATTTTTCTTTTTCATTTAACAGCGTGGTGAGTTGACCTTGGCTGGACATCAGACACCTGCCAAAGTTGCTGTGTCACACCCTTCCTCAGCTGGACAGGGGGAGAAAAATACACCAAAAGCCTCGTGGGTTAATGATGAGGAGAGGTCACTCACTAATTACTGTCACAGGCAAAACAGGCTCAACTTGGGGGAAATTAATTTAATTTATTACCAAACAAATCAGAGTAGGGGAGTGGGTAATAGAACCTTAAAAAACCTTAAGTTCGCTCCCAGTTTTTGCTCCCTTCTCCTCACAGTGGTGCAGGGGCACAGGAATGGGGTTTTCAGTTGGTCCATTACACGTTGTCTCTGCTGCCCCTTCCTCCTCACAGGGAGGACGCATCACACTCTCATCCTCCAAGCGTGGAGTCCCTCACATAGGCTGAAGCTCCTCATGAACTGCTCCAGTGTGCGTCCCCACCCACGGGGTGCAGCCCTTCAGGAACAGGCTGCTCCAGTGTGAATCCCCACGGCATCATAATTCCTGCCATAAAACCTTCCATTTAGGCTCCTCTCTGTACGAGGCCTCAGGTCCTGGCACGAGCCTACTCCAGGATGGGCTCCCCACCCATGCTCCTTTGGGCATCCACCTGCTCCACTGAGGGGTCCTCCAGGGGCTGCAGGTGAATATCTGGTCCACCATGGGTGTCCATGGGCTGCAGGGGAGTCTCTGTTCCAGCAGCTGCAGCACCTCCTCCCCAGTCTCCTTTACTCATCCCCGTGTTTCTCTCACATATTCTCACTCCTCCTTCCTGGCTGCTGTGGCACAGCAGTTTTCCCCCTCTGAAAGATGTTATCCCAGAGGTTCTACCACCATCATTGACGAGCTCAGCTTTGACTGGTGGTGGGTCCATCTTGGTGCTGGCTGACATTGGCTCCACTGGACACAGAGGAAGCTTCTACCATCTTCTCACAGAAGGCACTCCTGCAGCCCCCCTGCCAAAGCCTTGCTACACAAACCCAATACAGTTACTTGCGTTATCATTATTCCTGAGAGTGAACACACCCATTTAGTTGATCCAAGGCCATTCATTTTTTGTCTGAGATTTCATTTCAGGCAATCTTTTTCCTGACAGTTCTGTGTCCAGCAGTAGTACAAAAAGCTACTCACATCATTCTCTACAGATCGGTTCATGCATGCTGATGTAACAGACCCATATAACATCATCTTCTTCCATTTTAATGCAAGAAACAAAAGGCCAAGCTCTACTTGAAGCGCCAAATCACTTCCTGGGAGATTCAAGGCCGAACAGCAGGCCTCTTCCACTCTTCAGATGAAAAGAGGAAATCAGGGTCAAACATCAACTGAATGTGGTCCCTCTCCTGCTCCCCTGCTGCAGGCAGCTGTGGCCACACACGCAGCCCAAAGTGTGTGACAGGGCAGTCTAGCTTTGTGCAGACATTTGCAATATTGATACCAATATGTGGCAAATTATCCTCCTCTAATGACAAAATGACGCTGTTCTCACTTATGAGTCACCTGTTTTTTCATATCTATATCCCCATGGGTTTGTTTTCTTGTACTGGAGTAGTAACAGCATGCCCACTGCCCTGAAAGCCAAGTGCCTCAAAGCAGCACTGAGATGGGTCTCGCTGCTCCTTCAGTTGTTCCCGGATACTTTTGATGAGCTGGAAAACACTGTGTGTAGCATCCAGGGGTATAAAAAAGCAGTGCAGTAGTCTCCCACCAGTTTGGTATCTGGATCCAGCACAGGGGGCTGGGAGCACTAGGCATGGCACTTGGTCTTTCCTGCTTTCAGCTGCTTCATCCCAAAAACGTTTACCTCGCTCAGTTCCTGAGAAGAAGTTCAATACCACAGGGACCAGCTGGCCTTCTCCCACTCCTCCATGGACACAGCCACTAGAGAAGAAATTTATTTCATATGCCCACGCCAGGACTGAAGGAGGCTGCACAGAGACTCTGTGCCACAGCTTGGCCCTCTCTGCATCCTTGAAGCTCACCCTACCTTTGACTCCTGTTCATCCCAGAACAACTTTATAGGGACATGGAATAATTGTAGCCTGAGCCCAAGTCATCTGTGTACATTTGACCCTCTTCTCTCTTCAGTCCTTGCTTAGCCCTGTGGAAAACTCTGACACAGGGGTGCTCTTGCCCTCTGTTCAGACTCCTGGGAAGCTGCTGTTGGCTCCAGGATTCCCTGGTAAAAGGATCCCTGCACCACAGTTTCTTAGAATGGATCCTGGGACTACAATGAATCGTGACTCTTGGGTGTCAGATTTTTTGCTATGAGGGAAGAGAAAGAGAGGGTCAAAAAAAAGTACTGATTGGTGGATATTTTTGCTGCTGTGGCTGAGTCCTTGTTAAGTATTGACTAAGGCAAGCAAGCTGGAGGATTTTCAAAGGATTTTCCATTCAAATCAGTAGAAAAAAGCTTTATTACCAGCCCCAGAGCTGGAAAATCATGTCAGGCCCTATCAAAATCATGACAGTGGCTTAAATCATGAGTTTAAAAATAGATGTGTTAGCTTATTATTATTATTTGAATTATGGTTTCTGAATCATTAGGTTAAACTGGCATTGAGTTCTTTGTGCTCCTCCATGTCTGAAGCTCTAAAAATACTGAAAAAAAAATTAATAAACCTCCTGAGATCCTCAAAGAGTCACATTTTTCTAGAATATTATCTTTGTGGGGAAAAAAAAAAAAAAAAAAAAGCAGCATACACGGTCATAAGAACCCTGCTAAAGCCATGAGAACTGCCAATTTCTTTCTTCTCCTCAAGGGTTTAAAATATACATTTTATCTGCTCGTGTCTGACAGCGAAAAATACAATGCTGTGACAAAGCAGCACAAAGGCCAGGTTTGCTTCTAGAAGAAAGCAACACTTCCAATTATTTAGGTGTTGGCAGAGAGCCCAAAGATGCTGCTGGTAGCCCTGCTATTGACAAACCTCCAAGCTACCATATTGTTCGCACACTGCTTAGGATCCCTCTTTTTAACAGACCCAAAGGATCAGAGCCTGAAGTGCCCGTACTGGTACTGGGTGAGCTGTGTCCAGACCCAGAAGCAGCACAGCCTCTCATGGCAGAACTGCAGAATGCCTTGGCTCGAAGAGGACCTTAAAGATCTTGTAGTTCCAACCTCCCTGCCATGAGCAGGGATGTTGCCATGGGCAACGCTGCTTCTCTGCTGTGGGAAGGGGCACCTTCCACTCAGCCAGGCAGCTCAAAGCACCTCACTGACTAAGCAATGCCCAGGGATGCTGCCTCGCCACCAGCAGCTCCTTTGTGGCACTTCTCGCCCAAGCCAACACAGGAACACCGTTCCAAGGCACCAGATCAGTATTTCATCAGAACAAGCGGCACTTGTTCCTGCTTTCCATCACTCCTCATGAGCCGCTCATCCATGACTTTCTTACAGTCAGCCCTGGAAACCATCCTTTCCTGTAAGACCGGACAGCAGTGCCATACAGATGCATCACGGTGGCAGGGAGCGAAGGGAAGGTGGCTGAGGACAGAAAGGAGCAAGAGACACACAGATGATGGACACCAAGTAGTGACTTTCTGAGTCTACCTGCAGCTTTTTTAGCTGTAAAGCCCAGAGGGCTGAATAAGACTCAGGCAAGCCACCATTGTGTCAGCAAAGCAAAAACAGTGACAGTGGTAAATGCCTCAAAAAGAAAGAGGGAAAGCAGATTTCAGCTTGCTGTCAGACATGGAGCTCTGTCTCTCATGAGGCCATGGACACCCATGCAGACATTTTAAACCCTGGACACACCTACTGGCTGGCTTCTCTCTTACATCTGCAAGAGAGGGGGACTAGAGCCCTTCAGCATAAATTGGGATTTCAGCTCTTGCCTCCTATTGGTTTGTGGTTGGGTTATCCTGTCCTTTGGCTATGTCCCCTCCTACAGGCTGGATGTATCCCATTCAGAGTCCCCCAGGCAGCAACCTCCCTGCCAGCAGCCCTCCTGACAGAGCGCCCCTGAGGAAGAATGGCCTGGCATCTTCTGTAGCAGCAGTGCTGTCCCCAGAAGGTGTCAGGCTCGCCCCTCAGTCTTGAGGGGACATTTCAGGGCTGGAGCTGAACAACCAGGCTAATGTTAACTCAGCTTTCCTGCAAAGTGGGAAACATGAATGCATCCAGATGCACCAGGCACTTGCTGCTCCTTCATACCGGCCAATACTGGTGCCCAGGTGTTTGTTTATTTTTACCACAGCCCTTTCAGCAATTTCAAACAGAAGGCAGTCGTGGAGCAGGTTACCTTTCTAACACAGGTCTCCTGATCTGAGGCAAATCATGCACCCACTGCTGGCTACCTGGGGTTTGTGTGGGCAGAGATCAGAGACCTGCCACCAGGTTTGGTACATGTTGGTGGAGCAGGCTGGTGAGGACACTTCAGTAGGTGCCGACAGCTGGTGTGCAGCTGAAGGAAGGACCCCGGGGAGCTCAGGGATACAAGAAGGGCTGAGATGAGCTGCTAGGGGATGTAAGCACTGGAAAATAAGAAATGCTGAGAGAGGCGGCTGGGGGAGGTTAATAAAGCCTGCATGTCAGGGGAGCTATCTGACAGGCAGACAGCCAGAGGAGGGGAAAAAACAGCTCACTTGAGTCCACGGACCCATAACTGGGTTATGCAGCTATATAATCCACTTAAGCTCTAAAACTGTCCTGCCTCCCTCCCCCAACCTCTATTCTCCTCTTCTGTACGTCTAATATTCAGAAATGTTTCCTCGAAGCTTTGCAGGAAGTCTTGACAGTGGTTCAATTTGATTAGCGCTGGCTGCGGAGTTTTCCCAGAGGATCTCGGGAAGTGCAGAGATCCATACCCCGGAGAAACCTGCGGGGTATCAACGAGCTCGTACCCTGTCTGCAGCACTGGAGAGACCTGCTCTCTAAGAGGGGCACGCACACCAGCAGAGACACACGGGTGGGGTTTTTTTAACCTGCATTAGGAAATGCATGTGGACACTTAATGCAGTTTATTCAAAACAAGCTGTCTTCTCTATTATGTGTCATTCACCCTGAGAGACATTAGAGAAGCGCAAGACGCACGAGGCCTCTTAGATCATCTAGCCCATCACCCCACAAATAAAGATTTAATCCCATTAAGGGCCACTGTTGGCTTCGGTGGCTTCAAGATTTGGTCCTAATTGCACAAACACAAAGCCATTACAAGACTGCAGTCTGACAGGGAAGCTTTCTTTTTCACAGGGCATATAATTTCTTTAATTAAAGTCTCTTATCTGCATGCTAATAATTAGAAAAATATTGTCCACTTCTATTCTCGTTCCATTCTGATATCCTGGAGTGCTGGATGTAAGTGGGAGGTGAGAATGTGCAAAGACATGTATGTGCTGTGAGATCAACAATGAACAGGCATATCAAAAAGACAGGTCCTTGCCCATGAGGGGATTATAATCTAATTTATTATATGGATTGCAGCAGCGCATTACAAGAAAAAAAAAAACAAAACCACAAAACAGCAAACTTCATTTTATAGGAAGGATCAGGAATGTAGCATCAAACCCTGGTCAAGAAGGGAGGGGTCCACACTGATTTTCCACATGATGTGGACCAGCAGCCTGCAATAGCTGAACTCATTGCAGGCTATAAACACATTTTGTTTGCTCTCTAATTATTAATTTAGAAAGGACACTCACTCAGGGAGGGGACGGGATGAGAAATGTCCCTGAGAGCTGTCTGGAAAAAATGAGCAAGAATGGATTTATGGGATTGGAGGGATAGAGTCCAGAAGGTTGTCTCCTGTAGCCAGGGTGGTGTGGGAGAGGGTAAGAGGGCCGTAAGGAAGAAGAGGACAAGGCTGAATACATGGACAAAGCCAAGGATGCAACCCAAGATGGACCACAGGGTGGGAAAATGAGCAAAGAAGCCCCTTAAGAGATGCTCAATATGGAAGCAAAATGCAAAACTCAAGGAAGGAATACATAACAGGGGAATCAAGCCACCACTGCTGTTTCTTCCTCCTCCTGCAACTAAAAGCTCAGAATCATTTCGTATTGATTAAACTCATTGTAAAACAACAGCAAGGATAGGTACAAATTATCAAACTCGACTTGCATTTGCAAGTTTTTAGTAGATAAACACCTTGGTCATCTTTCTCAGTTAAAAAAAAAAAAAAAGTATGCCACCATTGATCAATTCTAATGGCTTTCAATAAAGGCTAATTAAATTATGCTCTAAGATTGGACAGAGCATAAGCCAAGTCCCAGGCATGCCCTAAAGCCAGTCTGAAGGGAAAAGAGAAAGGGGACTTACCCGTATGAAGCTATGGGGGATTATTTCACCTACTGCAATCTTTAATAAGACTATCAATCAGCCAGGAGGGATGTTTATCCCTGTCTCCAACATATCATACAGAGGCATTCATTCCCCAGACATGAGCAAATAATAAATTGTTCTTTGAACCAAGAGGAAGATGAGGCCCATCTAGTCACCACCTCAATCAAAATGGAAAGCACCAAGCAAAAAAATATAACCCAAGGCAAGACAGGAGAGCAAAACAGATTAAATATATGTATAAATATTCATATATAATATGAGATGGGATCAGAACAAAAGAATAAATTTTAACAGACCTAAAGGATGACCCAAGAGATGTCTCAGAGTTGCTAATGGGTGAGACAGGTAAATTGTTACTAGCATCCTAACTTTTGTTGAACATCAGTGTAATGAATAAAGCAAGGAGGGGGAGCCAAGACCCCAGAAATCAGAGCTGTCTCTGCTGCCTCACACTGCTTAAGCTACTGAGACATTAAAGGAGACCCTCAGCTTTCTTAAAAAAAAAAAAATAAAATAAAATTTAAAGCGTCTGTTCTTCATGGTTGCAGATAAAAATCTGGAAACACAAAGCAATCACACCCTGAAGGCAAGTGAAATGAACTCAAACCTTGTTATTTCAAAATCCATTATTAGCTTAAGCTCTGAGGACTGATCTCTGTGAGGACAGTCACAGTCTCTTGTTTTGTGAGTGCTTAGGACTGAGAAAGAGGTGCTCAGAGGTGGGAACAGGAACACTTCCTTCTGCACAGCACTTAGACCAGGCAAGGAGAAAGGGAGAAGAAAAGATCGAGGTGAGAGACAGGAGAAAGGGACCTTTGTCTTGTTAAATACAGGTGACTGTGACATTTACAACATCCTTAATATTTGTTTCGGCTCTTTTCAGTCTCTTCTACACAGCAATCTACAATCTCCAAAGGGGGTTGTACTACCCAGATCTGTAGTAGCTTGTACCTGTGTGTGTGTGACTTGAGATCACTCTTCAGAAGCTTCTATATGCATTATATTCACTCCCGTGCCAATTCTACAATCACATTGGCAAAGATAATACCTTGACTTTGCTAATTGTGAAATTGTTGACACTTTCATTTAAAGCGTGGCATGTGAAGAAGTAAAGGATAATAATTTTAAGCAAAACCAGATTAAAAGTGATGCAGCTATTGAGTTTCCTAGTGCAAGCTCTCCTACTTCAAACTGCAAAGAACAGTGGCCATTAGTGGTGCATTGCATATTACACTAGGAAAACGTGCTTGAGCCTCAGACTGAGTTATTTTACTGTTCAGTTCATTTTTTGTTACTGATCTTTACTTTTTAACAGATCTAGCGCTACCATGTTCATGTATAAATGGTCAGATCAATGGTTTGAACCCTGAAGTGACAAGCAATTATTTAAATCATCTTCACTCAAATGTTAATAAATCTTGTTTGTTCTCTTATCCTTATGAAATGTGGTATGCATGAGAGGTAATTAAAATGGGTGTCAGTGGAGGTGTGCACGTAGAAGGAATGCAGCTCTTGGTCCACACAAATTTAATAAAGGGTCATTGAATTAACAGAAAAGATAGTCACGACAATCTAAGGAAATCATCAAGACAAGCTGTTGGGGAAAGTAATGTATTTTCTTAGAATGGGTGATGCAATTAAGAAAACAATAAAGCTTTCAGGCACACAAACTCTTCGTATTGTCATCCGTTCTCCTGCCCACACTATCAGCCAGTCTAATGAAAGATACTGCAACTCCTTACAAGCCTTGCTTCATTTACAGGGAGATGAACTTGTGATCAGGTGAAAAAAATGCGACAAGCAGGACTGGCCATGCAAGCAAACAAGATCCTGAATTATTGAAAGGCAACCATGTGGCTGCCACCCGAGCAAACACGGACGAACAATGAGGGAGGAAGTCAGAGGAGCAGCGCCCATGGTTGGCTGTCTTTCAGCCCAGGTGCCTATCTTTCATTCATATCCGTGCTTATTAGTGGCTTAATAAAAGAGATTGTTAATGCTCACCATCTCACATGCATGGCCTCTGTGGATGAGCTCACTGCCCCTCATTTTCTGTCTGTCATCTACAACTGGGGAAAACAAAATGGAGAATTGGTTAGTATTTGGCCTGTGTTCCTACCCACGTCCAGGTTAGACCTCTAGGTGATGTAAACTGATGGAGACCCACTAAACTCAGGTGGGTCTGCCGAGTTATGCCAGTGAAGGACCCAGCTTGTTTACTTCTCAGCTGCTTATGTCTTACGTGATGAATTGGTCCTGTACTGATATTTAACAAAAGATGTATTTATGTAAATGAGAGTGTGCATGCTCTCCAATGTTAGAAGGGACTTTTATCTCCACAAAATATACCAGTTGAAAGACAGACAGACAGGTGTCATGTTTGTTTTGAAATGCTGGGGCTTCCTGACATGAAAAACCGCACAAGCTTTTTTTTGTTTTTGTTTTTTAACAACAAATGCAAACTTGTTATTAAAACAGAATTTTCATTTGGCAACAAAGCTCTTTTTTTCAGGTTCTGCTGGAAAGCATTTGGTTCAGAGAAGGTCTTGGATCCCCGAAAGCTTTTCTGCTGTGGGTTTTTCCCCTTCAATTGTGCCATTTTATCTAATAAAAGAGACTTTCCCACCTAAAAATCTCACCTCACTTACACCTTGAAACATTCATACCACTTCTGTAACAGCTTATACCAGCTATTCACTAATGATTGTTTATTAGCAGCAAATGGGGTCTAATAGTCACCATCTTCAGATATGTGAGAATTGCACGTGTGTGTTGCAAATGCCTGAGAACATGCAAGTTTGTGTTCCTCCCCAAAAGGGAAACTATGAATCAGTCGCAATACACAGCCGCAACATAACAATAACTGTTGTTCTTTCATTTCTTAGTGACAACTGGAACACGGACAGTGAACAGCAGGACAATGGAGTTGTGTCAACATGCAGGAGGATTTCAGAGGGCTTACAGATATGAGTCATCCTGGTCGGTTATGGAACACTAAGCCTTTGGCATTGCAAGACTTTCTCAGTGGTTTGATTCTCTTTATTTTTGTCTTAATTGCTTCACTCCATCACTTCAGATGGTGTGAAAGGAATGCATTCAATGCTCCCAGAAAAGAAAAGGGGCTCTCTCAGGACCACGGAGAATAGTCAGATTTCCTCAGGCTTCTCATTTGATTCGTTAATTCTTACTCCCTGCCATACATACATACAAACTGTGCACTTAAACATAAAATCTTCTACTTGTGTTACAGAGGGGAAAAATGTTGTCAAGATACAGCGGGAGAAAAGCCTTTGGGATTTGTTATGGGTACGTACATCATCACAAGCATCTCCTCTGATTAAGGCTTTCCGGTGTATTTAGAGTTTGACTTCTTCTGTATATTCATTCATACGCTGCTTACACTGTAGTGCCCCTTTCTTTGCTATTAAGCACCTTTCCATTATTGTCTTTAACAGACCATTTTGTGTTTCTCCTCATAATTAACAGAAATACTCATCTCCCTTCCCTGGCCTTCTGGGCCTTGCATGAGAAAGTGTCGCCCTACTTCTTTTCCCCATCGTTACTCTGGGTGCACAGTTGTCATCTCTAAATGCAGTTTAAGATCACTGATTCTGTATTTGGTAACAATCTGGCAGAATTTGGCACGCTGCACAGGGGTGAGGTCATTCGATAAAGCAGGGAATCCATGGGGATCTGTGGCTGTCTTGTTTGTTATTAATCTGTTCCTCCCAGGAACTCTTTTGCTGTTTTAGCGCTTAATCTAACAAATATTTTGAGTACCATTCCTTTTCTGGACAGATGATTTTCTGTATTGCCCTAATTATTTGTGCTCCAGCCTCAGAAGGACTTGTAGGGCTGGTGAGTGGGACTGTGCTTTCATGTGCAAGCTGTGTTTCTTGCCTGTTAGAGAGAGCACATCCAGCTCTTTGCAGGCTTAATGGTGGCGAGAAACGTTTGCAACATCCGTCGTTTTGCACTGGGATGTCCTTTCCCCTATCTTGATAGCACACAGACTCTCTCTGCTACCCGTTCACCTCCCTCACTGCTCATCTGTCATACCCAGCTAATAAACTCGAGGCACCTCCTGCCCTGATCGTGGCCTTGCATATTTCAGTCATTAGAGCCAGGCACTCGGCACACACTGGGGCTGTGGTGAAAGCTGATCACACAAGAAATGCAGCAAGCAATCATTCCGCAGCCAATGCTGTCTAGATCCCCATCCCGCTTTTA
This sequence comes from Hirundo rustica, assembly GCF_015227805.2. Taxonomy (NCBI): domain Eukaryota; kingdom Metazoa; phylum Chordata; class Aves; order Passeriformes; family Hirundinidae; genus Hirundo; species Hirundo rustica. Next base: position 23,911,388 of record NC_053451.1, on the reverse strand, counting down.
TCTGAGTCCCTGCCATGAGAAGTATTGAACTGGGCTAATGCACAGCAGAAAGTAAATGCTTATTGAAGAACTGCTCAAGTTTTATCTAGCCACATATTAAATGATCTTGAATTTGGGGCAGAGATGGGCAAGGCAAGAACACAAGCAGCAAATGATCTGTCTGACAGGGCTCTGGAGTCAAGCCGCAACAGTTGAGTCTCCGTGCTTGTGTTTGCGTGTTGTGGGGGGAGAGCAGGGTGCACAAAGGGTGGGGCAGCCAGGCAAGGGGAATATATCTGTATGAGCTAATCTGTTTCTCTTCTTTCCTCCTCCCCTTCCCATCTCCCTTTTCCTGCCTCTATCTCCTGGGAGATGACTCACACCTGCTCTGCCCTGCTACTACCATTTCCCATCAGAAGCACGCAGTCACTCTGAAGTCACCCAAGCTGTTCTGTGTTAGATCCCTGCATTGCTTACATCTGCTCTTTGGTGAGCAGGATTCAAACACTGTGATGGGCAGCATGCCTGTAACTCAGCACAGACTCATGAAATCCAGCCACCTGCCTGTGACACACTGATGTCTTGATGGCATCCTGGGCTTCTGAGTGTTCCATCCTAGTGGGAGCCCCATTTCAGGACCGGTTGATGAATCTTCTCTTTATCAGAGAAATGGTCTTTGTGAGGACCCAGGCAGGGCATTTATCAGTTGACATCAGGCCCTCAGGTAGACAAATGACTTTTCAGTTCTAAAGGTCTGAGTCATTTCATCTGCATCTGGCCTTATTCCACCCACACCTCCCACCTTGGCTAAAACAGACTCTTTTGCCTGCATATAAACAACCACAGTGCTGTCCTCTAATGCTTTCTATGCAGGATCCCAAAGTACTTTTAAAACATTAACGGATGAAGAGTCAGGCCCTCACCACAATGTGGCTAACCATTATTTTAATTTATGCTTTAGGAAACTAAAGGCATAGAGATAATCAGCATCTTCCCCAAGGCTACGTAACAAGTTGAGACAGAATATTGGAAAGGAATGCGGCAACATGGTCCAGCACTGTATTTCAGAGTCAAAACCATTCTTCAGTTCAGTGAAAAGGATGAGCAAGCATGTTGCACCTGTTAGTTCTGCAAAGTTTTGCATCTCTAAGTCTTTCTGTGAGTTTCAGTTTCAAGTGGGCCTGTACACTTTAGGGACATTCAGTGATAATAATTGATCTTGACCACCTTGGTGGCCCAAAACAAGGCTACAGACTGAACAAAAGCTCAGTAAATCTCAGAGGCTTCTGGGTCCTGATGCCCACTGAAATATCCCTTGGGACAAACTGCATATTATTTTGAAAGTAATCAAGCAGGTATTGTTCACGCTTATTATTCTGCAATTTATTTTCCTTCTTTGTTGGGTACACATTAAATACCAATCATTATAGTATCCAGAGCTGATTACAGGTGTTATCAAAGACAGGGAAGATGGTTTGATTTGAGCTGTCAGCAGCAGATTCTCTATGTGCCTAGATACTGCATGTATCCAGTGCACACTTCTACAGCAGACAGCTAGAATTATCTCAAGAATATGACAAATGAAGGCGTGGTGCTTTTCCCTCACTAGGAAGATGTTTTCCTTCAGATTTGATTCACATACTTTGCACTGAGAGTTGCCAGCTTAAGGCTGATCTCGAGGAGAAGCCAGATCTAAGGTGCGAGCCTTTTTTAGTGGCAGCTAGAGTTCCTGGAAGAGGCATCCTGGGAGCATGAGTGTCCCCTTCAACAAGAGCTGTCACTCCAGCTTTTAGGGAAACCGGTGGCCAAGCCAGCTGCCCAACACAGCATGTATAATCTAATTTTTGGAAGTACTAAGAACCTTTACTGACATAGACCCAGACTTGCAAGCAATCAGGAGAAAGAGGAATTTCCTTTCCCCTCAACACAAGAAAGGCAGCCAATCTTTTACAATTAAAATAATCATGAGCATATGTCTGACTTCTTGCATAAAGCAGTAAAATTACATCCACAGTTATATTTCACTCTTATTTTCTTTGGAAAATATAATCCTGAAATAGAGCCTTGCCCTTTCCCAGTGATAATTTTTCTCTTCTGTTACAGGAGAACAACAGTTCAACACAGGTTTCCAAGAGGGCTTTTACATCTCTATAGAGGGAAGGATGCATACTTTTCTCTCTAAAGATTTTTATCTCTGTTTGGTTCAGACATTCATTGTTCCAGATGTCACTGGAAGTCCCAGTAAAAGGCCTCTTTTATATATACTCCAGAGTTTTTCTTCAAATTGACAGTCCCTCTCTGAGGCCCTGGATTTATACTCTGCCTTCTTCTCTGCCTCTCCTGGGTGTCTATCTTCTTTCTATCACTTTGTTCAAGCTATCATGTACCTACTTCCTCAGATTTCTACCTCCTAAAATGCTGCTTTGATTCATCTGTTTCCGCTTCAGCTTTCACTTTGGCATTGATCAGCAGAGGCATTTGGGAACTACAAAATCTGCTCCATCCCTCCAGCTTAATATTGAGCACACTTAGTAGATGCATCTTACAGCCTGTCCTGGTTTTGCCTGGCATACAGTTCATTTTCTTCCAAGTAGCTGGTACAATGCTGTGATTTGGATTAGGTATGAGAATGTTAATAACACACAGATGTTTCAGCTGTTGCTAAGCAGTGCTTACCCTAAGTCCAGGAATTTTCAGTTTCCCAAGTTCTGCCAGTGAGCAGGTGCACAAGAATCTTAAGTGTGACCACAGAGCCCACACAGGACAACCAAAGCCCCAGTCAGCATGAGCTTAGAAGGCAGGTCCTGTTTGACCAACCTGATCTCTTTTTGTGATGAGGTGAACCACCTGCCTGATGAGTGAAAGGTTGTGGGTGTTGTCTACATGGATTCAGCAAAGCCTACCACACCGTCTCCCACAGCACTCTCCCAGAAAAGCTGGTACCCATGACTTGGACAGGTGCACTCTTCACTGAATTAAAAAATGGTTGGATGGCCAGGCCCAGAGTAGTGGGAAATGGTGATGCATCCAGTCAGCCATCTGGTCACTAGTGGTGTTCCCCAGGGATCAGTGTTGGGCCCAGTCCTATTCAGTATCTTTACTGATGATCTGGATGAAGGCATTGAGTCTACTCCTAGTAAATTCAGGAACAACACCAACCCCAAGCTGGGTTTGAGTGTTGATCTGAAGATCTGTTGATCTGGAGGGTAGGAAGGCTCTGCAGAGGGATCTGGACAGGCTGGATGGATGGGACAAGTCCAGTAGTATGAGGTCCAAGAAGACCAGGTGCTGGGTCCTGCTTTTTGGCCACAACAGCCCCATGGAGCACTGTGGGCTTGGGGCAGAGTGGCTGGAAAACCACTGAGTGGAAAAGGACCTGGTGGTTCTGGTCAATAGCTGCTGAACCTGAGCCAGTGTGTACCCAGGTGGCCAAGAAGGCCCATGGCATCCAGGCCTGGATCAGCAATGGTGTGGCCAGCAGGAACACCAAGGTCACAGATTGACCCACTGTACTTGGCACTGCTGAGGCCACACCTCGAGTGCTGTGTCCAGTTCTGGACCCCTCACTGCAAGAATGACACTGAGGTGCTGGAGTGTGTCCTGGGAAAGGAACAGAGCTGGTGAAGGGTCTGGAGTGTATTTCCTACAAGGAGTAGTTGAGGGACCTGCAGGTGTTTAGCCTAAAGAGGAGGCTCAGTGGGACCTTATCATTCTCTACAACTCCCTGAAAAGAGGCTGTAGCCAGGTGGGGGTTGGCCTCTTCTCCCAGGCAACCAGTGACAGGATGAGAGAACACAGGCTGTGCCAGGGAAGGTTTAGGTTGGACATTAGGAAAAATTTCTTCACAGAAAGGGTTGGAATGGGCTGCCCAGGGTGGTGGAGTCACCGTCCCTGGAGGTGTTTACAGAGAGACTGGATATGGCTCTCAGTGCCAGGGTCTAGTTGACATGGTGGTGTTTCATCATAGGTTGGACTGAATGATTTCAGATGTCCTTTCCAACCTAACTGATTCTGTGATTCTGTGATTGATTCCGTGATTCTGTGTTTCTGTGATTCTGTGACTCTGGAGTCTGTGAGGGAGCATTGCTGGGACAAATGATCCAAACTGGCCAAAGGAATATTCCACACCACACAACATCATGCTCAGAATATAAACTGGGAGGAGTTGGCCAGTAGGGACTGATGGCTGGTCAGGGATAGCCTGGGCATTGGTCAGCAGGTGGTGAGCAGCTGCATTGTGCTTCACTTGTTTCTTCTGCGTTCTATTCCCCCCCACCACTCCCTCCTTTCAATTGATATTATTATCATTAGTAGTAATTCTGTATTTTACTTTGTTTCAGTTGTTAAAATGCTCTTATCTCACCCCACAAGTTTTGCTTTTTTGTGATTCTTGTTGCCATCCCATTGCAGGGAAATGGGTAGTGAGCAAGTAGCTGCATGATACACAGCCCCATTTACTCCACAAAAAACACAGTGGAGAACAGTCAGGCATCACCTCTCAGGGAGCAGTAGGGAATATGACAGCCAGGAAAATAACCTTTTGTAGTCCTAGTTTCCAAATCTCTTATAGACATTTTAAATCTGGATTGGCTTTTATCATGTTCCTGGCTGTACAGGTTGTGTCTCAGTTAAGAGAAACAAAGCCTTAAAGAACATGCCTAGTACTGAATAGATGGCTACATCTATACTTAGCTGACCCTCTGAGGCACTTCCAAAAGCCCTCCCACTCAGCCTGGGACCCCTTTGTTGGAGTCCAGGGCATTCCTTTGGCTGCCCTGGAGGGTCAGAGACCTGGACAGGGGGGTCTGGGACCCTGGCACAGAGCCCAGAGGGACATTGGCTTTGATCTCAGCCCATGGGAAAGGCTTCCTGCACTGCGGGAAGGATTGCAGGCCACAAGAGTGTGAAAGATTGTAGTTTAGCTTATCACAGGGTGAGAAAACAGTAGGTTTGGGGTTTTAGTATGGAAGTGGATGGGAGCAAGATGGAGGACTTTGGGCGTTGTCTCTTCCTTCTTCTTTCTTCTTCATTCACTCCATTTTCTGCAGTGACATTGGCACAAAGTAGTTTAAGGAGATTGGGTCAAAATAGGGATGACCTGTTTGGTATAAGTGATAGGTATTGGCAAATAATGATAAATAAAGAGCACGTAACAATTAGTATAAAAGACAGAGACAGCTCAGTGCAAGGAGGAGTCACCAGATGCCCGAGTAGTGGCACAGACCTTAGTTGGGCACTGAGAAAATTGTAAGATAAGAAACAATAAACAAAGCACACAACCTTGAAAAATCAGAACCTGAAGACTCCGTCTCTTTCTTGCATCCAGCTCAGGGCTTTGCAGAAGGCAAAAAGACTCTAAAGCCACTTGAATCTTGAAAGAGAAACCGAGACTCCTTGTTCACATTTTTTGGATAAGCAGCATGGACCTGAGCTGGCCATGCACTATACAATACTGGGGGCCTGCAGGGAAGCATCCCACTCTCTCTTTACTTAAAAGGTCAGTCACTTGATGTCATCCAAGGCCCCTGGGATAGGTGGAGGCTAGCAGTGCAAGTGGGGGTGACTGCAGCAGACTCACAGTGTGCTGGCATGTGCTTCAAGGCATATCCCCCTGTCCTAACTTTGACCCTCCTGCTACCAGCCATGGAGGTGTCAGTGCATTACTACAGAGCTTAAATGCACAGCTAGGCATTGTTTCTCTGCTGTCGCTGTTCTGTGTAAGTCTAGAAAGCACCATTTTGCTTTGCTGTGGCACTGAAATTCTGCTGTGCAGCAGAAGGACAGCCCACCTTGCTGCCTCATCTGACATGGCCACATTTTACTGTCCACCTACTCCACACACACACACAGACATACACAATCAATCCCTCTAAACTTCTAATAAAATGTGGCTGATTAACAATTAAATGCCAGCACCAAAGCCTCTTTTGACCTGCACTTACACTGATCAATCTTTCCAAGAAAACTAAAACTCCAGCTTGTGGGCGGTGGAGCCTGGCCTCTGGATTCATATCTGATGCTGTACCACATCTTTTTTGGATTAACACCTTTGGACAATGTCCTTGTGGCTCAGGTGGATAGCAGGACTGCACCTGCTCCCTCTCTGAGAAACCAGGAATGAAAGAGCTTGCTCAGAGAGCACAGAGAGAGAAAAGTCCTCAAATTGTCTGGAATCATGGGATGGCTGAAAAACAAGGGTTCTAATAGTGATATGAAAAAAAGCATTAAAGCAGCAGGCTTGTGCTTTCTACTGAGTCATTATCTTGTGTTGGTCTTATGGGGCTAAAACAGGAAGGGGAACTCTGATGCCAAGATCATGGAATACATTGGTATTGTCTAAAGACCATGGGCTTTCTGGCCACCAGTACCTGAGACTTTCTCTAGGAAATCCACACATTTTTAATCTGCTTTTGTACCTGTTAACCCTTCTAGATCACCACATTGGCTTTATTTGCAAGCTGCTTATCAGATTAGCTACCAGCTGTGGCCAAGTTATCCTTACAGCAGGACTCGAGACAGAAGTCAGTGAACGAACACATTGAATCAAATGTTTACACATGGCCCATACCTTCCAAAGTTGATCCATTAGTGTGTGCTTCTTCTGAAAGTTTTCCTGCAGAGAAGAGCAGCCTGTGGTGTCTGAAAAGGTTAATACTTCCTAGGAGATGAACTAAGCAGAAAGTACAGACTATCTGCAACTATCATAGAAATTCACATTTTGTTCCCATGTTGGAGACGGCTGCTCTGGCCTTCCCCTTTCAGGAGAGGACATAGCAGAGCTGGAAAGGGTTCAGAGACAGACAACGAGGTTGCATGGAAAAGTTTACATATAAGGGACGACAAAGTCATCTTTAGCCTAGAAATGAGACATCTGATAGGACTGGAGAGCAGCAAGTGGCATGAAAATGGTAGAGACATACTGACTGTCCCCTGTCTTATCTGAAACAAGAACCTTGAACACCAAATTAAGCTGGTAGGCAGACAATTCAAGGAAAAAAAAAAAAAAAAGAAACACAAAGAACAAACACTCTTCAAACACACAATTGAACTAGAGAATTGAACTCCTTACCACAAGGTCTGCCATGACCGTAGTTAACATTTGGAGAGCAGTTGGACAAACTGGTGGATAATAAAACTCACATGGACAGAAATGAGACCTGGTTCAGGAAGTCCCTAAGTTGCAAAAAGAGCTGAAGTCAGAGGTAGTGCTAGACATACTTTCTGTATTCTGACATGTTTGTTCAGCTATCTGCTTTTGGCCAACATATCTCTAAGCCAGAACTGTTGCTTTTATATTCTTCTGTCATATATAGGCCTCCCAAATGCAGATCATCAGCTGCCACTCTACTACCAGAACCTTTCCCTGCGTCAGGCAATGTGTGTGAAAGGGCCTGATGGAGTTAAAGACATCATTTTCAGAAGCAGAAAGAAGATGAAGGGAATGGCCACCTGGTACAATGCAAGGCAGTACGGAGATACCAAAATATTGCACGAGATATGGCTCACATACAGGATGAGACATAACTGAGCAGCACCAAGCAAGCCCTTGCAGTCATCACTGTCCACCTCCACAAGACTATAAAAACAAAAGAGAAAAAAACCCAACCAAACCAACAAACAAAAAAAACCCCACAACCTACAAGCTTTTTTTTTTTTTTTTTCCTGGAAAGGAAGAGGATAAGCATCCATATCACAGAAAAACACAAAAACACATGCTTTTACTTGGAGCAATTTTAGCTACAGCTCCATGGGAGAAACAGAGACCTGGAAGACTATGGAAAGAAATCTACAGCTTGATAAAAGAATCCCTGCAGCTGGGGAAGCCAGCCTATGATAAAACCCTTGGGTGTCCCATGTTTTGGTACTTTGGAGGGGCTGAAAGGAGACTGGATCAACAGCGTTTGCATCATATTTGCATTGTATTTGTTTCACAGGTCTGTCTTCCTCTGCTGGCCTGTCTGGGCAAATCTCCCCACTATTCATACCTTAATTGTAGAATGAGAGAAGAATTAACACCACTTGTAACCAGTGGTTCAATGCAGGCAGGGCATGTTGTCATGCCTACCTGCACTGAATTTTCTGTTACCTGGCTGGTGTGTTTTCCACACATGCACTCAAGGTTAAACTTACCTCTGGATTCAGGAACAGGGGATGTCTTCCACTGGTCAGACTACTTACAACCACTGCTTAGAAAGGTATAAGGCATTTGGTTTTTTCCCCCGTAAGTTTTCCTTCAGGGTTCTTCTTTTGGTTAAGAAGTTATTTAGTTTTTAATCAATGCCTGACTGTATCAGAAATCTAGCATATTAATGGTGGTGACCTGTCTCTGCATCCTCTTCCATGGAATATTTTAATAACCTTTTTATCTTATAATAAATAGTGAGTTTATTGTAAGGGTATAGAGTTTTATGTGATTGCTGTGAGCAGAGGAGATAATAGAATTATAGAATCACAGAATCATAGAATGGGTTGGGTTGGAAGGAACCTTTAAGATTATCTCATTCCAACCTCCCTCCATGAGCAGGGACAACTTTCACTAGACCAGGTTGCTCAGACCCCCATCCAAACCAGCCCTAAAATGTTCTATAAAATGTTCTGTAAAATCTCCTGAACCAGACCTCTAAGGCATGGTGGTTCTTCCCTGGGTGTGTTGCTGGGTGTACAGACACCCTTCTCAAATCCATCCACATCCTGCCATTTGTGGCACAAGTCTCAAAAGTTTCTCCTGTGATAGCTAAGATGGCTATAATCAGAAATGGAGAAGAAATAGATCATTTTAAAACTACAAGGTCCAAGTCTTCTTCCGCATTTGCTGAGAAGAGAGGCAGTTTATCCTAACTTCGCAATTTCTTCTAAACAACCATCAGTCCTGGAGAAGTATTTGGCATCCACCTCACGCCTCTTTTCCACCACTAGAATTCTCTCTTTGCCTTCAATTTTCCCATTATCTCCCAAGTATTCTGCCTGCTCTGGCCACTCCTTCAGTTGAAGGCTGTGAATTTGCTTCCTGAGATTCAAAAAGTCTGCCACCTTTCATCAATAATAATTTCCCTTTTTTCCTCTCCAGAAAGAATTGCCTCTCTGGCAGACAAAGGAAAGCACCTCTCACATAAAAGTGGAGCAGAACTAATGCATTTACTGTATTTGCCTATTTTATTATTCCTTGGAGATGTATTAGTTTAACAGGTTTATTTATGGTACGTGAAAAGTTAAATATTCCTTTGTCCTTAGGATTTACATAAACTGGTGCAGTGTGAGATTCTGGGGGTTTTAATGAGGTATTTGTCAAAATACTCTTCCTGGCAGATTTTTTTTAATACCTTTGAGACCATAAAGGATCATTTTACTACAATACTCTGCTTCTATCAGAGCCTGTGTGAGTGGCTTGTAATATCCTGTGGTTGTACCCCCTCTAGATGTCTGAATTCCCTTTCAGAGCAGTAAGAGACAAGAAGAGCAGAGCCTAGAGGATGCCTGCCAGAACCTCCCCTGAGCCAGGACTGAGTGAGGCAGCACAAGCTCCAGGTCCAGGTCCTCCAAGCTGCCCGGGTCCTTGAGATCAGATCAGGAGTCCTGAAGAGCCCACCCAATTGGCCACAAGCCCCACACACAGAGTTAAGACACACACCAGGCTTCATCCAAGCTGTTAGCATAAAATCCTACAAACCAAGGTGTTCTTCTTAGTGGAGCTTAACATCAAAAAAGATCTGGAAAAAAATGGTGGTGTGTAGTTTTGCTCTGAGGAAAGGGCAGCCAACATGTGACCTCTCAGGCTTTCAGCATAGGGCAGCACTTACCTTTTCCATAAGGATAATGTCCACAGGAGCTGGGCTTTGCCATAAGGTCTGTACCGCTGCAGACTGTGTGCGTGGATGGTAAATGCCGCAACCTTCCCCAAAAGCGTCTCCTTACACGGAGCCGCTTGGGCAGGCACGCAAGCAATCACACTGTCCACACAGTCACACACAACGGGGGGAAGCCAGCGAATGAGGGTCTTCTGAGTGGGGTTCCACTGGAGTTTATCGGAGCTGCACCAAAGGGCTCCAGGGACAGAAAGACCCACAACAATGGAGAGGACAGGTTTAAGTACAGGAAAAGTGGGGGCAGAGCGGAGCATCAATCTAATGGTCTGAGGGTACAGGGACAGTACATGGGCGGAGTAAGGGGTAACAACAAACAGAGGGTGCCAGGGTGGACAGGTGGGAATAGAGAAACCAATGAGGGTACAAGGGAGGGAGAACATTCTGGGGAATGAACGTATATGGAAAACGGGTGCTGAACAGAAGTGACATAAGCTTACATCACTTTAATAAACCAATGGAGTAACAGCACTTAGGAGATATTGACATGCTGCTGTAAGGATCCATGGGGGAGAAGCCTTTCTCACTATAAAATAAAAGCGCATCTCTTTGCTTATTCTGACCCCTCCAGGGTCAACATATGAAATCTTAGAGGCGGGCTCACCAGCCACCACACTGCACCATAGGAGCTGGGGCAGACCCACCACTTCCATGGATTTTGGTGTTGGCCTCAGGAGGCACAGCACCCCTCCTGAATTAGCATCGCAGTGATGCCCAAGCTGGACAAGACAGAGGCTCCAGGTGGAGTCAGATAGATGACTCATCCCTGACCAGGTCCAGGAAGATGCTCCACACTTGCCAAAGCAGGAACAACCCCAGTCTCCCCTGCCACCCAAAAACACATGCCAACACCAGGCCACAGCTGGCAGCAAGCCCCAAGGGAACGGTTACCTCTGATGAGACATGGCCAGGGCTGGAGAAACAGGAAGGGTAGAAGGAACAAGCTCTGTCCTAAGACTGCAGACAGAAGAGAGAGGGAAATGGGAGTGGGTTATGTAAGTGGTGCCAGTCCCTCTGCTTAAGGACACCGATGGAGATGGAGGGAAGGAGACAATTATGTAACAGCATTATTTACAGGTCTGGCAAAATCCTTCACAACTTCTGAACATCCTTTATTGTGCAAAGCAAGCCAGACGGGGAGTGAAAATTACAGCTAGCTAAGGATAACTTAATGAATTCATTTTTACTTCAGTAATTCTTTTGCAAATTAGAGAACTCAGAAAGTTCCTCAAAAAAAAAAAAAAAAAAAAAAAGAGAGAGAGAAACCAAAGTAAACAAAAAAGAACCTTCAAACCACAAGGAAAAAAAGAAATGGAAAAGAAACGAATCCCTAATATTCAACTTAGTAGAGCGGATCAATATTTACCTCAAAACATGCTAGCAATAACATGCTATGTATAAACACATCCTCATTCTTTCTCGGTCTGTGTGGGTGTTGATCTCAGGCTATGGCTCACTAGCATAATGTGAGTAGCTCCGAACCCTGGCTGATCCCAGGAAGAGATCATGCAAGCTCAGCTTGCACAAGCTGGTTCTGAATCACACCAAATCTCCAGGCACTGGGGACTGGCACAGAAGCCTTAGGTACAGAGTATTTCCAGTTTGAAGTGCAGTCCCTAAAAACATGCAGAAAAAGGCTGCACAGGCAAGAGACATGGTTAGGATGGGTAGTTCCTTTTTGGGTCTTTTTTTTCACTGGCACATGGAGAAATCACTGCACCGGACTTTGACAATTACAAAGCTTTGTTAAGGTCCTTTCTTGGCAATGGTTTTGTTATCCTGTATCTATGGGTTCCTTTCAAGCAAAGTGACCAAGATCCCAGTGAAGATGGTCAGACCTTGCACTGGGCTTTCACGGGCTTTTGATCAAGACCCACAAGATCAATTCTATGAAGTTTTAATTAATTCTGAGTGCCTCCAGTTCTCATTGAAATGATAGCAGTCAGCATCTCAAGGTCTATCTTATAGATTTGGGCTCTAGATCCACTATGACATGCAGTGAGTAATTTATTTGTTTTTCAGGTGACTTTTCCAAGGCCACCTGAATCATATGTAATTAAATGGACAGAAGAGGCCATCTCCACATGCAAAAATGCCTCCTTATCCTCCTGTTAGCAAAGAGAGGCAGGATCAATCATCAATGTCATGGTGACAGACAACCAAAAAAACCCTTCAGGGTGCCGTAGTAGAGAGTCAGGTTTCCATCATTATTGTAGGGCTGTTACATCTCCTAAAATATTCATTCATTTTTTAATAAACTTTAAAAAAAAAAAAAAAAAGAGGGTGCAATTCTCCTAAACTAAACAAACACATTTGTTGAATGGAAGCTTTAAATTTCAGAGTGCACAGAGAGCTTTAAAAGCTGAAGTGTATCATTCATTATTTATCACCACTTATAAATTTTAAGTAATCTGCTAAGAGTTATTACCTAACACTTACTTTTCAGTGTCCAAAACATACTTGCTGTGTGTGCTCAGTTAGTGAGACTTCCAGTGGGGCAAAGGAATAAATCTGACTGTAGCCATGCTCTTCCAAGCATCCAGCCGCCCACTGGCCATCACTCCAGTGAAGGTACAGTGCTTCTTACAACAATTGCACCCTTTTCATCTGGAAGGGATGCAACCCGAAAGCAAGATAGGTCTAAGCTACCCTCTAGGTTCCTGCTACAGTCAAAAGAAGTGAACAAAGCACCCTTTGAGAGTAGCTCACTCCATCTGAGGAGAAATAGGTTAAATTATTTGGGGCAGAGGGGATGATAGGGGGATGCAACGCTCTCCCACCTCTTTCTTTGATTGTAGGGGAAGCCTGGACAACTCACTTCCCCCTCAGTTTTGGGGTTTTTTTAGGAAAGATTTGATAATTTATAGCCCAGTCTAAATGACATTCTCAGCAAAGACAAATGCAGGAGAACTACAGTACACAGAGACTCCAAATATCTACATCCTAGGGATGAGTTACTGGGATGGCATTTATCCAGAGATACTAAAGCTCCCAGGCTTCCCTGTCTCACCTCAGACAATGTGCAAGTTGGGATGATTGAGACAAAGGACTGCAGCCCTGGACTTGGGCTTTTGCACAGTCCTCTTCACATATTTGAGCGTTTTTTGCCAGTGCCCATCTAATCCCACGGGCTCCCACTTCGTCTGTGAGGGAGTGCCAATGTGAAGCTGCTCAGACTCACAGGGAGCTGTGCTGCCTTCCTTGGCTGAAGGCCAGCATTGACATTCCCGGATTTGCCTTCTTTGCTCAAGGGGAGGCTGGAGCCATGTGCTAGGTGCAGTAAGTATATGCCTTAGGGGACTAAAAGCAGACACAACAGGAAAAAGAAGTTATGATCATGCATATCCTCACATCTTCCCCGCTGTGTTTCTGCGCGTGGCCTGAAAGACTGGAGACTTGACTGCAGTGAAGCAGAGCTGTGACTGTGTGAATAACTGTACCATCAACCAGACCAGATTAGACAAAAAGTTCAGTGGTGAGGGGTTTAGCATCCAAAAAGGCAAAAGCAGTGCCTAGGAGTTAGCTACTTCCATCCACTATCCTCTTTGGTTGCCCATTCAATCCTCAGAAATATAAAGAACGCTATCTCCACAACTGAGTTTAAGCAATGAAGATAATCTCTTCCTCTCTCATGTCTTCACTCCCTGCTATTTCTTTTTGCCTCAGTCAAAAATGTGAAAACAAGCTTGAACTGCTGAGGAGAGCAGCAGCTGCACTGATGTCAGAGCTTCTCCGAGGACATTTCCCAACAGGCCTGGAAAAGGATTACACTGTAGCTGGTAACAGTAGGGGATGTTGATTTTCAAATCCCTTTTATTCAGTATTTGTGTCAGCGTTTTCATGCGTGTTACCTCTGGGCTGAGCCAAACATAAATCTGTTCTTACCAGTCTTCTCATTAGCATGCATGAAACAAACATTAGCAGAGAGGGCATCGGCACCGAGCGATAGCGATCCATTTATATTGCTCTGGGAGGCAAACAGGAGGTGGGGAGCAGTGGAGTCTGACACATGGGCATGGTAAGGCTGCTGCTGAAGCCTGTCCGTGGTGCAGTGTCAGGCTGCTGCAGGTGGGGCATGAGACATACAGGGAGTCAGAAGCAAGTATATTACCAGAGTTTTAGTCTTGGAAAACAGGGGAGATCCATTATTCGTTGGTGAAAGAAAAATTCTTTCATACTAGGTTTGTCATCTGCTTTTACATCCACAGCCCGAGAAGACATGATGTGGTTTTTTCTCAGTCACTGCCTCAAACCAGGCTCACAGGAATAAGGTCCCAGATTTCTTTTAGCATTTTGATGGTGGATGACTTAATGTATTTAAACTACACGGGTGTCCTGCATCCTAAAAAGCAGGAAGGATCCCCAGCAAAACACAGAATGCTAAAGACTGTGATGGTTTTCTGCTGTGCAAAACCCAGTACACTGAACAAATGTTGCTTTATAATAAGGATGTATCTTCACCTGTGAACGCATGCTCTGTGTTAAGAGTTATGCTAAAGAACAAACATTTCATACATCCCTGTAACTGTGATGGCTGGACTTTCTCTTTTCATGCAGCAAAGCTACTGCAAACAAGGGATTGTACCAGACCCCGCAGCAGATTCCGTATCGCCAATAACATTGGAAGGCTGAGAAACTGGTGTCTATCAACAACATCCCTTGTGTTAAATTAATGACATGTACCAGAAGCAAAGTAGAAAGATTGTTATTTTGGTCCCATCTGGGTCTTGTGCTGGGGAAGCAAAAAATGATGGCTTTTTATTTTTGGGGGAGAAACATTTGGCTATCCAGCCAACCTTTTTTTTTTTTTTTTCTTTTTTTTTTCTTCTTTTGTTTAATAAATCACGACATCAAGCTCTGGTTGCTTTCCAATTCTTCTCCAGTCCTTTTGGAAATGCTGTAGTCAAGAAACAAAGAATATTGCAAAGAGCATTGCCTTGGCATGGAAAAGGCAGTGTTTTCCTACACAGCTGACCTGAGCATATGGAAGTGGAAAGACTGTCTCTCCATTCTTTAGTGAAGAAAGAGTTTGCACATGGGTGGAAAATGCTTGAGATGCAGCACCTCAACCCAAAGGTCTTGCTCAGCTTGTCTGGAGGATCAGTGCAAAGCCTTCTACCTGAATTGTGATGACTTCATAACTCCAGGAACCTTGGAAAGAGTGATAGAACAGGATGCTAAGGCATCCCTATTTACCCCTTCTGTGTTGTGGACAGCAGTGAAATACTCCATTAGGATCTATCAAATACTTGTGCCTGTGATGAATACTGGGTCCCTTAGAGGTGTGATAGCCATCATTTGAGGTTCTTGCCCCCACAGGCAATGTTTGAGTCTTTCTCCAGGGTAGTGTCATACCCACACCCCGAATAGTAAAGTACCTCAACATTCAGAATGCATTTTTAAAGCAGCCAGGTCTAGCACGAGACAAATACGTCCCTTGGTGTTACTGTCTGCAGAAGCTTGTCCATCTTAGCACGCTGAGCCAACAGCTTTGCATTGCTTATTTAATCAAGCTTCTGTAATGCAGATGCACCACAATCCTCACACAACTTTTTTCAGCCAAATAATCAGCATTTAACTCCCCTCTGTCCACAAGTTGAGCACAGAGCTTTTCATACGTGAGCAGATTCTCAGGTACCTCACACTCACTTTGTTGAGTCCTTCTAGGACAGCTATCCCATATTTGGTGGGAACAAATTGCCTCATCACTTCCCAAAAGCATTTCTGGGCAAATGCAAGCCCTCAGGCTGTCTGTTCAGGTTGGCCAGCACCCCATCAGCATCTGATTTTGCTTTTTCTAAGTCATGTGCAATATTCCCATTCTCTTCAGAGATTCAGGGAACTTTGTGGTTCTGTTTTGCATGCAAGTGTCATGGTTCTGCTCCCTTTCCCTCAGCCTGTGGATGGCACTGGAGGAAACCTCCCGGCACAGAATGTTTTCCCTCTCCTCTTGTTCCCTGCTGAAAAAGTCCAACATCAACCTGCTGTGACTTCACCTACATCAGTTTTAGGGGTTCTTACCTGAAAGATGTTTAAAGTGCCTTAGAGTGTGTATTTTGTGTTATCTGGTACTATTCTAGTAATGGGATCTCTTACTCTAGGGAATTGCCCAACATCCCAAGGAAAGCTGCTTTACGGCAGATCTGGACATGCCTGGATTTCAGCAGTGAAAGGTATCTACTGCTGGGCTAAGAGTAGGAAACTTCAGTCTCTCTTTCCTTCATTACAAGTGATCTAGATGTACATCACATACTCTTACTGTACTTTTCTAACTTCCAAACACAGACTGCCAAAATTACCACCTTCCAGTAACTTAATTGGTCAACAAGGGTTGCTTGTATTTCTCTCATGAATTATTCTCCTCCTTGTACAATGCATACATTCACTCCTTAAGACACACTGACACTGAGACTCCAACAGCATTCTGTTTTAAAGAACTGAGCTAGATACTGAGATAGTCCAGACTCTCTGTGGCAAGGTGCATTCAGAACACAGCCTTTTAGAGAAGGCAACACTGGAGTGTTGTCTTGGTTTCAGTTGCCCCAAAAGAAAGCTGCTGACAAAAAGGGCAGCCTTATCCTTATTTATTTATTTTTTTTTCCCCAGCTCCATCCCTTGTTCCGTACAAGTGTGCATGGGGCATAAGGAAGCTGGATCACAGGGCTGACCCAGCTGAAAATCAACCTGACCAAGTGCAAAAGCTGGCTGTATAAGTGCTTGGACTGACACAGGGCAGGGATTGAAACATGCTGCCGGGGTGCTAGTGAAGGGAGGAAAGGCTTCCAGACTCTACTTTGGTCAGCTTCACCAATTAGGAAACCACAGCCTGACAGGAAACCACTCGAAGGAACTAATAGGAAATGCTGCAGGAAACCTCCCAAAGGACTAATAGAAAATGCTGTGATTAAAGGCTTTTTACTGGGCTTTAGCACGAAAGCAGAAAGAGGAAAAGAGGGCTTTTATCAAATGATTAAAAGCACATCTCAAGAGTAGCCTCTGCTCCATTCCTTACCTGAAAAGGGAGTCTGGGTGCCTCACATCACTGAACATCTTAAGTATTGGGTACACCTGCCTTCGAGAGCAAAGGCATGGTCTCATTCAGCAGTTATGTGTTACCCCTTTGTGATTTAGGCACCCCTACCATGTCAGGCCCCACCAAGAAGGCAGCTCTTCTTCATCACTTGCAGTTCCAGTACATGCCCAAGGTTTGGAAGGCATTGAGCAGCTCACCAGCTTTGAGTTGTTCTAGTGAAGAGCAGAGGTTTCATGTTTTACTGATACCTCCACAACTACAGTGAGTGTAAGGTTAGTGAGAAACATCTGTAGGCTGTGAGTGGTGTGTTTAGGCACTGATTGTCTGCTTTTTCTGCTGAGATTTTTTTGATTGTTTAATTCTCCTTTTGGTTTTTAAATCTGGAAATGTTTCACTAATATGTGTAGATCCAACAACTGAAGATTAATATGATGCATGCCAAGAAAGATCTAAATTCCTCACAAGTTACAATTTTATAATTCCAGTCTTGGCATGCATGAATGCATAGATCTCTTTCATTGGGGGAGAGAAAAATAAATTCTTAATTAAACAAGAAACATTCCTAGCTTGGTTGGCATTGGATTTATGGGTTTTCTTTTCTAGTCGACTCTTTTTTCTGTTTCCTATGTCTTAGTGAAATATCAATATGCTTGCCATGGAATGCATGAGTCTTTCTGCAAAGAAAAATTAATAACCTTCTGTTAATCAAAACAGAAACAAAAATATCTCTCTAATATTAGTGTTTGTAATCTACCTTTAAAAATACATCAGTGCCCTTCCACATACACTTCCTCCTGATTCTAAATAAATTGCTGGTGCTAACAGTGCCATCTCTTGCATGAAACCTAAAATGGAGTTTCTGACCATGTACAGTCTTTGATTCCTGTAGGACTCTTGTAAAGCACTGGCACTACAAATCTACACCTTTCCTTTCACTTCATTCTGTTATGAAGTTATTTGTCAGCTTTTATCTGAAATTTTATAGTATTAAAACTGTTGAGTAAGTGTTCTGCTTGGGAAGTATCCATGCTGCAAGGTGAGCAACACGGCTTCCTATAGAATCTCATGGAGAATTCTGGACTGGGGAAAGATGGCACTCCACAGACAAGAATTAGGTGCTACAAACATCTTCTGAGGAAGAGATGGGGCATTGCTGCTTGCAACTGATGAACAGCCATTACACCAGAGATCTTATTTTAAAATAAACTTCTGCAATTATAATGAAAGGTGAGTGGAAGGGAAAACATGTAAAGAAATGTTACTAAACCGGGAACTGCCTGGGATGATGTGTTAGAGGCTGGGAGTACCCATTGAGAGAACAGCCTTCCCCTAAGTGCTATGCACGCTCAAGCAATAAGCCATCGATGTCCTTTTTGTCTGGAAGTATTAGCTAACAACACAAGATGTCAATATTGGAACTGGCAGGCAAAACTGATGCCTGAGTCTGTGCTTTAGTCGCCAGACCATGTGGCTCACCACTGAGCAGATCTGGATCCTGTGTGAAGAAGATGCTCTGCCTAGGTGTGGGTAAAACAGCTCTAAGTTTACCCTGTTTGCAGAAGTTATCAGCTGTGCAGAGAGAATGGGGTTCATGATGCTTTTAGTGTTGAAAAATGCTGAGGCCAGCCTGGCTCATCAATCCCAAAGTTAAACACTCTGAGGGAGAACAATATTTCCTGACAAGAGCTGGCATTGGCTCTGATGAGAGTGTGACAAACCTGATCAAGCACTGATAACTTATCGAAAGCTGTTGAGCTGCCATAGCACCATAGCTGGCCTGAAGATATTCTGATAATCACTTTGCACTATAAAAGCCCAGTCCCAGTTTTTAACAGTAGTCTTCTAACATACCCCTTTTTGGAGTCTGTGTGGAGGTTCTCTTACATGGAGTTGTTCCTCAAGGTTACTCCATGATGACATTTGCCCACTGTCATCGGTACAGGCGAGTGATATCAATCTCTAATAATTATTTTGCTTCCACAAATAGTGCACTATACTAGCAGTTTTAGCTATCCTATACTTTGTAGTAAATAATTCTGATTAATATCTTCTGGCCTAATCATTATAATTAATTTAAATCAATAATTTATTTTATTTCTATAAATATATTTGGGTTGCTATCCTTATTCCTGCAGGACAAAATCATAGACAGGATCAATTACACCTCCCTAATGCTTTAGACAGAAAATGTTGACCAAGCCACCCTTGGACTAAGATCGTATTCAGCTACACCATAGACTCATCCCTGAGAAGCAGTTCAGAAAGCAAGGGGATCTTTTTTGCAGCTGATGATTCAATGGGATAGTTTCCCTGGTAAACTTTCTCTGAAGCTTCCGCTCTGCCCGTGAGATCCCATAAGGATGTGGGTGCTGCAGTGCTGAGCTGCTATGGAGCACAGGCTCCTGGCTTAGGCTCCCTGCGCAGTGTCTGAGGGAAGATAAACGGCACAGAAAGAGACCTGCAGAAAGCTGCTCATTAAGCAAGGGCATGGCTCAGGGTCAGCTGGCAACTGGCAAAACCCAGGCAACTGGGAAGTTCTGGGCTGAGCAAGCCCTTGTCCCTGCCCACACAGTCATTACACACAGTGAGGCCCATCTGCTTGTCTAGGACTTGCTGCTCAAAGAGAGGGATTCGACTGTGTGGGAGCAACAGCAGGAATACTGCGCTGCAGAGCTTGCTGCTCCCTCAGCACTGAGTGTGGAGCTTCTGCAGGTATGTTGGCTTAAGAGCTGGACTGGTTTGTCTCATGTCAGGAAACAAAAAGACGAGGGTAGAAGAGAGTTTAAGAGAAATGCAAACAGTTCCTCCATGGCCCTGAAGAAGACAGTCTCCCTGTTTCTACTGAGGGACAAATGAGTTGTGGCAGAGGCCAGGACCCATCTTACATGTGCATAGCTCTGAGATCCTCTGCTGCTTGCAGGTGTGTGTTTCTGTGCCTGTCAAAGCAATAAGCATGCAATTGTCATCCCTTAATCCATCCTGAGGGGAGCCTCTCTAGCATAGGACCACGGTCAGTAGTTGTACATGATGTGGGGGAATCCAGGTTTAAGTGGTTTGTACCTATTACCTCAGCTCCAGTCAGGGAGAGGGAGGAGCTCAGCACTAAGGTACTTCCCATCAGGCACACAGAGAAGCAAAGCTAAGTCTGGAAAACCATGATGTGCAGGTGTCACCTACGCAGGAACGCGGATGTGTTCCCATTGTTCGTTCCCTCTGTGAAAAAAGCAGTAGGATGGACTTGTCTGTGGAGGGGTTTATCAAGCCCATGGCTTTGAATGAGCAGCACTGTGAACATCCTCTGGGCTAAAGGGATCTATGGATTTTTGGAGGGAAGTGAGGAGGCCTACAGTGTTAGTTAACGGGGGAGGGTGGGTATATGATGGGAAAGGAGATCAGGAGTATTGAATTGCATTTTTACATCTATGCACTTCTGTCTAATTGCCACTATAGGTGCTCCAGCCTGTTACTGGATCTGCCTAGTCTCAAGTCTCCATTTCAATCCTTCTGGCAAGTGTTTTACTGCTGCTCTGTATTCTGCCAAAAGCTTATTGGATATTAATGGGCCTTCCTGCGGGTTGAATGAGCTGGGTCCCTTTAGCATATTTAAGAAATACAGGAAAACGACTGATCCCATTTGCTTTTAGCAGACCAGACGTCTTTGCTTCCCACTGAAACAGGTCTGAGAGCCGCAAATCCTCACGTCTCAATGCTTCACAGCAGACAAGCATATCAGATGACCTCTGTTCTGACCATTGGCACAACCGGTACAAAAGTTAATTATTGGGTGTGGCATGCCTCTTCCATCTTTCTGTGAAAATCAGTCAGGGTCAGAGCTTCAGGTAAAGACAGACAGCTGAGTGGGAGGTCTTTTCTCCCCTCAGAACAGAGAGCACATCCAGCATCCTCTGTGACCCCAGCATGCACAGGCTGCAGAAACAGCACTATTCTGCACATACTCAGCTTTTCATGAGACCAAGCTCTGAATGCTCCTGGTTGCTTTTCAGCTACCAGTTGTTCCTTATATAGGCCTGGTCAATAGATCAGATCAAGCTTTTGCTAAACTCACATTTCATGGTTTCCACTGGGTTTCCATGCTGGGTTTTGTTATAGAGTGACTGCAGTTGTCCCAGAGAGATTTCCTCTTCATGCTTAAATCCAGCATCCAATGTCACAGTGACAGTGAAGCTGAGAGACATGTCTGTTCCAGTAAATAAAAGTGGAAGTGCAGCATGTGCTCACATCCTAGTACTTGTTCACTATTGGAATTGTAAATGTCTGGTTGTGGTGGGGATGTGACAGTAAGAGCTAGTAGACAGAACAAATTGGTGCCTGGCCTTTTGTGCTGGCTTGAAGGCAAAACCAGCGAGAGACTCCAAGTCAGAAAAAACAATTTAATAGGAGAGGAAAAAAAAGTAAAATAAAATAAAACACATGCAATAGTACAAAAGATTACTGACAGAGTCAGAATACAACCTGAAACCGTGGTGGTGGCAGTCCAGATGAAGTGGTCTTGTTGAAGCAGTGTTCTTGCAGAAAGGTCTGGTAGCTCTTGTCCTCTGGGAATCCAGTGGGTAAGGCTGCCTGTGCTGTCCCAAGGCCCCGATTATATCCAGGTGGGAATGCTTGGCTCCTCCCCCTGGGCGGAGCATCTCACAATGGACTGATATCATTTTATCAGTTTTGCAATGGGTCCTTGATTGCCTATTAAACAGAGATAGCTCCTGGGGAGAGTTATCTATGAGTCATGCAGGACGGTATTGATGGGCCATTAACAGAAGATAGCCTGGAGGGAGGGGGCACGGGAAACAGTGGTGCACAACAACATTTCATGTAGATGGTGATAGAATACATACTTTGGGCACATTTTACATTGTAACCTAGGACATAATCCACCCCTTATTCTATGACCATCTACATTATACCTAAATTAATACATTCTTACAGCTAGATAGATAAATATACACATATACAGAATGAAACCCTACACTCAGTTCTCACTTAAAATTAGGTCTCCCTGTGGTACACAACGGGTTTCCCCATCTTTCTGCATTACCCACCAAGTGGAACCAGGTCCTTGAGCAAAAACAATCCCACGGATGGGTCTGCCTTTGCTTGATGTGGGATTAATCCAAACAGTTTTTCCTAAGATGCCTTTCATGTGTACCACAGGGACTTTATCTCCATCCACTGTGTGCAAGGGTTCAGACTGGGCAGGACCAGCTCGATTGATTGACCCTCGAGTGTTGACCATCCAGGTGGCCTTTGCTAAGTTCAGTTCCCAATTTTTGAAAGTCCCCCCACCGAGCGCCTTCAGGGTAGTCTTAAGTAACCCATTGCACCGTTCAACTTTCCCGGCAGCTGGTGCATGATAAGGGATGTGATATATCCATTCAATGCCATGTTCTCTAGCCCAGGTGTTTATAAGGCCGTTCTTGAAATGGGTCCCATTGTCTGACTCGATTCTCTCAGGAGTGCCATGTCTCCACAAGACCTGCTTTTCAAGGCCTAAGATAGTATTCCGAGCAGTAGCATGAGGTACAGGGTAGGTCTCTAACCATCCAGTGGTGGCTTCTACCATAGTTAGCACATAGCGCTTGCCTTGGCGGGTTTGGGGAAGGGTGATGTAGTCAATCTGCCAGGCCTCCCCATACCTGTACTTCAACCATCGTCCACCGTACTACAGAGGCTTTACCCGCTTGGCCTGTTTGATTGCAGCGCAGGTCTCACAGTTGTGGATGACCTGTGAGATGTTGTCCATAGTAAGGTCCACCCCTCGGTCACGGGCCCATCGGTATGTTGCATCTCTCCCCTGATGACCAGACGCATCATGGGCCCAACGGGCTAAGAATACTTCTCCTTTGTGTTGCCAGTCTAGATCCACCTGTGATATTTTCACCTTGGCGGCTTTGTCCACCTGCTCGTTGTTGTGATGCTCTTCATTAGCCTGACTCTTGGACACATGTGCGTCCACGTGTCGAACCTTAACGGTCAGCTTCTCTACTCGGGCGGCGATGTCTTGCCAAATCTCAGCAGCCCAGATGGGTTTCCCTCTGCGCTGCCAGTTGGCCTTTTTCCAGCGGTTCAGCCATCCCCACAGAGCATTAGCTACCATCCACGAGTCGGTGTAGAGATAGAGTCTTGGCCACTTCTCTCGTTCGGCAATATCTAAAGCTAACTGGATGGCTTTAAGTTCTGCAATTTGACTTGATCCATCTTGTCCTTCAGTAGCTTGTGCAACTCGTCGTGTGGGGCTCCATACTGCAGCCTTCCATTTCCGGTTAGCGCCTACAATTCGGCAGGAACTATCAGTGAAAAGGGCATATTGTCTTTCAGTCTCCGGTAGCTCGTTATACGGTGGGGCTTCCTCGGCACGTGTCACTTGTTCTTCCTCTTCTTCAAAAGATAATCCAAAAGTCTCACCTTCAGGCCAGTTAGTTATAATTTCTAGAATTCCAGGGCGATTCGGGTTTCCAATACGGGCGCGCTGTGTGATGAGGGCAATCCATTTGCTCCATGTGGTGTCAGTGGCATGATGCGTGGAAGGAACCTTTCCCTTGAACATCCATCCCAGCACTGGTAGTCGAGGTGCCAAAAGCAGCTGCGTTTCAGTGCCAATTACTTCTGAGGCAGCTTGAAGTCCTTCATAGGCGGCTAAGATTTCCTTCTCTGTGGGAGTGTAGTTGGCTTCAGATCCTCTATAGCTTCGGCTCCAGAATCCCAGTGGTCGGCCCCGAGTCTCCCCAGGCACCTTCTGCCAAAGACTCCAAGACAGGCCATTGTTCCCGGCTGCTGAGTAGAGCACGTTCTTCACCTCTGGTCCCGTCCTCACTGGGCCAAGGGCTACCGCATGAGCGATCTCCTGCTTGATCTGGGCAAAGGCTTGTTGCTGTTCAGGGCCCCAGTGGAAATCGTTCTTCTTGCGGGTGACCAGGTAGAGAGGGCTCACAATCTGGCTGTACTCAGGAATGTGCATCTTCCAGAAACCTATGGCGCCTAGGAAAGCTTGTGTCTCCTTCTTGCTGGTCGGTGGGGACATGGCGATGATCTTATTGATGACCTCAGTGGGAATCTGCCGCCGTCCATCTTGCCACTTTACTCCCAGGAACTGGATTTCTTGGGCCGGTCCCTTCACTTTACTTCGCTTAATGGCAAAACCAGCTTTCAGCAGAATCTGGATGATCTTTTCTCCTTTCTCAAAAACTTCCCCTGCTGTGTTCCCCCATACAATGATGTCATCAATGTACTGTAAATGTTCAGGAGCCTCACCTTTTTCCAGTGCAGTCTGGATCAGTCCATGGCAGATGGTGGGGCTGTGTTTCCACCCCTGGGGCAGTCGGTTCCAGGTGTACTGTACGCCCTTCTAGGTGAAGGCAAACTGGGCCCTGCACTCTCCTGCCAAAGGAATGGAGAAGAAGGCATTGGCAATATCAATGGTCGCATACCACTTTGCTGCCTTGGACTCTAGCTCGTACTGAAGCTCCAACATGTCTGGCACAGCAGCACTTAGTGGTGGGGTGACTTCATTCAGAGCACGGTAATCCACAGTCAGTCTCCATTCTCCACTGGACTTACGCACTGGCCATATAGGGCTGTTGAAAGGTGAACGAGCCTTGCTGACCACCCCTTGGCTCTCCAGTTTCCGAATCATCTCATGGATAGGAGTCACAGAGTCTCTGTCGGTGCGGTATTGCCGTCGGTGTACTGTTGTTGTGGCGATTGGTACCTGTTGTTCTTCAACTCTTAGTAGTCCCACAGCACAGGAGTCATCTGAGAGACCAGGCAAGGTACTCAGTTGTCTGATGTCTTCTGTCTCTACAGCAGCTATCCCAAAAGCCCAGCGATATCCTTTTGGATCTTTGAAGTATCCATTTCTGAGGTAGTCTATGCCAAGAATGCATGGGGCCTCTGGGCCAGTCACGATGGGGTGTTTTTGCCACCCATTCCCGGTTAAACTCACTTCGGCCTCTAATACAGTCAGCTGCTGGGACCCTCCTGTCACTCCAGAAATAGAAATGGATTCTGTTCCTACATACCTTGATGGCATCAGGGTACATTGGGCACCAGTGTCAACCAAAGCCGTATATTTTTGTGGGTCAGATGTGCCAGGCCATCGGATCCACACAGTCCAATAGATCCGATTGTCCCTTTCCTCTACCTGGCTAGAGGCAGGGCCCCCCTATTCCTGGTCATGGTACACGTTGCTTTCTTCCTGTAAATATGTTCCTGAGGTCCCTTCAAGTGGATCAGTCATATCATTCTTCTTATACTGTCTGGGGTTCTGTGCCTTTGAGACTGGAGCAGTGTTGGCTCTAGATGAGCTCTTCATGGTAGGTGTCTCTCTCTTCAGTTCACGTACCCGGGCTGCTAAGGAGGAGGTGGGTTTTCCATCCCAATTCCTCATGTCTTCTCCATGTTCCCGAAGAAAAGACCAGAGGTTACCCCGTGGAGTGTATCCTCTCTCCCTGGCTGGTGGGTACCTGCTCCTAATGGCAGAGACTCTTGTTGGTTCTGGCGAGATGTGGTAAATTTCTTCCTTAAGTTCCTTTTTTAGTTTCTGATGGCCCTCTTCAATCAAGCTCCGGACTTGCTCAGCCAGCCTTGTTTCCACGGATGAGACATGGGTACGAAATGGGGCGGTGACAGTATCCTCGTAAATTCTTAGTTTATTGACCAAGACGCCCACCTTGTCCTCACCTTCCCTCCATTGCAGCGTTGCCAGGTAACGGGAGTACATCTCTGGTCCAAGCCGTGCAAATCTCAACCACATCTGCGATGTGCACTGGACATCATCTGGGCTTTTAGGAAATCTCTCGTCTTCTGAGAAAATGATCTCTAGCACAGCCAATTCCCTCAGGCATCGGGTACCTTGTTCCATTGTGCTCCATTTTCCTTGGTGCACCTGGAGGTCTTCTTTACAAAGGTATCTGTCCCTCACACTTGTTAGCAGTCGCCGCCAGAGGCTGAGAGTTTGTTGGGTTCTCCCGATCCCCTGGTCAATGACCACATCCCGAGACAGCGATCCCAGTTGCCTGGCCTCACTTCCATCCAGAATGGTGTCATTGGCTGCAGCGTCCCAGATGCGGAGCAGCCAGGTCAGGATGGACTCGTTTGTCTGGCGGGTGAATTCCCTCCGCAGGTCACGCAGTTCACCCAGGGATAGAGAGCGGGTGATGATCTCTGGCTCTGTCTCTTCTGCTGAGTGTGAAGGTCCTGCCACATCCTCATCAGTCATTATGCGGACTGATTTGCTCTTTGATTTCTTCTTCTGAACAGGGGCAACTGCCACTGGTTTAGGTTGTTCTGCTTCAGTGACAGTTTGTGTGGAGATGCTGATGGCACCTTTGGTTTCTTTCTCCTCTGTGACAGCTTGTGTAGACACTGACACTGTTGCTTTGTTTTTGGTTCCTTTCTTCTCTGTGATGGTCTGAGTAGATGCAGAAACTGTTGCTTTGTTTTTGGTTCCTTTCTCTTCTGTGATGGTCTGAGTAGATGCAGAAACTGTTGCTTTGTTTTTGGTTCTTTTCTCTTCTGTGACAGTCTGCATAGATGCGGTTCCTGTTTCCTCTACGACAGTTTGCGTAGACACGGATGCCGTTGTTTTGTATTTGTTTCTTTTTCCCTCCTCCTCAAGGAGACGCTGCACCACCCCATGTAGTGTTTGATTTCTAAACATGGTGAGCATGGTGCAGGCCGTGCAGAGAAGGCAAAGCAGAACTAACAACAATATTATGCTGTCCTTGGCACTTAGAGAGAACTCAATACTTTTGAAAACTGCTGTGCCATACCTAAAAGACTGGAAAAAATCATTCTTTACCCCTCCCCACAGGGGCTGGGTGCGATTATTGAGAGCCCAGATGTAGCATTCTGGACCAGGACAAGAACACAAAATAGAGTATATACTCCGAATGATGCTCATTGCCTCAGAGGTTATCATACAATAAACATAATAGACCAATACAGCAATTCTGGTACCATACCCTGGTCTACACATGAGCATTAAGACCGGCAAATACTGCCCCATGTGCGGGAAAATGTAGAGAGCTAGGTATAAGATATATGAAAGCATGTTGAGCATCATAGCGGACAGCTGTTTCTTTTTTCCTCACTACAAAATTGTAATTCTGACTTCTCTCAGTACCTCCTGCCCCACGTTGGGCGCCAAAATATATGTGCTGGCTTGAAGGCAAAACCAGCGAGAGACTCCAAGTCAGAAAAAACAATTTAATAGGAGAGGAAAAAAAAGTAAAATAAAATAAAACACATGCAATAGTACAAAAGATTACTGACAGAGTCAGAATACAACCTGAAACCGTGGTGGTGGCAGTCCAGATGAAGTGGTCTTGTTGAAGCAGTGTTCTTGCAGAAAGGTCTGGTAGCTCTTGTCCTCTGGGAATCCAGTGGGTAAGGCTGCCTGTGCTGTCCCAAGGCCCCGATTATATCCAGGTGGGAATGCTTGGCTCCTCCCCCTGGGCGGAGCATCTCACAATGGACTGATATCATTTTATCAGTTTTGCAATGGGTCCTTGATTGCCTATTAAACAGAGATAGCTCCTGGGGAGGGTTATCTATGAGTCATGCAGGGCGGTATTGATGGGCCATTAACAGAAGATAGTCTGGAGGGAGGGGGCACGGGAAACAGTGGTGCACAACAACATTTCATGTAGATGGTGATAGAATACATACTTTGGGCACATTTTACATTGTAACCTAGGACACCTTTGGGCACAATCTAGTGGCTAGGGCATTTTTACTCAACATCAGATATTTTCACTGCTCTTTGGATCCCTCCTGCTGTCTTTGGGTCCTCCTGCATGGTGGTATGAGTTCTGCTGATCTTAAATGCATGAACTAAACTGGGGGACTGTACTGGGAACCACATGTTCCCAGTACAGTCTGACAAATGCCAGTTTTGTTGACTCTCACGTGTATATTCAGGGCTTAAGTCCTTCCGTGTGGCTCTGTGGAAGGATTGGACTGAGTCAGAGATGATTCTGTCAACTGTGCAGTGTTTGAGTGCATTGGTGCAGAGTGGCTCATCCTGCCTTTTCTTTGAAATTATTCTAATCAAAATGGTGAAAACACTTGCCAACTTAAATATAGCAGTACTCAGAAACTGAAGGATTTGAACTTCTAACAACCCTCCATTTTCTTCTCTGTTAGGATAATTAATCATATGTAGCTTAAAAGGATCTCAAAGCATAATACAAAGGAGGTAATTCCTATTTTTAAAATAGGCTGGCAGCAGGGTGGGGTGAAGTGCTGCGTGTCAGGTCAATAGCAGAGATCGCAGTAAGACTTGCCTCTCTTGAACAATGACTCAATGTTCTAAGCACTACATCCAAGCCACCCTCATCCACTGCTGCAGTTAAACTCATCTTCAGGGAGAAGCTCACACTCACAAAGGTTTGCAACAGTATACATAACATGCCACATTAGGGCTGTAAATCAAATGCCATTTCCTTGAAACTATTTCAAGGAAAAGCTTCTGCTTTTTTTTCCAGCATAATCTAAAAGAGCTTTATTGATGTCCTGTCTACCATCTGTTTTACATATGAACCTTGTGACTCCTAGTCTTTCAAGCTTGTTAATTAGGCCAATAAGAAGCATACCACAGGAGCTCTGAAATGCAGCTCTGAAATTAAATGCTGGTGGAACATTTCTTTTCCCAAGTATGCTAGTGATGGAGAGCCCTTCTGTGATCAGTCCACTTCAGGGAGTGGTGCAGCAGTGTAGCTACTTACATTTTCTCTTTCCTTCTCACCTGTTGAAGAAGGAACCTGTAAAGGAAAGGCTTTTGTGTATTTTTCTCCCTTGCTGCAGCACAGGCTGGATTTTTCTTAGCTGCACCACAACTCCACTGAGATCATCAGGAGCTCAGTGCTTGAAGGCTGCCAGATGTACAGAGACTATGAGCATCAGTGTGGGCTTCCACAGGCATCCACCTGGGTGGATTATGCAGGTAACTGGAGGAGATGCAGCTCTAAGAAACAGAGGACCCCATTTAGTATGCAAGCCACTGATAAGAGCTGGAGTCTCCTGTTATGTTTACTGGCTTCTCTTTCTGAGGCCCAGTTTTGGTATAACCTATGCACAAATACAGAACAGTAACAAAAGTGTAGGTAGGCATCCACCCACTTGTTCTTCTCTTCCACCTGCCCTCCTCCACCACCACCTTGCAGTATAAAGCTCTGCATTCTGAAATAGAGAAGCAGTTGCCTTTCCCATTGTGACACCACCTGTGGAGGGATGCTGGTTACCAGGAGACTGCCACACCTTCTTGCTGGAATAAAGGCAGGAACGGCCACTGAGGATGGCACACCAGGAATTGGCCCGGATTTTACTTACAGGTGTGTGATAAATTTTCCCTAGCAACTCTAAGGTGTAAAATCAGTTGTTATCTCCCTAAACAGATGCACAAAGTCTTAAACTGAAAGTCTGTTCTGAAATGCCATCTGACAAAGCACGTATTTTCCTAGAAAGAGACGTGTGGTCAGGCAGCTCCCTCCTCCCCTGCCTTCCCAGTGGAGGGAGAATGCTGCCCTCTCTTGGACACAAAGCCATGTCTGCCACCAAACTACCCCGCAGGGGCTGGTGCTTCTGCCACCAGCAGGACACCACAGCTTGCTGCCAAGGTGTGCCATCAGGATGTAGATTACAATCTCCCAAGGGCTGCAGTCCAGACAGGTCATCTGACGTGTTGTACAGCGTTGGTGGCAATGCATGGTACCCAAAAAGCTTTCGTGGGTTTCCATCCAAGTGGTCAGTGGAGTGGCATTTAAACAGAAAACACTATTTTTTCTTAATTATTATTATTATTTTTTTAAAAAAACAACAACAAAAAAAGAGTCTTCGTATCCTCCACTTACACATAA
This sequence comes from Hirundo rustica, assembly GCF_015227805.2. Lineage (NCBI taxonomy): Eukaryota > Metazoa > Chordata > Aves > Passeriformes > Hirundinidae > Hirundo > Hirundo rustica. Next base: position 23,881,644 of record NC_053451.1, on the reverse strand, counting down.
TTGCCTGGACTGAACTCTGAGACCAGAGCCAGGGTGAAAGCTACACCAGACCAGTTTTCCTCCTGTAGGCAAAAGGGCCTGGGATTCAGCTCAGGTCTACTGGAAAGGAAACGGCTTATGTTGTCTCCATAGGCTGGTTGAGGGATAAAGACTGGATTAATTTCCTGTCTTCCTCCAGTGTGTGCAGGAATGGGCCAAGAGCAGGCACCAAATGGGAGATGTAGCTCTGCCATACATATCAGTGCAATGCTGGGGGTTCCCAGGAATTCACTACCAGGGAAGCTGCTCTACTTTCCACTTTACAGCAGTCGATGGTAACAAGATTTCTGTCCTTCAGCTATTCGGGATCTGTTTAACCCTACCATCAGACTTTCCTTCTGAATGATCGCCTTCTTGCATTCCTGTGTTATGAGGAGTTAGAAGTCAACCAACACAGTTTGAGCACTGCTTTGGTCTTTACCTCTTTTCTTTCTCTGAGCTGCTCTCAACCCTCATCATCCCTTCAACCTCAGCTCAAGAGTGCAGCTCCCTTTACAGTTGCTTTCTCTCCTAAAAGCACAGTTGCCAAATCAGTTGGAGCCTTACTTTGAGGACAAAAGGGAGCAGACCAGCACTGTTGAGAGAGCTGGTTGAAGTTAAATTTATCACCAGATGTGAACAATCCTAATGTATCTCTTGACGACTTGTGAGTGGACAGAGCAAGCTCAAACACAAGGCCGTCAAAATTCCTCACTCCTCTCCCAATCTGAAGTTGGATGTAGTTTTCCCTTGGTAAGGTGTGCTGATTCAAAGCATTCCAGCACCTCCCAGTTAATATCTCCTTGGCTTCACATTGGAAACCCATGTGTTACTCAAAAGTTTCAAATTCATATTAATACTTCAACAAAGGACCTTCTCTTACAAAGAGAATCTGTAGTGCAATACAGACAACAGATCAAAGCTTGTACTGGGAAATTGCTGAAAAACTTACTGTTTAAACTCATTTTGAATAAGATTAAGGTATATATGAGCTAAAGCCCCAGTGTGCAGGAACACAACTACACTTTGGGGTACCTCTGAGGGCTCAACAGCAAGAAGCAACAGCTGAACACAAAACCTTCCTAAGAGGCAATGGCAGAAGGCACTCAAAGAGCCAGGATGCAGTTTTTCACCTTCGAAAGACATCGAGTTTGGAACCCCAAAATTTGGAAGAATACCCTGGGAATGACAATGTCAACACTTGTTGGGGCCTTGCTTTCTGAATGAGGTGATCATGGTGGAGCAGTGGCTCTGCAGTGATTCAAAAGGAACACTGCCATCTAGTGCACTTCGAACAGAATTTTCTTACTACAAAAACGTGATTTGCATCTGTTTGTGCAAAGGCTGGAGGCACTGCCAGGTAAGAGAAGGCATTGAATCTTTGTTGACTAGAGAAACAGCATTTTAACATGCACGTGATCACTAAATATGAAGATTGAAAATGAGGAGGAATGAACAACCCCCTTCTAACACCCATTATGCATCAGAAATTCTTTTAGCTGAAATCTGTGCTTGATCTACGAAACAGGCTTTCACCAGTTGGCAGTGGGTAAGGTGTCAGGAGGGTGGTATGCTCACCTACCTCCTGTGCTCACTTGCACCCAGACTGTTCCGTGTCCACAGGCTTCCTCTGTGTACCAGCAAGACTCACGGTTGTAAGAAACTGCTGGCTGTAAATCTGGATCACTTCCTTTTCTTTCTTTTTTTTTTTTTTTTTTCCTTTTTTTTTTAAGGAGAGGCGGCCTGATAGACTCTATTAAAGCAGTAACAGAGCGGGAAGCAGCAGCCTTCCCCTGTTTGGGAATAACTCTTTTGCCCTAGCACTTGAGATTCCCAGATGCTGAGATGCAGGGTGGGAAATGCCTGCACGTGGCACCAACAGCAGATGTCTGCCTGGTGGCAGACAGCTGAGCTCTGCACTGTGCAGCTGCAGGGGGTCAGCGGGGAATGAGGCTCAGGGGCTGGCAGAATGAACTCTTCTCAAGAAGGAGCCACTCAAGCTCATTTTCAAACCTATCAGAAGCCACCCCCCGATTACTTCTGTGTGAGTCAAAATAATCTGTACAGATGGTTCAGTCTACTGTCACTAGGGTGGTTTGTGGCATGCCCTGCTCACCTGACCCCTGCTCACCTGACTGCTGGGGAACAGTGCCTTCTTTTGGGTAAGGACAACTGAACAGGTTTTGGCTCTGCAGCCTCTTCCATAGGGGAAGAAAGGATATCTCACTCCCCATTCTGCCTATGAAGTAGATGAAAAGTTCTTTTAAGTTGGATCATGATCCTTATGGGGTTGTAGGGGGATTCAGAGGGAATTGCAAAGTGTTTGTTAGCCTCAAAATGGCTAATTAATTTTAATCATTGGCAGCAACTCAGAAATTACAGCTGGTTCTCACGCTGATGCCCTGGAGCAGCAAAGCTGTTGCCCACAGTTAAAGGTAGCCAGTTGTTCCTTCCTAGTGCAAATGCCTGACATCAGGGTAAACTTTCAGACTTAATTTTGTCAAGAAATGCACCCAATTCATTCTGTATGGGGTGAATCCCCACTGTGAGCGGGCTGTGTGAACTGCTTGCATCCTGACGAGGATGATAGCTCTGCTCCTACACTCACCAGCAGAAGTTATGTGCTTACTTAGCAACAAGCAGCTGATGAATTCATCTGATCCCTCCACTAGATGGGATGCAAGCACCATAATTTCTAAGTGTTTCTGGTTGAAATGTGAAGTTCCAGCACAGTCTGCTCAATATAACTGGCTCCCATGCCAGATACTACTATCCAGGGGCTTTGAAAGGCAGAAGTGTTTAGTTCCAGTTCCTCTTCATCAGAAAGAGCACAAAAAGGGAAATGATTCGGTGCCCCAGAAACATGACACATAAGTGATTGGGGATGACATCATTCAGCAATCAGGCAACACAGTGTCCTGCAACCCTCTAAGTCCTAACCTAACGTGAACAGAAATGAGGGAGCAAGCCAGCGTTGAGACTTGTTACTTCAGCATTGTCACTAGATAACAGCAAGTGCTGTCAGCTGCACTTGAGAGACAAGCTTAGTTTTGGAGGCAGTAAGAAAGTTAACATTTTTATAGATCTCTAACCTTAACACAGTACAATCTGACTCCATTACTGCTAGTGAAGTAATGTCCACTATACCACTAATTGTCCTTACCCATTATCCAAGATTAATGATAGTAGATATTATGAGTAATAACTCTACTTTGCTTCCTTTATGCTTTTAATTTTTTTGTGTAGAAGTTAGGAATATTGTTGTTACTACTTTCTCTTGGGGACGGAGCGGGGGGCAATGAAAGACACAACAAATAAATAATTTGTCCAAAAACCCTGAGCAAGTACGTAGCACAAACAAGCAGTACCTGCATTCTTGACAAGCAGTCCTGGTTCCCAGCCTCTTGAACAATGTTCTGTACTATCAGGGTGCTTCATCACCACGAAATTCACAGGCAGCTAGACACAGTCCCTTTAAAAAGCCTCTTAGATTTTTGTCTTGACAGTGCAGCAGATTTGACATTGATTGTGTTGACTCTAATCTTAAAGATATATTTTTTCCAAAAACGTGAAAATAAATACAATCTTGAGGTCACTAAGTCACGTGGTCTATTTTTACAGTCAGGTTCATTTAATCTCTTTACTTTCAGTTTTCAGAATGCCAAACACTTTTGTCCTGACACCACTCAGACAAGGCTCGTGTATTGTCAGTCCAAATTGGACAGTTGAGTAGAAAGCAACATGAGCTTCTGGGATGTGGCAAGGTGTAAGGAATAAGTAAAAATTCTAGTATGAGCATGAGTTGATTAGCAGTGCAATGATTATATGCTTTGTAATTTAATGCCTAGCATTATGTTCCAGAGTTAATGTCCCCTGGAGAGGAACTCAATGCTTGTAATTCCCCCCAAGCTAAAGCCTCAGAGGCCACAGAAGCAGTCAGGCAATACTGCATCAGGTACGTTCAGCTCATGCTTTCAGTGCTTCCCTAGGAAAGACTTGCATTCTAAAGCAGTTTCATGGCAAAATGATGGATGCTATTCCCCGGGAATCAGGGAATACCCTGGCCTCTTCAGGTTATGTTTACTCTGAGCTAATGGTTTCTCAACTTCATTTTGGTACAGCTTTGTTTCATTTACCCCTAATGCTGCAGTTGCAACCACTCTAGCTGTGCCTCCTTTGATATCCGGTGGGCATTGTCACATATCAGATACCACAGGCAAGGCAAAATTTCATTTCTTCTGCATGACAAAGGGATATTAGAGGGTCAGAAATGCAGATACAATCTCCTGGAAGTTCCCTCGATGTGCTGACATCACTCACTTTTCAGCAACAAATGCAACTGAAAGGGCAACACCAGTGCCTAGTATGTGCCTCTGGTATGCCTAGAAGCAGCATTTTCTCACACTGTAACTTTGGACTATAATTGCCGTTGTTACCCCACTGTCCTTCTCAAGAGGTTTGCAGGTCACCTTTGCGTGCTGCTATCTAGTTATTGCTTCTTGAGATGTGCATCACTCGTGCTTTCATGTGTATTATGGCCTTCATATTTCACCGGTGTTGGCACAATTGTAAGGGAACAGCATTTTACTCCCATTGCAGGCTTCCCCTGGCTCAGGTGATACCCACCTTGCCTGTGATGATGGACCAGTTGAGAGAGATGCTGGCCACATTGCCTGCTGTCTGTGTTGAGAAGCTGTGTTCCACAGTGAGGTCCTCATTCAGCAGACAATAACAAACAGATAGTTCCCCCCCACCGAGAGCTCGCTGCCTAGGGTTATGGAAAAATATATCAAGTGGAGGTCAAAGAATAGCAGAGGGCAATAATAAAACACTGGCCACCCTGCTTTCCATGGGCCTCTTGCCTCAGGGGTAACAGTCAACCTTGCCTGTGTAGGACCAGCTGTCTCTTGCTGAATACATACATACGCACACGCACACACACACAGCCTGAGCATAAATTAAACAGCCTTTAGAGCTCTAACAAAGAGCAAATGCTAAATTCAAGCCAGATGTGACCCACTCCTCTAGACACCAGCAAGCAGCTTTGGGCTGGAGTTCCATGCTCTTGGAGGTGACTGGGATTGCAGACCTCACGGAAGGATCCAGCACTTAAAATTCCGTGGGGGGTTCTCCAGTCTACGGGATTCCTGCACCCAGGCTATCATCCAACAGGCAGGCTGGCTGTCCTGGTGCCTCTGCACTTTGCCTAAACACCATACTTTTTGGAAGAAAGCAGGTGGGGAGGGATTTATGCCAATAAGGTCGGTTTAACTACGTCCTAATTAGATACCTGGAAAACATATGGATGTAAACCTTTAGAGCCTGACAATCCAGAAGATCCCGTTCCTACGTCTCCTATTCAGTGTAGGCATCTTTCAGGGCCTATGTAATCCAAAATTTTCCTGCTAGTGTTGGATCTGAGTCTCTCATATCCAGTGTAGCAGACAAGTGAGCCAATGAGGGGCTGAGCAGGCAAGATGAAGCAGGAACCCTGCTGTAGGGTATCCTCCTCCATGGCTTCAAAACGAACAGCAAACCTGGAGAAAATATCAGTGGCCTTGGCACTTAGAGCGAATGCCTGTGGGAAAAGGGCCATCAGAATGGATTTGTGGATTAGGACATCCCTTGTGAACAAGTCCAAAGCTGTCCTGGAAATTACATTTTTAATTCCAAAAAACGGCTTCTTCTGAATTTTTCTTTTTTGATTAATTGGGAATTGCATCAGCATCCCCATTATTTATTTTTTTTTCTTTTTGCTAACTAAAACTCTGTTTGAGTTTCAGTCCATAAAGCTTGATCAAATGCATTTTACTATTGCTGTCTAAACATTTCATCTGGTTAATGTCTAACTTCAAGTATTTTTAATATTTGTACTTACCAAATTATTCGGAGGGAAGCCACTGATCCTAGGCCAAACGCTGATGTCATTTACACCAACAATTAGCGCAACATTGCCCAATTCCCCTCAGGTGCTGGCAGGGCTGGAAGCTCCGCTGTCCTCCCTCCTTCCTCCCACAGATGGCAGCCGCTCGATTCGGCTTTTCCCGCCCTCAGCTGCCGGGTGAAAGGCGGCAGGGAGAACGGCCTGACTGGATTTTCGCCTTGAACGTGAAAGATTTTTGTCCTCCTTGATTTAACCTTCGCTCGTCGGGCTGATGGTGTTGGGAGAAAGAAGCCAGTCCCCGGAGTCCAGAGGAAAAAGGACGGGGTTCCACATTAGTGCGTGAAATATCAGGGAGGATGGCGCAGTCGATATGTCATGAAATAGCTGTCAGAAAAGTCTGGGTCCATTGCAAAGTGGAGTCTTCACGGGAGAAGGAAGCAGGCCCAGCTGAGCCCCCCCGCAATGGCGTGGTTTGGGGTACAGCTACCTCTTGCAAACACTGTTCAGAGACTTCAAAAAGCTCTGCCACTGGCTAAAAATAAGCCTTGGCACATTTCACGCAGACGTAGCGAAGCCCTGCTGCAGACAGGAACTAAAGCTCATCAGCCCTGCGAGGTAAGGTCTATAGAAGCCTCTTCTAGATGGAGGAAAGTGAGGCAGCAAAGGTGGGCTGTGCACACTTCAGTATTAGGTAGAAGGATTTTTTTAGGGGTGAGATTTTTATCTTTTTGTTACAACAGTTCTCCCTGCTGTGCCAGCAATTGCAGTGGTACAAAGGTGTGTTACAGTGGTAAGATTTGCCCGACATGAGCCTATTATTCTGATAAAAGTACTTGGATGCCAATATAGTCATGTTAATACTGGAGTTTGTATAGCTTTACTGAACTAAAGTTGAAGCAGTACAACCTTGGTATATAGATAAGGACAAAGTATCTTATCCAAATATATGGAGCAAGTAAATGACTGATCTGGGAATAGCTCACAGCAGTCATTCTTCCCAAGCTGCTTCTTAGACTTCTCAAAACTATTCTGTTCACATTTCTTCTCACCCAAGGGTAACACAAAGCATCATTGTTTGTCAAAATGTCATGGCTTAAAAAGAGATGCCACACACTTATTTATAAAACTGAGAGAAACAAAACACTGGAAAGTATTTGTCTCCTGTCTGTCCTCCTTTCAGTGACACCTGTAATTTTTGTGTGTGCTTCTAGAGGAGTTTATCCAGGCCTGGCAAAATACAGATGTTTCTGTGGAATCACTTGTGATAGTGATTTGGGTTGTTTGGTTTTTTGTGTTTTTTTGTTTGTTTGTTTGTTTTAATATATATTTACCAATGTAAATTTATGCAGAGACCAGCATACCCATCTGTCAAGTGAAAGTATGACAGTGGCTGAATAGTATACATCTAACTACTTGTAATACATTCATTATTGGAAATGGCTCTGTCCCTGAGGAATTTCATGAAGCCTTGGATCTCAAGTATCCTCTCCATGTAGGTGTGGGACTCAGCTCACAGAGTCCTGCAATGGAGCCAGCCTTAATAAGAGACCAAACAAGGAGGAATGCGGTCTCCCAAGGGAGAAGGAAGCAAGGGGACAGAGGACAAGGAAAGGCTTGGCAGAGCTACCAAATATGATCATCTAAAAAATATTATGGGATGTGTATTAAAACCAAATGGAAAGGAAATGACCCTTTACTGGGGGAAGCAGTAGGGCAGATTCACCACTGCACGCCATGTAAAGGTTGTGCTGCTCTCCGTTTGAGCTGCTTTATTTCCATGACTCTGCATCCCAGTCTGAGCCCCCATATACCTCGCTTTTGTAGCAGTTCAGATAATGGACATTCCTGTTATCCTCCTCAGATCAGCCTTTGCCAGTTGTCTTCCCTGCGTGTTACACCGAAACTTGTCCTTCTTGCTCCCCATGGAAAAGCTGTATGGGCAAGATGGAATGGCCATGGAGCTGTTCTCTCCAAGGAGTACAGTGAATCAAGACTACAGAGCACTGGTCATGTGAGAGTCACTAGGAGCAGCTGGAACAGGCACAGATGGCTCTTCAGCTAAGCTAGACTGAAAAATTTCAAGAGAGTCATCAAATCCAAATTAAATATTTCTGAAGTTTGGAATTTATTTTTTTTCTTTTCGAACTTCATTTTTTCTGTCAAAAAACTCTGTTAATTCAGTATTTTGGGACAAAAATTAATTTTGAATTATCTGGATTTCCCTTGGGAAGGAAATTCTGCTTTTCTATGAGCTGGAAGTGATGTATCTTAAAATTCCCAGGCAACAATCTTATATTGGTATTTTTAATTCTGAAGACCATTCCCATGAGTTTCTAGTGTTTTTAAAGTAGGTCAAATTTTGAACACAAAAAAACCTTAAGAGTTATGCCCCTTTCATCTTTTCTTAGGAGCAGTAAGCCTTTTTGGTATTATTGCTGGCTTAAATATTAAACAGGAAGCAAATTACATTTCCAGTCATTAAAGTACAATAGAACAGCTCTATTGTCTGAATCACTGCAATATTAGGTCAGATTGTCACCAAATGCTCGAAAATGAAGTCATATTGAAAGAATGCAATAAATTAGACTTTTTATGCCTTCCCTACGAGCTCTGCCTGATGAGGGACTATTTCTTCAGTCCTGACAATTAAGGTAGGGCATTCATCCCCTAAAACTTGAATTCTGTAAACAACTATATGGCATTTGATATTCACATGCATAAAGCTACCACAAAAATGCAACACGTTTTTAATGTTGCTGTTTACAAGAGTCCAATCTTACTTTACCAATAACGGCATTTGCTTGCAACACTGTTGGCGTGAAAGGAATTGTTCCCTATGCCATTTGACCTCAGGCAACACAAAGATGAGGACCTACAGAGAGGCCTTTTGTTATGGTGCTCTTCCAGTCAAACCCCTGCTCACAAGAATGTAATGCTAGGACAGACCTGAAAGGTCTTGCAGGGACAAGCATAGACAACACTCGACAGGATCTGACACCTAGTGCCTGGTAGCCTCCCAGAGTGTTGTCCTGCCTGTATTTGTAATCTTGGATTCGCCATGAAACCCAACAACAAAGCTAAGCAGAGGCTAGCACATGCTGCTGCTTAGAGAGGTGACATGCTACCATGGAGCTGACTGGGTCTATCATGCCTTCAGGAGGAGCAAGAGCTGCTGGCTGTTGCTGAGACCCTGGAGAGGTTTGGGTTGTTTCTTGCAGATGCTCTGTTCCCAGTGTTGCAGGTCCCAGCCTGTCCCAGCAAGGCAGCATGCCACTTAGGATCTTCCAGCTTTGCTGCCCTGGGCAACTGTCCAGAGGGCAGTTGACCCCAATTTATTTTAATTTTAAAAGCATCCACCATCAGGGATCCTATGGCCTCTGAAGACTATTACAGAGCTGAACCCACAGGAATTTATTGCCAGAACTTTGTACTGTTCCCCTCATTCATTCTTCCCTTTTCTAGTCTAAACAAATCTAGTTCCTTTGTTCTTCTTTTGTAGGCCATGTTTTCTAAGACCCTTACCATTGCCACTTCAAAGATGTTAGACTCTGATCTTTATAACCTCTTTTAAATGTTGTATGAAACCAAACACAGTATTTCAGCTGAGGCCTCCTTGGCACTGGGTAAGAACTATTTCTCCATGGGCTTACTTTTGGTATGACTTGTGTTTGAATACCCTAGCATGAGATTTGTCCTCTTCTCCTTTGCTTTTTATTTCACTTGTGATTTAGGCTGACCTCTCTAGTCCTCTTATGTCATCTTTTTGCCTGCTCAAGGAGGAAATTTGTCAACTGTAGTTCTTCTGTAGTTGATTTATATTTTTATGTCATACTAAGCGATTCTATTAAATACCAGGTTGTTGGTTGGATTGCTTCGTGAAATTAACACAGTTGGTTCTCATCACAGCTTCTGAGAGGTTTGTTATGCATTTGAGCACGATTTCTAACTGTAAATTTTAAAAGCGTGCTCGCTGTCTTACAGTTGTTAGTGATGACATCAAAAAGAAGCAGACCCACATGACCACTGGAAATGCTGTTCCCTTGTGTGAGGAAATCACCGCTAACTTGCTGGGCATCGCTGATATAACCGCGATTCCCACCAGAAAGGTGGCCTTATGAACCATGGTGGACAACAGTGTTCAAGGAGAAGAACCCCTTCTCCTGCATATCTTTGAAATCGGGGCCCTGCCCCTCCATGGCATGCATCATAAATATACATCCCTGTATCCATTCATTGCCACCTCCACACGAAGTTACCCGCAGTCGCTAGCTGGCAGGAATCTGCTCTCTAATGGCCACGTTATTTCTCACTCAGTGGAACAGCTCAGCTACAGGAGCCTTCAGCTCATTCTTGATACTTAGTTACAGACTGTGAAAGATTTATGTATATGAAGTGTGCTCAGTTTTACTGTCATGCGACATTGTTTTGACAGCCCAGATGAAGTTCCAGGTATGACATTATCAAACAGAATATGCCCTAGAGAAATTATTTTTCTGACTGTTTTATTTCACACTCTGTCTCATCTTAAAAATGCAGAACAGGCCACAAGAAATGAGAAGGAAATTAAAGCTTTGATTCGGCACAGAACCTCAGCATATGCTTACGTTGAAGCAGCTGTGCAGTCAGAATATGCCCATGGTTAAAATCCTAGTGCTTCACCACAATACTGATCTGAGTCTGATGTGGGTCTTTGCCTTCTTCTAGTACCAGATTTAATTTGCTTACTTCCATTATATTAAAAAAAAAAAAAACCCAAAAAACAAAACATTCCCTCCAATTCAAAAACAGCTACATAGACTAAAATAAATAAAATAGTACCTTCTAATTGTTACAATTGGGCAAAAGAGACATTAACCCATGTAAGTGGAATAAAAACAGAAAAGCCTTGTTCAAGGAGGCAATGGGGGAGGAAGAGAGATGGCCTTGTTTTTTATCCACCAGTTCTGAAATTGAACGTGCGAAGGGAGTGAGGGCTGCTCAAAGAGAAGCCCTTGAGAATGACAAGAGGAAAGAAGCCAAGCCCTGTCCTGGTAAGGACCTTCCACAAACCCCAACTCATGGGAGAGAGGAGCTTTCTCCAAACAGGTAGCAGAATCACCCAAGCTCACGGCAATTGGACACGTGGTTGCGCAGGAAGAACCACAACAAGAGACGCTTCCCAGAACACTGGTGACAAACTTTGACATGGAAGATGGAGAAACCACCTAGAATGGGAGTGCTTCCCTGCACGGCTCCAAGAGGCACATATGAACACTTGTGACAGGAACCTGTGAAGAAACTTGGGTAAGGGTGATAACTTCACATTCGGTGGTCCATGCAAACAGAAGGACAGAGAAAAGCAAACATAACCAATCTCTAGGATGAGGGAATTGGACAAGTGTTATGCTGGATAACATAGGAATAGTCTGGCAGGAAAAAAGGCAAGTAGGAAGCTCAGCATTCTTCAAAGGAATGATATCCACCAAATCTCAGCTAACCTAGTGCATAGGAAGAAAGAATAATAAGTCAATAATTTAGATAAAGTGTGAGTTTAATTTGACGGGAAACAAGAAGGAAGCATACAGAAAGGGGAAGGTAGGCCAGATGGGCAGAGTTCTGAAAAAACATCAAGGACTACAATCCAAACACCCGCAAAACCCCCAAAAAACCCCCAAACCCCAGAGATGTTGGTAACAGTCAAAAACTCTATAAATACAGTAATGGTATAGAAACAAAGGCCTGGGCCTTCTCTTTAATGGCAAAGGAGGGAGTCTGACACAGCCCACTGCCCTCCGCTCCCTCCTGGAGGAAGAAGCGCTCTTGGGGCCCAGAGAACGCTCGTGAGGCTCCTCGCTCTGGACCTGGCTGCAAACCCAACACCTACAAGGACGCCTTCGCTTCAAGAACACCTCTCGGCCCTGCCTGAGGGCCCCCTGCCGCACCCCTAAGGACAGGAGTCCCACTGCGCCCTGGCGAGGGATTGCTGGGCCAGAGCAGGGACGAGTGAAGCGCTCCTGGGAAAACGCCTTCACCTCGCTTCCCGGGGCGGGCGCGCTGCCGCGGCCCCTGCGTGCGAGGAAGGAAACGATGGTGCGTCCCTTCCTCCCACCCCCGGGACAGCCCGTCCGCCCCCGCCGTTCCCTGCTCCCTGTTCCCCGGCCCCCCCCGGGACCCGCCGCGGGCTCCGGGCGGGGGCGGGGGCGCCGCCCCATTGGCCGAGCGCGACCCGTCTGCGGCGCTCCCGTTGGCCCGCGCCGCCGCCGGCCCCGCCCCGCCACCGCTCTCCCATTGGCCGTCCTCGCCGGCGGGGCCCCGCCCCGGCCCCGCCTCCTCCGGGGTCATTTAAGTTTATGGAGGAAAATAAATAAATAAAGCGGGAAATAGAAATGCGTAGAAGGCGGGGGGGGAGGGGTTGGGGGGAGCGCAACCTAACCTGCTGCCTGGCCCGCGGCGACCAATCGGTACCCGACTGCCGGCGGGACTGACACGTCCGCCCAGCCAGTCAGCGCTGCTCAGCGGCGAAGGCGGCCCCTAGGCGTTCTAAAATCCGACCAATGAGAGACGTCATCCATGTGACCGACGTTTGCGCCTTCCAATAGGAGGGGCGCGTAGCGGACTGGCTTCGCCTATCGAGGACTAGCCGCGGGTCCCGAGGAGGGGGACGGGCCCAGAAGGCGGCGGGAGGCGGGGCCCGCCCCTGAGTGGCGGCGCTGCGAGCCAATGGGTGAGGGGCGGCGGGGCGGGGGGGCCGGGGGCCAATGAGGGGGCCCTGCGAGGCGGCGGCGGCCGCCTCTGAAAGTGCCGCGAGCCGGCGGCGCCCAGCGCGGGGCAGGGGAAGATGAGAGAGGTACCGGCGCTTCCGGGGTCAGCGCGCGGCCGGGGGCGGGGCCTGCGGGTGCTCCGCCCACCGGGGGCGGGGCGGGCGGGGGTGAGGGGCGGTGAGGGGTGAGGGGCTCCGGCGTCCCGGCGGGGCGGGAGAGTTCGTGCGCCGGGAGGGAGCGGAGCCGGTGGTCCCGCAGGCGGGACGGCTCGCACCCGCCGCCTCCCGGAGTTTTTTCTCCGTCCCGAAAAAGTTTGGGAGCCGGCGGGGCCGCTCCCCTGAGGGTGAGCGCGGCCGGAGAGGGAGACTTGGCAGCGACATTCCCCCCGCTTGTCCCCCCCCGCGCTGCTCCTCCTCCTCCTCCCTCTCCAGCCGCGCCGCTGGGAAAAGTTGGCGGCGCTCGTTTGTGAGCGAGGGTCGGGCAGGGAAGAGATGCCCCAGAACCGTCTGGACACAATCCCGCACAGTGTGCTCTGGGATGACCCCGCTCCAGCAGAGAGGTTGGACCGGATGACCCAGTGTGGCCCCTTCAACCTCGCCCAGCCCGTGATTCCCTGGTTGTGAGAGGGCAGATCATGGGTATCCCCCGGGAGAAAGGCAGTGCCGGTGCCCGGGATGCCCGCGGGATGCGTGGCGAGAGCCGGGCTGGGGAGGAGCTGCTCGTCCTCCCGCACCGAAGAGCTCAGCTGCTTGGGGGTTTTTTTGGGTTTGGTTCGGTTTTGATGCCGTCCCCGAGGGCTCACGGAGCAAATCAGCTGTTCCCTGTTTTCCCCGCCGAGGCTCTGGCAGCGCGGTCCCACCCGCGGAGCGCACCGCGCGTCCGACAGCGCTCCCGGAGCCATCGGTCCCTTGTCCTTGCTCCCAGCGCCGGGCAGCCGCCTGTGCCGAGGGGACAGGGCCGTGTGCCCCGCTCTCGGTGTCCCTGTCCGCAGGGAGGGGGCTCGGGTTTGTCCGTGGGAGCGCAGGAAAGAAAGGGACTTGCAGGCTGAGAAGGAAACGGGCTGCCGCGCTGCCCGTCGTGTTCCCTGGCTTTGCGTCCTTCTGTAGCCGAGCAAGCCGGTGTGTCTCGGGTTAAAAGCCCGCCTGTCAGCCTTGAGCCCTCCGTGCTGAATGGCAAATGGGAAATTGTGGGAAAGTAAGACTCGCCGTCGAGTAAAGTAAACTAATGTTCAAAGCCTGAAGCTCGGCTCTCTGGGCAGAGTAATTATTTTGGAGCAAAAAGTGTCTCCATAAAAGCTGTTATTGTCTACAGCTACTGGATCGCAGTCCTGAAATCCGAGCGCCTTCCTGGGTCTTTCTGAATGCCTGGGATGTGCCCTCATATATAAATGTCTTTAGAATTTACGGGGCTGAGGTTGTAGAAATGCAGAACCATTTCGCATCTGTGAGTCTCGGGGTGCTTTGCAAGAAAGAGTAACTCAACACAAAAATAAATCTGTGATAGGAAAACACAGTATCCTTCTCTTACACACACAAAAACCCCGCAGAGGCAAGAGCCCTTTCAGCTGTTCAGAGGATGCAAAGAGGACACAGTACTAGAACTGGCTGGGAGGATCCTTCCCTCCCCTGTGGAAAATGTGGTATTTGTCAAGTTGCAGTTTTCTGCAAGAAAGTTCCAGTTTTATTGGGGAAAAAAAAGTTACATTATTCTGACCAGAAAATTAAAGTGATGGTTCATGGCTACCTGCCTTGCAGACTTCTGTCAGTTCTACTTTCTGCTTACAGGGAGAAAGCACAGTTAACAAAATATTCCCATTACATAGTTCCACATTTTATTTTCCCTGTTTTCCCCCCTTTAAAGGAATTGCTTGGAATTTTTTATTCCACAAAGGACGTGAGAGTTTTACTTCTTACTCTGAAACGCAACTAAATATTTTTTCATAGCACAAAAATTCCAGTATTTGGCCAGCCCGATTCAAAACTTCTGGAAACTTGGGGCCAGATCTTCGGCTTGTACAAACTGGCTAGTTCCATTGTGTTTAGTCCACAGAGGATTTGGCCCTAGTTAATTAATGGTTCACTCGAGGTCATGCAGCGAGTTGATTTTTAAAGCTGGAGACTGAATCCAGAGCTGTTATTATTCGATCCTGTCATATATCTTGAAATTTACTGCACAACGTTATAGTTTTCTTAGACAAGCTGGATTAATAAGAGGCAGAATCCACGAGGCTCTGATTGCAACTTTTCTTGAAAATCATGTTCTTAAAAAAAATCTATTCAATCGTGATCTTACTAGAAGAGCGAGTAAATATGTTGTAATTAGTGCATAGGTGACACTGACTACCGAGGGAGAGAGAGGCCTGAAAAACTGCTTTTGTTATTTAAACCTTTCTTTCAAAGTACAAAAGCATTTGATTGGCACTTCACTGATTTAATAGTCCATTTGTAATGCAGGAAGAACATTACAGAAAATTTTAGCATTATTTTAAATGTCATCATTTAATCTGTAGGTGTTTTTAAAAAAATCCTCATTTCTAGGAGGAGAAAACTTTCTGATAGCATGTGGAATCTGTGACTAGTCGGTTGTTAAAGCTGTGAATGCCTAGGGTCTTCCAAAACGAAATGGTTTACGAGTCTTAAAATGTATCTTGTTTGTTGTGTTAGCACAAAAGTAAAATACAAGAAAAATCCTTCTGGCTGAGGATTTAATGTTTGGTCTTACTATGATGTAACATTAGGAATGGAACTTTAGCCCTCTGGTTTAAAATCAGGGTTGCCAGCATTCATATTAAAGGGAAGAACTGCTCAGATCCTGTGCAGCAGCAGTGCTAGATGTAAGAGATACCAGCTAGCCCATTCGATCATCTGAATTTAAAGATGTGGTCTTTCACCTGTACTTGCATAAAGATGCTTTATGAAGGTAGGTTTTGTTGTTTTTTTTTTTTTTCCTGTTTTGCGTATGGGGAAGATACAAAGGCCAGAAATCCAAACAGACTGGCTGCACACACCCTTTTCCCCCAATGCCGCTGATTTTTCAGGGAACATAAGACTTCATAAAGTTCATAAGGGCTTGTCTCTGCCTTCCAAATGTTTGAGGAGTGGCTTCATTGCTAAAATTTTCTATGCTAGAAAGACCAGAATTAAACAGCACTGAAATGACTTCCCAATGTCAAAGAGGCAGAGTTTGAACAGACCTTCTGCCTCCCAGGCCACAGCTGCACCTATTGGCTTCATTGTCCCATCCCTCCTACGCACATGCATGCCTGGCATTGTTTTGGAAATACAGCAGAAACTTGATAATTCAAACTGATGACTCGGAGAGCCACTTGTGGAATTAATTTATTGGGTAAATTAATGACTAGATGTGCAGGCAGATTAAAAAAGAAAAAAACCCACCAACAAAATGGTGTGTCATAGTGTATGGCTTTTTCTGTTACCTCAGTGCGATTTATTTGCCACTGCATGAATTGAGTATCCTGGAAAATATTTTGTTAGAAATTTTGAAAGTAAAGTCTTAAATCTCAGCGTGGTTTTGTCCTTGTTATGTAAATCTGTGAGGGGAATTGGGTTTTCAGCTTTTCAATGACGAGTTATAATTTGGGATTAGAAATTAATCCATAGCACCTATTTTGTGGCACAGGATTTATAGCATGCCTCAGAGGTTAAACCATAGCCTTCGTATACTGATCTGTGCTGTAGGCTTATTTGATTTCGGCAGGGCTGCCTGCCTAAGACAAATAGGATTTGATCCTTGCTGGGTAACCTTGGTCAAATTCCAGGCGGCCCTCAAGACTTACTATTTCCATCTTGGTATTAGAAAATAAGTGTGTTCTTTCTGTTTATTTTTCACAGGGCCTCAGTATTGTTCAGTATAGTTTGTCGTGTGAGGCTGTAAATCCCTGCAAGCGAGGTGGAACTTTAGATTTGCAAACTGTTCCCAAATGATTGCATGTGTATCATGGAGGAAAAGGCAGTCCTCTAGCCAAGAATGGACAGACCTTATCGAGTTTAGCTCATTAAGATTCCAGAGTGACTGCAGATATTAATGTAGAAGATTCTTTAGGGAAAAATAATTATTTTTAATTTGTTCAAAGTACCAAATTAATGTTAAGTAAGCAGATTTCATCTGTAATTGCCTAAGAAATCTTACCAGCAGTTCAAGCTATCTGAAGAGGTATTGCAGAGAGTGTGCACAAATCATTACAGTATTGATAAACAAGCAAACAAAAAAATACAGTGTCTCAAACTGACAGCTATTAAGTCAAATTTGCTTGTTTACCCTTACATAGGTGTGCTGACCCTTGATCTTGGGTATCACAAGAAGCCAAGCAAGTCAAAATTCAGTTCTTCGATTTTCATTAGCAGTATATTCACTGAGAGGAATCATTGAGCATATCTGAAACAGAAGAAAACAGTTGCTAATGATCAGTTTGCACAACCGGAGGTGATTTTGGAAGGTCTGCGTTGTTTTGGGAAGTCCTGTGTTTGTGGCCTGAGTAGGGTGAGCAGGGGAAAAAAAAAAAAAAAAAAAAAAAAAGATTTTGGTGTGTAGATCATTTTGTGCTTACTGATATCAAAGGATCTCAGATTATACACTGATTTACCCAGATATTCACAAAAGATGCCTCAAGGAGTACCAGGATAAGACTTTATGTTATCAACTTTTCTTGTAAGAGAAAGTTCTGATTTTGACTCTTTAACAGCTTATTCAAAGAAATAACTATTCCTTCATCTTTCCTTATTTTTTTAATCCAATATGGGGTCCACCCCAGTTATTGCTTCTTACATTTTCTTGAAAGCATGCTGAAGACTGAGTACTTCTTTACTGGTCTGGATTCCTGGCTTAAGACGTGGGCCCCATGAAGCTCTCTGCCACAAATAGCGTATTTGACTGTAGGGAAAAAATTGCTCAGTCTTTGTTTCCTACCTGTACAACAGGAATAATACCATGTACTGTCATCACAAATATTTGCAAAGGTATGTACGCAGAGAATTTCAAAATGCAGCCATCAGGGTTATAAATAATATCTAAAGTAATAATTTCAGATGGTAGGTGCCAATTTTTCCATTGGCTATTTGGTTTGATGATAAATGCCAGTGTCAGTAGTTTCATAAACTTTGGTGTAGTTATTCTGGGTTTGCATCAGAAAACAGAAGGTGGCTTAGACATGAATTTCCTCTTTGAAATAACTGAAGTGACATCAGTGGAATTATACAGGAATGATTTTGGCATTGATACTGCTGAAAGACACAGTGCTCTCTGAGTGTTTTGGCCTCATACAAAGTGAGCTGTATTAGTAGTACAGGAGTTCAAAGCTTTGGAATTGTAGCCTCCCCTTCACCATTTTAAGTTTTCAAGTACTGCAGCTAGGAAGTACTGTTTCTGGTAGAACTTCCAGAAAATTTAAAAATGCGTGTCTCCCACCCAATTGTAACTGTGCACACGAATTACTTAATTTCCCATATGACTTCTAGCATATCCGTTTGACTAAAGCTTAAGAAAGTAGAAGTCTTAAAGCATTTTTGTAACAAACTCCAGTCAGACATCTAGGCTGCTTTTCTTATACATAACACTTTCTATTTCCAGACACTGTAAATATTGGCCTTCGGAATAGCTTTGTGCAGTGTTTACCCACATCACTTTATGGAAGATGAAGAAAGCAGAAAATACCCACTGTTTCCAAAAGTGGTGATAATTTTTAACTGCTTGTATTTTTGTATGCATCTTTTGAGACCCTTTTGAGCATTTATTTCCACCACCACTGGTTCTGGACACTTCCCTCTCCCACTGGTGCTAGTTGTAAGTTGCAGTCATTAAGCATAACTACCTCAAGGTAGATATTAAACACTGTCAAAACTCGTGTAGAAGCTACAACTTTTAGGTGCGGTGGAATCAGGGCAAAGTTCTGGGAAACAGGTTGGAAGTGACTGAAGTCTGGGCCTCTAGAAAAGCTGTCATTCTTCTCTATTTTTAAATGTACCAGAATGAAATTAGGGATTGAAATGGCAGGTGCTGCTGTTCTTCTGTTAAAAGTGGCAATATCTGTTTTGTTAAGCAGTTTTTTGTTTCATAACTGTAAAGTAAATAAAATCTTTGTGCTGTTTAGGTGGAGTTTAAATGTGGGGTCCAGATTGTCTCCAAAACAATTTGTAGGACTTCTCCCCCATTGTAGTGTATGAATAACACCCACTGAACTCAGTGTGAGGGTTTTTTTATCGTGTGGCTGAAAAGAAGGGTCCCTATTTATAGTATTCAAACGTTGGCAGGTGCAAGACTGGTGAGAAATGTTAGTCTCACACATACAAACTAGTTGTTTAGGAGAGACTTCTACGTGGTGGGAGCTGCTCCTCGCTGGGCCGCTAGAATCAACAGCGTTGCTCAGTGGCTGTCTTCTTGTTGAGATCAATCAGCTTGCATTTCCAGGAGGGTGTGTAATGAAGAAGGGCCTGATGGTGCTGATTGCAGTAATATACATAGCTATGGCAGCCTTAGCTATTATTTATAGAAGTGCTAATTATATCAATAGAAATAGCAATATTAATACTGTTAAGTGTCAGAATCCACGCTTGACAGCATGAACTAAACACAACTACTGTGAAACAAAGCAGCCAGCTTGTCTCCGTTGTCAAACCACCAATATGCATTTCAGGAAGAGTACACACCCACCTTAATTGCTTGGGGTCTCACCATTTTTGCTCATCTTGTTATATCACTATCATTTCAAGCTGAAAACTCACAAGACCGGCTGTTCCCATGAAGTGTAGACTGTATTCAAAGTCAGTCTGGAAAATTCAAACTGTGACTAGAAGTGTTACAGTGGATTCCAGTTTAAAGCTGTCATCATACAATGCTGGAGACTGTGAGTGTCTTGAAGTTCAGAATCTGACCAAACTTTTTTTTTTTTTTTTTTTTTTGTCTGTATCCTACCACTTCTTGTTTACAACATAGTTGGTGAGGACACACGTCGATTTCAGTACCCACAGTTACCTTCAGACTACGTTATAGCCAGCCTTAATTGGCATCTTTTAAAGGGCAGAAATCATATTACCAAAAAAATAAACAAAACTAAAAGAAAACATGAGCATATTGAGACTTATTGTCTGGCTGCTTTTTTAACATTTAAAATATGCTTGATTTCCTGTCACAGCTCTTGTTACATCTGCCTACCTCTTGTGACAGTGTTTTAGACTGACTTCCCACAGGAGCTTACAAATCAAGCAGGTTAATGTCTTCATTAAAACTGAATAACAGTTTACTTTGGGAAAAAACATATTAAATATTTCAGGATATTGAACACCAAACTACTATTAAGCTTTAACTAATATATTTACTTTGCTGACACTTGCTCTCCGGTGGGACGTGTAGCTCAAGTTAATGTCACTCGAAGTGATGTTTAAGACTTCATGAGAAAGTGTTTCCAATCCCTTCTAGATGTTTTTACTCTAATTCTATCACTCTGTACTTGAGAAAAAGTTTTAAATAAGTTATTTCAGCAACCTGCCATCCTTATTTTGGAAGTGTACTGGGTATAAATGTCTCCTTTAGAGTTTTAAATAATCCTTTCTATGTCCTAGATACATGTGGTGCATTGTGTAAAGAGAGTAATGGGCTGTTGGCCTCCGGACACGTAAAGAATGTCCTTAGCATGCTCTGCCTTTGGGAGGAAAATGCAAAGATTGTTGCAAACAGAAAAGGTTTGGGTTTTGTCACCCATGACTGCGATCTGCCTTAAGGCATGACTAATTTTGTGGATCAGGGGGATAGAAATGGAGGCACATGGCCAGTAGGTCAAGGTTTCTCAGCTGGCAAGTGGAGATAATTCTGTGTGGGCTGCTGTCACTGCAGAGCTGGGGGCTTGTGTCGTTCTCACTCTCTACAGAATCTATTTGCAGTGATGCCATGTGGGACACAGGGGCATCCCATCACTAATAGGAATAGGGTTTGTTTGGGTTTCTTTTGTTCATGTTGCAATGCAAATTCTGTTGGTGTAATTTGCTTTATCAGCTCTTTTGTTTTTGTTGGGATTTTTTTTTGACCTCTTCATTTGGCAGTCCTACAGTTTACTTATCTATTATCAGAGCTATGTCAGACAGTGATGCGTCATTCTTTCTGGATCCTACTGCAGCAGCATCCCAGTACATGATGCAATCAAACAACATTCCTCCAGATTTAGACCAATCCTTTTGAAGTTTGTTAATGTATCCAAAATCAAAGCCACTTTCAGTTCTATGCCGTAAGAATGCTGATACTCTGTTGTAACCCTTCCCATCCTAGGTCTGTAATAATCCTGGAACTCTTCTGACATCCCTTTAGCTCTGTGAACAGGTGATCTGTGAGTAAATCTCCCCGAGGAGTTACAAACTTTCTTGAATTATTTACATCTGCTGTAGGAATTCTGTCTTGCATTGCATACTGGGCTGATTGCATAGATGATACAAACTGAGTGATGCAGAAAGAAATGGAGGATGTGCCTAGAGCATAAAGATATGCCTTAGATTCATGAATACATTACATAAAAAATAATTCCTACTATAATGCTGCTGGCTTTTGTCATATTAACTATAGGGAAGAAAACTGTCCACAAAACATAGGATCTTGATTATAGCCATAAAGAAATTGTTGAGAAAGATGAATGGCTTAGAGAATAATTTATGCAATAGAACAAAAATAAAAAGCCTGCTTTAACTGCTAGTGGGTATCTGAAAGACGTCATTGCTCAGTGGTGATGTTCTGGAATATAATGAACACTAGCCTCATCTCATTTGGCAAACACGGTAATTCCTGGTAGGACAGCAGATAATTAATGAGTGCACATGGAATATGAATTGTTTTTTTTTTATTTTAACTCGTGGTCACAATGCATTTAAGTTTACTAGAGTAGAAAAAAGTAATTATTAACTTTAGTAGAATAATTCTGTGGGGCGCTCCACTTTTTGAATAAACAAATACGGATCAATATTTTCTCGAATTTACTGGTCATGCACATTTATTCTGTATATTGTCATTCACTCCCTTTAAGTAGTTCCGCGTGTCACATTTTTGGGAATTTTACATTTGTGGTTTGAAAACAAAAATTGTTGTGCCTAATCCTGCCTTGCAAGATAAATAAGATAGACCTGTTTCTGTAACCACAATGGCTGAGTACTTGTACTCTTGTGGTGCAAATATATACTCAGGTTCATGATTTGCTTTCTGAAAGGCCTCGTGGACATTTGTTAAGGCTTTGCATTTTGTTCCAGTAAAATGTAACATTTTGGTCAAAGGGCGTTGACTTTAATGGGACAGAAGTTACCAAAAACTAAGGACTGAGATGAAAAGGGTTAATAATTGCCCTTTTTTAATGATGGCTCATCTTGGTGCCACTGGGAGACATTGACCCAGCCTTGCTGTCCTGCCCCAGTTCTGTGGATGCCATTCACTGGGGCTGATAATGTGGTGCTTTTTACCCAAGCAGCGCTGCTCCTGGACAGCATGATGGACCTGACCCGATAAGCGTGCTAACTCCAGATTCCCAATTTGCATTGATGGTATTTGCCTGTGTACATTCTGACAGAAACTGGGGAGTCCCAGATGAAATCCGTGCCCCATCCACTGCTGCTGGATGTTTTACTGCTGCTGTAAGAGAGGTGCTGCATCAGGAAGCTTTTCGTTAAAAAGGCAAGTCAGGAGAGATGTGAGGGGAACAAAAAGTTAGAATTTCCACTGGTGTAGTTGCAGACCAAGACACGGGAAAAATTAGATGATTTTATTGGGATAATCCAGGGAAAGGAAATAGAGGTTTTCAGAGGCAACTAACTCCCACTAAAGCAAGTATGGGAGTGATGTGCCAACCTGCCATTTGTGCCTTTGAAAATTTCCCCAGGGAGTCTATTGTAGAGCCAAGCATAGAACTCTGATCTTCAGTCCCCTACCAGACAATCGTTCCTTTCTGCTTTAAGTGTTTTTAATTGAAAAATACCATCTGAACAGGGTCTGTAAAGAATTACTTTTCCTCAGAACCTCCAAAAGAAAAGCAAAATGATGTGCTGCAGCAATAAATTAACTGGGGATCAAAATAAAAACCACAGTCTTGTTATGAAAACCAGAACTGGTGGGTAAATACTGTGAATTTATGACACCACTGGAAAAATAAATCCACTCTGGCAAATGTTAATACTTTTAGAACTAAAGATTTTTGGTTTAATTATTAAACTATTCAAAACTCTTCTAAGCAGACTTCACATGCAAAAGCTACAGAATGTTTAAAAAAACATACAGAAGTTCATCCCTTGCTTTTCTGCAGGCACTATTTATATCTATGCCGGTGTTCGTTTCAGAGGAGAGCATAAAACTGAAGTCCACATGACCCTATCTTTCTCTGCCCAAACAGCAGTAACACTTTCCCTTTTATATAGTGTTGTACATATATTCACTCACACGTTCTCATCACTTTGTTAGGAGGTAGACTCTTTTCCCGTTTTGCAGGTTGGGAAACACTGGCAGAACTCAAGGTTACACAAATACAGAGAAATCGTGAGAGTCAGATTACGCTGCTGGAGTGACCCATGTTCAGGCCACTCCAACACGTCCCCTAATAATATTTTACAAGCCTGAGCCATCTGTGTGTGATGAGATCAGAAGTAAGGAAGTCTGTAGTTGCCAAGAGAATTTTAGCAAGCAGAATTGTACAGCTACAAAGAAATCCTACAGCATCAACAAAGGAAGCTCAGAGAAATATTCAGACTGAGCTCTTTTTGATTCTTTTAATTGGAGACTGTTCTTGTTAAATTTTAAGGGTTTTTTCTTCCTGTTGCACACCTAATTGTTAATGACCGTACTGTGAGCTTTGCATACATTATTAGGAGTCTCCAAATGGCTAATCCCGTGTTTTGTGAAAGCAAGAGGACACTACTGCTGCATGTCTCTATGCACATGGAGGGGTAGTCAACCCCTACATCTTGGCTGCATCCCAGTGGTTTGGCTTCCTTTTGACCTCACAAACACACACACAAAAGCTCAGAAGTGCCCCAAACAAGAGAGCCCTCAGGAATTCCATCTACTTTTGATTCATGGACTTCTTGCTATGTGTGAACTCCACATCAGTAAGATGGGCTATTACTTACGCCTTCCTCCTTTTACTTAGTGTAAGATGAACTTCACAAAACCAAATAAATACAAAGTATAGGCCTTTCAAAAGCTCTCAGCATCAGTTTCACTTTTCTCCCTTTGAACACAACTGGGACTTGACTTGACTGGAGGTGGAATTAAGCCCACATTGAACGTTTTCAACACTTGCAGTCATAGAAGAATTTATAATTGTACAAAAGGGATTCTGAAGTTCTTCAAAGGATATGAATCCTTAGCTCTCAAGAATGGTTCTGATTCTGGAACAGAGTCTCTTGAGCTGCTTTCTTGGTTACTATGGGTTAAGTGCAAGTAGGCTTTCTCCCAGTTTGTTTTATTAGAAAATGGTATTTATTTGACTGTGGTATGCTACCTAAAATTGTTATAATTTGTTTCTTTATTTCCATAAACATTTCTCTGTTTGTTTTGGAAGACTGGTTACTTAAAGGGGAAAAAAAAAAAAAAAAAAAAAAAAAAAAAAAAAAAAAAAAGTAAGCTTAAAAATATATTGCTCGTATCCCATATCAAATTTTCTCTTGTAATCAGTGTATATAATTTTCCTATGCCACCAATCTAAACAAAAAAAAGGCAAACAAAAGAAAAGAGAGGGAAGAGAGACATTAAAATCTATTTTCAGGATGGCATATCAGACCACACGCACTTATGGGGTAGAATAGATTTATTATTTTGGGCAGTACAGTGGAACTTATGAGAAGCTTTCTTTTTTTATACAAAGTTAGTTCAGAGTAGATTAAAGTTTATTTCAAACTCAGCATATTTGACCTCAAGCATCATAAGAGTCATGTAGAATTGGCTCATGCTATTAAATTCCTACAGCGAACTCCATAATAATGATTAATTTCTTTCATAAACTCTCTTCATAATTAATACAGGTTTCATTGTGGGCACTGCTATTCTCATATTGATTATCTCTACAATTTAGATTGGACTCGTAAAATGATGTCTTTGTTTACTCTGATGGCCAGACATTTATTTTACTTGGATAACTCTCATCATTTGCAAACTGGACTGGGGATATTGCTATCATAGAAATTACAAATATTTCAGACCTATTCCATGCAAGAGCAGGGATAATTTTTTGACACCTGAGATTAATAATACTTTGGTGTTTTCTGATGTCTCTCATCTGAGGATCTGAGTTCTTTATGAACAATTAATTAAGCTTTAAGACACCCTTCTGAAATCGGAAAACATTACTAGCCTCCTGCACCAGATAAACTCATATTTAGATGTGTTGACTGACTTAGTTCAAGTCACCTGTCAAGTTGTCTGCATTCAAGTTGGATAAAACCCATATTTTCTGGTTACTATCTTATCCTTCAGTCCTGAATTTTTCTCACCTGGCATGACAATTTTTGATGTGGCATAGTTCCTTTTTGCAAAATACACATTTTAAAAAATTGTAATAGCTGGGTATGCTTTAGCTGCTTGAACAAGTGTAGGTCTTCCTTGTTGCTTGTTTCTTTTCAAAAATAATTTAATTTTATTTCTAAGAGCCTTTCATAAACTACAGTAAAATCAGTAGACTTCTAAGACTCTAATAAGCCCTTGTAAAAAAACCTCAAAACAAGACTTTTTAGTTGGAAAAGTAGAAAATAGTGAATGATGGTATGGAGAAGGTAAAGAGCCATGGATTTTGTAACATTACCCTGTGCACTCTATGCTATGTTGTGCAAAAGGTGAGCCTTACTCTGAGTCATGTGTATGTTAACAATGTAAATCCACTTTATTGCAATATTAAGGGAAACCCTTCTGATATAACTGGGAGATCTCAAGGGCTGGAGCAGTACATTTTGTTTAGTTTTGTTGCCCAGACCCTGGAGGGTCCCGAGCCCCATGGCAGATGCTGAGCTCTCCTTGTTTTTTTAACTTCAGAGGGTGCTGGGGGAACGTTGCTGTGACAGGCAGAAGTTTATCTTTGGAAAGCCTTGGAGACAAAAAGGAATTCCGTTTTTTGAGTTGAATTCAGCCATCCTGCTCTTGCCAAACCTACAAGCAGAAGGAAATGTGGATGTAAAAAGCAGCACGTATATACATATTAATGCTTCCAGTACAACATCCCCCATGCCTGAGGACAGTAAGTGCAACTGAGGACACAGTGAGGTTTACAAGAGTACCTCACATGTTGAGATGCTTTATAGTCCCCCCTGTGAATAGCCTAGCGAAAACCATATGTGAAATATAAATATACTGGGACTTAAAAATGGAGCTGCATTCCAGCCTTTTAAGTTAATTTTGTAACATGCTGCATCTGAGGGCTTAGTGTGTGTTGTATCCAATGCTAGCTGAATACTGCAGGGCTTAATAAATGCAGATTGTACTGGAGACACCAGAGGGTCTGATGGAAGACGTGCGAGGAGGAGAAGAAGACGGCGGAAATAGCACATTTTAGTGAAAGAACAAATCCGGTTTGAACCAACTGCATGCTTGCTTCCTTCGGTCCGAAGGCAACAATGAACTCCCGTTGTCATGCTGAGTCAGTTGGCAGTGACTCACGTTATCAGCCTCAAAATTGTCCAGCGTTTCATCAGAACTGGATTACACAATGGGTTTTTCCTTTTCCCTCTTTTATTTTTTTTTTTTTTTTTTTTTTTTTTTTCCCCAATACACTTTTAGTATTAATAGGCCCGTAAATCATCTGATGTTAACATGTTTCCTCATTAACTTCTACTTTTTTAATTATAAGATTAATAATCATACAACTTCCCAAAGAGGGAAGTACAGTAATCCCAACTTGACTTGAAATTCTCAAGGAAAAACTTTTGTAGTTAGGCAATTCTCTCAGTTAAAAATAAGTTAAAGCCTTTTGTTACTTTCCACAGGATATTGGCATAGCTAACATATGCTCACAATTGTTCAGCTGAGGTATGTGTTCTCTGTTGGGTGTGGAGAGAAAACTTGTATGTGGAAACAGCAGCCAATGTATCAAAGTTGAATTTTTCTACCCCAGCATGACTTTTTTTGGGTTTTTTTCTGCAAAAGCCTGTTGGAGGAAACACTCAAATGCAGTATATTATCCACTGTAACAGCACACAAATGATGTGATGTATTTTATGGGTGTATTTATACCTTGAACACAAAAAGACACCTTATCTAAAATGCAAAGTGTGTGATTCTGTACTTCAAAACAAGAACATCTTCACAGTCTCTGTAGTTCATGAAAAAATTTAGGTCTATGAGGCTTTATATCTAACTCTGCATATTGGTGCACTTCACCAGATTCTTTGATTTTAGCACCTACATTGTTACACAGTTTCAATGAAAGCGATATGAATAAACTAAAGATGTGTATAAAGTGATGCTGAGTTGGCTGGACAGCAATGCATCTGTTCTAAAATCCAGCATTTCTAAGTTCAGCCATCGTCTGCCCTAATTTAACATCTGTATTTTCCACCTGCATGATTAAATTAATTGTGTTCAATCAAATAATTTTTTTAATCACATATTGAGGGCAAAACACGTATCTTCAGTTTTTAATCTTAGACTTTTTGAGATACCTGGAATATGTTCAATGCCTCTCCCAACACTGACGTCTTATCCTGGGTTTAATCCCATCCGTCTGTGTTTCGAATCTGTCCTGGTGGCTATGAAATGGAAAGCTTCCAAGAGTCTTTGAGTAATTTTTTAATTTTGTTCTTCAGTGGTTCTAGTTCTTTGTTGTTAATTAGATCAAACCACATTTCCACTGAGGCTGTAATGGTAGTGTCATCAGCCTGTAATCTGTCAAGTCCCTCTGAAACCTCCTTCAACTGCTTTTGTAAATTTAGTACCTCTCTGTAAAGTTCCTTGCAGGGAAAAAAATGCGTGCTATTTTTTGATCAAAGTCCTTCTTGTTCTCTGTGAATTTCAAGACACTTGTTGTAAATGCAGAATCACGTGTTCCTGAGAGAAGCACTGAGAGTCTCTGGGAACCAGGGGCACTTTTTCACTCAGGTTACCCTTTCTCACTCAACTTACTCAGCCTGCTGGTGATAGCAGATTGTCTTTAGGCTCTATAGTACAGGTTTGGAAAAGTTTGGCCGTTACTTTTTCACTTAGTGTGGCTGAAATACAGCACTGAGCAGCCACATATCGGAAGCAAAAGAAATAGTTTTAAGCATTCTTGTTTTGAATTTGTTATTTCTGTCTAACCAAAAAGTAGAGACAGCTTTCTCATGAATTTCTCATTGCTGGAAGGTATCTTTTGTAACACTGTACCAACATCTGTGGTTTTCATTTTTTAATACCAGCATACAAAACATACACGTACATTTCATTGTCCGTAAACTTGTGGTCATTAGGAGATCATTTGTCATGTTCAGATAGCCAACCTGCACTAATGTCACTGTTCAATGCTGTTACCTTTTCTTTTATTATCCTCCTGTTTCTTCTCTTGGAGATTCTTGTAGTGGACAGATGAATTTACAAGTCTCTAAAAGAAATGTTTCAATCATTGCTATCAATTGCTCCTTTTGTGTTCCACTGAAGGCAATATCATTAAGACAAAATAAGGTTGCATCTGCCTTGTTAAGCAGAGCTTTTCTTCACAGCATAATCAACTGGTAAGCTTTTTTTCTGGGTCTTTAAGACACAAAGGTGTCTAATGTTTAAGAGCATCTAGGAGGCTTGGAACACATTTAAATCATCATTACAGCCACGTTTAATGATGATAATGACAGCATTAAAACATCTCACTTTCAGGATCATCAAACTCATCAGAATCCTACTTCAGTAGTTTCACGTAAAAGAACATGACATCTTGAAGAGACTACAAAAATGAATTGTCTGCATTTTTTTGAGATGGATATGAAGTCATCCTAACTTCTTGAACAATTTTGACAATGCCTACACTACACTGTTAAAGAATTATCTTGGGTTTTGTTACTTTGGTACGTACATACACTTGTTGCTTTCTCTAACTTCTCTTGAAGTCAGATAAATTAATGTTTTTATGTGTCTTAACCATTAAGCTCCAGTTTGTAATACTGGTATCTTTAATATTAACTGTGAAGCAAGTAACCTGCAGTCAGTATTTAACAGTTAGGATGGAAAACCTGTGTGAAAGTGCTGGCTTTTGTTAGACTTGCTATAGAATACTCAGATTACTTAATGGAAGTTTTTAGACACTAGAACCATTGTATGTTCAAAACTTGTTTTGTTTATTACTTTCTTTTTAGCATAATTTGAAAAAAATACTCCGTTGACTAGCAGCATCTCTCTCATCAGGCCCTGAAATGGTTATTCCCCATGTAAGTAGGAAGGCAAGAGTTTATGTTTTTTGCTGTCTTTTAAGAGGGACAGAACCACTTTACTTGTGTCACTTTCCTGTTGAGTCTTAGAATGTTTAAATTTCTCGTTTGCAGACAGAAAATAGAGCCTTATTTTTCAAGCATCACTTCTTCCTATTCTTTGTTATTTTCATGTAAACATTTCTAAGTGTCAGATCCTGAATAGTCAGCACTGGATTGTTTCTGTATCTGACATTGTAAATATAGGTAACATGACTCATGAACTCTTTGCCAAACTATATATAAGCAACCCCTGCAGCAAAATGTAATAACATCTTCCCTGGGTCTGTTGTGAGGGGCTGAGCAGGCCATCTTTGGTCAAATGTATTTCTGCTTTTGAAAAACCTCTGGCTTTGTCTGTCAGGGCTCTGTCTCACCAGTCACATCTGTGTGAGTTTTGGTTTGGTGTTTACATGGGAGAGCATGGGGAGCACCCCTCTAAAAGCCAGTGCAACTCAGATGCTGTCAGTTGCTGAAAACAGAAAAATATACTAATTTAACAGTACCATACAATTTGTGCTGCTTTTGTTCACATTTGTCGTATTTAGTGGTCCTCAATAGTTCATCGCCTTTTTTTGCCTCTGGGGATTTTTTTGTTGTTGTTCGTTTTTTTCAGTCTCTCTCACAGCTGCAAAGTGGTGTTCATCCATGTGCCAGCAGTGTGCAAGACCAGATTGTGTGAGGCTTTGAACAACCTGCTCTAGTGAAAGATGTCCCTGCCCAAGGCAGGGGGTTGGAACTGGATGATCTTTGAGGTCCCTTCCAACCCAAACCATTCTATGATGCTATGAGAACCCTTTCTGTGCAATCTTAGGTGTAGTTCTCTTAAATGAAAAATTTAGCTATCAGTTTTTCAAGTGACTATTTAAACTGTTTATTGTTGTTTTCTCAAAGATGGCAGTGCATGTACTGCTTTAAGAGTGAGAAGGACATATCGGGTACTGCAGGAAATTCCAAGAAGCTTTCTGTGGGTTGCGAGTGTGGCCGCAGTGGGAGAAATGTGTGGAGTGGTAACTGTGTGGGATGGCTGGCTCTTTATCCACCAAGTCCTTCCTTCTCCCCAAAGGGATGGTCCTAGGCCCAGAGCTCTGCTTAGAAATTCCCAGGACTTGATCTAATCTTGGGTGCGTGTGAGACAAGCAAGGACTGAAAGGCCGAGTTAGCAAGGAGGAGCTGGAGGATGAAGGTGCTAAGAGGAACAGGGTAAAGGCTGCAACTCAGCCAGGGTGTTTTACTGTGCTTTTTTTAATTACATGCCTCAATCCACTGCCCTTCCCACACTTGTGCAGATTTCCATGATAAGCCTAAATACTACTGCAGGAGATACATTTTTTGCCCAAGTTGTATTGCCTAGGAAATTTTTGAGAGCAGAAGGATTTCAGTTCAAAGTAAAACCTGTGATGTTAGTGGTGCTTATGGCTACTCCTAAAACACTTAAATAATTTCTGGCCATTTAATTGTGACAATTGAGTAATTCATGGTACAATGTTTTACTTCCAGCTTTATGGTCTGCCTTTGCCACAGTTTTCAATACGCTTCCTAGTCTTTAATCTACGCTTCTTTTTAGCTGTTGGAAAACAAACTGTAAACATCTTCTTTTACTCTAGTAGGAAGGGGTTTTTTGTTTTTTTTTTTTTTACTCCTTGAGGAGACTGAGATAACTTTATGCACTTTTCCCTTATTTTATTCCCCATTTTGCCTGTTTTGTTCCTTGATGGCTTTCATTCTTCGATCAATTCCACCAATTTTAATTGGAATTTTTTTCCCTGTCTTCTCTTGTGATAAAAAGATATTTTCAAGTAATCTCTTTCCTTAGGCCCAGTGGTAAAAGGGCTGTCTTTGGGAATTTGGACATCTATTTTCCATTAAAATGAATGGAATGAAGCCTTAGTGTCTGGCAGGGATTTGAACACCTTTGAGCTATTGTGAAGCAAGCCTTCTCATTCCTCTGAAAGTGAACTCTTATTGTAGATACGGATGGATAATCTTAAGGTTTGAGACCTGTGGATGGTGTTGTACCATGAATGTGGATAGAACCTGTAAGTCAGATTTTTGGGCTTTATTTGTCTTACATATAATGTTTCTCAGAGGACTAGCCTGTAATTATCCCAAAGAACTTCCATTAAGTATCTAACACAAAAAATTCATAGCATTTGTTATATCTTGTCTGTGCCAGAAGATGATGTAATTTATCACTTACCTTCATATTTTGAAACAGGGGTCAGACTGAGTTGACTTTTAGCAGTATGGTGAGCTGGTGCTTTTGTTCCCGGTGGTTGACTTCTTTTGCTCCAAAATTACAGCTTTAATTTAGGATGCAAAAAGCTTGTAGCCTGCTTGACTGGGAGGTTCTAATTAAAGATTGCATTAGATGTGAGCTGACACTTGTTTGTTTCCAGTCAGTTTCCTAATACAAGAATTCTTGGATGTGTCAAGCAGTGTTGACTTTGAAGACTATTGTCAGTCATTTAAATGTAGAAACTATTTGCTGCTTTACTGTTTTTTGGGGTTTTTTTTCCTCCAGAAATAAGGCCGGAAAAAGAAGAGTTACGTAGACCTTCAGCATTGTCACATTTTGATACTTGGAGCCCAGAGTACTGTTTATATTGAAACAGCAATTTGGGAGAGTAGTGTCCCATCAATTTCCTTCATTATAATCCTGTGGCTACTTTTCTCATACTTCTTTTAAAGATGCTTACATGAGCTGCACATGGTGCCTAAGCAGGCAGTCCCAGCTCTTGTGACTGAGAATAGCTGTGCTGCACCAGGTAACCATTAACAATTTGCTCACAGTTTGCCCCCACAATCCCATATCTGAGAATCCCCAGTGAATTTTTATGGTACATTGCAGCTTTGCTCTGGGAATCCCTAGGAATTTCAGGCTGAAACTCATTTGCTTACTCAGTTGGATGGATGTATGATGTATAGCTCGATATTTATGTGGGATTTCTATCAGACATGATTTTCTTCCCTTGCTTGGTGCCCTCAAATGGTTTCCTGAAGCTGGTGAGAATTCCATATAGCTATAGTGGTAGTACCTTTGTTTCCGGAACAGAAAGTGTAAAGGTATACTGGCATTTATGGTTCTAACATCTGTGATGTTATCACAGTGTGTTAAAAACAAATGTTGATGCATTCTAAGACTACAACAGAGACTACTTAAAGTCATATTTGTATCCTGATTCTTACCAATATTTTGTTGGCTTCAGAACAACTCAACAAATGGAACAGTAGGACAGCAAAGTACCAGTTAATAGAAAGTTATCTTTATTCCAACTTCTGTTTATTTTGCTGAGTTTTTTTGTTGCATATTATCAAATGGTTTCACAATGTGACCTCTGACTTTGAAACAAAACAAATTAAATGTTAGTTAGTACTGATTAGTGCAATGTTAACATTGATTCTTTATTTACTCAAAAATCAGGAAATTAACGTTCCTCTGACAAACTTAATTATGCCTAATTGCACATATATTACAAAGGGGATCTCTCATTATATAATCATAGATAATCCTGGTAGCAATACAAAATCTTACAGTCCTAGCTAATATTTGCAAAGAAAGTTTCAGAAAAGGAGCCCTTTGACCATAAAATAGTATCTGACTTGGGCTCGTTACAAAACCTGACTGAAGAGTAGCATTGAAGTTGGTACACTTTGTTTCTATTATATAATTTTGAAAATATTATGTCACCTTGTTCTGTGTGCTCTAGTTCTGCAATGAAAGGCCCTTTTGTTCAAACACAGGCAAAATAAAAGAGTTGTTTGTCTATAGGATACCAAAGCTCATTTCTGTCGGACTTACACTACCACTAACCTTGCTAGATCTTCCAAATTTTGACAGTTTGATTGAGAGAAAGGTTCTTATCTCTGTTCTTGTGTAAAATAAGACCTGAGGTTTAATTTTCAGTTATTACAACTTTTTGCTTTTAATTTCTTTGGCTTTAAATAATTACCTCTCTCATCTATTCCTTTTAAAATGGACTTCAGTTAATACTTCAGGAAAAATGCACCTCTAAACGTGTCCTTTAAAACAGCTTAATAAGCTGTGTTCACTTTATCAAAAAATATTCTCTTTTAGGCTAGGACTAAAGGACTAATTGGGACCAGTCTAATTTTTTCTAATAGAACTTAGCTTATATTAAGTAAAAACAAAACAAAACAAAAACAAGAGCAAACAACAAACAAACAAAAATCCCACAGGAGTGACCAGGATATATCTCTTCTTTATTACATCTACTTCATCTTGGTTCTTTATTCTTCAGAAACATCTTTGATTAAATGTTTCAAAGCCGATGAGTCCTGCCCACATACACACAAAAATAATCCTGAGGTGGTCTACACATAATCAAAGTTTGTCAACATGAAACTTTTATACTTAATGTTGGGGGCACTGCTGCTAGTAGAAAGGTTACATCCTTCCATGTGTTTCCTGTGCGTTTGATACTGGGCTCAGCAGTTAAGTTTGTTGTTGGAGTGGGCTTCTGAGGTTATCAGAGATAAACCTTTGCTTGATGTTTTATTCATTTCCATTGCTTTACTGAATGGTCTCACAATATTTAGTTAGCCCTGAAACAGAATCAGGCACTTTTTTATACTCACAGGTCAGAGCCACTTGATCTAATTGCCCCCAAGTCCCTGGGCTTTATGTTTTCTCTTATCTGGCAGTGGGCTTTTAGGGGCACATATCCAGAAACACTAAGCACAGGGACTTAGCAGGAATTTGGGCCCACTGAAAACAGTGAAATTGGTCCTATGGTGAAATTTTGGGCTGAAATGCTTCAAAGTGAGAAACAAGCCTAAGAGGTTTGAGCGAAAGTACAGCCTTTTCGGTAACTTACAACTTCAGTTTGCCTGGTAAATGGATTGGTTTACCCTTGCCTAGAATACATGGAGAAAAATCTCATAGAGGAACTTTCTCACAATGACTGAATTTGAGGAATATAATCCTACATCCTTAGAAAGGATATCATGGTGAAGTATTAGATGAATAATGGCACTTAGTGCTGATTCTTTCAATTAGTACAGCTTTATTGTACATACTATGGTTTGTGGTGTGGGGTTTTTTGGTTTCTTTTTTCCCTTTTTTTTTGTTTGTTTGGTTTTTTTTGGTGGTTTGTTGTTGTTTGGTTTTTTGTTTTGTTTTGTTTTGTTTTTGTTCTTTTTTTTTTTTTTTTTTTTTTAAGGTCATATATCCTTAGCCTTAAGAAAATACATAAAGAAATTTCTAATTTTAATAATTGCATTAAAAATATTCTAAAATATTTCTGATCATAATAGAGATTTTTAAAAATTCCCTGGCTTTTAAGATAATCACATAACTTTTAGAGCCTACTGAGGAGTTTTTGGATGTTTGAAGTTTCAACACTGTCTCTTTTCTGTAGAGGAGTTTTTGTCCACTTCATGTATAGTCAATAAAAGTTAAAGTATGAAATTTCCACCTTTATGCATCTGATACACTTAAATTGCATTTTTATTTTTCCAGAAATGGCTATTCATTTGGGGGGCAGTATTCTCAAATGTGATATTCTAAACTAGGAGATAATTACCTCTTGAATGAGTAGCATCTTTGAAAATGCTGACATAAATATTTTCCAGGTAGAATGGATTCATGCTGATAGGCTTATGAAAATATTCAGTTGCACCCAGAGGGTAAAATAAAAGCTTCCAAAGTATTGCTAGTGATGTGTCTCAATATTTTTCCCCATCTAGATCAGATCTTCATTCATGGTAAACTTAGTGCATCTCAACTGCTGTGGCAATCACTAGAGTTGCAGAGGTTTGCTTTGGTTTGTTGGCTGTTTTTCCCCCTCCTATTTAAACAAGGTAAAAGTAGAAATGCTGACCAGAGCTTCAGAATTTTCACTGTGGTTCATGTCTGAAATTATTATGACAGAAGTCAATAGTCTGCATCCTCCTTAACTTTCTGTGGCAAAAATAGAAATCTTTGATAATCATCCTGGTTATCTGGCAGAAGAGAGTGATGAATGTGCATCCTGATGTGTTTGTTACCAAAGCTCCTTTCATGTGATAAAACTACTTTTTTATTATTTATTGTTCATTTTGGGATGGATTCAGTGTGGATTTTCAAAAGTAATTAATCAAATTTCTAGTCCTTAAGTGTTGGCTGAACTGCAACATGTCTCAATAACGGGATCAGAGGTACCCTTGGGGAACCGTATGGTTACATAGTAGAGGGTGCACCATACAATGCAGTGGGCTATGTAACAGGATCTGACTTCATTGTAACTCCACAGCTTGCACGAGGGCCTGGCACCTTAGCTCAACAGCTAAATTGGTCACGAATGGCCTGCCCATGCAAATAAA
The DNA here is from genome assembly GCF_015227805.2 of Hirundo rustica. Taxonomy (NCBI): domain Eukaryota; kingdom Metazoa; phylum Chordata; class Aves; order Passeriformes; family Hirundinidae; genus Hirundo; species Hirundo rustica. The sequence continues at coordinate 23,846,287 of NC_053451.1, read as the reverse complement.
AGTAAAATATCCCAACACCCTGTAAGTGGAGAGGAGGAGTATATACGTACAGCCGAGGCTACACGTAACTACACCTTGCTAGGAGTTAAATAATTGAGTTAAAACACAGTCTCCACATCCAGGGCAGAAAGTTAATAATAATACATGGACATCCCAAGTCTGTGTGCATGGATGTGTGAGGGCTTTTTGCATGGTTTTGGGTTTAGAATTGGAAAGCGATATGTTGGTATGACACTGTCTTCTGGAGTTGATGAAGACTCTCAGTCCCTGTAGGTGGTGATCGATATACACCAGTGCTGATGAGTATAAAAGCAAGGGATTGGCCTTGCTGGGACAAAATTTGTTACGTTGTGAGATCTCACTCTCACAATTTGCTGGTGTAGCAGTACCATTTACCCAATCCAGTACTAGAGAAATGTATGGCATGGGATGATTATGCCACAGAAACACCACTTTGCAGCCCTAACATAGGGTGGCCTAGGGGAACAGTCATTGTGAAAAGTGTTCCTGTACTGCATTACAGGTAGTGTCATCACAAAGGGAAGTGGGTAGTTGGCACACACTACTTGCACACAGATTTACACAAATCTATTTAAACTGCTGGAGACATGTCAGCTTTGCATCTGGTTTATTATTCAGGACATTTTGAGATTTAACAAACAAACAAACAAACAAAAAAAAAAAAACCAAAACAAAACAAACCCCACCAAAAACAACAGCAACAAAACCACACAGTAGAAAAGCCAGTTCTGGTTCAGTAAGTGCATCCCATTCTTGCCAGTCAGCTGGGCTGTCTGAGAGATTGATCCATAGAGGCAACATAGGCTGAACTGATCAGGAAAGGCTAACATCCCAATCTCACTTTCTGTTCTCAACAGGGTGATTAACTTTTTTCTTTTTTTTTTTTTTTTTTTTTTTTTTTTTTTTTTTTTTTTTTTTTTTTTTTGCCTATCTGTAAAATGAGAATTACAGTAGTTTTGTTGCCAAGGGAAGTTGTGAGATTTGATTTGTTTATGATTATGTGCACCTGAAATATGGTATGATGGACCAAAGTCACTATATTAAAGGAAAGCATTACTTATTTGCAGATCTGGCAGTAAGAAGTGACTGCTGAGATGGGAGAACAATTGAGATTCTCTGCATATTTAAAGGCACCAGAAGTGCACTGTATTTCCCCTTTTCCTGTCCTCAGCATCATCACCAGTTAATCTGCAGGAATAAAGAGCTTTGTGTGGTCCCTCTATGTTTTTCGTCGGCCCCTGCTGATGTAAATCGAACATACTGTCCTCCTGTTATCTTCAGGTTTAAAAAAACTATTTTTAATCACTTCATACAGGTATCTAATTTGAATCAGCCTGCCACACTGCAGGACTCTTGAGCTTTTTTAATTGGCATCTCATTACATTTGCACAAAGTTGCAGAGACACTGCAGGACACCAGTAGAGACATGTGAATCACCAATCCTGTTGGGCTGGCAACAAGATGGTGTGATACACCAGGGGAGTCTCAGAGACCCGTGTATGTGGTTAAGGGGACTGAGTGGAAGCAATCGAGTTCAGACATGTTGCTGTGACTGCTTCTAGGTCCTGTCTATACCCTCTGAAACAAAATTGTGAAGGAAGCTTGCCTAGGATTTTTAACAGCAGTGTGGTGTTACACCAGCCTGGTTTCTAGAAACAGTTCCTGGGATTCTGGTAATGCAGAACTCCCTGAAGGTATTAACGGTAATGCCATGGGGCAAATATGTGAAGTACATCAAAAACAGTGTTTAAGCCCATCACAGGGATAGGCAAGGTACCCAACCAGTTCATGGAGTCAGTCTCACTTCAGTTTCTTCAGCATTTGAAAATCAACCCTTAGGTATCTGCTAAGAGGCTTATGTTTTGTTCTGGGTGGGTTTTTTTGTTGTTGTTGTTGGTTTTTTTGGTTTTTTTTCTCTGAAGGAAGTAGCTCTTATCCTCAGACATGTTTATATGATGCCGTGACTCCTTTTCCAGTTTTGGCTGCCAACAAGATATGTCTAAACTTAGCATGTTGGTGCGCCTGGAGATATAAAGTGGAGAGGAGAGACTAGAGCAGTCTAGAATATGTTATTTGGCACTGAGGTACCTTCCTTCCCTCTCAGTCCGTCATCCAGAATCTTGTCATTTGCAGCAAAGTCTTTCACAGCTCTGGTGGGCACTTTGGTTTTCCTTATCTTCCCCTTACTTCTGCAAATTAGAGCTCTGCAGCTCTCTGGCAGAACTGGAGATGGGTGCTCTGGCTGCACCAGACACGACAATATTTCACCTGCCTTTATGGTGCTAGTATTTTTTTAAAAAAATTATTATTCTTTTGGAAGCTTTGCTCGAGGGGTTAGGGCTCTTTTGCCTCCCTAATGACAGCTGCTAGAGACTGTTTCTGAACTGAGAAGACAAGTTTGCAGAAAAAGAGAAGCAGGAGTATCAACTACCAGGCAGACCAGCATTGCTTGTTCTTTCCTTTGGGATGGATAGTGCAGCCTTCTACTAAGTGAGCCAGGAGCCCTCTGTGCCAGCCTCTTTCTCATGGGGTGACACCGTGCATGGCCTAACCAAAATTTGGTGTCTGTGCCACGGGAGGTGTAGGATCGTGGCACATGACAAGGGCTTGCTTGCCTGTTCTGCTGCATGGCCAGGCACAGGCCAGCCGTGTGACTGCCATGGAGGCCCTCACTGTCACACAGCAGCTCTGTGTCCCGTCCTGTGACAGAGCTGAAAGCTGCCAGCAGCCACACGTCCTCCTTCCTCTTCTTGCAAATGATCCAAGTGCATGGCCATTGACCTCCTCATATAATGGAGAGGAGGAGTTGCAGGCCCACAGGAGCATGGTGTGGTGGTGAGCAGGCTTTCATTGAGCATCTCGAATCAAGCAAATGGGAGGTTTATGTTGGCAAAACATTAAATCAGGATTCTCCATTCAAATCGCACCACTCAGGATTTTTTTTTTTTTTTTTAAATGGTTTAGATGGATTAAATCATTAATAAGACAACCCAGAATTGAGCCATTGATGGTTAGGATGTAAGTCTAAGAAAGACTTTCAGGCAAGGAAGCACTTGTGCAAATCACATCTTGTGGGTTTTTCATTCGGGTCAAACGTATATTTGGATTTTATAAAGATTATGGTTAATTTGATTAATTTCTGATTGAGGGCCAAAACTAGCTTAAGTTGGAACCTACTCCGTATTTGCTTTCTAACAGTCTTGAGGTCTGAAAATGTTTGGTTTAGTTCTATAGTTCTGTGAGTACACAAACCCCATGCGACTTTGGAAGGGGTGGCTTTGGGTTCTAGTTTGGGACTGGCCCTAAGCATTGTTGCAAGTGAGAGGAGCTGGGCTCAGTTCTAGTGTTCTTACTGAGACTCAGACTTCCTCAAAACATGAGGAAATTTGTTGTCCTGGTTCAGATGCTTATATAATATCTCAAGAAAGTTAGAGGAAAGTTAAGGATCCAAGTGCCTCCCCACTTACAGGTTTTAGATCTGTATCAATTGCAAGTCTGAACATTTTTCAAACTTTAGTGTTTCTGACTCAGTACTCAGATTTCTACCTGAATGTCTTAAATTTGAAGGGTTCAAGTCTGTTTTTTTATCCAAAGGTGGTACATTTTAAATATCTCTTCAGATTTGTGTGTGTAAGATTGGTAGGACAAAGGAATTAATGTTAGTTTGGGGTCAAATATTCCAGGCTGCTAAGAACTTCTCACATCTGATATCCTCATTTTGGTGTAGACCTGGTTTTTAAATTTTTAATGCAGAGACTATTCCTATTCTTTGAACTGAACATAAGGATATGAAAACTTGTGATTTTCATCACCCGGCTTTGACACAAGTCCCCTTGACAAAGTATTTATATTTTTCCCATAATATTTGTCATCATAAAACTCTGAGAGATGCCAGGCCGAGATGGGAAGACTCTTCACATATTTACAGTACCATCTACTCATGGAACTACAGCTGAGTCTGTTTTACAGATGGAAAAACTGAGGCAGTGACTGCTCGATTGGTACTTACACAGCCAGATCGAATTACCACAGTTAGAAGCAAAGTCTACAAATGCCCCTTCTGCTTTCCTGACCTTACATACCCTTAAACAAGGTGATTTTGGTCATAAAGTCCAGAGAAGAAAATATGTAATATGACTAAATTTTTTTAATATATATTTGGAGTAACTTGGAGAGCTGCCTCTACATATGCCAGGTGTGTACGTGGCTAAATATTACAGAAGGAGTTGAACTAAGTTCTCTATTAGAGCTTTTTACTCTTTATATTTTACCCCAAGGTAAGAGAGGCTGTGTTTTGATGAAAAAACTAATGAAAATTAACCTTTTGAAATAAATTACTTAATCCTTCTGTATTTACTGTACATCTGGATGAAACCAGAATGTTTGCAAGCGAAATACAAAAATGTGTACCATCTACCAGTGAACAAAACTAATCAAATTCACCAGTCACCAGGCTAGTTAATATTATAAAGACTCTGTGAATCATGAATATCCAGGCAGCCTGAGGGTACAAATCCATGAATCTGGGGAGTTTACCTGTCTCTTTTAGTCAGCAGGCTATCCCTTTTCCATCACTACAATTTAGGCATATATTGCCTAATAATAAATGTGATAATAAAAATGTGGTTTTGGAAGCAGGATGTTCTAATAGAGCTTTAGATCAAAAGTGAGATTCATTTTACTTAAATTAGCCAACTACAAGCTAGCTGCTTAGCCTAATCTAGTTGTGTAGGCTCCCTCTTTAGGGTGGGGAGACAGAGAAAGCTGGGATGAATTGCTTTTGGGAGGTGCCTGTCTCTCCACTGACAATAGAGGGAGCCTACACAACTGGCTTAGACAGGACACTTAACTTTTAGGTGGGTATGAGTTACTCCAGGAAAAGTCTGTTTTGCTTCAGGAGATTTGAGTTCTCATCTGTTTTTCTACTGATTTACAGCATAACCTTGGGAATATCCCCCCCACCCCCTTTTTTTTTTTTTTTTTACCTAGTATTTCCATCTAAAAAATATTCTATGGATAATGTTCTTGGAGAACCTTTGCCAAGGATGAAATACAGGTGCAAAATGTTTTTTCCCTGGTCTTCCCACTTTGACGTGTCTGTAGTTGTCATTAAAATAAACAGATTTTTGTGCCAGCATAAGTTTACGTGTGATGGGAAGCAGGGCTGAGTGAAAATTATTTTAGAAGCAGCATACATCTTCTTCAGATGTGACAGAATATTGTAAAAATAAAAATATAGTAACTGGTTACACGTATTGTTTCTCCTATCTTTGCCTCTCCTTCGCGCCTTCCACCACCCGTCCATCCCCTCTCCTCCCCCCAGCAAAAAATATATAGGGAGTGAGGAGAACATTCTTCAGATTAGACCTGTATTTTAAATAACCTTGGCCTGTTTGCAACTGGGATTTTTTTTTTTTTTTTTTTTTTTTTTTTACTTGAGAGATTTATTTCTGTCCTTGTAACACCATGTACTATATGCATTGCACCTGTTCAGACATAAGCACAGCGCATTATTATAGCTGTAGGGGTAGAAGCTTCCCAATATATATATTTTTGAAAGGAGGGAATGCTGGGGAGAATAGCCCTCTCTTTCCAATTGTTTACCGAGCAGTCTCTTAGGAAGACTTCTTCCTCATCAAGATCAATTTTCCCCGCTCCCCTATTGTCTGGGGAAACCTATCTTCAGGAGCGTCTTTCTTGAAAGATCTCATGACTTTAAAATCATCAGTGGGCTTTGTGTAGTCTGCCTGTCAAAAGAGATATGTTTACACCTTCCCCGCATGTGTTAGAGCTATAAGGTTACGGAGCAGAATGGCTGATACGTTCCGGCGCTTCGCGCTAATACGCACAAAAAAATGTATTTATGATAATCGTATGGACTGCCTGAAACAATGCGTTCCAACAGCCCGTAACATAAATAAGAAAGGTGGAGCCAGCCGGCACCCAAGTGTTTATTTGCCAGCAGCGCTGCCGAGCCCCGTCTACCTTCGCCGCGCTGCCTGAGCCTGGCGGTATTGAACCTGTTGCTGCATTAGCCGAGTTGTATTTTGCTAGCTCGGGGAAGGAGGGTTGTCTGCTGTCTGGTAGGAGGGCTTTGTCTGTGTGCGCCTTTCTCTCTCTCCCTCTCTCGCTCTGCCTGTCTCTCGCACTCTCGCTCGCTCTCGCTCGCTCTCTCTCGCTCGCTCTCCCTTTCCCGTCTCTGTGGTTTGTAAGGTAGGTTGCAGTGTGTGTATATACACAACATCAAGAGCAGGAAAATGGACTCATTAGGGAGGCAGGCAGTCATTACCACTCACACTGTACTTCCAGGGAGACAGCGACTATGAGGAGACAAACTGAGGACTGGGGAACAAGGTAGGCCAGTCAACTTTTATAAAACATAAAAGAATAAAGCCTCTACTCTCCTTAAACCACCAGCAGTTCTTTATTTCCTCCCCCCTCCTCCCCCGCCCCCCCTCGATTTTTAATTTAGAGATGTAAGTTTGCCAGACCTATTTGCTAGCTTTAAATTCGGAACATCTATAGAAGGCCTTACCCTCTACAAATGTCCCCCCCCCCCCCGACTTATTTAAGGGTGTGCCCCCTTATGATTCACTTTAATTACTTTTTTTTTTTTTTTTAAATCATGAAGGAAACAAACACGTTTGTTTTCCAACAGTAGTTCCAAGTAAATCAATATCTTTCACTTTTTTAAAACAGCTCTGTCCGTATGTTTGTGGGTCTCTCTGCTTTTTCTTTTCTGTTTATGCAGTTCCATCTGTCTGTCCATATATCATGTTCTCCTTATTTACTGCTAAATGGGGGATTATTAGTATTTGCCAATGACTTTTAACTGTAATGCCGGTGACCAGGGTTAACGGTGATTCTTGTTCTTTGTTTTTTATATATATGCACACTGTAAGTTTAAAGTCCATGCTTGGCATACAGTAAATAAAACAAAACAAAACAAAAAAAAAATTAAAAAGAGAAAGCAGGTTCCACTCTTCCTGACAGGATTTTTATTCAGAGATTTTGCTGTTTATCTGTTTTCGTGTGGGGGCAGAGGGGGTTAATTTTGGTTATTGTACGTGTACTTTTTCCTCCTGGATATTTTTAACATCTATCTTTCATTATTAGTGTTTTTGCAGTTTCCTTTGCTAGGAAGAAAGGAGACGTATATTCTAACTTTTATGTTGCTGGTCTAATGTAACATTATGGAGGCATCACTGGGTTAATAAGAATTCAAACTTTCTAAGAGGGAGTTTGTATCCTTGGCTGCCCCCCACCCTCCCACTTTATGCATGGTTATGCTTGTGTTTCCGTGTGTACTGACGGGGAAGGGAGGGGGGAAGGGAATAGATATTTTTTACAGTGGTGGCAAATTATGAAATCTATCGAGCCATTTTGTCCAGAAAGAGTAACTATTTATTTACCGTTTTTCATTCCACAAATGTGCTTCTTATTTGTATTTTCAAACATTGAAGCTTTTCTCTGAATTGATTTTTTTTTTTTTTTTTTTTTTTTTTTCTCCTGGGGAGGGATTTGTGATGCATTTCATAGCCCATTTAGCATTGTCGAGTTTTTGGAGCCCAGATTTATCATGGGTTCTAAAGACTGCTTAAACGGATCCATTTGAACTGGTTTTTTTATCTGAGCTCTTGTCATTTCTGTTGGAGAGTAAAACTGCTACTCTACTGGTAAAAAAAAAAAAAAAAAAAAAAAAGGATAGTGGAAGTGAGTTACATAAAATGTTCTGGAGACTCCTAAGTAATTATATAAAATGGACGCTCATCAGTGGAGATCTCTGAACAGTAACAATCACCTTTTTTTAACAGAAAATTATTTATTTAATAGCAAGAGGCAGACTTCTTAAAAACATGCATTAGGCCTTCCTTTTAGCACAAAGAAGTCCATAATGCAATATTCCTAACCCACCTGAGGCTGCCTAGGAGATTCTCCAAAACCTTCAGATCCTTTGAAATATTTCTTAAAAATCCATTATTTTACAGCCAGAAAGAACTTTTGCTGCCAACAGGTTTTTTTTTTGCTGTTGTTTGGTGGTTTTTTTTAGCTGTCCTTTAACTTACGAGTCCCCATTTCTACAGAAGTGCCTCCTCGCTGAACAAACTAAGTTAATTGAAATCCAAAGCAGCAGATCTATTCACTGGCACTGTAACTACAGAAACTACTTGCTCCATTTTATTAGCAGCTTTTCCAGAATGTGAGTGAAACTTTTCAAGGTTTTATATATCAGTGTGCCAAAATTGGGTGGCTCGTCTCTTAGCTGGGGAGTGACATTTATTGTTTACTAATTTTTTTCTTACTGATTTTTATTCAAACTTCTAAATTACTAATTTGTTGATAGACTTTAAATGTGTTTGTTGCTCTAAATGACCTGTTAACTGTAGCAAGGTATTTCTTCCTCTCCAAAAGCTTGAATCTCAGGCTTCGAAACTCAGATTGGTCGTAGAGGGGATGCTGAAGTTATGCCAAAAAAAATGTAAGGGTCTTAAAGGTGGATTTGCTGATGCCTCTAGATGGTGGTTAGCCTGGAGTGAGGCAGCAGGAGTATTTGCAGCCATCCTCCTCGTGGGATGGGTGAGGGGTTTTCAGGCACCTGTCATTTTCTCCCGCACCAGTGCAGGTGTATGTTCCTCAACAGCACGGGTTTTTTGTAGGAGAGCACATGGACCTGCCCTCAGGACTCTGGCATGTACTTTTAGCAGAAGCCCAGACTCATCTGAACATTTTTGAAAAACTTTAAAAATGATTACAAGATACCTCTTGATTTTATGAAAACTCCAGGCAAGAGGAATTCAAGCAGAGAAAGAGAGTCACAGTAGGGGAAACATTAGTCATTATCCGGTAAGATTTCTTTCTAATAGTAAAACCTTTTTCACTAGGAAGATGTAATTTTCCTTCAACCCCAACTATATTCTATCAAAAAAAAAAAAAAAAAAAAAAAAAAAAAAAAAAAAAAAAAAAAAAAAAGAAATCTTAGCTCTTTCAATAGCACAAAGTCCATTTGCAATCTGGATGCAGCAGCAAAGGGTAAAGTATGCCCAAGTAAACTTAAATCCAGCATACGGTGATGTAGCTGGCACTCGGGGCATGCCAGACCTGTTGTCCAGGGGGTTTGGTGGCACGGGGCAGCGCAGCCTGGGCAGCTGTGCAGGGCAGCGCTGGCGCTGCTCATTGGGTCACCCTGTGCTTTATTTTAGTGTTGGAGCAGACAGTTATCTAACACACCCACACGAGGAAGTGCTCTGGAGCAGTTATTTCATGCCTTGCCATGCCCTGTAGCTAGAGCAATTTTGGGCTGAATGGCGTGTGTATGTGCCGCTCTCACTCCTGGGAGACGAGAAGCACTGCTGCTGGGGTTTTCGTGTGTATGTTTTTCTGCTGGGGTTTTGGTGTTTTGTTGTTTCTTTTTGCAACAGGACCAAAAAATGGGTTATAAGACAGTCAAATCTAAATACCAAATAAATACCAAGTCAAATTATTTTTAATAGTGGAGGATTTTGCTTTTCTCTTAAAGGGGGAAAAAATATCTATCTTGTTTATTTTGATAAAGACAGTTGTAGCAATTTCCTGAGTTGAATATATCATTATTATAAATATTACTCACAGTTTTCCTATTTTCACATTTTCTCCATAGGCCCAGCTTATTCATAAGGGAAAACAGCTGCAGAATATTAAAAGAAAATTGTAATATTATTTATATAAAACTTTGATGTAAATAGGGAATAGTGTCCCCTGCTAGAGAATTCTGTGGGATGGCTTACAAATCCTATACAAAAGAGATTACAGTCTTAGGTAAATTGTTATTTAAATCGTTTCAAGAAAACCTTGCTCATTTTTGCAGACCATATGAGGTTTTAAGCAGAATAATTTGAATGGAAGTTCTGTTTAGAAATTGATGGCATGCTGAGGCCTCGTAGATTTCAGTTGGTTTCACTCCAGTCTGTTTTTATAGGACTTCTTTAAACTGTGATCTGTATGGTAAAGAGCTTCTGCTGAAAGACATTCATAAATGTTAATGGAAATTTAAAAATTGAAATTTTAGTTCAAGTTACTTAGATTTTTTTCTTCTTAAGAAAACTTTTAGAAAATCCAAAACCTTTATAGAAGTCTTTTTTTTTTTTTAATTGAAACAATGCACTGTAAATAGTTACTGTTAAAGAATAACTTGTTCCCTCTGAAGGGTCTGACATTCACACCGTGGTGCAGAGGGAAAATGATGGCAAATCACAGTGAAATGGACTTCGCTGTTCTTGTTAGTTTGGTCCAAGAAAATTTTAGAAAGTAAACAAACAGTATCAACGGTGAAAAACAACTTGGCTTTCTGATAATCTATCTATGCCAGTTTTGGTGAAAAGTAGTGTTTGACCATACACCAAATTCTGAGATACTTTTGTAAGAGCTGTACCGTTTTAACTTGAAGAGATTTTCACAGATGTATGAAACTTTCCGTGAGGAGGAAGTAAAGGCAAATGCTTTTCTCCAGGTGGTTTTTCCTTTGATACTGTTGACTATATGCTTGCTTAGTATTTACTATAAAAGTTAATATTCAGTTCTATTATTAGTTCTACGGCACTGATCCAATTCTCCTCTAATAGGAGCATTTCAGATCGACTACTGCTTATGTCTTTCATGTTTTCTTACACTTTTTTACTTAATCCTCCAGCACCATCGTGTGCGATGACGACATTTTGACCACCCAGCGCTGTCTGGGTGCTCTGTTTGCAGATGGGTCTTGTAAAATGGTCACCAGAGGCACAAGGGCCACGGGCCACCTCCTCTTCCATAGCTGCTGGCTGCCCGTGCTGCGGGGCAGGTCGCTACACATCCCCGAGGTTTGCAAGAGGAAAGAAGTTCAGTTTTTACCATGTGCAGGGAGGAAGGGGAGACTCTGTCTTGAAGTAGATAGAACACAGGAATGGGAAATTGGGCTAATGGGATAAAGCTGTCTTTAAAGGAAAAAAACCCACTGTTCTTCTGACAACTGGCTGTTGGCTTTGGGGAAATGATTGTGGAGGGTCCCAGACTGTTTGAGGGGCCAGATGTTCACCTCCCACACAAGCGACCTGCTGGATGAGTTGGCACGAGATGGCACTATGGGAGGGAAGGCCATGGACTATTCCAGAACAAAGGCTGAAATCCTTTCATGCCAAGAATGGCCTCTTCACATCGGTGACAGCCTGTCTTGCCAGCCACATGGCGGGCGGATTTGCAGCTTGTGCTGTACTTGCTGTTCTCAGGTACTGCTCCTCAAGATCTTTCATGGCGAGCAGGGACTCTTAAGACAAACTAGTCCTACCTAATCAAACATTGGCAGTGCCTGTAGGACTTCCTTCTTCAGTACCCCCTGTCGTAGTTCTTTCCTTGTGCTTCTCTGCAGTGGGTGGACACAGGTCACTTGGCAATATTTTATGTCCGGTTTGCACAAGTGTAAATGACATTACCAAAGGTGAACCAGAACCCATAGGATCTTCCTGATTCTTTGAGCTACTATCAAACCAGTGGTTAGGAAAGTCTGAATTAAAACCAGTTGGTAGCTAGAGCAAAGAAGAGAGGAAACGTGAACAGGCAGTGCTTCCAACCCTCTGCAGAGCACCCATGGGAAATCCTTTGCAGGACAGACATGGTGCCGTTCTGTAAGCTGCACCCATAGATGACCTCTTAATGTTACCCTTTCAGAGTGAATTTATCTTGGGGTTGTGGTAGAGCTGAAAATGCAAGTAAGTATAGCGTGTCATTTGATTCGGAGGTAAATACAACAGCATGAGAATTACTGATTTTCCTTCTTCATTCCTTCATGGCTAAAAGATATGTTTTCTAATATCTTACTTCTAAGATCATCAATAGCTGTGTGATGAATCCCTTGAGGATACAAAAGTAGGATGGGGAGAGTTGTGTTGTGGACTTCAGAGTTGTCCTTTCAGCTGACTGAAAGTTAATTATTGATTTCTATTTCCTCCCTAGAGATCCATATGCCCTTCTTTCTGACTAGAAAGTTAGTGGTCACAGTGCAGGAATGTGAAAGCAGTTGTCATGTGGCAGTACAAGATTTCATGGGCAGGATGTCAGGAATGTGTAAGACGGAGGTTGACATGGGTAGAAAGTGAAGAAAGACAACTAGGTAAAAGCTTGTGTCCACTGTTGTTTTATGTGGGTTGGATGTGGAGTCTGCTATTCTTCATGGCTCTGGCTCCTAGACTCCCGGCAATCTGAGAGCTAAGTGAGTCACAGGCTTTAGTGACAGTGGAATGCTGAGAATAAAAACAAAACAACAACAAAAAACCCAACCAAAAAATCTCATTGTTTAGGCACAAACACAAGAAAACCATGTTTAATTGCTGATGTGCTCCCTCTGCTGGTTCTCTAAAACTAACAAATGCTATTCCCAGGAGACCGGGCCACACCCTCTGGGAAAATTGTGCCAAATGAATGGCTTTGAGCTCTCTTGCAACGAGCGGTAGTAACAGCAAAAAAAGTCTTCTGGTGAAGGGTTTTAAAGCCTTGGATACCAGGCATGACTGCTGAGAGGTCATGAAATGTTCAATCTGTAATTCAGCCTTTTTTCCCCCAGTCTTACGTTTGATAGGTGTTCCTTTTTCTATGATTTCCCAAAGTTTGTATTTTCTGTTTGCTGTGGCTGCTTCTAGGGTTTTTCCCACCTGAAGGGGTTTTATCTAATGTCCTCATTGATGCTTTTAGTTTCAGTTTTAGTGGTTAGTAGTATCTGAAGAAGCCCTAATGTAGCTTGGGCTTTGGCAGCTTCCAGTTCTTTCTGTCTCTGTCAGTTAAATCTGCCTGTAAGCTTTATACCGTTGTGCCCACTTCATCCTGTCCTTTGGCTTGAATACCGGCTGTTTTTTCAGGATACTCTTGAACATCCTTCCTCACTGTGATGAATCTGTATTTCTTTTCCAAACATAGACTGAATTGTTTAATATGTTCCCTACACAGCATATTTCCCCAGCAGATAAGTTTTTAAAATGCAGCATTTTGTGCTTTTATGCTATGGAAAAATGTCCTGGGTAAGATGGAGTACCGGGGACAAAAAAACTGAATAAAGCTGTATTAATTTCCATAGAATATTTGGCATGTATGGAAGATTTCTGACATAGTAATTATTCAATAAAAGATGGTCCTGTGTTTCCCATATTTTCCACCTATGTGGACTGTCATGAAAAAGAGCTTCATCTTGCAGCCGTTGACACGCCAGTGGGAATCAGCTGTGCAGAGCTGGTGCAGGACTGGGCTCAAGTTTTCCGTGTAGAGTAATGAAAAGTTTCCTTTCTGCAAGTCTCATGTTTCCCATCTAGGTGACTGCTTATTAAATCTTTATCCAGTAGGGACAATAAACCAAACAGCCTGGTGGGTAGCTAATTGTCTGGAGTGACTCAAGCCACGTATAAATCTCATTTGTACTCAGTACGTTGACTCTCTCTGGCCTCGTCGCTCTCTCAAGTATTCATTCATTTTGAGACTTCTAGAATGTAGTGCAAAGAAAAGAATCCCTGGTCCTTCCATCTCACCGTCTCGGAGGATACTTGTAGGCTGATGCTCCTTTTTTTCCCTTTCACAGGCCCAGCAGTTTGGGATCCCATCCATCGGAAACGTAGTGCAGGGCACTGGCCCCCGTGTGGGCAGTCACAGCACTGAGACCTCATCACCCTCCTCTCTCCAGGTCCCTGGATGGGAGGAATTGTAGCAGGGCTTGGCATCTCTGTGATAGCCTGCCATCCTGCTGTACCTGCTCTGGGGATAAATAGAGAGCGCAGCGCCTGGGGCTACCAATCTGGCACCTTTTGCTGCTGCTGAACTAATACAAGTGATTAGAGGTGACATGAGTTCCCGGCGAAGGCCCAGCTTGTCCTGGCGGACCGTTTGAAGTCCAAACCCTGTTTTGTAATTTCCAGCATTTCATGAAAATGCTGCTTTTATTTTCCTCTCCAAGCTATGGCCAAGTTTGGAAAGCTTCAAAGCTTGCTCCAATTGGATTAAAAAAAAAAAAAGTGTTTTTAAGATGGCGACATATCCTAAATGAGCTGGTTCCTTCTGAGCTATACCAACCTCGAATCATTTATCCACCAAGTCAGTCAGGCTCATCCTGAAACATTTGACTGCTGTGAAAGCAGCTGCTCGTGAATGAGGTTAAAAGCCAGTTGTGCTTTTGCAGTACAGTCAGCTATGCACAACTTTGTGTCGGACAAGAGGAAGCTCAGTTATTTTTCCCTAGTATTGGTCATTTCTGGATTCTTGAATTAACTTGCTTTTTCTACTAGTCTCTGAGTCCCTTTTTACAGGGGACTAGATCCTATTCCAAGCCTTTCTTCATACTTTGGTAGACGAATGGTTTTTTTTCCCCAGTGTGTTTACAGGGATCTTATTTTTCTCAGCACAAAACCATAGTGCAGTATCAGAAGTTTTAATCGGATTGCAGTGCAGTCACTACTGTATGAAAGGTGCTGGTGAGGATAAGCTGTGCATTAGGAAAGCAGGATTCACAGTCTGTTTCTAGTTTTCTGTGTTGTTTTCAACCTTCATTTCCTAGTGTCACTTCATTTCCTAGTGTCTCAGTTACCTGTCTTCAGGATAGAGATAGTGATGTTTATCAGTTTCTGAAAGCAGATAGGCAAGTTAGTTATAGCTGTACTAGCAAGTTTTATCCTTCCCTCTTGAGTTTGTGCCCTGTCATCACCCTGAAGTGTGTTGCAACTTCTTTCTTTACTCTAATGGCTTTCCTTTAGCCTCCCCTTGAAATTCTTGAATATTTGTGGTCTTTCTCTGGCATGTCAGACTAGAACTGACACCTGAAGTCTTGGAGTTTGGGTTTTGGCTGTTTTTTTGTTTTGTTTTTGGAAAGGTGTGGGGGGTGGTTTTTTTTTTTTTTTTTTTTTTTTTTTTTTTTTTTTTTTTGTTTGTTTGTTTGTTTTTTTTTTAACCTCCTGGAGGTTAGGAACTAGTGTTTCCTTAGATAGTTTGGATGGCATTAAAACAGTTCTGCCCTGCTCATGCAGGCTCTATTATGCTGGATCTCAGATGAATTTAGCATGTGTTTTGAGCCATGTGATTTCACAGCATTCAGCCCTAGGTTGTCTTGACCAGTCTCCTATTAATAATTGACCTATCTCAGTTAAAACTGTCTCTGTGCTAGAGTGAGAACCCTCTTGTCTAGATCACATCCATATCCAGCCCTGTGATAATTTATTCTGCTGCCTAGAATTTATCTAATTTTCATTCCATATCTTTTGCAGATCCTAAAGAAGGTAAAAAAAAGGTTGAAAAGCAAAAAGGAAGCGAGCTAAAATGAACTTTTCTGGAGTTTCTTGGTGAAGTCTGCTGGTGCAGGAACACAGTTTGATAGACTGTAGGCTGTTTTAAAGAGTTATTAGAATCTGGAGTAATGTTACTGTGGAACATTGTCTTCAGTGCCGTAAGATACAAATGGAGCATTTAGGAAAGAGGTTTGTGAAGAATGTGAGCAGCTAGAAGAAATGAAAGCTGAGACGCAGGCAGGGGGCAGAGCTGTTCAAAGAAAATGAGGACAAAAAGTCTGAACTTCAAGTAAAAAGAGGGGCTAACTTAGTCCCACTGGCAAGAGAGAAAATTTTAGCAACAGTGTTCTGTATGAGTAGGACTAGAGAGGGGTGGGATGAGGCCACAGCCCTTTCCTTTTTCCTTATGAGTAGTGAGCTGGAATAATCATCATACAATAATCATCTTCAGAGGATTGTGGTTTGGGGTTTAAAAGAGGTTCCACATGAAATTTCTGAATGCCTGTGTATCTGTTAAAATGTTTATGGGTCGTATTTTGCCCTATGTTACATTTTTATAAAAGTGGACCAATTCCATGTAATTGAGAAGACCCAACCTTGAACCAAGAGCTGAATTTAGCTTTGTATTTCTCGCTACTGGCTGCAGCTAGCATATGTCTAAAGCAGTAAAGATGATGCATGGTACTCCACAAGTGATTTGTGACCAGGAGACAGTTTTCTTTAGGACAATGCTGCTGCATTTGACCTCATTTCTGCTGTGTTAGATACTGTCTCCCTTGTGGCAGCATACATAGGTGTATTAATAAGATTCTTCCCAGATCTCTCCTTGAAATCTCAGCTTATGGAGTTGATGAAAAGGCTTGCTTTTATGAGATATTGGTGATTATTCTCAGAGTGCTCAGGCAAAGGCAGCAAAGAATTTAGCATCCAAAACGATGCCTTTTTCTCTCATCTGCAAAGGTTTAATCCTGAGACCCTGTGTGATTTCTTTTTGTTGTTGTTGTTTCGGTTTGCTTCGTTCCCATTAATCAAAAAGGTGAGGTGCCAGTTCTGTTTAAGTCTTTCCCAGACTTTTTTAGATAAAGGAGTTACACATGTCCTTCAAAACAAAGAACAGTTGCCAGCTGAGTTCAGCAGGAGGAGAGAATGCTCACAAAAGGTTCTAGGACAGTTTAGCCATAGATAGCTGCTGATATGCGTAAACAGCACTTTGCATTTCTGAGGAAACTTATTCAAATATCTTACAGTGTTTCATGAAAGTAGCTAATTTAGTTTTGCCTAATTTCAGTAGCTGAATCAACATTATTATTTCCATTTTTTAATCAGAAACAATCGAGGCACAGAGAGAAGAAGGAAGTGAGGCCTTTCTTTCTTCCTTCCTCAGTGTATTGTACATGCAGATGGGAGTTGGAAAAGTAAAGACCATGTTCCATGGACAAAGGAAGCTCAGATGATTCTTGGCTATTAAAGACTGTTAGGATTCTTCTTTTTTTTTTTTTTTTTTTTTTTAATACCATTGTGGTATTGTAACACATATGCGACTTCTTTGCCATTAGTCTTATTTCTACTTCCAAAATGGGATAAAAGACTCTACAGTAACTGAATATTGAGGCCAAATATATTTAATATACCGACACGTCAACAAAGCCTTTAAAAGCAGAATTTAACTATCAAAGGGCAAAGTTATATCTGGCTGAGATGCACCGTGGTGTTGCTTGATGCATTAAACAGTCACCAGGGGAAGACAGGAGCTCCCTACCACATGTAAAGACAAACGTGTCTTCAGATAGTTATGTTGTTCTGAGCTTCTTGTGTGTGTGTCTGCTCCGTGTGCAGCGGCCGTTAACGTCTGAGAACTGCAATGTGGAGAGAAGAAAACAGCCCCTAAGGTTTCCTTGGGCACAAGCATTTAAAGAGGATTGTTCCTTGTCCGTTTAAACTTGTCAGTGGGGACAAAGCCTGTGGGAGCCTATGGGAGCCTGCAAGTGCTGGATCTGGGCAGAGCACAGGTGTGTTGCTGCTGAGGCACCTCTCAGAGAATGAACAGTGGGAGGAACTGAGTTGCTTGTATATTCAGCCTGAAAGCTGTACAAGGAATAGCTGTATTTAACTTTTTGTTGCTCGAGAATGAGATTCTCAAGATCTTGAGATCTCAGTTCTTGAAAACATGCAAACAAGTTTTGGGTTTGTACCACTTTCTGATATTTTTTCACTTCCCAGGAGCCAGTTTTAATGTCTGTTGGTGCTTAGAAGACCAGATTGGAAGGACAGCAACAGAAAGTTTTATTAGCCAGCACAATTAATACTTTCTTCTTTGAAAGCCAAATTCATCTAGTGTAGTATGTTTACAAAAGAGGAAGCTGGAATGCACAATAAGGTTTTGCCTTTATCAGAGACATATGGACTCACCATCACTGGATATATCTGTGAGACTATAACAAAGAACCCTCTTCAGGCATGTCTCAAATTTCAGGGGTCAAAAGGCAAATTGGATGAATGTCCCTCCTAAAAACTGGATGAACCAGCTTTTTCATATGCAATTTCCAATTTCGATAATCCCCAAGAAGCTCGTAAGAGCCGGGATGGAGTCAGTAAAACCTCTTCTTATTAACCTCCGAAAGGACGCAAAGGGGTTTGGATCTCAAGGCTGGCCGGGATGCCAAGTGCTCCTCTTAAGTACTCTCATACTGTCTCAGCCTGCTGGAACTTTTGGCAGACACAAGACAGTAAGGTTCACAAAGCAGATGAATAGAGAGATGGAGACCAGGTTTACTGGGATAATTCCCACCTGAGAAAGGCAGGTCATGCTTCTTTGTACAGGAAAGGCAGTAAATATCTTCCCCCTTCTGCATCCCCTAAGCAGTGGTCTTTCCCCTTTCACATATATGTGACCTGGTTTTTAGACTGAATGGTCTCTCAGATTCATTCTGCTGATAAGCACTTATCCTTTGGGAGATCCTCAAGTCAATTGTATTTGAGTCCTCTTAGTCTTTAGGACACTTGTGCCCATTTTACATGCAAAATCCAGACACAGGGATATTCTACAAAGATTCCCTACTGCACAGTTGCCTCTACATGTTGCTGTGGTAATAAAAACTGCCAGTTTTTTTCTGTCATTAGGCACTTTCAGTGTTATGCATTTACTTTAATAAATCAGTTTCTGGATTTGGTTTTTAACTTACTGAGGTACAACGTTTGCCACACTTAATGAGGATGTACGTGGTCTTCAAAAATGCCAAAGCAGTGCTTTATAGGACACACCACTTTTCCTTCTGGGTGTCGTGAACCCCTGTGTATCTGTATGGGTTTGGGGGAAAGATGGGTTAAAGAGTCAACAACTATGTAGGCATTAAGTCAGCAAATCTAGAGGATACTTACTTCTTAACCGTTTTATTGAACTCACATCTTTGTGTGGTCCTTCCTTGGTTTTTGTTGTCACTGATGTCTTTAGGGATCACTGATGTCTTTAGGGGGAAATTCTGCTTGGCTGTCCTGTTTTCCTAAGTTTCAATGTGCCTAAAGATTGGTGAGAACACAGTGGAGAGTTTGGAATCTGGAAGAAGGACAGGCCACGGATTTCTCCAGACTTTCTGGGAAACCTGAGCAAATGAGCTGAACTTCTGGGTGGACCTCTCTTAACCAGAAGTGTTGAGGCTCCTTGCCTTGTCAGAGAAAATCTTGCTTTCTCTCAGAGGAAGTAATTCTGCATGATTTGAGAGAGACTTTAATGGTCTATACTCCATTTTTTAGGAAATATGCAGGAAAAAGCCTACTTTGTCATATGCATAAAGCTGTAAAGCTTCAAATCTTTATTGCTCTTTGTTTATTTTATGAAGCTTTTACTTTTCTATATCCTTACTCTGAACGCCTGTATATTTCACCTTAACAAAAGAAGCACAGTAAGCCGAGCAAACGGAGTGGCGAACACACCACCGAGGAGTGGTGTTCAATTTGCTTCCTTATTTTCTGCCTCAGCGGGTCAGGAACCCGCTCCTTGTGGCAGAAGGGGCCATATGCCATGGTTCCTGCTCTGCAGTGTAATCAGATCTGCTGTGTGTGTGCTGTAAAACGGAGTTGGGCAGAATTCGGGCAAGGTGCACCAAGCTCACCACTCGTGTGCAAGACAACTGTAATAATGCCCGTGCTCAGGAGCTCCAAAGCTTCTCGGAATCACTGGGTTTACTGAGAATGCACCATAGTTGGATGTCTGGATGTTTGGAATACATCCAATGTACCCCAAACTTGTTTGACTGAATTCATGGAAGTTTTCTCAGCAGCTGGGCTGGATTTGTATGGGAGTAGGTTCTTCTGGATAAGCAGCATTAGGAGATTAGGAGAAGGTCATGAGTGAGATAAGTACAAACCAAGGATCCTGAGTACAATCTTCAGATACTGAATTTACTTTTTTTTTTTTTAATTCAGGTACAATTTTTAATGACCTTAGATGTGGCTTGTGCAAGAAGAGAAGATATGAAAGATGTAAATAAGAAGATGTTTTGTGTCTGCTGTAGACTTTTGTACTGGTCTGAGTACTTCACCTCTGCTCTTCTGTTCCCTAGCAGTGAACTAGAGTAATGGGAGAACCTGCTGCATGCCTTGAAGTTTCATGAGCAGCTTGTGAAATGCTCTGAAACCTTTAGGTAAAAAAGGCTGGGGATAACACAGTAATTATTGCCACATATATCTTCTCTTGATCTGAGAGGAGCGAGTGGAAAATACAAAAACGTACATTACCATGAGAAATTAAGATATGTTAATTTCAAAAAATTTCCCAATAAAGAAACCATCTTCCTTCGCTTTAATCATTTCCCTCCTTATAGTGGTTTGCCTGATGATGTCATCAGTGGAAAAATAGACAAATGGAAGACAGGATAGTAGGGCTGAAAGGCAAATTTTGACAGTTCTAAACCTTGTATCCTACTGATGTCAATGAAAGTTGTAATTTCATTTTGGGGTTGCAGTTCTTTTCAGGGTTGCAGATGAGCAGAGATGGACATTTGGGTAGAGAGTAAAATGACCAGCAAGTTTCCTCCTGGGTTCTGCAAAGGACCCAGTTGAGAGGCTGATTCCCCAGTGATGGATAAACATGGCTTTGGCACGATGAGAGATTCTGATGTTGTTTGTATCTTAACAGCCTGGCAGAGAGAAGGGTTCAGGAGGATGAGATTTAGAAGTAGGACAGAGGTGAATCTAAATTAGATGGAAACAAAGGGTGGGGAAGGAGAGGAAGGTGCAGTTCCATAGTGGTGCGTAGATTCCTGTGTTCTGGAGTTTTCGGTTCACCAGCAGCACCACTGCATTTAGTGTGCTCCGGGTAAATAGAATCTGTAAACACTTCTGTAAAGTGACAGGGCTTTGCTTGTGAAGTCACTCTTATGGTAACTCCTGCCTCTGCCATTTCTTTCCTTACCTTGTTGGTGGGCTGAAGTTAATGTAGCTTAGCCCAAATTCACATGTATGAATATGCTTTGTTTATCTGTCTCTGTCTATCTCTCTGTGCGCCTGCTGCTTGTCTGCCTGCCAGTTTTTTCTTTGTCTCTATCACTTCATCACTGAACCCATCTGTGTAGAAAATGGGATATTTGGCTGCTCCTATTCTTTTTATTTTTTTTTTTTTATTATTATTATTTTTGTCATTTTGTTCCCTCAGACTTACGAGAATGAAACTCCTGGGGGTGCCAGGCAGTTTAGATCTTGCATTTAGGAGGAGCCGTGATGCTTTTTGCGTCTGTTTGTCTGTCCATCTGTCTGCTGGTCTATAATAAGCTGTGCAGCGAGACAGCAGCTTACTATCTGTGTGTGTGAAATTAGCTAATTGGTGTTAGCAGCAATATTTTCACATGTTTTATAAGCAAAGTGCAGCAAGGTATATAAATGTAGATATGATCCAGAGACACACACACATACACACACGCGCGCACGCAAGCCTGTCGCTGCTCATGCATAGATGCTCAGAAGTAATTAATGTTAATAAGATTTTAATGTGCTTGTGAGATCATAATGAGGAGAAATGAATGCTCTGATTAGAAAAAGGTAACTGTGTGTGTGTTTTGGCTTAGAACAAGATTTCCTCTCTTTTTTATAAATCACGATTTCAGAACTTGTTTGTGATTGCATCAATCGGTTTTTATTTTCAAATTAGAGGTCTGTTTAGCCATTTGAATGATTATCCAAATCAATGGGTAAACCCCTGATCATAAGGAATCGTGTAGATTTTTTTTTTTTTTCCCTTTAGAAAGCAAAGCTACTACATGACAGGGCTGGGCAGCCTCATCCTTCTAGCATTACATTTTTTGATGCTGCTTTTAAAGGCTCATCAGCAACTGCTCTCAGAGACAGGGCTCGTTTTTTACAAATAGAGATGTTTATCTATAGGTGTCTGCAGTGCATAATCAACCACTGAAACTATTGTGCCAAGGCACATTCCTGTTCATCAGTAATGATGAATCCTCAGAGTCCAGGTGATCACGTGATACCTTGATTATATTTTGAAATAATTAGTTTAGGAAAGCAGAACTGTATTTTTTTTTTTTTTCTTTCTTTCATCAGTCATTTTCCAAATAAGAGGGATGGGAAAGTGTTTGCAGGAAATATTTTACAAGCTAGGATGTTTTTTACATCCCGGATGCCGTGTAGTCGCCAGACCCCAGACTGGCCAAAATCCAGCTGGACACTAGGGGTCCTTCTCTCCAGCAAATCAATGAAATGATTGTCCGGAGGGCTTCACTGCCATTTGCATACTTGTTTTTGTTATGAATCCCTTTGGGATTTTTTTTTTTTTTTTAATTGACACTGAGAGGTTAGATACTTTGTTTTATGAACATCTAGGATAGAAAATGCAAATTTGAAGAGTCCACGTTCCAGTGCATCCCACGTTGCCTACTACCCACCGGATTCTGGTGGTGCCTGGCTTGAGTGGTGTTTTAAGGTGTTAGATCTGTGACTGAATCCATGGAATATGGTTCATTTCCAGAAAGTGCTGGGGTTCCCACAACAGCGGTTATGCTGAGCAATGTTCAAGCATGGTGATAAGACTGCACTTTCCAAATTGTGCTGAACAGAAACCAGTGTCAGTAAATGCAGCTTTGACTGAAGTCTCTAAAGATGATGTTGTTCGTTTATAATGAATGAATTTATTTGGGGGAAGGGAAACAGCAGGCATTATGTGTATTTGTTTATTCCTCTAAACACTCCTTTCAGCTAGCTGCTGTACAGTCGGGCCTCTAACAGTAGCTCATCACTCTGATAGCTCAGTCAGTGAACTTACTTTTGTGAGGTACCTTGGGATATTGTCTGCACGAGTGTATGCACAAGTGTGCCTGTGTGGGTACTCTCAAAGCATCACTGAAACCTGCACATCCATGCATAAGGCCAAAACAAAGCATTCCCCAGCTACTGCCACCATCCAGGTGAGTATTAATGACCCTGGATGGAAGGAGGACACCTTTACCTCTCCTAAATTCTCATAGTCTGAGAAGTGCTTTACATTTTGACCTAAATAAAATGGCAGTCTGAGGTCTCGCAGTAAGGAAGCAACTAGTTGGTTCTAAAAATAATCAATCATTTCTATAGGTAATTTTATTAGAATATTTTGAGAAATATCAACCCCAGTTTAGGACTGGTATTGAACTGAATTAGTATTGAATTATGGGATATGATTCATTTCCGGAGAGTGCTGAGGTACCACAGCAGTGCTTGTGATGAGAAGGAGTAGAACATGGTGATATGATTGCCATTTCCAAATCATGAGGAACAAAACCAGTATCAGTAGATTTTGGCTTCGATGCAATTTGAAGCCTCTAAAGAAGATGATGTGGCAGTTCAAATCCCACTTTGGAATTAGTGTCCGCCTGCATTATTTTCATTGCCCATTTCCTTGGTGGTGGTGGTGGTGGTGGTGGTGGGGTGTGTGTGTGTGTGTGTGTGTGTGTGTGTGTGTGTATGTGTGAACGTGACAGTTTCCAAAAGCTGTCTTCCACAAAGTTGACGACTGAGAGTAGAGGAGCAAGGTAATTATAAACTCCAATGAATTGTCACCTTGGAGCAGGAAGCAGCTAAGCAATGCAAGGAATTTCCCTCTAAATTTGGGTGGTTTTTTCTGTGTTCTAGAAGTAAAATTTTGAGGAAAACACTCAGTTTGGTGTTCCCAGCATGAGAGATGAAGTAGCCAAGCTCCCTTCAGCTGTGGGCCAAAAACTCCATAAGGCTTGGGGAACTCCAGAAGAGCTGAGGCAAATTGGTTAAGTGCATGAAGTTAGTATGCAAAAATGAGTTGTGCTGAGTCCTGGGGGGACTGCTTTAATTCAGGAGTAAATTAGTCTTAGACCAATCTAGTTTAACT
Source organism: Hirundo rustica (assembly GCF_015227805.2). Taxonomy (NCBI): domain Eukaryota; kingdom Metazoa; phylum Chordata; class Aves; order Passeriformes; family Hirundinidae; genus Hirundo; species Hirundo rustica. The sequence continues at coordinate 23,822,659 of NC_053451.1, read as the reverse complement.
GAATAAGAAGCTACAGGGAGCTTTGCTGTTGAATTAGAGCATCTACTCACAGCTTCAAGACAATTAAATGTGTGCACGTTGGTGTCAAACCTTTAGTTGATTTGCCTTAACATTCTCAATGTCCCCATGCAGGCTTGGCTTAAGAGATAGATAAACTGTCCCAAGCAATTAATTCTGTACTGGGGATTCAAAACAAAACAAATCCCAATACTTTGTTTGCTTTGAGGGAAATAGCATAATGCCAACTATTGCACTGTTGTTGACAGAGCAGTACTGATTGCCCTCCCTCTCCTTGGACACCGCTGTTTTCCTGTGCAGCTCTTGAAGGGTCCACAGATACTGAGGATGGTTTTCTGTTACAGCCAGCTTGTACATTAAAAAATCCAATATAAAACACACCAAAGTTAGAGATACTGTGTATTTGCAGTGAAAATTATAGAATTTTTACAAGAAAAGCAAGTGTATTCACAAGTTCTGTTTCTGCTTCACTTATATTTGAGTACTCTGGTGTAGTTCAAAGATGAGAGAGAGGGTTTTGGGATGGGTTGGTTTGGTTGTGATGGCAGAACAGAATCTGGTGGGAGCATAGTAATGACAAGCTCTTTGGGAGAAACTTATTCTGTCTTAAAGAGGCCTATGCACAGTGTGAAAACAGAGGCTCATAATTGTATGTTGAGATTGTGCTCTGAAGAGTCTTTTAGAGTACATTTGCCAACTTTACTTGTAATACAGCTGTTTAATTTGACTTTGTTCCTAAGTACATATATAAGGTTAAAGTGCTAATTCATAAATTTCATAATTAATGAATAATTGTGAGTTGGTTGATAAAATCTCCATAGTAGACAACACTGGATTTGCACGGTGAAAGCCCTCTGCACAAGGATGGATTTTGAAAATATCTGTAGGTTCTAGTTCGATCGGGCTAGTACAGAAAGTAATCAATTTGAAAGCTTCATTGGAGATAGTCCCCTACTAGCATCAAAGAGGGGGTCTTTGTTCACGTGTGCTAACTGCTCTGAGCTTTTTTCATATGAAAACGTACATCCCAAAACTGTCAAGACTTAAGCTCTGAAAGAACTAATTATCTCATCCTACTTGCCCAGTTCTGTATTTATGTTTCTAAATAAGTAGCCACTTTTCTACTGAAGTTTTTAATGCCCAGAAGCACCTGCTGAAGCTGCTGGATGCAAAGAACTTCTACTGGCATATGCATTTAGAAGAACAATTTTAGATAATAGTTGTCCAGAAGGCTCTTTGGTCTAGTGAGCTTAGAAATTCCCAATAAATGACCTGATATTTCTGCCAAAAAATTTGTTTTAAGAAGTTGTTTAATTGCAGAATGTGATATTTACATGAAAGTAACAAGTATGGCTATCTGTAGGAAGGCAGGAACTGTTAAATAAATCAAGTTGTGTGAATGCTTTGGTCACCTCAGCTTCTGAAAGAAACAAACACTTTTGAGCTAGGTAAGGAAAGCCTTCTCATGAAAACTCTGGAAAAACTAGCCATGGAGGAAGTTCCTGCCTTAGTCTGTCATGGCAAATTTGGCCAATCTTTGAACAATGTAGGTTTTCAATCAGTTTGAGTTCTGTTTGACTTAGTAATGGATATTCATGCTTTTCCATATGAGAGAGATTTTTTGTTTGTTTATTTTTAATAAGCTCTTCGTCTCACTGTTAATTTGCACTAGATATTATGCAATCTACAGGTTGATTCACACATGAAAGGAAATGGCTTCATTTTTCTGAAGTTTTATATGTGGATATTGGGAAAGCTGTTTGGATATTTGAGGTTTCAAGTAATGTAAAAGCAGACAGCGCGGAGCAACTAAACAGAGTCAGAAACATGAATCACTGTGGCATGGATTTGCTTCCTGGTATTTCAGTTTTGTTATATTGTGGATGTGTGTCTTGTCATTAGCAGATTTTCAGTGGCTTCAGGGTTAGCTACAGTCATTACAGAAATACACAGAGTAGTTTATACGTGTGCTTACTCCTACACTTACGCCTGCGTTTACTAGAAGTGCATTTGGAAAAAGTCTGAATGTATAAGAAGTGTTTGAATAATGAGTTTGAGTAATGGTTCGATTTCTTCAAAAAATGTTAAGACTTAATCTTTTTCTCATTCTCCAAATGGTTCTGCCACCACATTAGTAGGAACAGGCCTTAAAACCTATGCCTGTATTTGTTATTCAGAAAGAATTGCAAATGTCCTGTGTCTCCTGAGGCAATAGATACTATGTATTTATATCTCTTTAAGATATTATTGTTATTTTATAATTCTCTGTCAAGTAGGTGGACTTTAATCAATGGGAAGAGCCTGTGTGTTCTTTTACGTGAAGGCCTTTCAGATCTGTGAGGTTTGGGACTTGCCTATAGGGTCGCTCTCTGCATTACACCTCTCAGCCCTGCAGTGTGCAATCCATGTCTTGGCAAAAGCAGCCCAGCAGCATCTCTTCTGCTCCGGGTCTCCGTATTTGAGATGGATCAGACCACCCTGCTGGCCAGCTGTGTCTTCTGTGTGTGATCCTGGGAATCAGACACCGCGGTGCTTAGCAGTGTCTGCAGGGTTTTATGCCTCCACGTGGAGTCCTGAGCTCAGGGAGATCTGTCTGCCAGCAGGCATTTTGTCTGGAGTGACAGCCCAGGTAACACAAACTGCTGTGTGAAGTCTTATACATTGGGACAGCTGAGGTGCCTGTCTTCTAGGCAGGCAAAAAGCTATGAAGTCTGACTTGGGAAATCATTTCTCTGCAATGTTCTTTCAGGATATTTTCCACAGGCTGGAGCAATCCATTGAGACATTTGAACCACTCAAAAAGCTAGAAGCTCCCAGCCCTGCTGCCAAGATTCTTATCTGACCACATGATAAACATTCTTCCTCAGGTATTTGCCCTGAACTTCTGAAAAGTGCTCAAGGCAGGTAATGTGGCAGGTTGTAGCTTGGTTCTCTCCACGGTGGTAACCCAGCCTGCTCCGCCCCAGGAGCTGCTGCCAAGACACTGACCCTGGCAGGATCTGCAATTTCTCCTCAAGACATGGGAGGAGACCCAGGGCAGTGGGGAACAGAGCAGGGAGTGGGATAGGGGTAAGAGGAGGGGGTTTTGTGGGGTGAGGAAGGCGGGGAGGGAATGAAGCAGGGACCAGTGGGATTAGCCATGGCAGAAGGGCGTGGACAGTGGTTTGTGTAGATGGCTGGTGTAAGCAGAATCTGCATTAGAGGGATGGGAAGGTGACAGGGTGGAGAGGTCTGTTATGAAGGGAAAGAAGGAGCAGTACAGACATGCCTCCACCTGTGCACACTCGGGGTTCATCACAGAACTGGGAGATGTCATTGCCGGTGTGTTGGTACCAAGAAACTTCCTTGCTTTTGGAAGAGTTTGAAAACATTGAAAGTAAATGGAATTGAGGCCCGCTTTTTCGATTTTCTGCTCTCTTAATACAGTAGCGCAGTCTTGATGAATGTGTTAACAAATACGTCAAGTTTTTGTTAAAAAAACAAAATTGTGCCCTGGTACAATTGATTTCCAGCACTCTACCTTTGCTGATGCTTTAAAGAAATTTTGTACCTTTTATTCATTTTTCTTTCCCTGATAGTGAGCAATGACCAATTTTGATTTTTAATTTTCTGCTGCTACTTTGGTGAGACTTGTTGCTGGCATCAGGCTAGTGGAAAGGTGTAGCAGGTATTAGATTCTGTTCTGAAGACTTTCTGTTTGTCTCTAACACAGGGTTTTTTTGGTGGATGCTTCAAACCTACTTTGAAAGCACAACCCATCATTTGTCTTTTTACATCCTGAAACTTGCCCAAATTGGATAGAGCTGAAAGATTACTTCCTCTGTCCTTGGAGCTACATGTCTCTATTCAGAAACCTTAAAAAGATGATTGACTCCTTGTTTGTCAAATATTGCTAGTGTGTATCAAGCTTACAAGTCACAGGAACTCTAGATCCTTTTCTGAAAAACTGCTGCCTGCCCAGTTATCACCATCTTGTATTAGTGTCATTAATAATTTTTGCCCAGGCACATTGCTTGTAGTCCTGTTGGATCTCACCCAGTGCCTCTTGAGGTTTCTTTTATTTGCCAAGGTAATTTTGAATTTTATTTAGCCACTCATTGCCCTCCTAGGTTCATTTTTCTACAGATTTAATAAAAATGTTTTGTATTCCTTCATCATGGTTATTAATAAAAACGTCAAATAGAACAAAACTTAGGGCAGAAACCCAGCTGATGCATTCTTGTATTCTGATAATTACTTCATGGATTCCCTTATCCAAAATAGATTTGCATCTGTGTGATACCATGGATATGCTTGTTTTGCTCCTAGCTTGTGTATAAAAATATATAAGATGTCAAAGGCCAAAATAAACTCAAGGTGTGTGACATTTGCTTTCTACGAGGTTTCTTTTCCTATTGAGAAGGAAATTAGGCTGTTTTGGCATGATTGGTTCTTAAATCAGTGTTGAGTGTTACTCATCTTTTATACTTAGGTGCCTAAAAGCTGGTTTGATTCATTGATCACTAGTTTTTCTGGGAGTTGAGCTTAAATTCTGTGGTCTGGAATTTCCCCATTCTCTCTCTCTCTCTCTCTCTCTCTCTTTTTTTTTTTTTTTTTTTTTTTTTTTTTCCCCCGTCTTCTCTCTTTGCATGGTAGGTACTAGATTTATTCTCTGAGTCTTTTGTTGTCTTCCACAAAGTCACAAAGTCTGCTTCAGACAATTCTTTAGGGAGACCAGGATGAATTAATATACAAATGACTTGAAAAATATTTAACTTAGCTTCGTAGTCTCTAATTTGTTTGCCATTTCTTCTGGAGTAAGACCATACTCCTCTTTGTGGGTATTAAGTTAGAGAAGATCCATGTCTCTCCACTTGAAATTTTGAATGAATGGTGGTAAAAAAAGGTGTTAAGCATTTCAGCCTACTCACATCATCTGTCAATTGAACTTCCTCTACATTGATTAACAGAGCCACATCTAACTAAATGTGCTAGTAGAATGCTTTCTTGCTATTCTTGACATTCCTTGTTAATTTTGTGCTTTGAACCATTATGATATTTTCTCTACGTCTTTGTGCAATTTTTGTACTTATATATTCTGATACCCTATTTGCTTCAGGGTTTTTTCCCTGTCTTGGTAGCAGTAAAGAGCTTATAAGTGATGTTGAAACCCTGCTATTCTCTTTCCTTCCTCTTTATTAGGATAGACTGTGCTTTTATTATTACTATATGACATGATTATGAATGTTGTTGTTGTATTTCATTATAAATTGTTGTTTATACTTAACTGTTGGGGTTTTTTTTCCACCTGCCCCTTTTAGTCCTTGTTAAAAGACCTTCCAGTAGGTTGGCAAGTTACTGCCCAGGCATCCTCCTCCTTTTGTGAGAGGTGAATATCCTCTTGTCCTTAACCACATTTCCCGTGGTCAGAGAATTAAAATCTCTTGTTAAAGGTGCCAGTTGTATCCATGTGTGATGCAGTTACCTCTAGTCTTTGTGTCCTTGCCTGATCCCTGCCTCTGCTGTGAGGACAGTGAGAACACCAAATCCTTCAGCCTTGCTTCTAGGAAATGGTAGTCACCTTTGAGCCTTGATATCCTTCAGGTGGTTTTCTGTAGTTTTTGGGGGGATTTTTTTGTGGGTGGTTTTGTTTGTTTGTTTGTTTGTTTGTTTGTTTGTTTTAATTCCTTATGGTCTCTTTGTTGTACCTTCTTCCTGTGTTGCCTCCCTGAACGGGAATGTTCAGGAGCCCTGACCTCATTTAAAAGCCACTTAATTCCTTTGTAAACTGAATTTACTGACCTAAAAGTGGTTTCTATTATCAATGTATTATATTTAGTTTCTTATATTTCTGCTTTCCATTTTATTTTTAAACCCCCTCTTCTTTTCTTATTTAAAATTATTTCCTTTTTCTTAGCTTGCACGTTCCTTGTGGCAAGTGTTTGTATTTTCGCATGTCAGCTGTGTCTTAATAGACTCACTCTTCTCTCACTTTTCCTCAGATTTCCTCATAATTTTCTGGAAGTTTTTGGAAGTTTTGCAGATCAGTGCCATTGCAACCATATGGTTTCCTATAATTGTCCTCTAAAAACTAAACTTTTTTGCCTGATTTCTGTCCCAGCTTTGTGTGAGTCTTCTCTGCTGGGTAACTTTGTTCGTGCTCATTTTCTATTTCAGCCTGTTGTGAACCAGATGAAGGTTGAATGCTCTTTCCCAAACTTTAGTCACTTAATAGCCACTTCAGAGAATTTGAACCCTGCCTCTAAAGGCAGTGACAGATTTCTGTCATCCTGAACCTGTCATGTTGCTACAAATGTTCAGAGGCTTTTAGGGAAGGAAATATTCCATGCAAGCAGGTATTCAGTAGTCCTTGATTTAGCACTTGGAAAGTTGGGAGGACTTATGAATATGAACATTTTTCCATTTGTCCTTTTTGTTAGTAGGTTGCTTGCTTTTTAATACCAAATAATTGGAAAATTCCAGAGAAGATAATATTTAAAGTGCCTGCACAATCTGATTGCTTACATTAATTCCTTTAGAGACCAGCTGCTATAAATGATGTTTGGGTACAGGTTATTTAACTTTAGTCCTCTTCAAGGAAAATGCAGTCGAGACAGCTATTTAGTCTCCCTCTGTTATCAGTGGAGAGGAGGAGAAATACCTCTAGAGGGCTGTTCATCCTAAATATATTACAGTTTTAGGATGGGATTAATGGCTCTCTGGAGGTGATTATGGTGGCTTCAGTTAGATATCTAACTTTTAGGAAGATAATAGTTAGATTTTATGCATCTTGGTCCCATGCCTGATCAGATTTACCTGAAGAATATTTCTACAGTCCCAATATACAACACAGAAAGCTACCGTGTTTTCTCTTATTTTGCGGAGATTTAGTATGCTTTGATTTTCCAGAGTTTGGAAGAGTTGTATCTATTTTAAAATACTTCCTTTTTTAAAGGTTGCTTCGTCTCCTTACCTCTCTGTAATTTGCTCCTTAGTTTGGCTTTTGGTGAAGAAATCGGATTTTTTGTTTCTGTATGATCCTTTTTCTGAATCCTGTCTCTTGAGACTCCCCTTCAGCCATTTGCTCTTGAGTATTGCAGGTAAATACTGTTCCACGTCACCTTCCTCACGGATGACATGAAGTCCTGTTAAACACAGGTTTGAGGATACTAAACTCTTGTCTCTGAGTAAGTATTTTTAGGTAGATATTAGTACTTGTATTCCAGAGTATTTCATGATGCAGCCACTAAAAATAAGTGATCCTGAACAACAGATTAGACATATTTGTTGATTTTTGGGGGAAGAGCTGATGTCATTTTGGTGTTGCACAAGTTTCCCTCTTCATCTCTGTGCAGCCGTAAGGTGTCCATGACACTATTATTCTGGCCACTCTGTTGCCAAAAACTTGTCAAGAATTCAGTGGAGAATTCAGAGAAGAGCAACAGAAGTTAAGAGGCTGAAGAGATTGAAATATGAGCAAAGATTACAAGATTTTAATATGTACAGTTTGGACTAAATGATGACTAAGACATATGATAACAATCTACAAGTATTTGAAGGGTGTAAAATATTAAGACAAAAAAGGAATTATTTTAAGATGTTCAAAGGGGTAAAACTCAGCAAGAAAAAATTTCAGCATGAATCATAAAAACTTCCTGAGTCTTGCATGAGCTGAAGTCCTGGAGTATGTTCTGCACGAAGGTGGTAAAAAGCCTACAGTCTCACACAGCCCAGAGATCCCACACAAGAGCGCACAAAAGCTCTCCAGTCTGGTGCCACCCGTTTCCGAGAGCTTCCACGAGACCAAGCGCTGGTGGTGGCTATTGGACTCTGGGCAGGCAGGTTCGCCTGTGTCCCAAGCTGGGCTTTCCCAAGGGCTCCTGCAGGATGAGCTGCAGCAGGGAGGGTTCATTCTGGTGGCACCAAGCTGCCCTCAGCTTGTGGAGCAGCCCTTTTCCCATCCTGTGGCTATACATGCACCCATCCATTTGATAAGCATAGGCGGAATCAAGCTGTCACTAACAGAATATATGCAGAACACTCAAGAAAATGTAATGAAGAATAGCATTTTGGAATATCCTGGCAAAGGATTAACGTGACACGTTAGGTGTTTTCTTTTTCCTTTTATCCTCTTCTTTCATCTCTGTAAGTTGGTGCAATCACATTAAAAACTGTTTTTTCATAGACTTTTCCCTGCAACTCAAGAGTCATCAACACATACTTATTCATTCTGATAAAGGCTGCAAATTTAGACTGTATGTTTAGTTTAGTTCAGTTAGGAGGTTCTAGTGGATTGTAGTGGATTAATTTAAGTCTAAAAACGTTAAACTGTCATGACCACTGTGTAATTGGGATGGCATTTTTGCTAAATAGGGACTTCTTTACTGTTTACAGCTGGTTTTGCACTTGTAACAGATACAGACAGAAGGAGCCAGGACTACAGTTCTTGCTCCCCCCTCTGCCCTCTGTTCCTCATTTTTATTTTCCTGTGTGCAAAACCATCCTGCATGCCAGCTTGGGAAGCTGGCATCCCTCCTGTTAAGACCAAACTTGCTCTCTGTTGCAGTATAAATAGTGCTTGCTTCCAACTTCGGAGCAGTACCCAGCATTGCATGCATGCTGTAACCCACTGGGAAGCAGTAGCTCTGTTAAAGGGTTTTCTGTGCATAGAATGGGTTTGTGTTTGTGGCTTTGAATTCACTGAACAACTCTGAGCAAACGTCTGGGGATAGGCCCTCAAGCTTGTGTGATACTAGGTTACTGTAATATTTTGGTTCTGGAGTGGCTGAGTGTAAGGAGGTCCTACTTCACAGGTATGTGCAGGAGAAAGCAAACCAAATGCCATTCTTTATAGCACTCCAGATAGAAATCTGGGAGCATGCCCAACTTCAGCAATTTTTAAACTTCAAACTGCTGGAAGTGGAGGGGGAAATTGCACCAGGTGAGCCAGATATGTTTTGAAATGTCCTCTAGTATGCTAGACTGGGGATTTTGATTCCATAAAAGCACGTTGTTCTGCTTTGTAAAAGTACGTGGTTGGGCAAAATGAGAGACTTTGGTAAGACAGAGGCCCCAAAGGAAGGCTGTCAAGGGAAGGCTGAAGGGATGGGCCATTTTCAATTACAGAAAAGATTTTTTTCTGGGAAACCACTGCAGTCTTTGCTGACAGCACGTGAGGTTTTGCTGTGACCTATTTAGTCCTTCTGCTATTGAAAAATGGCTTTGAGAAAGTTACATGATAGAAAGCAATTGCTGTTTTCCTTAGGTTCGTTAGAACTGATATCTTCCCAGCTGAAAATGCTGGGCTGTATGCTGCAGCCATACTCTGGGGAAGAGCCTTTCCATCCTTATCTGCCTGGCGCATGTGGCCACCTACAGTCTGAGACCTCAAGACTTAAGAATCCTTTTATCCTTCTGTCAGTCATTTCACATTCCAAGTGTAGATGATCTGCTTCTGCACCATCAGCCGTTGTTGTAGCTCCAGCCTGGATGCACCAGAGCAAGTGTTGCTGAGCGGGGTGCTGGGTTTTGGGGTTATGCTGTGTTGCTACAGATCGTGTCGCCTCAGTGGGTAAACAGTCCAAAAATAAAACCAGCAAATGATACAAAAAGGAATCCGGTTATATTTTTATATCTCATTAAGTTTCGCTCCTCCTTCTCATTTTATTGGCGGAGATATCAGGGGAGGGTATATCTCCACTGGAGAGGAGGTAAAAAGATTTGCAGTAGCTGTGTGGGTGAACAGGGGTTTTTTTTCTCCTATGGGGATTAAGTGGGAAGGGGTTTAGGATCTCCCACACCGGCCTCATTTGAGGAAATCTTTATTTTACCATGTTTAGAAAACAGCTGCTGATTTAAGATTTGTCACTAGCTGCCTGCCTGGAGGTTCTTTATTTAGTTACTCGGCTCAAAGAGCCGCTGTCCCAAGATGTCATTTAACAGAGAGGATTGCCTAATATTGCTGGGAGCCAAAGGTATAGGTGGATGGACTGTGTTTTGAACCCTGAACTTGCCCTGTGGGGTAGTGACAGATGAGCAGGGGTTGAAGAAAGGTGAGATTCCACCAACAAGGGCTTTGGGGTTAACACGTGGTCTGCCCCCCGAGCTCTGTGTGACCTTTATTTATGTCTGCAGAATACTGGCTACAAGAGCCTCTTCTCTTCAGTCCCCATGTTTCAGTGTTAGATTAATAACTAATCAATGATGTTAACTTCTGTGTTTTTTGGGGTGTCCCCTTCTGACTACTTGTCCATTCCAGGGGGTTAGCTGAGATGTGGCTGAATAATTCTGTAGGAACTCAACCTGCATTCTCCATCCAAACACTTAGTGCAGCCTAAGTCAAGAACGGTAGTGGGAAAGAATTTTGCATGCCTTTGGGTTTAGTACACCTGGGCCCACTGAGCATTTCCTTACTTACCATGGGAGGTTTGTCGTTGCTTTTCCCTAGCTTTGTGTTCCAGCATGCTCAGCACCTATGTGGTTAATGGTTTTTCTGGAAGTGAATTATGTCTGTCAGAATAGCTAAGGCCCTATCTTGGATATGTTTCCAGATCACGTTTAGAGTTCTATCTCAGATTATGGTCCAGCCAGCTCTCGTTGCTTTTAAGTTGGAATGGAGAACCTTTGCCTGAGGTTCATCTGCAGTAAATGTTTTACCTCTGTCAGATTTTGATCTTGAAAAAACTTGTTTTTCAGACAGTAGCTATGGGTTTGATAGAACGGGAGTTATTATGACTCTCTTTATAACCATAATCCTGTGCTGTAAGAATTCTGTTTGTCTCACGTCCCCTACTTAGGATTTTTATGTAGTTATTTATAGCATGCCTACTGGATCTGGGATGCATGCGGAAGGGGCATGACTCCCCAGTGTTTGGATCTGCAAACATGATGGTGCAGGGAAAATCATATTTAATGGACTTCTTCATATATTCAGTATTAAGACATTGTTGAGAATACAAGCCTTGACAAGCAGAAGTATCAGCTTTTTTCTCTCTTTTTCTTTAATATTCAAAGCATTGAATTTAAGCCCACTTGAACTCAGTAGCTAGATGAAAACATGCGATTTCCCTAAAGTAATTTCTGTAAGTTTATATTGTAGGATGGCCTTGCAAAGGCCAAAAAATGAGGTATTCCCAGTGAAAGAGTTAAAAAAACCCCATAATTACAGAAATCCTTTGGTATGTAGAAGTTGTTACTATTTTTTCTCTGAAAACACCGCTGTTTCTGTCACTTCACAGAAGTTGCTTTGTACAGTAGACAAAGAAACATAAGGAAAATAAACCACATTGCATCTGGGATTTTTTTTTTTAAAACCCAGTATTTTCCTTGTTCCAGCTAATCTATACTGTTAATTCTAAAAGCTAAATAGAATATTTTTCTAAAAACTTAGTATGCAGTTCATGCATTTTCATGGAATGTCCTTAACTATTCACTGACTCACTCCCTATTCATTTATAGCAAATATATGGCACTTTTATTGTGGTTTCTAAAGTATGGAGGTTATGTGAGTCAGATGCAATTTAGAATAGAGATTATCTTTAAATAATCAAAAACATACTTTGCCAAAAATACAAAAAAAAGGGAAGAAAGCATCCAGTGTTCTCAAAATATAAAGTGCTTTCTAAAAAGACTTTTTTTAAAATAAATAAGGGAGAAGAAATTTTATGTAAACCTAAGTGTTTGGCAGACATCTGTTTACTTCCTTCAAGGAGACAAGGGGTTTTAAGATTTTCTGAGAAAATGAGAAAGGGACATCCTTGAGTTCTTGCACCAAGGACGTCATGGAAGCATTTTTCCTTGAAAATTTTCAATAAGAAGACATAAGGTTAAAGCTGGCATGAATGATAACTTTCTTGAAGAATTTGATCAAGGATGTTATGGAGAACGTGGGCGTTTGGATCTCTCTTTCAAAAAGGGGGGAAAAATAAACAACCAAACACCCCTCTGCCTACCCTTAAAAAAAAAAAATATATATATATATATTTTTCTTCTTTTTTCTTCTTAAGCTGATTCTTGTTCTTATGAAGTTTTCCATTAATGATACAGTGTTAGTAAGGGCAATTGTTAGTTTTTTTGCTGTGACTTTGAAGTTCCTTTGTTGTGACAGCTGCTAGGCTGGCATTTCCTGGACATCAGTGGGATATGATGATAGCTTGCCTGCTTCCCTTCTTTCTGATGGATTTTCTCAGAAAGGATAGCAAACTGGCAGACTCGGATTCCTGTGTGTAAAAAAGCAGACGTTGGATCGTAGTGGGCTAGAGTTGAGAGAAATACAGCGATCCAAAGAATAATCTTCTGTTTTGTAACATAATCAGCAGTTTGATCTACAGGCAGAATCAGAAAGATCTCAGACTTAGGAAAACATTCATCCTCCTGCTTACATCCCCCTGTCCTCCCCTCCCGTCCCCACCTCCCTTGCTTTCCTTTTTAAGAGTTTAGTGCAGCAACAAGTGGTGCTGGCCTGACAACCTGATGCCAGCCTAAGTAGAAGCCACATTATAATAAATGCATATTTTCACTATCAAAAGATACCATACTGTTGGCTTAAAAAAATTCCAAACAGCCTTGCACAGAAGGCTTTTCAGCAATATATTAAGCCTCATATTTTTCAATTACAACAGGGTTTTTTTTCCTCTGCCGATCTTCTTTTTAATAACCCAAGGAGCAAATATGTCTTAGTTTTGAGCTTTAATCTGGTGCTTTGTGTATTCCGATGACCTCCTAATTGCACTCTCCGTGACACGTCAATCTGCTTCAATAAAAAGTGGGTGATTTGGTCTGTCATGAAAGTGTTGATATGCTCATATATCCTGTGCACTTAGGACAGAGGAGTTCAAAGAAATGCATTAACCAAAGGAATGAAATGTTAAGGGAACCCATAATTCAAATATCGAGTGTCCCTTTCCCAGTTCATGAGGGCTTCTATATCTGTGTTGTGACTTTAAATGTGAACACCAGGTGTGAAGGTTCCTGTTTATTTTTATTTAAGCAAAACCAAACACAAAATATTTCAGAGCTGATGCAGATGATGAAATGTAGAGATGTGTGATATGTTTAGTAAATAGTCAGGGTGCATATGTCTAAACAAGGAAAGAGTTTGTAGAATGTGGTTTTAGTTTACGATGCTCCCCTTTCATAACTATATAACCATCTGCCTCTGGCATATTCCTTAAAATCTGGTGAGCCTACATTTCAGTCTGTAACCTTCACTGCTACACTGGTGTTTCCTTTGCTGGGCTAGTGGGATCATCAAGATCCCACAGACTGTCAGCATCTGCAGTGTTACTCTTCATAAAAACTGAAAGGTAGGAGTGACCTTGGTTATCAAATGGAGACTGGTGTAGTGTGCAATTTGAGAGGCACGATGTGAATGTGAGTCTGAGGGCGAGGGTCTACACCCCTGGGTACTGATAGGACTTCCCCTGTGGTCTGAGGTGTGTTACCAAACTGTTCTGCCTGGGATTTCCCATCTGTGGTGTGTAGGTAATGACACCTGCCCTCCTGGTGAAGTTTGTGTGTCACCATTAAACTCAAGACTGTCTAAGGGACCACGTTCTCCTTCAAAATCCAAAACCTTTTATGCTATTGTTTAGTGAGCCAGGTATAGATTTACGACTCTGTGGTACTACTGTTGTTTGAGGAAGGCATGGTCCAACATCTGAAATACACTTTTCTGGTTTTCCCTGAGTAACAACATCATTGCTTAAAATATTACTGAATCTTTCCTCCAAAATGTTTTACTAAGGTTTTTCATCAGCTGTTCTGTTTCAGCAAGAGATGAAGCGATGTAGATTTCTGGGTCTGCATCTCAATCCATCCTTGGCTTGCTAGAAATCCTGTTAGTTAATTTGGCTGCCTTGCACTGAATCTTGACAGATCTCCTTGGATCTGCCTATTGACTACTGTGGTGAAGAAAGCAGAAAACTTGCCCATGGATACAAACTTGAGGCTTTAAAATTGATGTTCCACTTTTCCTGTCCATAAATTGGTTACAATGGTGAAAAGAGAATAATGATCTATATAGTGCTTTAATCGTTTGCACACCTCAGTGAATATATAATGTGGCTTTAAGAGTTGTGAATATTTCTTTTTGATGCATGGTCTTGGATGAGATGTTAAAGGATCAGGAAAGCTGAACTCAGGTTAGTGGTTCCTGTGGTTTTGTGGTCTTTTTGTTGCTGAGAGTTTTTTTGTTGTGGGGTTGGGGATTTTGTGTTTGGTTTTGGTGGTGGGTTTTGTGAGTTTTTTCTTTTTTCTTTTTTTTTTTTTTTTTTTAATTTTTATTTTAGATGCTTTTTGAAGAAAAGAAACTTGAAGCTACTTGTCTAGGCTGTTCTGGAGTTGTGGTGTAGATACTTTGAGGGTATAAACCACAGAGGAAGTTGGGATAAAATAGCTACTTAAAAAGAGATTAAGGGATTTACTTCAGTGCCTCTATGGGTTGTGATTTAAAGGGAGAAGGACCTAATTTTTCATATTACAGCTGGTTTTATTAGCTACAGGTTTTAACTTTTTGGAAAGATTCTCGCATCTTTCTGTCAGCCAATTTTGGGAGTTAATCCAGGCCAGTCAACAGAACTGTATGTTGCCCTTGATTTCTTGGTAATTTTAAAAGCTTCTCAGTGTCTAATCTGTCCAGTATAACTCCCTAGTCTTTTGCTACAGATGGTATTGATCAGCAAGAATAACACATAGCTATACTTAAACTCCATTTTCCAGAGTTTAAAAAAAAAAAAAAAAAAAAAATTTGAAATTGGGGTGTGGAGGGGAGAAGGCATTACCTAAACCAGAATTAAATACAGAATGATGACTCCAGATCAAAAGACTTGAAACTTCTGCCTGTGGTTAGTTAATATTTTCTTTTTCCTGCAGAGTTATATTTGGGACAGGAGCTGAACTTTGTCTTCCAACTTGTTTTGCCAGTGTTGATCGCAGCTTTGTCAATCTTTGAGTTTGCTGGCACCCTTAGAATTCTACAACCACAGTACTCAATGCAGTATTTTTGTAGAGGTTCTTTACTGGAAACTGGTTTCTGTGTGAGAGATAAATTGAGGATGGTGTGACATTGGTCAGCTGAGATGGAAAGCTCAGTGCTATTATCACTTTAGTGAATGCAGGATTTTTCAGTAGACCCAAAAGAACAAAATTATATGCTAGGTACTTGATGTTTGCATTTGAAAGGGTTTTCTCATTGGTTCTTATTCACTTATATCTGCCTCCTTAAATTTTCTTTCACAAAGGCTTTACTCTAGAATTGGTCTCCATTTGTACACATTTATTTTATCTTTTTCAAGTGTCAGGTCATTATTTCAATAGTAGATTCAATCGTGGCTGACATTCTTACAATCCGTTTTCAGTAGTGGATCATCAGTTAGGAAATAATGCCCTCTGCATTTTTTTTTTTTTTAGGCTTGATTTGTGTTAGGATGGGAAACATCCAAAGTCTCTTTTGAAAATGAGTTTTAATCAAATTGTGAGGTTTCTGTGCTGGCTCATATGCGTCCCTCCTGCTCTTCTGTGTTCGGGCTACTTGTCTTGCCTGGGAAAGATAAAAGAGAATTTGATTGATCCTGTGGGCAGAGTTGCTTTCTTTCCTCTTTGGCATATTGCTCTTTCTTAGACTAGTTGGAATGTTCTTTAGTGGGTTCCTGTGGAAGTCATTCAGTGGTAAAAATGTTTTCTTTCTTGGGAAATGTTTAATAAACATGAACAGAAATCCAACACAATCCAACCCCCAGTGGTTTCTCTCATGTAACTTTTCCTTATTTCTTACATTTCATTGTACTTGCTTTTAACCAAAACCAGCTAGCTTTAAGTCTACATTAAGACCACATTAAGGTCTAACTTCAAATTTTGGTCTAGAGTTTGGAAATAGGAATGTCTGATGTTCAGAGAAATATATATATATTTTTTTTCTGTGTAGATTAAACCCCACTTGATGGATTAAGTGGGATTTTTTTTTAAGGTAAATGCAATAGTAATGGTGTTGGAAAACAAGTGGAAAGGACAAAAGCTTTATGTTCAGGCTGCAGTCCAGAAGTCTTAAAGTTTATTTCTCATTTTAAACTTCTGGAAAGTTTTGGTTGAATATGAGAGCTCCAAGTGCAAATAAGAAAATAAATTAATAAATTTTTCAGGTTAAATCTTTTCAATCTGTTTTTCTCCATACTGCCTTCCAGCATCCTGTGTTTTCTCTCTGCATTCCATTCCCTAAAAGCCTCTTCTAGTTTCAGAAACGGTTTAAATGCCTGTTTTATGACGAGCATAATATTCAAAGGTCTCGCAACTTTTGTGGCACTGAAACCATAGTATTCCCTTCACTGCATTTCTCTAAAAGCGAGGGAAAGGCACAGATGAGAAAAGTAGCTTCTGTGTATCTGTCCTGTAGCTTCTGTCCAACACACCATAAATTTAATCCTAATCCACCCTTGGTTTCAGCATGGAAAGTCCTAGCAGCAAGGCTGAAAACAACTAATTGTCCACTCTTCAGTAATAGGGAGTGATACCCCTCTTACCCTCATATTTGCTGATAGAACTTTAACGTGGTTGATTGTGCAACGCTGAAGGAGGGGCGGAGCTGTTGTTTTAATTTCTTAGATGATGAATTGAAGCATGGCGAGGTTGCCACTTGCCACAGCATTTGTGCAGAGCCTCTGGGTGAACCTGATGCTCCACAGCCTATGGCTGGCACTCTGGAGCATTGATCATCCTTTCATGACAAACTATTAGTACATACAGCACGTGCCAAGCCACTGTGGGGAGATCTATCACAGCCACTTAGGAAATCTTTTATACAGTTCTCTCATTCCTAGGGAAGAAAAAAGCATCTTAAATCTCATCTGCTTTGAAGTGAGGTTTCTGTGTTTATATGTTAAAACACAATCTATTTGTGTTGTGGAACTTCAGAAGAGTTCCAATCTCTACAAAGATTTGAACTTCAGAGGTCTGTTTGGCGTCTTTACAGAATCCCTTTCAAGCATACATCTTCTTGAGTGAAAATACACTTTGACCTTCCTGTAAAAGGGAAGAGACCAAGATTGGGAACAGTAATTTCCTGCCCAGGTGACACCTAGAGGGCAAGTTCTGGATACGGACAGGCATTGTTATTGGAAGCACCTTACATCTGTGAAGGAAGAGGGGAAACTGAAAATTATCCTTCTACTATCTTTTATGAAATAAAAATACTGAAAATCAGAAGGATTTCGCCAGCTATGAGTGCAAAAGTCATAGAAGGATTCATTTTACTGGAGGCCCCTGGTCCCCCTGTTGTCATTATCCTTCAAGGTGCGAGACAAACCAGGAATGTAAAGTGTGCGTGCTTGATTTTCTCCACCTACCCTTTGCATCCCAAGGCTTTGATTTTCAAGAAGCCAAAAAGAGGTTGAGATTTCAACTGTGTTGTGTAAAGACTAAATCAGAAAACTTGATCTCTGATTTGTTCTACTATATCCCTCTGAAATGAACATCCAGTGAAAAAGATCTGGTGGAAGTCCACCTATGCAGTCATCGTAAGTTGGTGAAGGTTTGGCTCTGCAACTTCTGAGTTTGGAACCCAGGCCTGATTCCAGCTCTCACTGCAGGAGTGAAAACTTCTGAATTGGCTTTAGTAGCATTTGGCCCAGTATAAATCTTCGTGGTGCCTCTGAGATGCCTAAAAGTTCTAGCGATGATTTGTTATGGCAGCTGGTCCCCCAGCTGCTCCTATCATGTTCCCTCAACTTCAGTCTACCTGTCTTTACAAGGGTGCTAAAGAAAGCTGGGCCAAGCCTGAGGTCTCCTGGACCACCTGAATGTCTGTTTGGACCTCTGTCTTCCACTGGAGTGCCTTTCTTGTATTAAAGAAAATTATACTTACTTCCCTTAAAGTTTCATCAACTCTCCAGTGAACCTTATTAGCCAGAAAAAGGAGAGTTTCTCCTCAGAGAAACTGATATTTAATGATAATATATGGTAATACTGGCATTAGTGGAGATTGAATTTGGTTTCAATGGCATTTTTACTGCTTGGGGTTTTTTTCCCAGTGTTTTTCCAGATCTTTTTAATGATTCCCTGGGTTTTATAGCATTCATTAATAAAAAAACCCAAACAACCAAACAAAAAAAAAACCAAAAAAACCAACCAAACAAACAAAAAAACCAAAAACAAACCAACCAACCAAAAAACCCTCTCAAGAATAGTCAGCTGCCTTATGATCAAGTAATTTTTCCTGAGACGGGGACCAACCATGTACAAGTTCTCCTTTTAAATAAGACAGCAAAGTCTCTTGAAACAAGGGGAGAATTCTGCTCTGGTCTAGAAAATGCTGAAGCAATGCTTTCAGCATTAAAGGAAAACAAAGTTTCATAAAATTACTTTATTTTAAAACACAGAGAATCACAGCTTCTACTATGTTGCCCATGAGGAGCAGTCAACATTCTTTAAAAAGCAAGATTGTAGTGAATAAGGACTTTTGTTTCCTCCAACAGTAAGTCAGAAGGACCTACTGAAAATGAGAGAAAATAACTAAGCCCTTGAGGTTACGTACATTTCTGGAAGGGAATCTGTAGAGAACTGCAGTGGATTCAGCTGAGTGCAGGGTGTGAGGAAACACCTGCTTACAGGACTGGGACCTGACTTCACGGACAAGCTGTGAATCTTTTTATTACACAACCTCTGAAGTGTTCATGCAATGAAAATTAAATAATGGTTTCTCCCACTGGCATCTTTCAATTCTGTAACTTTTAACCATATTAAGTAAAAAAGCTCGCAGAGAAATTTTTATTTTTCCAAGTGAAAGACATCTTTTTTTGCAACAGGTTTTCAATGATTTTAATCATCTACTTCTTAAGTACCATTCTGCTTGTTAACATTCCTTGGGCTGAGAAGGTGGCCATGCGGTTCTCTGACAGGGCATTTTACCCAAAGTTCAGTATCCGTGGTGTACATCCACTGTCCTTCTGTCCTACCCGAAGTACACAGTAGGACTGTACTTTTTTGTAGGATTGTTTGCTTCTGTTTGCAGTGATGGTCTTAGAGAAAGGTTTGCCAAGTAAGGTCCTGAAAGAGGCTGAAAGGATGAGAAGTATTACCGAGTAATGATGGGCATTTACATGTTTCTGAACAGATCTGACTCTTACTCCATTTTCTTTTCATAATGACTGCAAGCAAAGGCACAGCTAGGCTTCTTCGGTGACATTTTTTTGATCCTAGTTAAGTAGGGATTTTAAGAATTGTTCTTGAAGTCAATGTCTGTGCCAGAAGAGCATGAATTTCGACAAAGCAATGAAATAATGCGAAAATATCCCTTGATCTTAGCAAAGTAGAATATAACCTGTCTAGGTACTGTTTGCTGATAATTTGCTTTTTAAGGTGTGCTCATAATCCATTCAAAAAATACAGTTGAGAATTTACTAGAATTGCAGAGAGACGTATTTAGAGTTTAAGCAGTGTTGAAGTCAAGACTGGACATTTCTTTGCCAAGGGGAGACGAGCAGCTTAAAATCATCACTTTTCCCTCCTTGCTGTCATTAATTCCGGGTAGTGCTTTTATAGCTGAGTGCTGAAGAAAAGCATGTGTTACATATGTTTGGTAGACCTTCAGGAGAGGCAGTTTGCCTCCTTGTTTTATGTATTTTACCCTGTACATTGATGTCACTCACAGCAGTAGGAGAAGGAAAAAGCAATAAGAAAAGTGGTAAAATATTGATCATGGAAGGAAAAAGTAAAGACATGCTCATAAAACTCTGAACATTCATAGACCATCTCAGGAGGCACATTAAAACCAGACCTCTGTCTAGCTAATTTCATAAAAAAGGAATAGATTTCACATGGGTGGTAGGTACATCAAATAGCTTTATGCTAGGACTTATGTGGATGTTGCAGTGGGATGCATGGAATCTTGTTATAGTGGAGGAACATATATTAGACTTTGTATTTTCTGCGCCTCCTAGAATTTTTTCTTCCATAGGGATTTGGCTTAAGTTGGCTGACCCACACTTTTTTAAAAACTTACACCTTTGCATTCTGTCTCTTGGAAAAAAAAGTAGCATTTTTAATGAAAATACTTTTATGTGCTACTAGCATTTTTTATATTCAGAAAAAGGAAACCTTGAATTAAATATAAAATGCATGTAAGTGGTCTACTGCTAAACTTTCTGGGCTATATTTTATCCTGCACCATGATTCAAAGTCTTTCAGCAGGTTTTTCAGGATTTGTTCCTCAGTTGTTATTACCTGGTTATTCACGTACTTTTTGGCTGCACTTCAATATTTAATCAGTCCACAAGGCATCCCTAGCAAGGGAGAAAGCCCTACAACATCCACCTGTGTGGGCATGGAGCATCCTGTGTGGAAACCGGGATGTGGGTTTGAAAGAGAAGAAAGGCTGCTGCATGCTCACTTTGGTTTGGGATTGAGATGCTCTTCTGAGTGTTTTCTGTGGAACTGTAATGAGGACCTGGGATTTGTGCCCCTCCTTCTGGCTCATATCTCTGTGTGGCCTGGGAAAATGTGGCCTCCCCGTTCTAAGACTGGCCTTTGGGAGGGAGCCAGCAGGAGGAAGAGCATTCAGCAAAGAGCTGCTGGTTCAGCCTCCGAGGCTGAGGTACTCACCCTGTGTGTGATGCATCCTCTTGCACGTCACCCAGCACAAAGGCACTCTGTTCTGTTGAATCCCACAACCCAAGAGCTGCTGTGTTCGTCATGAGCCAGGGCCCAGCCCTGCATGCAGTGTCAGAGGGTCCTCCCTGGTGCTCAGCATCTTTCTCTGAGTGCTGGTGGAGGCACTGCTGTGTGTGCCTTGCCTCCGCAGGGCAGCCCTTCGGAGAGCTTTCCTCCCCTATCTCCCACCTCTGCTCATTTCGCCACTGCCCCAAAGGCAAAACCTTCCTTTAGTCACTGTTACTGACTGGGTAGTTAATTACTATGTAGATTTTCTTTGTCTGAAGGTCTGTTGTTCGTTCTGGGTGGAGGTGTTTGGCTCCAGTCACATTTATCTGTCTGTGTCCACATTTCAAGGATTTCCATGGTATTGACATTTCCATTACAGGAATTTGAAGAATGTTCAATTATATACAGGCCATGAAACATTTTTTTTTTCTTTTTTTCTTTTTTTTTTTTTTCCTAATGTCTGCCAACTGTTCTCTGCCAAACTTAAAACTAGGCTGCCATGGCTCTTAAGATTTTAATTTTATTTTTTACATATTTGCTGTATTGTTATATACACGTAGCACATGCACAAATAAAAGCTCATACCGTAGTATTAGAAGACAGGACCAGATTTTATCTGGAGGATTATTGTGGGCCTGTTTCTAATTTATATAATGTTTTTGTTAATAGCAATACCTCTTTTAAATGCCCAATAAAATACTGTAACATTAATTTAAATAGAAATTTCAGTCATTTTAGATATCCCCCCATTATAACAGGTCAGGCTTTTAACAGATGTCTCAATAACTTTGCTATTAGCAGGAATATTTCGTGAATTAAAATCAGGCCTCTTTGTCTCTGTCACTCGTTGAAATGACCTACATATTTGGCAGATGGAGAGGACTTGCTTGTGCATTAGTACTGCTGGGGTAGGGTTTTTTCAGCTGTGTATTTTTGGAGAAGAGAGGAGGATTTAACATAAGTTAACATAGTTTATTTTTTATTAATACCATACTTCAGTTGCTCTTTACAGAAAAATCATATTAGGCACATCTTGCCTTTTAAGCATAGAAAACATCTAGGACATTTCTCCTGGGCACCAGACTCCTGTCTTAATGTAAACCTTTCAGTGAAGCAGTGGACAACTTTTTGCAAGCATGTAGGCTAATGGGGCTGAAGCAGAAGGTGCAGTAACTCAGCTGCTGCAGTGGTCCTAGAAGACATCTCCTCCGGAGACCTGAGCACTTTCCAAACCTTTCTGGGGTGTTGATTCATGTGATTAAGTATTTTCATTCCCCTTCCTGGCACAGAGTGAGCTTTTAAAGCAGTAAGCGAAGGGTTTCGCCTAACATGGCTCTCTGACACGTTGTTGTGCTTGCACATGGCTCTGTTTTCTTTGAAGAATCAAAAAGGACCTCTTGAGCTGAATGATGGCAGCAGAGCCCGAGTCCTGCTGCAAAGAGGCAAACTCTAGAGAGAGATTTAGTTGTAGTTGTGGCCTGTTTATCTCCTGCAAAATCACCCTCTGGCGTCCTGTGCATTAGTGCAGATAGAAATGATTTCTTATTATTTTTGCTGTAAGTTTGATTGAAATGTAACTAATTACACCAGCAAGTAGAAAAGCTCCACACATGAATGTGCTGCCTGAGCAAGCAATACAGTCATTAATCAAGAGGTAAAAAACTCGTGGGATCGAGTGAAGTTACTTATGGGATACATTTGACCCCCAATTCAGATTATTCTGAAGGCCCAAGTCAAGGAATGATACTTGAAATGGAAGTTTCTACAATTTCCATTGACATCAGAGAGAAATGGAAGTTTCTACAATTTCCATTAACATCAGAGAGGGAGACAAACTTTTAGTATTCTTCAAGTTAGACCATTTGCTGTCAAGTCTATCAATACTGTCTGATCCAATTTAAGGGCATTTAGCCAACAAGTTCAGAAAAAAGCAAAATTAGAATTTAGAACCATTACAATGGTATTCTGTTGCCAAGGATTCTCCCTGTCTGCAAGGAAATTTAACTTTTCTTGCCCAGTGAGAACAGCCTACAGGCCAGTTGGCAGCCAGGAGTGCTTTACCAGTCATCTCTCAAACCTTAAGGATATTCCAGGAACTGAAGAGGCAAATCAGGAAAGGTTATCATAAACCTGTTATCATAAAACTGTCATGACATAGTACTGTTCCCCTGGCCTGGATTCCCTAGGACTCCAAGTGGGAATATCAGTTGAATTGGTTATCTGGTTATTGTGGTGGTGATGATGACAACAATGAATACCACAGTTTTCAGCCCTTAACTAAGCTAGTTGCTTAGGAGAATATCAAGGGACGTGGTTCCCCTCTTTGGAATTTTAGGTCTTTTTCTTACTTTATGCAAGTAGAATCCTAAGTCTTATCTGGAGTGAGATGGCCTAGGACATTTAAACTCAAGGTGTACTCTTTTAAGGAGTTTCCAGGGATACAGGAGCTGCCTTAATTCCACCTGGCCTGCTCTGTTATGTGGTTTGCACCGGGGTGCTATCAGAGGAAAGTGGCTGAAAAGAAAGCATACACCTTTTCAAAGGGAACATCAATTCTTGAGGTGAAAACAGTAAATCATTGGGTTAATAATTATCTAGCTGTGTATTGTGCTCTCTCTGAAATAGGAAAGGAGGTTTCTGATTTATTAGAGATTTTCCTGTAACAGTGATGAAAACACAGCCCTGCAGAATATCACTGGATGTTTATTATTTGTGTGTCTGAGTAAAAGTGTTGTCTTTTAACTCTTTTTCGTCTTGTACAAAGAGTGGCTGTAAGGAGTGTGAAAGACACTTAGTCAGAGACAAGAGGGGAAAGGATGTGGTACATCCTGCGCCCATTAACACTGTCAATTAGCACCATTTATCTTGAAATTTGTCCAGCTTGGAACACAAAGTATGTACATCAGGGTTTGGGCCAGACAGAAACATAGAAAATGATGGTATTTGTGGAGACACCAGCCAATGTGGGGGAGAGAGCAAAGGCGCACAGTAATTCTAGAAAGAGCTGCATTTTTTGTGTGTGTGTGAAAATTTGATTATAAGATTATTCTTTCAACATAAACACAATTCTCTAAAGACTTATTAATGCTTCAGTAGCATAGTGGAAAGACTCTAGTGCAGTCCGCTTTAATAGCTTTCTGGCTTGAACCCCAATACATAATGTTCTAGTAATAGTTTATGGGTGACTGCAATAAATTGGTAGCAAGTGTTTTCCATTTTTTGGCTCTTCTTATCAGTTCTGCTGGTGGAACATTTTGTTTTGAGAATATTGCAAAGGCAATTGATCTGCTTTGGATACGCGCTCTAGAGTTTTGTGTCTTTTAAAATGTATGTATATATATATGAGCTTTTTTCTCCGTATCCCGAGATGTACCGGGTAAAGCTGAAGGCCACTAAAATGTTACAGGGGATCTGAGCAGTTGGTTAGACCCAGCAGGACTCCACCCACCCTAACGAATGCTCTGCAAGTACTGCCAAAAAGGCAGAGCTTTGCTCCCCCCTCCCACTTTCCCTCCTAATACTTTCATTGTTCTGGTCTTTTCATGCAGCAGTGAAAAATTTGTTCCTGTCCGTGCAAGAATATAGATCTTTCAGACAGGTTTGTTTTAGACCCAGGTGGCTTTTTGAAATAGAAAGAAACATGGAATATTTTACACTTAGTGGTTAGGGAAAAGAACCACTTTTGATTAGAGATGGGCCTTATATGGTCACCTTTGATTTCTATTGGATTTGGAGCTGAACTTAACTGTAATTACAGAGTGAAATTCCATGGCCTCTATTATGCAGGAGCTGTCCCTCTTGGTCTTCAAATCAATTAATTCACAGCTCCAGATCATCTCTATAGCCAGGCTAATTGAAACAGCCTGCTTTCATCTCCGTTCCCAAGACTAGAAGAAGAGTTGGGTAGCTGAACCCGAACTGGAAATGTCTAGCTGTTTTCAGTGTGTAAGAGGCCAGACAAAACCCTGATCCAGAGCCTGATTGCCTCTGGATTCCAATCCTCTGGATATGATAAATAAAGTTAAAAGTCCCAAGAGAGTAAGCAAACATTATCCAGTGGATTTTGCCACTGAACATCCCGTGCTTGTTCGTGGCCCCATTTTATTTCTTTAAGCAGCCCTCATGCTGACTCTTTGCACAATCTTCCAACATAGTTTGTAGATCAGATTCAAAATGAAAATAGGTACATTTCTTCAAGATAACATTAAACACATGTAAAATTAAAGGACAGCTGGGTGCTTCCCTCATTCCTTTAATCTTCTGCATGTACTGGAACATTTGTTTTTTATAAAGGTTATATTGTAAAAATACTGGACTTGGGGCAAAACCCAAATTTTAAAGAATGTAAACTGAAGTCTGGAGATCACTAAAGCACAGAGTGTATAGATACTCAAGAAATATTTAAAGTAACTGAACGTGGACTTTGCCCAGTTAAAGTATCCGAAATGACAGCAGGGGAGTCAGTTTGTCATACAAAGCTGCAGACAGAGAGCTGGAGATGAACAGAAAGTACTGAAAATCTGGCCTTGAGACAATAAATGGAAGTGTTAAGTGGATGAGAGAGAGCATTGACAAGGCAAGTTAGAAATGGAGAAGTGCAAAATGAGGGTTGCCATACCAGAACCGCTTCTAATGGTGTTTACATTGTCATAAGCCTAATAAATGTGGATATTTCTTCTCTGATGCATACTAGCAATATTATAAAAGCGTGTTATGGACTCACAGGAAGAGAAGAGCATCTCAGTAAAAGGGTATGCAAGTTGGACTCTGACCACAGAGCCTTAGTGCTGCTTCTGAGCTGCTCCCATCCTGCAGCTCTGCGCTGCTTTCACTGCCTCTTGTGCACAGGGATCTCTTTTTCTTGTTGCTTACTTATTTAACCGAGATATTAAGATAATCCTTTCAATTACTTGGGAATTCTGCCTTAAACAATCTGATTTCCTTATTTTCCAAGGGAAAAAACCCCGGAGCCGTGTTCAGATGCAGGTTTGGGAATCTGTTGCATATTTCATTCATGTAGGATCTGCAGTTTTCCATCTTTCATCCTTTGTAACAGAGGACAGCTTACAAGCACTGTTGCTAATGATGCCCTAGGCTGGCTCTTTGTCTCCACAAACTGAAATTTGTCCCATTTCAAATTAAGGATTCTGTGCACAGTTGTCCAATAGGTAATTTCCCACGGTAAACGTTATGGTAACTGGAGTTATCATTCCAGAGCACTGAACTTTCAGTGTCTTTCATCAGTGCATCACAGAAATCATGCAAGAAGCAACAGCAGTCAGATGTGGCCATTGTTTTTAATTTCCATTGTGCAAAAGCAAATATACAACGTGAAAAATTCAGAAACTAGATGGTCCTGTGTATGTAATCATTTATATTATTAATATGCCCTTGAAATAGATGTACAAGAACAATCATGCTACTTAAAGACCAAAGAATCAAAGAAAAATAGTTAAAACCCCATTTCCACAAAAAAATCCTGCTTTTTGGTGCTTCTCTTATTTATTTATTAAGCAGTTTGTTTATTTTTATTGAGGCTCAGGTTTGCAAGTGTATGTTTAGAAATCTACTCACATTACAATCAGTAAGGTCTAGTCTAATAGATATTAAAATGAGCATAATATTTAAATTAGCAAAATTCAAAAATGAGAATGAGCAGTGAGTAGCACTGCAAGAGGACTCAGTGAGGCTAGGTTCAAATTATCTGCTCTGGCTTATAAAGGGCAATAATATTCTTGATTTTGTGGGTCGGGGGGGTTGATAGGTCAGAAGCAGAGAATTTGTTTCTGACCTATCAAAATGTTTTTTTCTTGATGTGTGTTCCTTTTACATTGAACTGTATTTCTCTGCTGCATAAAGTGGACTACTTACAATGCCGTGATGTGTTTGGAATAAACAGCAGAGTGCTATATTTCACTGTAAGTTCTGTCTATAGAAAGTGCTGGCTCTCAGATCAGCTGTTTACATTTTTCTGAAAAAGCTTCCATCTGTTACGTCAGACTTGTTAATATAGGTCCTCAGGATGCAATAACATTAATGCTTTAAGTATCCAAATGAAATGTCAGCGTCCAGTTGCAGATACCAATTTCAAATGTGTCAGTGTCCTGAATCCACCTCTCTTTACTAACAGGCCATTTAATAATCCGTATAAGTATCTATGGATGTCTAAGTCTTTGAAGGTCTGTGGGGGTCCAGATGTACAAATGCAGTTACAGCAGCAAATCCTCACAAAAGCTTTTCCACCATGCTGGCATGACCACATAAAATTTGGCCTCATTTCTTTTTTTTCTTTTTTTTTTTTTTTTTTTTGGCTTTGCAGCTACAAGCATCAAGACCTATTTAGAGTGAAAATAGGCTTGGTAAGGGAAGTCTTCGAGCTTCATGTTGTTCCCAGTGAAGTCAACAGCAAAGTGATTGCATAGATACAAATATACCTTACTCGCATGTGTATTTTGCCCCTCATTTAAAAAAAAAAAATGAAACCCCATAGACTTTACAGTTTGTTTTGTTTCTTTTTTTTTGTTAGGGTTTGCATTCAATTTAAAACGTAACTGAGTCCTTCATATTTTATTTCTTGTATGAGCTACTGTAATTTATTGTTATAGTGGCCATTCGACTAGAATGAAGACGTATGCCCCTCTTTTGATCCTTGTAAAGATGAAGGGTGAAATGTAAGTTTGTTATATTACCTTTCTTGTTTCTACTCTTTTGTATCCATGGTTTTTTAATTTACATTGCATTGTGAATGAAAACCCCTTATCTTCTGTAATGTTTTTTTCCTGCCACTCAAATTTTGCATCAACACAAAGGGTTTGTTCTTCAGTTTGTGTTCAGTATTTGGTCACGTTCATTATGAGATGTTTCTAGAATACACAGATCACGTTCAGAAAATATCATTTCTCACTGTGTTTTTCTTGATATCTTATTATTAAGGGCTGTTTTTTAGTGGATAGAAATCCATTCTATGCATAAAGCTGCATTCAAATGAGGTTTACACATCTAATCGTACCTGTTTTTATTCCAAAATGCTCAGTGATCAACAGTAATTTCAAGTACAATGGTTATAGATGATTTGAGTCTTAAACACAGCAGCATTGGTTAAATAGGACCATGCAGAGGGTTAATAGTACAATAATAATTAAAATAATCCTCATGGATTCTGTAATAACTTTGGCCACATGCCTTCATCCAACCCCCAACACCACCCTCATGTACTCTTTAAAAAAATATTCACATTACAGACAATCTTGTGTAACAGATTAACATAACATATCTGGAACATTACTCAGATTTTTGGGCAATGGCAATCTGAACATGTTCATAAGTTTAGCTTTTTCTCTGCAGCATCCTGCTGTTAACTCTTGACTTTTTCTAATTGGGCATGACTCTATGTAACTGGGAAGCGCTGCCTGTGGTGTCACAGGGAGGGTGTTTAAGTGTGGGCATTGGAGGAACTCTGCTGAACAGAAGTGCTCAGTGTTTCAAGGGGCTCACACAGGGTAAATGATATTGTAAGGACTGAAATTTTACACTCACGTTCGGATTTGAATGGCCATGATACCTATCTGATGGATGATTTTAGTCGTGATAGTGGATTACACAGATATGGATGCAAAGTTGGATATACAAAAGAAATGTTGAAAAGGCAGGATTTTTTTTTTCTTTAAAAAATAAGCTGATGTGATGTCTCTGGGTTAGAAACAGAAATTTAATAATTTCTCACAAAAGACTGGAAGTTAGGAAGCCTTTTATTTTCTTCTGTTCTTTATGTCACCCCGACTTGTTTTTCTGATAGCTTTTGCTCTCTTGTAAAAGTTTGCTCTCTTGTAAAGACCCCTGCCAGTGAGATTTGTGGTGGAAAGTGTTTGGGGCACCAGTTATTATTGTTGAAGCATGATACAGCCTTCAATTTAATGTCCCATTTTTCTTTTTTTTTAGGTGGCCAGACCTAAAAGCAAAATAACTCTCTGCTGTGCATGGGATTTAAAGTATAAGTCCCATTTATTTTTTTGTAGCAGATTTTTTCTTGCCCATTGGCGAAATAATTGGCCTCTGTCAAGAATCAGTAAGCAAACAGCCGAGCAATTTTTTGCTGGTACATATTGTAATTCCCATTTTAAAAATTACTTAATAGAGATCGCCTTTTATAAAAGCTATTTTGGTGTATCAGAGGCATGTTGTACTAACGAAAAGAGGAAATTTCAAAGAGACCATTTAGCCTCTGAACATATTTGCTCCACACTAAATAATAGATGTTATTCTCAGAGAAACAGGAGATGTTCTATATAGTTCTATGGAAACTGTTTTGGTTTTTTTCTGGATCCTTCACCCACTCCATTGACCTGCCCCCAAAACAACAAACAGATTTGGCTAGTATGTGTTGTAGGTAAATTTTAGGTGTGTCATATAAATTATTAATTTAGTAAAGTTAATATTTAATTTAAATTCTTAATCATTAACAAAAGGGGAAAGTTCAGAGTTGAGATATTCTTCTTCCTCCCCATAAAAATAAACATTAACAGTCAGTCTAATTCCTAGGCATAATGTTGATTTAGAAAGTTAACCGTAGTAGATGGATGTGAAGATGTTATTTTGCAAAATCTTAAGATTACTTTCATGCCCTTAAAAAAATTGTCCCAAAGTGTTATTGACAGGGTAGCACCTGCAGGAGGAATTATGAGTGTTAGCATTATCAGTATATGGACATAGGCATTGTATCATCACTGAGAGCTTTTCCATTTGTTTTCCCATCCTGTTACCTGGAGAAAGACTCAAAGTCACTGTGGTCTCTCGATAGGTATTTTTTGTTGGGCACAGTTCTGTTTGCAATGGCCAGGTCAAATGAATAAATTCTGCATGTATGGAAGAAGCGGGTAAGGTCTGCAATGCAAGATTATTTCTAGGAAAGGCCATTCTACTACTCCTGCCCTGGAAGATCCTTCTGCTCTTTGACAGATGAGTTGATCGGGCACTGCTGTGCTTCCCAGTGGCAGGATCTGCAGTTGGAACCCAGCTCCTTGGCATCCCTCTGCCGTGGAAGAGTGAGAGTTGATCTTCAGCTGCTGCTTTAAATGCTGATTGTTCTCTGCTGATAAGGGGCAACCATGGCTGTTAGCACCTTGCTTTCATTTTAAGCAGAGGGACCTGCCGAGGCGGTGAGGCAGGAGGGTGGTACTGCTGGTATTGGCTGCCTGGGAGCTGCTCTGCTTGGGATAACCCTCTAGGATTCAGGCCCATTCACCCCACAGCAGTACTTGTTTAAAGGCAGGACTTTAGTGCTTTTCCATGTACCTGACTGGGTGGTTTTTGCTAGGAACTGAAGAAAGAGGAGCTTGAATTTGCAAAGTCTGATTCTCATTCCCTTTAGAACTTTGAAAGCGGTGAGGTGAAAGTGCTGGTATTTTTTCATGCGACTCCATTGGCATCCTGTGGTTTCTTTAGAGAACTCCTTCCCAGGCTTTACTTGGCAAAAACACTGAAATACATTACTTAACTTTCTATGCATAGAATGGAAGCTGTTAGTCAAAGTCATTCTTTTGTGGCAGAGGCAAGACAGCGAATTTTTTATTCCCAGTGTCTGTTTTAATGTCGGAGGAGGCATCACTCTAATTTTGTGTTAGCCAGTTTTCATTTTGAGAGCTATTTGAAATGCCACTTCACAGTTACTTCAGAGCTTCAAGGTCCTGTCGTGCAGTGCAGTGCCAGATTTTTCTGATGCGTGCAGATCTGCAGTAGAAAAGTCAAGCATTTTTGGATCTCTATATCCGTTCTTTGAGTTGACAGAGAAAACTTTACAATCATTTCTGGCTTTTAAAAGTTGTTTCAGCCACAGACAGAATAATTTCCACTGAGATTCAGAGGTAGTTCCTTCTCTTAATAGTAGGACTTGCAATCAAAGTCTATTGATAGCAGGTTTTTTCACCTTTCTTGTATTAAAAAAAAAAAAAAAAAAAAAATCTCATTGTTATGTGAGTTTTCTTTATTAGCATTATTTATATTACGACAGCATCGAGGATATTCCTTTTGGGCTTGTGCTCTGGGCTCAGTGCAGCATAAATCCAAGGTAGACCTAGAGACTTGCAGCCATTTGTTTGGTTGCCAGTACCTCTGGAAACGTCTGAATACCTGGACACTAAGAAGCAGTGAGTTCTGTTTGTGTGATTTGTCAATGCACTCACGGGTCTGGCAGCATGCACCTAACTTTCCACGTGGGTGTGCTCACTAGTCAGCACATACAGACCTTGGCCCATCACTGTTTATTTTGTCTCACAGGAAAAAGGGAAGAGAGCAGGGGATAGGGGTACTTTGTGATGGAACAGAGATCTATAGCTCTCTCAGCTGAACATGAGGCATTTAGTCTCAGCATCTAGGCTAGGTGGAAGGAATAGGCAGGAGAGAGGGTGACACTTCTTTGGTGGTTGACTTAGCTGGGTATCTGAGAAGAGAAGGAATTGCCCTCTCAAGATGCTCACCTTGTTCCTGTGGTGAAGAGAGCAGCCTAGGCCACAGTGTCTTTTAGATGGCCAAAGTTAGATGAGATGGCTTTACCCTAGTGCCTCTGTTTTTGTTTCACTACTTGCAAAGTGAGGATAACCTAGTTCTACTTGGTTTTGCTTTAAAGTGCTTTGAGATGCTTGATGCTGGAATTGTGCAAATCTGAAGTAGCATGATGTTTGGAATAGCTCACTTAATGGGGTAGGTGTAATTCTGGGATTTTTTTTTGCTTTATATCTTTAATAGAGAGGAAGGAAGGCTTTGTTGTTAAAGCAGTGGAGTGTAACCTGAGATAAAAGTTCAACACTGTGCTTTGTCACAAACTTCCTGAATAACTCCAATCTCTGTGTCTCAACTCATCTGAAAAAGTAGTTCCTGCTTCTTCTCCCTTTGGCTGGCTTTTCTGAAAAGTTTTTTTCTAGTGACAACTGTCTTCCAGTCCATGTCAGTGCAGGGCCTAATTCATCAATCTCACTGTGATCTCAAAACTCTACTGCAATATAAAGGGTTTATTATCAGAAAACATAGTTTTGTATTATATCACGTTTCAGAATCTTTGTTTAGTCTTCTTTAACATAACAGAACTAAAACCTGCATAATCCAGTGACCTGTATTAAATGAAAGAATGGTGCAACTTTGATAAAAATATAGATAGAAGTTATATATGTAGGTCATATTAAAATAATATCAAGTGGATCACGTATTTTGAGGGATATCATTTCAAGAAACAGATTTTATTATTTAGTACAAATACTAAAGCTTTCTTGATTTAAAAGCTTTGCTATGTAATAAGTGATGAGTTAATTGAATCTTACTGGGTTTGGTAAGATTAAAACATAGTCAAGTTTGATCCACAACTGCCCCTTCTGTTTTGCTGGTGCATTTTCAGCTAAAAGAAGAGGCACTTTCGGTTTTGATTTTTTTCACATCTTAATCTGTAAAAACTTTGCCCTATAAGATATGGTGCATTCTTGTAATGGAGATATCTGCTAGCTTGCAATATAGCTCCCAACACAGTTTTAATCCAAATACTACATAATGATGATATTTCAGCTAAGGCTTTTACTAAATCAACTGTCCTCATGTCCTTAAAGCAGAATGAATGTTAGAACTAAAAATGTGCCACTGATCTGAACATTTTGGTCTTCATATTGATTAATATAATAGTTATTTTTGTAATATTATTAATTTTTAATTAGACCCATTCTTGTTACTTGATTTCTATGTACTGGTTTTTATACATTAATCTTTATAAAAAATAAATATCAGTAATGAATGGTAGTAAAAACTGGAAGGAATAAGGGGAATAGTGATGTCAGGATCGAAGATGTTTTGTGGGTGTCATGTTTAGAACTGCTTCAAGTGTATATTTTTGTTCTAATTCCCCTTATGTTTAGACTAGACAAAACTATTGCAGCATGAAGGAGCTGTTTTGTGTCCAGAAGTCATTGCGAAGTGGCAAATATTGAATTTTTAATGTTCCCCACTGAATATAGCTGGGGAAAGACACATTTTCTAAGAGGTTCTGTAGATTGTTTTGTTTTGTGGGTTTTTTTCCTAGAGGAAATGTGAACTAAATTTTTCTACTGTGAGGCATTTTAGGTATGCCATGTAAGTCTCATACATGTATTGGAGTAATATTGAAAAATTCAGTAAAGTACAAGAATAAAAAGAATGGAAAATAGGCTCAAATTTGTTTTGTTTTTGTTTTTAAAAATAAAAATGTTTTGAATGTCACTTGACAAACATCAACTGATGATAGTGAGAAAAGCTTCAGAACTCATATTTTGTCAGGGATTGCAATAAACAGTAAGAGTCTTTTGTAATAATACTGAAAATACTTCGCCAGCAGAAAAAAAAAAAAAAAAGCTTTAGCTGTGACCATCTATTTTTGCAGAAAAGAAATTTGATATTTACTGAAGTCTTAGCATCTGTCTTAGCAACCTCATTATGGATTGATAGATATATTGACAAATTACACAGCAGAAGAAATATAAAAAGCCAAAACTGATTACAAATAAGTTTTCTTGCCATTTGATGACCTTTTGTTTCATAACTGGGGTATTGTGAGCTTCAGAGTCAACTGAAGACCGCTTGTTTTGGGAGGTTATCATCCTTTCTTCACTCTGTTACATTCACATGTCCATCGATACCAGAAAAATGTGTTTCTGATAAATGTGAATGCTTCCCTAGTTAGAGATCAAAGGAAAATGTAAGAATTGTACCAGGACTGCTTATGGGTGTTCTGACATAGGGCTGATTCATGTCAGGCTAAAGGATACTGTGACTTTCCCTCTTCTGGTCCATGGAGATGCCTCAGCTCTGATGCACTTTGTAAATAGAAGGAGCACGAAAACCTGGATACTTTTCCTCCTCACTACGGGTTAAAGTAAAATTCCTTTTCAGTAGTAATTTCTGAACACCAATATAACCAAAACAGCTATAGCTATAGCCAGATAACTGGGATCCCTGCTCAGAGCTGCTCTCCAGCTCTTCAAGGAAATCTTGGATCTGCTTTGGCTGAGTGGTTCTCCTTTGGTACCACCTGCTGCTCATATGCACTGGGCATCCTTCCCAGGGGCTTCCAAGCTAGCATTGTGTAAGTACACACTGGAAAGGCTGCATAATTCATGAGGACACAGCTAACTTATCTGCCTCTTGAAAAATGTCCTGAAAGCACTTCTAAACTCAAAGAAAGATCCTACTTTGTCTTCTGGGTCCGGTAAAATACAAAAGGTTTTGGGAGGATTTGCTGTTTGTTTTGTTGCAATTGTTTGCATTGTGAGACTTCAGCAATTTTGAAAGAAAGTACTTTTCCTTCAGCTGAGGCTTCCAGAGGCAGATTTGAAATCAAAAGTTAAAGAAGGTATACTTAAGGGCATTGTGTATATATCGCTAATGCTGCATCTTTTGTCTACTGAAGTATTTGTAAGCTAGCCTTTAAGTCCATCAAAGGTACATTTTAGTGTTTTCTCCACGTTTTCTGCTTATCATTATTTTCTGTAGCATTAGGTATACTCAGAAATACAAGTATTACTTGTGCACTTTTCTCTATGTGTCAAACAGAATTTGTAAGTCATTTATGTGAGCAGTACAGAGTAAACCATTCTCATACAGTGTACTAAATATTAAATATACAGCATAATGTGCTAATAAAATGTTGCTAACATAAGTAGGCCACCTAAATTAGTGACAAAGCCAACTCTGTGATTAACTGTCTCATCTCCTGAATTGCACTTTTGGAAGGCTTTGAAAAAAGAAAAAGAGAAAAATATAGTACATAAATACTGACAAAATTGGGAAAAAAAGAACAAACTATGTTTGACCATTATAGCAATTAAGAGTAGATTAGTAAGATTAATATAGAGAGATTAATATGTTATGAGATATCACATTGTACACATTTGTATCAAAATTGAGGGAATATTAGCATTGGCACTGGAACATGCTTCCCAGGAAACCGGTCACAGTACCAAGCCTGACAGAATTCAAGAAGGATTTGGTCAATGCTCTCAGGCACATGGTGTGATTCTTCGGGTGTCTTGTGCAGGTCCAGGAGTTGGACTTTGATGGTCCTTGTTGTCCTTTCCAACTCAGCATATTCTGTGATTTTGTGATACGTCTTCATTAATCTCGAGCGTCAAAACAGTATTACATAATCGTTTATATGAAATATTAGTTAAGAAAAGTTTTCTGAGATTCACAACCATGTTTCTGCCATGGTGATGATGATGATGTTACCATTCAGACAAAAAGTTGTGACTGTGATGGTCTGAGGTTACTGAGGATGAGATGGGCGTTGTTTTACACTGCTGAATGCTGGGGACTTCAAAGGGTCTCTGTCAGCTTCAGCAGGTAAAGAAATCACTTGTTTTATCCAGCAAGGAACTTTGAACTTCCCTTATTTTCAGTATGTCACCTGGGAAGGCTGTGTCACATCAGCGCTGCATTGGGCAGAACAATGTGTCAGAAAGGAGAACATAGAGACAGGCCCAGCTGGAGGTCCGGCCAAGAACAGCATCTTGTCAGAACCTCAGGGACCAGTGCTGATGACCTTTTTTTGGCTGTGGCACAGATGAGGTTTGCTTCAGCAGGGTAGCTGTGTTCAGTAAGGAAAATGTGATTGTACTGCGGCTGTTTCATCTTTTGTTGTAGAATTTCTGTCTGGAACGTTCACCAGATTTTCCCTCTGAACCTTCCCCTACATCTTCCTAGCAGATGTACAGAATGCCTCACAGAAATCTTATTTTTGCTCAGCTACGGTTCAGAAACAGCCATCCTATTCACTAGCAAACACATGAATACAGGATCTTTATACTAAAACTCTTATTTCTGTATTTAGAATTCCAGCATGGTTTGGTGAAGGGAAGCTATTTGGGGGTTAATAAGAAATGTGTATTCTTCAAAACAACCCCACCTCCAGAAAAATGTCCGCAGCCTTATAAAATACCTGGTTTGTGTCCTAAAATAAAGCATGTATTTCATGCTCTAAAAGTCTGAGGTTTGTAGCTGAAAAAGATTAAGTAAATAATTCAGAATTTGTTATGTTTACTTGTTAATAATTAAGCAGGTTAGTCTGTGTACTTTTTATAGGCATTGAACTTTATTTATTTATTTTTATTTACTTGGCTCATGTTCTGATTTTTAAATTTGAAGAAGTTTCTGCCAAGAAAGAGATCATGAGAGAACAGGCATCAAAGAGTTAAATACTGCACAGGAAACAAAATCTGTAGGGACACATAATCTCTGGAGAGAATGGAGAATTGTCATCTCTCACTTTCCTTCTGCATTCCTCCAGACTAATCTCTAGTGCTTTAAGGCAATTAAATTTTAAAGGTGATAATGATTTTTCAGACAGAAGCAGCACCTTTGATTCCTTCTTTGTGTTTCCAGTGACCACGGACAGAGGTGCCTCTCTTTGTTACGAGGTGACACTTGGTTCATTTCAGTCAAAGGAAAGTTCCAGCCTTGTTCCATTTCAGAAATAGCACAGAAATTTGAAGGAAAACATCGGTTACAGACACACCATGTGTCTGTTTTCATGTTGCTTGAGTGAGTTAAGGTCTAGGGAGATGCTGTAAACTGACAGATGTGAAGTCTGAAATCCTTGTCTTTTGAGGCGGTACAGAGAGGCCACAGCAGCATGAGTTGCTCTCCCAGGCACATTTGGAGCCATCCATTGAGGGACTGCATCCTGTGGCAGGTGATAGTTTACTCCAAGTGCATCAGTCTGGGCTCCTCTGCTTCCAGTGGTAATGAACAGGCCAATAGCTTCCCAGGCTCCTCTTGAATCTCGGTATCTGTCACTTGAGGAGAGAATGTGATGAGAAGCCAGATAATTCTGTGTTTTCTGTCCAGTCATTTTTGCTTGTTTTTTTACATAGTCTAGCCCTGAGCATAGACTGAAATAGAGAAAGTGAAGCGGTTTGGATTTGAGTTTAGTTCTCCCCTCCTCTCCTGCCCACTGCTAATCACATTCCCATCCTACCTTAAGTAAGGTCGCTGCCTAATATTTGTGAGTGTTTGAACTGTTCCTTTGGGCTTGGCAGAATAAGATATCATTTGATATTTTCACTCACCTTTTCCAAAGGGGAGGCAAAGCACAGGGCAGTGTGAAAAGTCAGTTGAAGTGATCAGCATTAAAAGACAAAAGCTGCTGAAATGTGAGAGTGATCTTTGGACCGTATATTAAAAATCAAAGATTTTAAAAGAATGTTTATGTGAAAATTAATAGCCTGATTTTGTTGACAGTTGAAGTCTTCATCTGTTACCATGGCATGTTTTAATTCTCTGTCTACACTGTTATTTCCTTCTGAAGAAATACACAGGCTCATTGCTAGTACCTCTGATATTGAAAATGCCATTTGCTTCTCGTGTTCCAGGTGATGATTTCTGCTTAAGTAAACTTATGGTACATGAAGTGAGGGCATATGAACCTCGCAGACAGCATTACAAATGCTCCCTTTTCTCCATCATGTGACTGTTGCCTTCAAAGATCATTTTGTCCTGGGCCTAGACAGTTAGTCCAAATCTTCCACAAGGATTAATATGGGCAGACAGTATTTTTCAAAGAGATTTGAGTGATGCACAGGGAACTTAAATTGTTTCCTGATAGACTTTTTCATGTGTGAAGGATGTAACTGTAACACAGTTGTTTCTTTACATTTCTTCTAGAGGTGTACAAAACTTCCTTTCCCATGAAAAAGCCAAATCATGTCTAGTTCATTATCTTATACTTGCAGACCAGGTCAGTGGTCTGCTTTGGGCAGTTGTCTTCAGAAATTCTCCAGACAATGTCTTTATCATGGAATGAAATGCTATTCACTTGATTTATTCTTTTTTTTTTTTTTTTTTCACCCTCAGACAGACAAGCTTGACTCTTGAGAAAAGTTACAGAGATCTCAACTCTGCTTCTCAGTGGACCGAAGTCCATATCACAAAAAGACATTTCTACAGCCAGTAAGAGTTGCCCTTTGGTTGTAAGTGCAGTGAAGGGTTGGACAAAAGCCACAAAACCTGACCATTCAACATGGTTCCCTCAGTTCAAGGCTGAGAGGTAGTGGTGAGCCTGTGTGAGACAACAATCTCTTCTGCTAGAAATGCTGCCCTGAAAATGAGGGGATTTCAAGCTTCGAGTGGGCCAGATAAAACTTTTCCACAAAAATTCTCACACAAATGTTTGGGGGGTGCTTTTTGTTTGTTTGTGGTTTTGGGTTTTTTGTTTGTTTTTTTTTTTGTTTGTTTGTTTGTTGGTTTGGTTTGGGGTTTTTTTGTTTGGTTGGTTGGTTTAGAGCGTTGTTGTGATGCACTTTCCATTTTCATGAGAATATGCTTTGCCCAAGTTTCATGCCAGGCTGAATCTCAAAAGAGACCAAGACGTTTTCAGATACTCTCAGAGTGAATCGTGTCTGAGATTCTTTTTGGCTCCCATATTCTTAGCATTAATAAACAGCGATTTCTTTCATTCACTTGCTGCTGGACTTTAATTTTTATCTGTGATGACTACGTTTGGAAGGAATTGAACCTGAGTGATGCTAATATAATTTATCGTACTCTTTGAATTTTGTTCTTAAATGTAGGATCTTAAAAGAGAAGATTTACCACTGAAGATTTCACACTGAACAGTGTTTTTTTTCATGAGTAGCAAATGTCAGAAGGCCATGCAGCCTATAAGGAAATGAAAAAGTGTGTATAGTTCCTCTTGTTTGCATTTTCAGCAGTACAGGATGCTCTTGTTACTGTACAAGCAATTAGCATGGTGGAAGAGGTATTTTTAATTTAGGACCATTTAAGTTATCCATTTCTATATTTCTTAGTTTTGTGGTAGATCTCATTCTGGTTAGATATTTAAAAAGCAGGGTTAGTATAGGTACCTCATTTACTTCATCCTGAAAAGCACATTTTTCTAGGAAATCACCATGGCCTACCTCAAGCCTCTGTGAGGACTGAGAGGCTTTAAAGCTTTGAGCCCAGTAAGCCTCTAGTGAGCCTATGCTGTGAAGTATTCACCTCTGCTTAGTACGTGGAGTTAACTTTCATGTAAAAGTGAAAATTACAAAGTGGTTTCCTGAATTACATGCAGAGTTTTTCACTCCATTGATGTCATACAGATGCATCAGATTTTGAGGATATTACTTGATAGGATGTGATTTGAATCACCACTAAGCTGTTGATCTAAGTTAAACCACAAGGTGTAAACATGGAGATTGGAACTGAAAACAAAGTGTATGGCCTGGAAACAGCTGTCTTGGTCCAACAAATTACTGTCTCAAGTATAAGGCTTGATTAATTTAAATCATGTATAAAAACAGTTGTATAACCTGTGGCAGAAATGTTGCCTCAAATTCAGGCATTCAAATGTTTAGAAAGGATCAATTAATGATTGTGAAAATAAAGTAACTGTAACAGTTATACAGACTCTCGTACAGCAGTTTCTGGCAAAAATTACAGCTGACAAGAGGGTAGCTTGTCATCATGAGCAGTTATACAAATTTTCTAATGCCAGTAGGCCAGAAAAGAGAAACAGAGACTTTTGACTTGGATTTAATCCTTTGCAGAGCTTGAGGAGTCTAAACACTGCTGGAGGTCTGACTGATCACTGGGTTTTAAAGTAGAAAATTTTCTCTCGTACCTTGTGGCCAGATTTCCCCATGCTCTTTGGGTGCTTTTCAGCTGTCCCCGGCTCCCCAGTACACCCTCTCTTACTGGGCTCGCTGAGCAGAGCCATCTCTCGCTGCAGCACGGAGCGTGCCAGCAAGCACAGAGTGGTGCAGGTGGGAGATGAGGTAGGCATAAGGCAAACAGTACAATTTTGTACCTAATAGTATCGCTTGAATTAAACATATCCTTGTGCAAGCCATCCAGCAGCATTTAAAGGTCAAAAGCCGATCCTCATTACTCAGTATCTAGGCCTTCTGCTTTGCTTTATTCATTGTCTGTGCAGATCTGACAGACTGTTCCAGACCATCCTTGTGTAATGCCGGAAAGTGCTAGCAGCCACTGGCCAGAGAGTCTCTCTCTAGGCAGGCAACTGCAGACCTTAGGAAAGCTGAAGCATTTGTTGCACAGCCTTAGATCTGGAAAAATAAACCTTCTTTCCTGAAAGCAGTGGAAGCTGCCATTCAGGAGACTGTGCCGAGTACCCTCAGGACTGACCCACCCTGCCTGGGGGATTGTCATAGGGAAATTTCTGCAAATGCTGCTGGAGGCATCGTTTGATTGTGGTGACCACAGGTAGAAAGCATCTGAAAAACAAAAGGAGGACAAAATCTGAAAAGAAATCGTGAGCATGTCTTAGAGAAAGAAACAGAAGCATTGCTGCAGTAGCCAGGAACTGGTCAGGCTTGGGAACAATGAGCCTGAAAGCCTGCTGGTGTTATATCTTCTTTATTTGAGAAAGCAACACCTTGTGTGCTTTCTTTCTGGATAAGTAAAGGTTCTCCAAAGATGAGTTCATTCTGATGAGTAATCTGTTCTTACCTGTAATCCCAGTAGTTAAAATGTCTTCATGGCTAGCTAAGAAGAACCCCCACTAGCAAAATATATAGATTGCTTTTATAATATATAAATAATTTATTAATTTTTAAATTATTTAAGTAATTGATATAAAATGATATGTTTATATTTTTTAATATATATTGTTAAAGATTACCAGTAGTCTTAGTTAGTCCTGCTGTACTTGAGCTTTGGGCACACGTTCTTCGGTGGAAGGTCAGCGCTTGAGAGGAGCAAAGGGATCTCACTTCTCCTCCAAGGAAGCGAGAAGCCTGACTGGAATGGATTTGAGCACTGTAGTCTAAGTGAACCTCTTATAAAAGGAATTGGAAACAGTGACAATCTGGTCCCTAAACCATATTCTGGATTGGTGAAGGAGGTTGCCCAACTCCTACTTTTGGTCTTCAACATGTTT
Organism: Hirundo rustica; assembly: GCF_015227805.2. Classification (NCBI taxonomy): domain Eukaryota; kingdom Metazoa; phylum Chordata; class Aves; order Passeriformes; family Hirundinidae; genus Hirundo; species Hirundo rustica. Next base: position 23,782,113 of record NC_053451.1, on the reverse strand, counting down.
ACTTTTTCCTCAGCTGTGTGACAGCCACTTCTGAACCTTTTGGTAGTTAACAGTATATGCTACTAGGTCTGCTTTTGATTCTTTGTTTCTTCAATGCAGCCTATGGAGAGGTTTTCTGAACATTTTAGTCGTTAAAGCCATTTATAGTTGAATATGAAAATGTAATACACATTTTTCATTTTTTAAAAAATAAACTCTTCAGACTCAACCTGTTAGAGAACTTAACTCTAACTTTTTCCAAAATGCATTTGAATGACAAACATTAAGTGGCAAATCTTTGGTTGTGACATGCATTTGTTTTTATCCCTAAGATGAATTAAACTGCACTTAAATGAAAAAAAAAAAAAAAAAAAAAAAAAGATATTTACTTTTTTGAAGCATGGAATCTTAGAAATCACTCCCTAATTATTTCGTGTCCAGCTGTATAACTTTCCTCTCTGAAGCATGTGCATAGCATGACATTTGAAATACTAGTACATTTAGTTTCTCTGTCACCTGTGCACTACATGTGAATGTGTAGGACTCTGTTTTGTCTTCCTTCAGATAGCTGTATTTATATATATACAGCATTCCACCCACTTCCCCCACTGAACACCAGCTATTTGACTGTTATGGAAACTCAAGGGGTTTTGTGTGCAAATCCCTAAACATACTCATTTCTTTTCTTTACAGCAGCATAAGAAAGAAGTGTTGAGAGCTGCTCTTAACCCTTTTGGAGGCCGCAGTCAAAAGGTAAAACCAAATGCTAATGTTTGTGCTTCTGGAAGTGTTGATATCATAATTGTTTGGAAATGCTGTTTCCTTATCACATCTGAACTGAGATTTCCCACAGGAGAAAAGCAGGGATACGGTAAGAGGAATCAAAACATTATTAGACCTCTTAAAGAGCCACCAGTATATCTGGGCATAAATTATACAGGTAAGTTACAACTGGTAAACTGCAATTATCTGTTTTACTTAATATGAAAACATTGGTGTTGAGAGTCAATGGGAATTTCAGTAGGATTTAATATTGCTAAGGATTTAATGATTTTTGTCTCACTATTACTTGATAGTTTTTATGATATATAAAGTTTTTCAAATTACAGTAAAACAAATCCTGTAGCTCTTTTCTCAGGCAAGAGTCCCTCAATGGGAGTTTTGCCTGAGTGAGAACTGAATGAGGTCTAAATAATTAGCAATTAAAATATTCAGTTATTGTGCTATTGAATATAACAAAGCACTGGAGGTATTAAAAATTGCTAATCTCCTTCTTATTAAAATGTTAACTGCTAAACATAATACAGTTTTGCATTTCTATCATTCATTTTTGCAGTTCATTAGTAGAGGTGAAATGTTTGTGACAAATAGTCATTTGAACTTCTAAGGGATTGACTTTGTTTTCCTGGCATTTTAGTTAATATTTCCGACTGAGTTAATTTACAAGCAGAAGTTTCTGCGTAAGCTGTGGATTTTAGTAAGAAACCTGATCGTGAGTAACTTCTCATATGCCATTCATGAGTATTTGCAGAAGAAAGCCGACGGTAGACTACTCCTTCAGGAGTCAGGGCTGGGCAGTTTGGGTGTCCCAATTTATGTACATTTTCATCAGCAGCTTCTTGTCATGAAGTCCAGTGATGGGTTAAGGGTTGTCCATAGCGTTTACAGGACAATTTTCAGTCAGACCCTGGCACGTGAACAGTTCAGCAACAGGCTAAGGAGCAAAGTTGTGCACCCCAGGCCTGTTAATTAGCACATGAGCTCTTTCTTATCTTGCTAGGTAATGTAAGGGCCAGACTGTGCTCCCATCCTGCTTCACAGGGCAAAAGAATGAGTAAGATGCATCTCCTGTCTCCTTCTTCACACACCAGCAGAGGAAGTGTGGGAAGGGAGAGTCATATTTGGGATAGAGAGCAGAGTCATAAGTGAAAGTGGTAACTGGTAGAAGGAGAAGATGAATTTATGAAAGGATTTGGTGACAGGTGAATTTCCCAGGGGAAGGCGGCACCCTCAGTGCTATTTCTCCCATAGTCACTCCCTGGAGTAGATTTTTTTACTTATTATGCCTAAAGGGTTGTTGTTGTTTTCTTTTTTCCTGATCTTTCTGTAGAGACATTTAGACCTAGGCATTTAATTGTGCCGTATAACTGCTGGCAATTCAGGCCATGATTGTGGAGGATTTACACGTGTATTTTGCTTACAATGTTATGAGTAATCCTGTTAAAATACATGAGATTAATTGCAGGACATAAAGTTAGGCATGTATATTTGTCTTCGTAGTAAAAGAGGTGTAGTTTAATTTATTTATTTACTTTCAGGGTGGGAATTTTTTTTTTTTTAAATACATAAATACATGGGATTTTCCACAAATTCTGTAGCAATAAAAGAAGAGGTGGATGGGAGCAAAATAAGCTTTCTGCTTGTTCCCCAAAATGACATTTTTGTCAGGTTCTCAGCTGTAAAGTATGGGTAAGAATGGGCTGCTATCATTTTCCTTTTTACATGCAGTTAAACCTCCAGCTAGAATAAGATGATCATGTGACTTATTATAGAGGACTGAACAGGACAGAAATCAAACAGGAAGGCATGTGTACTTGTGTGGACTCTTGTTTATAATTTCATCAGATTGGTGCACACCTCAGACATTTCATTTAGTGATAAGATATGCAAATTATTCTGGAGCCAGCAGCAATACCTTCACCTGAATGTCAAAAGTGGCGGAGATTTTTAAACCAGACCTCAGTAACAACTTGTATTTTAAAGCAGCTATTCCTAAGATATAGCTACCAACTACAGACAAGTAAGTACAGAATTGTTTCCTGCTTTCCTTCATACCATTTTCCTTCTTCTCTTGTTCACCTCCATGGAGGAACATGACTGCAGGCTTACCTGTAACTACTGGGTGTAACTATGGGCAACAGTGCAGAGGAACTATAATGCTATGTGGAAGTTTGTGCAAAGCACAGGAATGCAGTTAGAAAATGGGGAGACCTATGGAATGAGACGCACCAGAGGAGGTATCTTCTGTTTCTCCAGATGCCTACATCACATCTTTACATCTGAAGGGATGGGTAGCACAAACTCTTCATTTCCACTGCTTCCTTTGTATTTGTTTGTAGTTTCCTTGTATTTATGTACTCAGATCAGAATGTGGTAGTAGAAGCCTGTGGAACATTTGGAAGGTAGCTTTGCCGTGAGATCGAGAACTGAAATTCCTCAAAGCTGTAGATGTTTAGCTGCGGGGGCCGGGGTTTGAGTGTACATACAGTCATGAGAGAAGGGGTGTCACTGAATATGCAGCCTGGGATTTAAATGTTAGGTGTGTTTATTTTTTGAATTCTTGTTCAAGTCAGTGTGCACTGACTGTAAAGTGATTATCCTGTGTATTTTCCCTAGATTCCTCCTCTTCTCTCTGTGGATATGTGCACATAACTATGTCCAAACACTTTCATCTGAAGTTTTCCTAGGACTTTCTCTTGGCTTGTTTTCTTCTTGTTGTTTTTACTGTGTATACCTAATTAACCAGAAAGCTGTCTGGACTGAAAACATCCAACAAAAGGTGAAGTTCCTGATTAGAAAGATGTGAGCTGTCTGTAAAATATAAGTCCTATAATACATTTTCATGGATCTGGGTACTCCTTGTGAAAAAGCCAAAATACTCAAGGCTTACTGCTTGTGCGGATTTGGGCCACTGCAGCAGAACATTTTGTTTACAACAACTAATTCTAGGACCTACTTTGGTGTTGTGGATACTTTAACTCCTACCCACTCAAACAGAAACACTTCAAAATAATTAAAGTAAATGCATTACATTTATTTCAAGGTCTTAAATAAGAAGCCAATGCTTTTGTTGAAAAATAAAAAATAAACCTGAATTTTTGATTGTAATTTCTGCCATGGCGGATGAAGTAAAATCATTGAAAACTAGAAAAAAAGCAGATTAATTTTTTCTTTTCAAGCTGAAGTCAAGGCAGTAGTGTATTGCCTCTCTGCAAAATGCTTACTGAGGTAGCGCTGGAAGAAATGCAGTGGGTGTTGTGGTATGTTCACTTTCAATGCAGTGCTGTAAAACACTTTGAAAGATTTGGATATATTTGAGGGATTTTCCCTGATAGGCCGTAGGAATTCTCCTGGTTTAGTCTTCCATCTGAAATGGATGCACTTTAACCCTCTGTTGCAGTCCTGGTGCCATGGTTGCAGATACCAGCATTGACACTTGGCCAGTTGCCACAAGCATTGATCACTTGCTGCTGTATAGGGAATAATTGCCTAGATCTGATACCAATAACCTTGTTAATCCTACCAAAACCTATGCACTAATCTTTGATAAATATTGATACTGGAATCTGTCATGTTCTTTCAAGATCAATCTTCGCAGGAGATCTCTGCTTCCGTGCAGAAGTCCTCCTTACTTGCAGGTCCAGGAGGCAAAATTCAGCTTCTTTCTTATGTTGACACTACATTTGCTGGTTTTTTTCACTGCTGAATTTAATTCCAGACATCCAGTAGCATTCCAGAGGGAGGGGGGCCAGCTCTGCAGCCTGCACCACTGTTTCCCTGCATTCTGTGATGAATAATAGCCCACTGGGCTAGTTAACTATTACACTGACTTTTTCCTGTTCCTTCATAGTTGATTTGTACCCAGGGGACATGGGTTACCAGAGCCTGGCTGCCAACCCAAAGTTCAGTATTGTGTGTGAAAGTGTGTTTATGTTTACCTGCATGCATATCTGTTGTGTTATCCAGCAGATATTCTAGTAAAACTAACAATGCCATGCCAGTGTGCCTGGTTTTTTCTATGTAAAAGGTATAAGTCAGAGGTAGTGTTTTTCTCTCCCTCCTTTACTGTTTTTGATAATGAATGTGAAAGGATTGGCATCCTAATTCAGGACACTGCTTTCCTTGTTAAGTGCTTAAAGCATGGAGTTTCAGGATGCTAAAATTCTCTTTCTTAGAGCACATTTGAATCATGTGGCCTGTGATTCATGTTGATCTGCCAGGGGCCATGACCTGATACCTCATCTGTGAAAAAGATAACATCCCTCTTCACTGAGAGTGAAAAAGTGGTGGCAAGAACTTTATTGTCGGGGAAGTTTTTTGAGATTCAGAGCAAGATACTTAACCACCTTTGGTTTTGATCAGATGTGTGCCGGGGTCAAAGCCAAGAAGAAACTTTCAGTCATTCTAACTTTCTTCTTCATCTGAACTGCAGATCATCTGGTAGTATCTGGATGATGTGGCACACGTGACACTTGCCACTTCTGCCACATGGAACATAATTTGACTTTAAATTCTTTGTTCTGTGCCAGTGACTCAGTTTAGATTCTTCAGAAAGAATAAATAGCAATTTTGCTGTCCAGATGTCACATCAGGTGTCCAGACAGATTAAAGTACTGATCTTTAATATCTCTGGTGTTTGTTTTGGGAAAGTTAATTTTCTTCAGTGGATAGCTCAGGACAGTGACTTTGTTTTTCTTCTTCTCCTGGCTGATTTCTATTCCATTGTCTTTAAACCCCGAAAGAGACTCAGCTTCCCTGTTTTTCTGTAGAAGTAGAACATGGCTTGACAAGGAATTAATTGGAAAAGAGAGGGCTAAATCCTCCATCTGGTGGTTTAAGATTTTAACTTCAAGTGTCATTGTGTCCTGCAAAGCTCAGGAGATACATCTTTCACTGAGTAGGGAAAGATGTATTTCACTGAATAGTTTCTTTCTTCTCTCCTTCCTCCCTCCCTTTCTCCTTTCCTTCTCTTTATTTCTCTTCTAGTCTCTTTCTCTGTTTTCTTCTCTCTCCCTTTCTCTGTTAGTATCTCCCTGTTCCCCTCTTTGAGCAGGTGGACATCTGTTTTCCTGTTAGACCCGAATCAGACATTTGTGTGGGGACACTATGATGCTGCTGCTGAACACCTTCCATGTGCTTTTGTCGTTCATTTAGTAAGCCTTCCAGTCAAAGCCAGCTTCGAGTTATATACTAGTTTGATGAGCAGAGTAGCATTCCTGCGTAACTTCCTGCATAACTCAGTGCTCTCAGCAGTGTGGGTCATTAAAAGACCAATCTCTATTCCTCCTGTACCACAAATGAAATGGCAGGCAGCAAAATAAGAGACAGCAAGAAGGCAGCAGCAGTGGGAGCTGGACCACTTCTGTGGCAGCAGCACATTTTAGTGCCAAGAAGATGAGGTAGACCATTCTGACTCTAAAAGACAGCTTTGAGGCCATTTTAGTGATTCCCTTTGGTTCTTTGGAATCAAACTTGTATCATTCTTACTGATATTAATAGGACTTGGGGGATTATACAAGTCTCTATGCCTTCCAAAGGCATATCTTTAGGATGGCAGAGAGAATTCATGAAAGTATGCAGAGGCTCTTCTGAGAGAAAAGCAACTGAAAACTTGAATTTTTTCTGGCGAGAAATCAATATTGAGAAAAGAAAAAAAAGAGAAGCAAGAAATGTTGTTCCTTAGTCACTTATAGAGCATTTTAGTTACGTAAGTTTTTATAAATCTGAATTGTGGTAATTTGCTGCAGAACTTTGATCTGAAACTTTTTTCCTTCCTCTGAATTAAAATACCTTTACAGTTATGTTTATAGGCACATTTATATGTTTGGGGTTTTTTTTATGAGATGGGACTGCCCAAGATTTCAGTGTCTCTGTCTAAGCCTTCTCTTGTAAATTATGTTTTAACAGTTTGATTGGTATGTGGCTAAAACACAATGTTCCAATACCACCTGCCTGGCTGGGCTATAAATGTGAGATGCATTGTTTCCATATAAACTTTAAGCTTCCTTGAGATTCCAGAGGCCACCAGGCTGAATCACTCTCAGGTTCTCTTCCTCCACCAAGACTGGAGACTCTCATCGTTACTTCAGATGTCATCAAAAGAAAGCATCTTTCTTTTTGCCAAGGCATTATACTGCAGAAGGGATTCATTCACTTAGGGGTAACTGAACCTCTCTAGATCTTGGGAAAAAATACTTTCACCTAAGCAAACTCTATATGTTTGAGAAACAGCTTTTCTTTGGTTATTTTGCAATTAGTTATAAAAATCTTCATCCTCCCACTATTCTTCATTATAATTGGTGAGTCTGAAGAGAGAGATGTGTGGAGGCAACATTGCAATGTGAAAAACCTAGTTATTACCCAGACTGATGAAAATAAGCAAGCCCACCAAGTGTGGAACTTTTTTCCCCAAGCAGTTGTCCGGGGAGGAGAGCTGCCCAGATTTTTGTAAAATGCCCACAATCCATCTCTCAGGGAGATCTGCTTCCTGTAGGTTGGAGAGCTGCCTGTGGATTTTTGTTGCTTGTGTATGTACACTGGACATCCATGCCCTGTGGGTGATCCTGTCATCTCTAACCCTAGGACTGTGCACTAGTAAAATGGATTACTGTTTTGTTACCCAAGCCTTGTTTATGTCACTACTGAAAGGCAGCAGCAGGTGAGAAGTAACTTGAATATGCCATCTCCTGGTGTTGTATTAAGTGCTGTTTTCATTCTCCAGTTAGAGTTGCCATAATCTAGCCTTGAAATTATGAGTTAAGTTTTTCAGATCCTCAGAGTCATTCTGTAGTGTTTTAAGATGCTGGACTTTGTATTCAAGAAGTGACATGACCTCCTCTTCTCTTGGATACAAAACCTCACCAATTTTCTGAAGAATATATGTGCCTGTAAATAATTTCCATCTCATAATGAAATCCATGTTTATCTGAATATTGATGTCTTAAGTGGCAAAAGGAAGAAGATATTGAAAACAGGTATTTTTTTCATTTTGAAAACAGGTCTCTTTTCTTTCTTACATAGCTATTATCAGTTTTACTTGTTAAACTTGTACTTACATTTTCAGATCACATTTTTTGGAACATTATATTGAGAGGGATAAAGAGTTAAAAAAAATCACGTGTCTCCTCTAGAGACCTTTTCCTTAACATCTGGTGGTATGGGTATTAGGGTTAGTTTGGCATGTTGTAGGAAAAATTCATATAAGCCTTGAGCTTAAATTTTGAAACCTGTACAATCAAAGCTATGTACAGTTGATCTGGATATATCTTGCAGAATTACAGAATTTAGCCTTTAAATAAAATCTTACTCTATTTTGACAGTCAAGTAATAGTAAAATGGGTGTTCTTTTAAAAACAAAAAGCATGATTTAGCAGAAGTTTTGCCTGCTTTTTTGATCAAATTTCTAACCAGAAATATTTTTTTCTTGAAGTCTTGCCAGTGGCAAAAATGAGGAGGGAGTGTGTGGACTCATGCAGAGTGCTCACTAGGACCAAAAAAAAAAAAAAAAAAAAAACAACTCTAAGCTGTGTCGGAGGAAATGTCACATTTCTCTGATATGAATGAAATGCAGAACTCGCTTCTTACTGCTTTGAAAATATCAAATGAAGTAACCTCTCCATTTACAGAACAATTTCTCTCTGTGTTCCACTTCCATTACTTACTGGAAATCAAACATCGTTGTTTTTCCACACTTCTTCAAACTTGGTCCCTTGTGCACATACACAAGACCCCCTAAATCCATGCATCCTAGGGAATCAAAGATTTTGGAAGGTATATTTTTCATAGGTAGTTATAAACATGTATTAAAAAATTCCCATTTCATGAATTTCTTAAGGGGATAATACATGAAATCACAAAGGAAAATGTTGTGGCAAGAAGTACTGAAGTAAACTCAAATTTAGATCTTCCCATTAGGAGGACTGACTGAAGTAACAACATTGCCCAGGTGCTAAAACCAGAGCTGTTGAAGTAGAACTGGGTTTCAGTCTGAGGCTTTGCTTTTGGCCTCTTGCTGGTATAGAGTTCCAAGGCAACGTTGCTGTTGCCTTCAATTGCCTCTAGAACCTCTTCAGTGGTGGAATGTATCTGCTCGTGAGATACAACTAGAAGTCTTCATTTGTTTGTACAACTTCAGGGTATTAATTCTTAGCACAGCTTTCAATGAGGTAAAAGATCACAGTAACTCCTACGGGAAGTATTCCAGTGGATGATCCCTGAAAACCAGGAATAAATATTCTATTTTATTTTATTTTGCTTTGTTTTATTTTGTTTTATTTTGTCTTATTTTGATTTTTTTTGTTTTATTTTGTTTTACTTTTTAAGAAGAGGGCCTTGAGGAATGCCTGCAGGCTTTTTGGGGCTTTCAGCTTTTCTCTAGTGCACTACATCTGGTAAATATAAGAACTTTTTCCTTACACAAAGCTGTCATTGTTTTAAGGCCCTTCTGCTCCCTCTGAATGTGTATTGTAACAGGTGCCTCACTTGCTTGGCTCTCCTGGAGAAGTTTTATGGATTAAAGCACCACAAGTACCCTGCACAGTGGCACTATTAACAGTGTGGAATGAGGTTGGGAGAAAAACTCATATCGAAGCTACACACCTAGGTGCAGTTAGTAAACAGAGATAGTTCCCCTCATTAAGCATAATTAAACCTAATATTGACTGCAAACTGTTACTTACCTTAAACTTCTCTGCAGACATTGTGGGAAAGGGATTAACTTAGCAGATAGGTACGCTAATTACTACTTTCTTCACATTAAAGTTACCATCAGCAAGGCCTATATTCATAAATAAAACATAGTAGGGGATGAGAGACTGAGAAATATGTAAATTCATTTGCAGAAAAAAAGATGAAATTAAAAAAAGAAAGTTGAGTGATGCTACTGGAAGCAAAATGGCACTCTAGCTAATTACCATGAAAAGTATGATAAATCATGGACGTGTATCCTTGACTTCTGACTGATAGAGCCTGCAGAGTGCAATCTCTCATGCGTAGCTGCCTCTGACTGATTTAAACCCCTGCCACTATCGGGTTTGATGGGAAAGCACAAAAGTGTGTTATTTTTTTTCCTTGGGTATTGTTGCTACCTCTTTCTCCCAGAAATGACTTGCAATTATTGTAAAAATACAGTCTGATTTCTTGTCTGCAGAAGAATTGTTGTTTGATGCAATTGACAAACAAAGGCTCCAAAGATGGTCTACTTATGGTTTAATAGCTGCATTTTCAAATGCAATTGATCTGGTATATTGAGACGACTCTAGAAATATAATAAAATGTCAAGGGAGGGGTTGCTTTTGCTTTGCTATACTTATTCTCATGGGAGAGATTTTGAGTCCCACAGACAAGATTAAAAGTCAGAATCGGTTTAATTTATGAATTTCTGTTTGTTTTCTGTAGAATTTTAGGTGAGTCACGTTGCTGCTCTGTGCTTCAGCTTTTTGATCTGTTTCCTCCCAAATTTCATAGCTGCTGCAAGGGACTGCACACACTGAGGATTATTCAGATAGGAGGCTTGCAGGAAGAGACCATGCTATGTGTTACTGTGTCAGTGCTGTTGCTGCTTAATTCTGTAAATACTCTATATTTGAATACATAACGATGATGTGATTGTTGTTTGTGGGGTGTTTTCTGTTTTGCTTGTATTTCTGTCCGGGGTACTTTTTTGGTTGAGCCATATCAGAATAAAAATCCCTTTTGCTGGGCTACCTCACACCAGGACATATTTATCCTGAATTTCCTGAGCAGAGATTGCCCAAGCCACAGGCACAGGGGAAACTTGAGTACACTAGTATTTAATGTGCAAGGTGGAAATCTACCATCACAGTGGTGTTCTTGTTGTGTGGATATTTTAACACAAAATTATTATTGGCTTCTACTGAGTTTTAGCCTTTAACTTTTTATGAAAAGGAAGTCAATCTTTGTAATGCTCACAGTACCACATTTTGCTGAAAGAAAGGGAGGAAAAAGTGAAGTTGTTCAGTGAACATCTGCAGATCGGTTCTAAGCAGTGAGTACCTTGTTTGTTTGTTAATTTATTTAATTTATCCTTTTGGTTTCTCTTTTGTGTCTAGAGATATTTACCCTTGTGATACTGATATGATGTGTAGCTCCCAGGTATGGGTATTATGCTTCAAGAAACAGTGCTTAGTAATTTACAGTGTTTTCCTGCTCTGGTAACCCTTACTCTTTGCAGCTTTTTGTGTAGCCAGCTGCAGTGTTTATACGTGTTATCTTCATTTGCTTTTTGCATTTTCAGTAAGTTTTGACAGCATAGAATTTGAAGAAATATTTCAAAATTGTTTCAGAGCTGCAAATTGCTTTCAAAATTTACATGGCTAAATTCTACAGTGACATACACATCATAACAGGTGATTAGCAAAGCAAAGATATGTCCTCTGAGCAGCAGTCCAAAATTATTGCTAGCTAGTGAAATCACAGGTTAAAGTAAGAACAATTTACTGGAGTAAATACAAATTTAAAGGCTAGTTTGTTCCAGCATAATATATATATATTAATATATATATTTACATGACTTCCCTTGTTTAGGACTACACAACTGCAGCAAGGAGCTCTCACCTGGGATTCAATTTGAGAGCTATTTGTTGTGTCTGCTTCTTCAGAGAGATTTAGAACAACTCTGTTATGGGCTTGTTTCTTTTTTTCCTGGTTCCCTTCCTTCTCAAAGCAAAGAAAAAAGGGTCAATGTATAGAAAACAGAGAAACAGACTTGAGACATGGATGTTATGAGGCTGCATATCCTGTAAGTTTCTGTTTATGATCCAGGTGCTTGGCCAGAGTTCTCCAGATTTACGAGCTGAATGTCATGGGGAGTCTTATGCACATTGTGTCTGTAGCAGTGGACAGCCTAAATCCTGAGCAAGCATTCCAGCATTTGGCCTATTAGTAACGTCTGCATGGTTTTTTCTGATTAGAAATTGAAATCGGGTATATCAGCCTTATAGGAAAACATTGCAAACAAGTATTTTTTGATAAACAGTGAATATTAGGAAAACTCCATTACATAAGAAATGAGAATATAAACTCCAACCATGTTCTTTTTTTGTTTGTTTTTGGGGTTTTTTTTGTCCGGGAATAAATTATTCTACTTTGTATGTTAGTATTCTAAAACTAAATTGTGTTAATTCCCATTTTCTGGCCAGACAGCTGGTGTCCACTGGATACTAAAAAGTCCAGTGGACCCAATAGTAATTGATCTCTTTGATCTCTTGGCAAACTCATTCCCTCCAGTTCTTCTAAGAGGTCTTAAGCTTCTAGCAATAGAATTACCTAAGTAATAACAAATTTGAAACCCGGTTACCTCTGCAAATCATAGACCAAATCCTGTGAATTCATACTGAGGCAAAATTTACACTGAAATCAAAATTAGGAGCTTTGTCACTTGCAGGATTTCTGTCAGGTAGAAATTCCTACTTACTTTCTTCCCCTGTGGTTAGGATGACTGAACACACATAGATTGTTATAAAATTTAGACACAGAAAATCCATTTTTTAAACAAAATTAAAGCATATATTTTAATGAGCATTCTTTTGTGAAGGGAGTGTCTCATTTAAGTGATAATATTTCGTAAATAAGAGTTGAATGAAGTATTTGAAGATGATAATTTTCATTCTCATCAATATCGGGACAGCAGGATCCCATGACTGACTTAAGACAAAATTACTGAATATGGACATATTTCTGCCAAATACAATATAGAAATGGGAGGCCAAGGTTTAAAAGATGGATGATACTTTTCATCTGAATTTAAGTCATATTCTTAATCAACTGGTTCAAATTTATTTGAGTTAGGCAGAATGTGCCTGTTTTAAATACTCTCCTGTCTTCTACTGGGTACATAATAAGTTTCAAACCTTTTTTCAGATACACTCATGTCTGAGAGAAAATCCATGATTTCTCCATCTGAAGTTGTTCCCAGTGGAATGCTCTCTAGAATGACAGTAGTAGAGGTTATGTCATTGTCATCCTATCAAAACCTAACAGCAAAAGTGTGTGGCTGTGAGGACGCTTCACCAGCATCTTTGCATTTTCCTAGCAGATATCAGTAGATTCAGTTACTTCTTTTTGCATGTTAAATACTAGAGTGTTTTGAAACCCGCAGTTCCCTGCTTCTCCTGTTTCCTATTCATTCTCCTGTTTATTCTTAGCCTTCCCCCATAAACTGTGTTCTCTAATGTCTCTTTCTCTGTTTCTGTTTTTCAGTAGCTCTGCTCTTTTGTGGCTAAAGCCCTGAATTTCGTTGTCCTTACGCAGGTAAAACACCTCTTGAAGCCAGTCATGGGTTTATCTTCCCATGTTTTGGCCTTTGGTTGTTGTTGGGTAATTACATTGCATAGCAAAACCTCTGTATTTTGGGACTTAGGCTTCAGCCAACCTGAGGCCATTGATTACACATTCACCTGTAGAATGAATCTGCTTACTTCCAGTCTCCCATTTGGAAGCTTGTTAGGAATGTCCATGCTGCTTTAACATGCAAATTCTAATAAGAAGGTGGAGAATAAGTTTTTTTGTGTGATAGGTTAGTACCCATTTAAAGACAAAGATGGCAATCTGCTTGTTTAATGTTCAGTGAGATCTCAAGGTTGGGTGTCCAGGGGCTATGAACTGCTTAAAGCAAAATAACTTGGGAGCTGAGGAGATAATTATATATGAGAGGAAATACTGGGAAAAACAAAGAATGCAAATAAAGGCAGGCCAAGCTAGATTCAGTGCCACAGACTAGCTCCCCATTTACCCCTCCCTCAAATACACAGACAATAACCCTCAATAACCTGTGTGAGTTAGTGAACGTTTTGCTGCATCTAAAATGTTGATGGAAGTGATCACTGCTTCTACTGGATATCCAAGTATCTGAGCCCACCCCGGTTCTTTGAAGTCCCAGCTTACACGCTGTTGTTGTTGTTTGTTTGTTTGTTTGTTTTTCTTTTTTGTGTTGAGTAGAAAATAGGAAGTGTTACTTCATTGATTTCAGTGGAGAGGAGGGATTTTATTTGGGCGTTGCAATTTTCTGTTAAGATTATTTCCTTCTGCAGTGAAATGAATCATATGGGCCTTTTACACAAAAGGTATAAACTGTGAATGTCCCGTCATTGTGAGAGATAGTCCAAACTAAATGCAGTTGTCCACAATTAGTCCTGTGCTTAATTTCTCCCTTTGCTGAAACAAAAAAAGAAAACAAATAAACAAACAAACAAACAAAAAACACCAGAAAAACAACAACCCTGACCACTTTCTCTCATCAAAACTGGAGACTTTCTGTGTCTGCATCTCTGATGTGCTGTTAGGCTGGAGCAGAATGCTTACAGATGAAAGTGTTCTTACCCCTCTTTCCCTTAGCATCTACTATTGGCAGTGGGACTTGGGTTTTGCAGTTAAATGAATTTTTGTCTGCTCCAGTTGCCTGTTCTTCTGCATGTCAGATCCATTACATTTTTGATGCAGTGGATTATGGTGCTTTAAGGACATAGAGTAGCTATGACATGCCTGTGAGTTAACAAAATTTAAGTATTTAAATCACATAGGAAAACGAAAAGTGGTTTTTCCTGTGTTTGGAATGACTAGTAGCTTTACAGCCATCAAACTGAGCATGGAATGACCAATTGACCCTTCCACTTTGTATGTTGACTAGTGACTATAAATGAGAAGTCTTTCCACCCCTGCCATGAGGTTATGAGACATGACTATGTAGTAATTAATGCCACTGTATCATTTTTTAACTGCTACAGAAATATAATATCAGATGCTCAGATGGCATCAATTGGCTTAGCTCCACTGAAGGCAACAAAATGCGATGCCAACTTATACCAGCTGAGGATCTGGCCCACAGTTAAAAGGAAAAACGGGACAGGCTGCCAATATGGCAGGGAACATATTGAGATTTATGGTAGTGACTTAATCAGTAGAAAGTTCTGCTTGAAGTGGTTGTCTCTTTGCACATTCACATTAGTCACTTGAGCTGGAGATATTCGAAGCTCTAGCACAGCCTCTGCGGGCACATTTGTGCTCTTGCACTGTGTTCCACACTCTGTGCTCTTAAATATCTGAGAGCATCCCACATCACTCCTGTTCTTCTAGCTGGCAGTCTCTCTTCAGAGGTCTACACAGATTCTGGGCCATATATATTTTTCAACATAATTTTAATTTGGATGACCATCTTTTTTCCCTTTTGCCTGCATTTCTGGTGTTGCTTTCTTAATTGCACCTAAAAATGGGAGGAATTTCATGTCTTTTGTGTTTCTTATCTAGCTGTCCTGTTTGCATTCAAGTATTATGTTAATCTTGGTAAGAATAAAATAAATCCGTTTTCTGCCTTTGTATTCAACTATGTATGTCTTCTTTTTTTTTTTTTTTTTTTTTTTTTTTTTTTTTTTAACTTGGAGATAAGGTGACTGTACCTAATGTAATACCTGTAAATTTTTATCTGCTGTAAATATGATTGAATAACTTGAAGGATAGAAATTCTCTTCTCTGTATTACAAAGTTAGTGAATGCAATACTTATTAAAGATGAAATGGCTGTAGAATCTCCCCAACTTTTTTCTCCTTCAGTAATACAGCTAGTGAAGCATTTACTTTATAATAAGTGCTGTCTCCAAACTTGTGAGCCATCCCCAGTTCTGCTCGCTCGTTTTTGACTGTTAATGTTCAGAGAATACCATCTTTTGGGCCTGGCAGTTTCCATGCTTGGTCCCATCTGTAATGGAGGTTATTCGAGAAACTCTGTGATCCAGTCTTGTGATACAAAGTTGAGGAAACACTTCACTTCTGCACTGAAATACCTGCCTTAAAAGTGTAACAAACTGATTGATGACTTGGAAATAGACCTACAATATTATGTCCAGCCACTTTTAGATCACACCCTACATTTAAGCAGGATAAACTTCCAGAAGTAGAGGTATTTGAATATCTAAAGCCTGCCAAGTTTGTTGAGTTTTAAACATGTAATGAATTTTCTATTCTGTGCTCCGAAGTACAGAAAAATAAACTAATCATTAAAACCTCTCCAGATACAAAGCTCAGTTTTTAAAGAAGTTTCAAAGGATGCTTTGAATGACAGTCTTTTACCACAATATATTTTCCTGCTCTTCAAAGTAAGAGTGATTCTTCTGTGGCATCTGTATCATGTGGGTGCTGAAAAGAGTACTGGGGAGGCAGGACAGTGTTAACCTCTTTTTCTTTTAGTTTGCTGATTATTGTGGGTTTCAAAGAATCCAGTGCTACCTCACCTGGAGGACTGTTGCCTGTCTTAGGAAAAAACTACAGCACCCAGTCCGTCGCTTACTGAGCTCCTTGAAAATATTTGTGTTTCAACCAACAGTTGGAAATTTAAACTGAAAGCATGCAGTATCTTCAAATCCCATATGCTGATAATTGTAAACAGTGCATATAAACTCCTGAGAATATTGTAAAGTACTTATAGAGAAGGTATGAGTTGTATTAAAATATTGGAACAAATGTTTAAAGCAATATTTATTCTTATATTCTTAGTGGGGTATTTTAGAGACTGCATGTGTTTTACAAGTTTCCAATTTATATACATTTTTTTAAAGAATCTTAGAGTGGTTTTATGAAGTATCATTGTCCCCATTTGATAGATGGGGAAACTGAAACATGGAACAGTTGACTAATTTTCGCAAGTTTGTAGGATAATTCATGGCTAAAATAGGGATTGGTTCTTTCCTGGCATTGAGTGTTTCATGCACTATTCTGCTGCTTCTCAGTGTTAAAGAATGCTACAGTACCTTTATGGCACATTTTTAAAAGACATGCAACTCATGGTCTCATGTTTACAAGTTTCTTTGAAAACCCTTTTCTTTAGCTGAACATCTTCGTCTTCTATCCTGACCTCTCATAAAAATTAAATTTTCATACACACAAACCCCACAATAGAGTAGAAGACTGAATGTCATCTTTGACTTGCCTGGGTTTAGAGTCAAAACCAGAGGGCAGAATCCATCTAAGAAATGCTGAGTTTAAATTCTTATAAATGTACTTTAATGCTTCAAGAATTGTTTCCTGTATATTGGACCAGAACAGAAGGTTAGTAGGAGATACATGTCCCCAGTTATAAATAATTGTGACAACAACTAACAGTACAGTGCACTTGAAAGAACATTTAAGTCTTGCTGCAAAATGCATCCTAACTACAAAAACAACAGCCTGCATGGTGCTGTGGATGGAGGGCAGCTTGTACTGCTATTCAGAATAATAATATTAGCTTGTATCTGCTTAGAATATCCCAGAATTTTGTAAATATCTCCTAGAAAGTAATTCAATGTTTCTTATTCTGGTATTATGTTGGAGTGCAAGAGGACATAGTTTGTAAGAAATTTGAAGTCAGGTTGTAGTACTTCTGGGGCACAATGTATAATTGATATTCTTTTAAAATTATGATAGCTTTTACCTTTACAAGCACAGTGTTGATGCTACACTTTGTGGTCTGGCTGGCACCAGTGAAGATTGTGGTTAATCCAGTTTCTTATTTTACAGAAGTCACTGCAGGAGGGTGCATTCTTTTTTTCAGGCTCCTCAAAGCTTTGCTGAGTTGCGCACACTTTATAGAATTTGAAGGAAAGTTTAAATTTGCAGGAAGGACAGCTTCATCCTACAGTCGTTGCCAAAATAGTGAATCCTGGCCTGTTCCATAACGTCAAGGATCCTTACTTAGAGTTTAAAGAGAGTTCATTGAATCCCTGTTGTCATTAAACTTTATTGCACAGTTCTGTAGGGTGCTTTCTGTTCTTGGACAACCTAAGAAAGGTCATATATTCCTAGGGTTACTTGTCACCTTGGGCCCTCCCACCTGAATAGGTCTGTGTGGAACAACAGAATGAATAAGGGGTATCTTTCCAGATTTTTCTCTTTTAGATGGGGTAAGTTCCTGTTGTAACCACCTCTTTATCAGAGGGTCAGGTTTATTTGCCAAGTTTTGGGATGCATTGAGTATTGTTAGTATGATTCCTGGAGGTGCGTAAAGGGGAATCCAAAGCTTGTCAGTATCTGTCAGCTGCAGATCTGGAAAATCCAAGAAATGCATCATATCAGCACAGAGAGGGCAGGATGTACCCTGCATTAACATGGAGAAACATGAACTAGCTTGTGTTTCTGCCTAAATATTTTAGAACTAATGAGATGAATAAAGCTGAAGTGGTAGCCAGTAAAATGCCTTCTTGGACCTTTATTACTGGATAAGCTGTCTGAAGTCTATGGAGAAAAAGTAGGTAAAAAGCTTTACTGACACTATTTTTTGGGGGGTGGATTGTTGTTGGGGTTTTTTGTTGTTGTTTGTTTGTGGGTTTTTTGTTTTTTTTTTTTTTTTTTTTTTAATTTTTTTTGGTGAAATAATTGCTATATCAAGTCAAGAAGAAAGTAGCTTTAGAAAAGCTGAGAAATGAGCCTGTGCTGAAAATTTCTATAGCATTCATAGCCTTTTACTCTCCAGACTCTTGCCTTTACTAGAATTACTCATTGTTTATCTCACTGAAAGTAAATTTAAGTAGAGCTAGAAGAACCTTCTACTCTTATTGTTGAGCACAGCTCTGACAGTAGGTAACCAAACCTCAACCACATAGGCCTTTTTCTGCTGGGGAATGTTCAGCAGCAAATTGAGATTATTTGGGTTATTTAATACTGATTCCCCTACAGCCCCAAGAATATGTAGGATACTGTAACTGTTCTTCACTGGAGAAACTCTGATGATTGGGATACTTTATCCTTCACCGCTAGGAGTTTCTAGGTCAGAAGAGCTAACATGAAACGGTGTAAGCGCAAGAAAACTTGTTAGACAGAGCCAACGCTTCTGTCTCCTCGTTGTACAGATGTCACTGGACCACCAAATAACAAAAGCATCATGATGAGTAATTCCAATTCAGGTTTAGATGAATACGTCAAACCATGTAATGCTGGATGAGACGCCTCTATAATTTACAATAGTCAACTAGTGCCTAGCCCATGGCAATACTATCCACAATAATTATATGCTACCGCCAGCTATCTCGAGGATCGGTTTAGGAAGAGAGCAGTTGCTTTGCCCAGGGAAATTTAGATTAGATGTAAAATTGGATTTTTCATAAGGCCTTGTTTTTACCTAGCTACGAATGTTTCCTTAGCACAAGTGAAAACTTTACACATTTTAGCTCAAACTGTACTCTACTAAGCCTCCCACATTTATACCCATCTTCTTGGCAGTCATCCCAAAATATGTTTGGGTTGAAGCATTACACATTACATTTGGTGAAGCTTTAGCATTCCCTGTTGCTCACATCAATCCTTATTTCTGTTTGCACTTGTAATTTACAGTTAATGAAAATTCTAAGTTTACCTTTGTTTTTGTTGGCGTCTGTACAAGAGAACCCTTTAGCCTTTTCAGCCTCGCATCCAAGTGAAAAGCTGGATCCAAAAGGGAAGGTTAAACCTATCTGAGTGCTTTCAGTTTAGACAGAAGCCCTTAGCATGCATGTCAGCGCTGTAACATTACAATTCTGAAGGAACAGCAGAAGAGCCTTGCTCAAGGCTTGACCCGTGCCTGGGCTTGTGAGTGGGCTTGTAAGTAGCAGGTAGAGCAGCTGATCCCAGCGTGAGAACGCCAGATCTCAATGGTTAGTGGCCTTAACCAGTTCCTGCTCCCTTCCAATTCAGGCAAGATTCTGCCTGAAATGAACAGGAATTTGCCTGATTACCAGTGTGGGAACATGGCTAATAACAAACTCGTACTGATGACCTTAACACAGCGTAGGCAATATTGACAAAACAAACCATTCTGGAGTTAGTGCCGTCTTTTCTAACGAGCCTGTTAAAAGTTGACTCACAGATTTTCAGTTCAGGAGATACAATTTGTGTTTACCTACGGTACCACCTATGCACTGAGCTGCGTATGTACGAGGTTATAATGTTAAGCGATGAACTGTAGACAGATGGTAGATGTAGAATTTCTGTACATACACACAATTAGATAATGTACGTGATTTCTATTATGCTTTTTAAGACACTTATTCGAAAGACAGATTTGTGCATTAAAAAATCCCATGCAGCTATCAAATTAATATAAAAGTAAGCTCTAAAATACACCCTTTTCATTTATTTTTGGTGTTCATTATGCATTCTGAATCACTGCTTGTTCAGAAACGTTACCTCTTAAATTAACTAAATATTTTGCAGGTGAGAAACACTGACAAATTTTAAAAAATGTGTAACCAGAATTACAATACGGTTGCATATTTCTGAAAAAAGCAGGTTTCATGAAGGCAAGTCTGACCAAGCCTTCCTGCTTCTGCTTGTAGTGCTATGTACAACCTGTTTTTCACAGGTCATCAACGTGTTGCATTATCAGTAGGAACTCTGATCGCATTTTGGAAGTTCATTTCCTGCTTTCTGGTTCTCCTTGTGTCACTGTTGCAGAGGCTGTGCAGTCTGGGCATGGGAGAAAAGCACTGTTTGCACCTGTTTAAAATCTCCAGTGCTTTGTGTGGTTCCTGGGCAACAGGCAGGAATCCTGAAAAGCTAGGCTGCACTTGCTCGATTGTTGCTGGCAGCTGTGACTTTGAGAGCGCACATAGCAGCTCGTTAGCAGGTTGCTTGTGTTATGTGACATGCACCAAGCATGTCAAACTCCCAGCTGAGCTCGCCGCCTTTGCTGCCTGCAGTCGAGGCTGGGTTGCCTGGGGTTGCAGACTTGGCCAAGGAAAGCGTTTTAGGGATGTAAGGTGAGTTCCTCGTTGGTAAAGGGGCAGGGAGGTGAGGCGAGGAGGTGTGAATCGGTGCTTTCTGATTAGGAGAGGGGAACGGTGGCACATAGGCTCTCTGCTCCAGTGGGTGCTGGTTTCCTCTGGCAATTTTGATCTTTTGGAGTGTATTTGCAATGGTGGAACGCAGAAATGCAGGGGATAAGATGAATTTGAGGGTGAAAGTGTGCACACAGACACATGCATTTGTTATATGTGCATTACAGTGGGGAAATACAAGATTACTTCATTGGATAATTTTAAATTTTATTATGAGCTTTGCTTTCTGGGTCTTGTTTACTTTGAGGGATCAGGATCAAATCAATCCTTACAACCTTGATCTTGGCCTATTTAGGCAGCATCCAAGCAGCAGATGCGGTCCCACTGTTTGACTGGCAAATTCAGACCATTTCATCTTCATATCTACTCAGTTTGTGCCTCTTGGCTCAATAAAGCATCTCTTTGCTCTCATAAAAGGAGTTAGTGTGTGATAAATCTAGTTAAACAAACCACAAAGCTACGGCATCCTTACAGTCTGTTGAAATCTACATGAGATGGGAGCAGATCTGCCATTGTCTTGAGGTCTGTTTACACCCTATGCAGTTTTAACCCAGAAGGAGTGATCTACAGACTGATCTCTTTTCTGCAGCTCCAGAAAATCTCCTTTAGACATGCAGTGCTAATGTTGACAATGGAAGTCATTACCCCAAGATGAAGAAAAAGCAGAAGGAAGTCTGGCTACTGAGAAAATTAGATTAAAAAAAAAAAAAAAAAAAAAAAGTGCTCATCAAGGACCACTTAACGGAAAGATAAAGTAACATATATGTGTGATATATGTGTGTGTGTGTGTATATATATATACACACACACACACATATATGTATGTGTAACGTAACACATATAACTGCTCACTCAGAAAATGCCTGGCCAGTGGTTCACCAGCAACTGGAAAGATTTATTGCAAGGCAGAGAGGCTTCTCATTTGTCCTGCCACAGGTACAGTGAGTAACTGCCCTGGCTAGAGTCAAGGATGCGCTCTTGAGCCTGTCTGCTGGTCTGCATAGGGATGCAATGTGGGCATGGTAGGTTTTCATTTGAACCGTGCTCCAAATGCATGCTTCACTGCTTATCTGCTGTTGTTGTCTTCTTTATCTGAATATAGAAAGCACTGGTTGTAAGGTACTGAGGGTAAATGTGATAAAATTAATAGAAACCAGAGTATGACATAATCACGTACATTCAGCATGAGTCCCTTGATTTATTTTGTGATCAGAGCTTTTTGTTTCCTCATCTAGAAAATTGTGATAATTGGTGTTTATCTCATATTGCTGTACAAAAGCAGTTATGTTGTAAACTTTCTTTTCATGGTCGTCCCCGTGTTTTTCTGTTGTCATTTCCTTTTCTGTCTTCAACTTGGGTTATAATCTGTCTCGCCATAAAGGGCCTTCTCAATTCATCTTCTGACGTTAGTTTGGCTATCAAATCATTGAAGGGAATAAACTGAGATATGTGTGTAGCTCTGCGTGCTGTTTTTGCTGTATTCTGTCATGCAGGCAGGACTGAAAAAACTTGAAAGTTGACATCCCTTTAGTGGGAATAAAAAGTCAGTTTTTGTTCAAGAACAATATACAGGAGTATTATTCTTTAGGAAAGTATTTGTGGTCCCTTTGGTTGGCCTTGTTTAGCACTGTTCTTGATACCGTCTCATCACTGCAGTGAGAAAATTGCAGGTTTCCTCCTTCTCTGCAGGTAATTTGGCAAATTCCTTTTATTATGGCTCCACTGTTTCTAAAATTCAAAAAAATGAGATCTATAGGACTTACTCTGTCAGTTTAGAACATGTTGGCTGGCAATAACAACTGTGCTGCACAGCACACAAGTCAGGGGCTGGATGTTTTTGAAACACATGAGAGTAGGTGTTGCATTTTCTTATGAACTGCTTCATTTTACATAAACTATATAGCGCCAAAAACAACCACTCAAAAGTAAAGTGCAATAGAAAAATGGCATTCAAATGTTAAGGATATGACTTAAAACTCTAGCAGCCAAGTACAATAAAGTTGAGAGTGTTATTCTGTTTATACATCATACTGTTGTCTCAGGTATTCCAGCTGATTCAGTGGAAAGGACAGACCCCAAAAAGAGGATTATGTGAGATGCAAAATGTAGGTACAGGAAGATGGACACAGTAGCTTGAAATTCTGCTGGAAATATGCCTGAGAAGATTCTCTAATTTCTAACTTTTGACCACCATGATTTAATTCATTCTGTTAATTACTCCTACGTTTTTAACATGCCTGGATTCTAACAGTCTGCAAAATAAAATGTCCCCTGTCTCAGAGTGGCATCGTTGCTTTGTTGCTATAGATGATATCTGCATTCATATGCCATGACACATCTTTCACTGCTGCCTCATGAATAGAATTGTAGCAAGATGATGTGCTTCACTGGGAGCCTTGCTACACAAGAACAGCGTGGATTGTTCAGGAAATACCAGACAATCTCCTCTTCCAAGGGCTTCCTGGTGAGACTTGGGGCTAGCAGATGCATCTTGAACCAGTCAGGGTGACAATAGACAAGTCAGAAGTGGCTGCGTTCTAAGCTGAACACAGAAGAGTTACAGTGGCTTTAACTTGGGCTGTGTCCAAACATGATTTTAGAGGGAGGAAGGGAAAGAAAGAAATCTGCCTCTAGGGTTGTGAGCATGGGCAGAACCTCTCCTTTCAGCCTGCAGTCTCTCATCTTGTTGGGTTTTGTTGTTTTTAATGGTGGGGTTTTTGTTGTTTGTTTTGGGAGGGGAGTGAGGGAGAGCTTGTTTCCAACACTGCACCTTCCACATGTCTAGACACTGATATGTA
Source organism: Hirundo rustica (assembly GCF_015227805.2). Classification (NCBI taxonomy): domain Eukaryota; kingdom Metazoa; phylum Chordata; class Aves; order Passeriformes; family Hirundinidae; genus Hirundo; species Hirundo rustica. Next base: position 23,758,761 of record NC_053451.1, on the reverse strand, counting down.
AAGACACTTATAAGGGTAGTGTTCCTTCTGCTCTGTGGTTCCACTGTTGCAGCAGGCAGTGAGTGATACCTGTTGTCATATTTGTGGTCCTTAAGTTTACTCAGAGCCTAGAAAAAATCCACCTCAGCACGTGGATACAATGCTAGCCATCTTTGACTTTTACTTTCTGGCTTGGTTTATTCTGATGCATGTCAGATGGAGGAAGAGGTAAAGGAAGAGAGGCCATAGAAAGAGGAATGTAAAATCATCTAATAAAGCAATATCAATAAATGATCTAAAACTAAAATATTAATTAGAAGATGAACTTTGCTTCCAAACTTCAGAGTCCTCTCATCCTGGGCTTCCCAAGTAGCCACCCTGTTCCATCACTGAGTTTCCTGGCCCATGTTTCAGGGGACGTGCAGCACTAGTTAGCATTGTTACTCCACTCTTCCTTGTGTATAGTTCACAGCTTGGCTATTCTGCCTGGTCACTGGTGGGTCATGTCTTCACGTAGTCCATCAGACACACCTAGCTTCAGTAGCAGTGCTTTAAAAGATTAAACAGTTTACTTCTCAGCACTGAAATTTCACTTCTGGTATAGAATGTGATCATTCTGTTACAGTGCCACTGTCTGGGCAAAATTTACTCCTGTTTGCTGTGTTATTGTTCTCCTGCTCTCTTTTACTCTGCTGCTGATCTGCATTGAAACTTCATAGCAAAAAGGTCTCTTAAGAAACCAGACCCTCAGAAAACAGATTTGCATGGGGTAATTTTCTTCTTCAGTAGCTGAAGGTCACCTTGCCCAGTCTGCTTAACTAAATTGACAATTGTTTGGAGATGGTGAAGCTGACTGCCCTAATTAATACAAGTGGGCCCAGCTGGGGATAGAACTTGAGACCAGTCAGTTGTTATGGGTAAAAAAACCTCCTCCACTGGAGAGCAAGGTACTGAAATGGAGAAGCTGGGGATACCTAAGATTGTGATGTTCCTGTGGTAAGGTTTTGGGGTTGTTTTAGTTTATTTTTAATTGCTGCTTGGATTGTTGTGTAATATGTTGATTGTATGGATTTTTGGATAGGAGGGGCCATGTCTGAGAGAGGGAGGTTACCATAAAGAAAAAGCTTCCTTTCAAATGAAAAGTAGTGAACTGTTACTCCAGCCTTGTAGCTTTTGTTGATCCTGGAATAGTTATTGGTACATTTCATGCTGTGTCAGAATGTGCTAGGTTCATCCAGCAGCTGAAGATGTATGGATTAGCCACCAAGTGAAGAGGTATAAGCGTGAGTGCAGGATTTTGTTACATTTGTGCTGTGTTGTAATTCTGAAATGAAAACTATGACAAAGCTAACAAGGTGCATGAAGGGATGTCTTTTTCTAACAGGAATCTTTCATGGAAATGGTTAAAAAAACCTTGGAAATATTTGAAGGTGTAGTTTTTGTGTAAGGAGGTGGCAGAATATTATGCTCATCTAACAAACACCTATCATTTCATTGCTATTTACTCTGCTCCTTGATCATCCCTCTCCATTTCTGATCTACCTTTATGTCGGTAGCTGTCACTGAAGGCTTCTACTTGCTCCCTTGCATCTGACAAAGATTCTAAACAGGGCAGATTCTAGTTGTTGACTTTGAGAATAGATTTTAGCCCAATTTACATAGATAAGATTTGGCGTGATATCCCATCCCGAGTGTCTGTTCAGTGAAAAACATGCAGCTATCTGTGCCTCTGTCATTTTGTTTGCCAGCAACCTGGCAAGAAAAACTCTTATCAAGTCCTGACCTGGCTGGTGGCTATTTGATGGCATAGGAAAAGAGGAAATAAATAGCAGTTGAAGTAGTCCAAAATACATTAATTAGGTAAGGATTTAGACTAACATCCTGCATTTCCCTGTCACCTTCAAGAATGCCATTGAATTGTACTTCTGACCACCACACCTTTTCTGTACCTGTGAGCTAAAGGCATTGCCCTTGAGGAGAAGGACTTTCCCAACCCTGGCAATATCACAGTTAAAGGTATGGGAACAGGTCAGCCAGTGCTGTTGTGGTCCTGTAGCCACAAGACAATCCATCTTCCCCTTCATAAAAATCTGGCTGCAGTATTATTGTGTGCAACCCATGCTGATTCTAAAAGCACTATGAATTGTATACGTCTTGCACATCAGTTTCAGTGTCTTAAAAAATGAAGAGGGTTTTTTGTTGGTTTTTTTTTTTTTCCTTTTTCCCCTTCCTTTGAAGTTTTAAAGCAGAACTTGCTGGTGACCCACTTTTGCTAAGAGTTCTCTTAACTAACCCCTGTACTCACTTATACATTTTTTTCCTCTTCCACCCACTGTCTGTCTAGCCTGGTTTAAAATTTTTATATATGTACTTTTAAAAAATTGATTAGTTGGAGAGCTGCCCGTTCTTCTGCGCTGTATAATAAGGATTTAAAAACTGCACACTGAATTCTGTATAGTGTAATTAAAACTGACCCAGATTTGGACCTGAGAACACCAGGACTTAGCCAAACTTGCCATGAGCTGAGTTCTGATGGCAGATGGAAGCTAATGAGGACACACTACACTCCAGAATTTCCCAGCTGCTTGGCCCCTTTTTGTACAAACAAGGTTTGGAGTGAAGTCCCAATCCCAAGAGCATGTTCAAGCAAATGTACTGCACCCAGTGTTTTGGGAAACAAGGCAGTGCTGTTGGACAGCTTCAGGAAAATTTTGAGGAATTATTTCTAATGGGCTTTTACTCTGTATCCCAGTGTCATGAATACGCTGTCTTCCATCTTGTCCTAGCCTGAGTGTGATCATATGGCTCAGACCCTGTATAAATGCCCTCCTCCCATTTCAGTTGGGATGGCTTCCACTTTCAATTAATGGAGTGTTAAGATCCCAACAAAGTGGGTCTCCCTTCAACTTGTGGTTCCCTTCAGTGGATTCAATGTCCTGGGACTATTCAGGCAGATGTAATTGAATCAGTTTGAAGCAGCTGTAGCTGGCATGTGGTCTCTCAGATTGCTAGCACCTGCTTGGTTGGGGTTTTTTTGTTGTTTGTAACTCACTAGAGTGAAAATAGTGCCAAAACCAGCATTGGTCTTGGAGCTGATAAAGCACTCCAGCTCCTATATCCCTTTCCCCTTCTAGCCCAGCCACCTCATTACTGGTGCCTGCAATAATGTTGGTAGTGAGCAGAAACAGGTTTATGCTTCCCCTCCAACTGCCTCCCTCCCCTTCGAGCCAATGCACTGCCAACACCGACTCTCTTCTTCATAAGCAGTAAGATTTAATCGTGCTCAGGTGTGCAGAGCGTCTGTGCCCTCCTCAGAAAATTGGGCAGCCCATGGTTTGCTGTGTCTGATGCAGGCAGCACCAAATTTATCTGCTGCTCTAACAGTCTCACTGCTGGCACGGCAAAGTTACTGTTCTTCGTGTGTAACAGATGACCAAGGAGTCCTGGGAGGTTCTGTTCAATGCTTCTGCTCCCTTCCTCTGGTGTAGTGTACATAGATTTTGGTTACTGTGTTCCTACTACAGTCAAACTTTTAATATGGTAAGATTTCAGAAGGGACCTTGAGCCTTGAGTCACTTGGTTGCCTCTCTGTATCCTGTGATTTACTGTAATCAAAGTTCAAATTAAACACAGTAGTGCACTTGGCCAAATACAGTAGCAAAGCACAGTGGTGTGGTTTTCAATGTAATATTACAAGATGGCATATTGCAACGTTGCTTTTTTTTTTTTTTAATACATCCCTCCACTGACTTCCCCTTAGTTTGTGCATAAAGTTTATGTGCCTCCCTTTTATTTTGTCCCTCCGTGCCCCAGAGATAAAGGTTGTATCTGGATTTTTAGTTCCAGACATTTTCATCGTTGGTATTAGCCCTGCACCTCATTTCTTGCTCTTGTGCGTGCTCTCTCTCTCTCTCACCATTTTTGGGGTATTACCACTTATTTCTAGGGTTGAGAGGGTCTTTTCCTTGGCTGATGTATGGGACTTGGTTGCCTCATGCAATAGCTTTAAAAATTGCTATTTTGGTTAATTAAAAGTCAGTTCCTCAAAGTGTTTCAGGCTCTGAAATGGTCTTTTTCCTCTATATCTTGCATTCATATCACATTGTGAAAGGTTTTGATTTGTCTGTAGATATTTGGGATGTAGGCAAAGTCTCTCCTCCCATGGAGTATTCCATCTCTGCTCCAGCACGTGTTAATCCACAGCTCTCTGGGGTTTGTTGAACTCAGGCATTTCATTTGAAGGGTATCACTGAAGGCAACTTCTCTGAGGTTCAAAATACAATTTCAATTCAGTGGAAGTTAAATGCCAGTTTAAACATATAGAATTAATTGGGTTTGGGTTTCTTGCAGTATACAGGAGATGTTTCCCTTTATTTATTTGTTTTTACAGTACAAAATACTCCCGGTTTTACCTTTTAATTTGCATTGTGTGCTTAGATACCCTGATAAACTACCTTGTATAACTTGTAATTGTAAAAGTGGTGCAGCTAAACATTTTAATAGTTGTCTGATGGAACTACAAAGGAAAAAAGAAAAATGGAATTCTAATCAAGACAGAATTGTTTTTACTATTCCACCGCTTGATTTTTCTCTTGTCCTGTTGTGATTTGTAGTGTTTTGTTTGTTTGTGGACTTACTTTGTTTTCTTCCAATCTACACTCTGTCTTTCCTACTCCCTTTTGCTTAGTCTCAAAATGTCTACCGATAAAAACATCCATTTGTAATGATAGCTTTTGCTACTCTTTGTAGTCTGGAAGGGTTGCAGCTGCAGATACGATCTACTGAATAAAATGTCAGCCAGCAGTTCTAAGAGGGGAAGCTACCAAGGCTTAAGTTAAGAAATAGCCGAGGACTGTGGCTCTCAATTTTTAGAGATACTATTTAAAAATATTTTTGCTGTAAGCCAGACTTTTTGTGAATTAAATAATGGAGAGTAAATATGGAGTATTTTATCTTATTCAGATGTATTGAGTACCTAGCATCCTTTGATGAGATTAGTAGGATTATGGAAGGGAAACTGTTCTCGAGACCACAATGAATATAGCACCCATGGATATCTAAACAAATAGCAACAGCAAATTAGAAAATGTTGTGTGTATGCAAAAATAGTTGGGGATGTGGGGGGAAACAAGTGAAGAGTAGGAAGTATGCAGGTGTCTATCTTAGGATTTCTTAGTGCCATTTGTAGCCAGCCAGAACAGGAAAGCATCTGCCACTCTTATGGTTGTCTTGAAAATAAATATAGTTTTGGGTCAGCAGCAAGTGCTAGCTGATATATTTTATTTCTAGAGTGCTTTTTTTCCATGTACTAAAGTTTACTTTAGAAATGCAAGCATTAAATAATTGTGAATTCTACAGTAAGTACAAGAGGTAGTAGAGGACCAGTGGGATTTATGTTCTCAAGAAGCCTATCTGGCATGAGAGAAGAGAAAAATATATAGATGTTCTTTTCAGTCTGCTAACATCCTGACGATGAGTTGCAAATGGAGTGGTGTTTATTGTGCTGAACCATGCTTTTTGTACATTTAATTTGAAGGTGTCCTTCAGAGACTGTACCTCTCTTACTTGGATACGGATAACTGATCGATTTTTATGTGAAGCATGCTAGCTTTTTGTGCCTGTGTAGTACAGCACTTTTCAAACTAAGATATGCTAGTAACTAACACAGGAGGGTGACAGAAAGGACAACAAAGGAAGTTAATAAATTGATAATGAAGTGGGATTATAGAGGATTGAGCATGGATATTAGAACCATTTCAAACATACTTTTTAATCACTACCTCTCTACTCTGATTCTGTCTGCTGGCACCACCCTGAAATGTATTGTTGGGTATTTGGTAAAAGACCACTTGACTTGTCACTTACTGGCAAGCATGTCCACATCCTTGGCAGGGGTCAAGAGGTTAAATGAGTGACCGGCAAGATTCTTCTGTTTGCCATGCAGTCGGCCTCTCTAGAAGAGCCTTTACTTATTTAAGTTGACCAAAATATTTGGAAAACTTGCAATATGGCATCTGATCTACAAAAAAAATCTTTTATTGTCTGGGCTTTGCCTTCCTTCACTGCATCGTAAACATACAAAGTTAAGAAATTGGTGACCAATTTAACACTAAAGTGAATATAAAAAGATACCGTATTGTACTTCTAACTAACAAATAAAACTGTGTAAGTGAATCAAACTGATGCAAAGTACAGAGGAGGAGATGTTAACAAAATGAAATGGGCTCTAAATCTGAGAGCATTTTCAACAAGAAATCCCCACCCAATTCTTTCTGTTACGTTGATCAGGCAGTTTCTTGAAAGAAGTATGAGCTGTCTCATACATACTTAGAACATATAACTCACGTTTACTTCCCAAAGCTTCATTTCTGCTTTTCCCAAAATTCTGCGCTTGACAACTGGACAGAAGGCTACGCTGAATTAAATTTTATTGTTCTGGTGTTCTCCATCCATTTGCAATGCACATAATCAGGAATTCAGCTATGTCCCGAGGAACCCGTTTAACCTAATGAGAGCAAATGGCAATGGGTGTTCCTTACCCGAGACAGCAGTGCCAACATTTCTGCTTAATTGGGACATATTTGGCTGGTTCCAGTGCTTCAAGTGGTTTTTAAACAGGTGTTTAATGGGTGTGGGATTCTGAACTCTGCCCTTTTGATACAGCAGTTGCCAAATAAAGATTAGCAGAAATAAAAAGATCTAATACAGAATAATAATTTTTGTCTTTGTATATTTATTCAGCATAATTTTTACTTCAAGTCGCAGGCGGGTGGGGAGGTGTTTCTTCTCATAATTGAGAAAGTCCATTAAATAGAACAACAGGATGTCTAGCAGGGTGTCCTAATTAAAATTACCCTGTAATTTGAACAAAACATTCATTTGTATGTAGCTAAGGTTGACCTAAACCCCATCTAAATCAGGAAAAATTATTATACAATTTTTTTTCTGCTGAAAATGAAACTTAACATTCTGCCAGCAAACAGCATGGTTCTGTTATTATACAGTATTCAAGAGTAAGGATTTTTTTTCTTCAGTGTTAGAAAAATAATGTTTTGAGCAAATTTAAAAGAGGTTTTGCTCCTACCTCTCCCCTTTGATAGCATTCATTCATGGTTGCATTTCTGTGGTATTTGAAAGCACAGAGACAATTTTGTTCTGTGCATACTGTAAGCCCATCTGAAGCCTTTGGTCGTGGCCAGTGTACTGGTGAACTAATAAGCAACTGAGATAGCAGCTGCTTAGCAGGACTGATTGGCTCGGGCTTGACTTTGCTCTCTGCAACTCCACAGTTTCTGACTGGCTTGGAGTGCAAGCCGGGTAATTTTGTTATCTGGGGGCGTGTGGGCCTGCATACATAATCCAGGCTGTCTACACAACTGAGGAGATTGTACGCTCCGTGTAAAAATGACCTACTCATGCTCTAGCTGTCATGCTTTAAAGTGCTGCTGAGGCAAATTGTATTTAATATAATTTATCAAATCAAAGCGAATGTTTGAACGAACTAACTTCAGAAATATCGTTTGTATTTAAAAACAAACTCACGGTATCTTTAACTGGACAGAGCCGCACAAACTGCGGCTTGTGGATGTTGTTTCCAGGACACAAGGTGGTGGAAATTTATTTATTTATTTGTGCCCACTTTCTGGGCAGGTTGGGAACGGGGAGGATTTCCAAAAATGCTCAAAACTGATTTGAATATGCTGCTGATGAATTCAGCTTGGACTTTGTCGCCATTATTTGAGTGGAAAGAGAATCACACCCTTGTTCCTTTAGATAATCGCACCCATATGTATAAAAAGTAGAACTTAATAAATGCCAATTCTTAATTTAGTGCAATAGGAGTTCCTTCTAATGAATTATTTTTCTGCTTAAACCAGCTTTTACATTTTCATCTCTCAGCTTCAGTGGAGTATATAACAATAAAAGAAAGGAAAGGGAAAAATCTGATGAATGATTTGCTTAACCTACTTTAAGCTCCAAGAAGAATTGTTAGAAGGTGAAATTTGAGGCTGGTGTTGTGGTAATACACTTTTCAACTGATTGAGAGCACTCGAATAAAAAGTATTCAAATGTTGGCATAATTTAAAATTTTAGATTCCTGTCATTGTTTTAAAGACAGTAAAAACTGATGTGGGCACCCCTTGTAATGTGGGGAGAGTGAAATTAATTCAATCAAGCAGCTTTTGGCCAAGGTATTTTATATGTGTGTCTGCACATACGTGTTATCATGTGGATATTTAAGTATGCATGCTTTGCAATGGACAGCTTTTCTGCAGAGAAATGTGTTCAGTGATACCACAGGAAGGAAATATGCACCAGTGGGTTGTACTGGTAACTGTACCTTAAAGGCAGTTGAAGGAAAATGGGAAGCCTCTGTTGGGAAAACTAGCCAAGTCTCTTGTCTAGGGCTTGCCTAACTGGAGTATGTATAGGTTTGTGTAACAACCTGTACAGCTGCCCCTGGTTGACAGAATAACTGTAACCATCCTGAGAGTGTGTAGAGGACTGGAATGATAAATAGTAGTTGTGTGGATGCCATTGCTTCACATATGCTGGAAAGGATTGTTTTGTTATTGCTGAACAAAAACAGTCACTAATTCTTATCCCTGCCCTTGAGGCCTGGTTGTAACTTGGCAATACAAATTCTAACTGCAGTAGTGAAAAGGTGGGTGTTGGTTGTTGAGCTGATTAAAACAGGTGAAGATCAGGTGTCAGCACTGATTCTTTCCCTCACTTACTTTAGTTTCCAAAGATGTTGAATCACCTGTGGGTCCTGAGTGGCTCTAGTGAAGCTTTTCCTTAGCGATTCCTTCTCCTGAAGATATTGTGGGTGGCGGTGTCAGATGATACCTTATCACCAAAGGATCTCCATTGTAGGATGTAAAATATCCCAATTCCCTGGATCAGGGAAGCAAAAGGAAGGGAACTTCAGTGTCTTCTGTATTCAGCTGAAATACAGATACCCATCCTGCACAGCTGTCTGGACAGAGTGGCTTTAGAACTACTGAGGGTTGCAAGGTTAGTTTCTAGTCAGGATGAAATTGATGTTTCTTCTCTGGAAAGCAGCAAAAGAGATGTGTGGTACGGTAACTGTAGAGATGTAAAGGAAAATTCCTGATCTTTATCTCCAGGTGTATTTTCTGAAGTCCTTGAAAGATTTTTCAGGAGCTTCACCATGTTCTGGTAACAGTTGTTCTTAATCACAACCTTTATCATTTGCCTTTGGCAAGAATGCTCAATTCTTTCCATTTGAATGTGGGACCTTGCCTTATTGCCTCAGGGAAGTGTTACTGTAATGCATGTCACTTGAGGCTAATTTAACCTGCCACTTGGAAAATGCCCTCGGTGCAGATTGTAGCAGTGCACCGTTATCTCAAGCTATTTTTCATCAGAGGCAGACTGCATCTGTTCTGTATGATCTGTGTAGCCCAATGGTTTATCTTAGGTTAGCACGTGAGGTGGGGTCTTTTTTTACCTATAAAGCTGAGATTGCTTCAGCTTCCAGCTGTGTGCTAAGAGTCTTTCTCTCCTGTTGTACCAAAGCAGCCCTAGACATCACAAGGTGTAAGTCCACAGCTAAACTAATCAGTGTTGATGCTGCTCTGTTGCCTTTCCTCCACTTGAGTAGTTCTCCTTCCTCCCTAGCTCTAACCTCCAAGTTTCCTGCCTGGATCTTGAGCTGCAGTGAGAGTTTGATGTGGCTAAAAACACATGGGAAAGAAGCCTTCATTCAGCTGAAAGCTCCCTGAACCAGGTACTTACGCAGTCCTGGCTCTAGGATGGATCTGGGGACATGTGATAGGGAGAGGGAAGGGTGGGTTTGTTGGCAGCTCCAATTAAAATCAGCTTACATCATAACACAGCCGTGCTTGTAAGGTTCTGAAAATGATAACCCAGTGGTTTCAGCAAGATACAGCTGTGAGCATAGGATATGATAATCAGGGGAACTGTGGCTTTGGAATTTCCTTCCTCCACTGTTTTCTAATGCATCATTTTGGTACGCATCGGAAATGCTGAAGATCACACACCTCAACCTTTCCACCCTTGAAAAGGGAAAATGATATGAAGGCTTGATTAATTTCTTTTATGATGTTTGGTTGCTGTATGTCGCTAGAAGCAGATCAGGCAGAGGGGAAAATAAAGAAAACATTTTTGTAAGCAGTAGGGAATTTTCCCCTTTGAAAAAGAGCTAAAACTTCATTAACATTTCAGCCAGCTTTAAATTAAAATTTGCATCTGAAAATAATCTATAATGTGTTTTGAGTGCCAGTGAGTCACATCAGGGCAGTATCAGCACAAGTTTCTTTTGTGTACGGCTTGTGATGTGGCTCCTGTACCATCAATCACAGCGCTACTGTGCCACTCGTGCTGGGGTGAGGTTGCCCATGGAATTAACACTTGGCCTGGTGCTGACCACAAAGCTGGTGTGCCCCAGGCCACATGGCTGGCTGGGGCAATCTGAACGGAGCAGGTGACTGCTGTGTCCTGAATTCTACACCTGCTTTGTGTGCAGGCTAACATGGCCTGGCCCTATTCCATTCCATTGCAATAGGTCTGTTTATGCCAGAAGAGGTTTCTCTTGTAACATTTCTGTAGGACAGGCTTTTTGAACATGCCACCAGAGTGACTGGGTCATCTTTCACCCATCCCTATGCCCCTGAATGGTGATACTTTAATTTTTCTGCCCCACTGAGCACAAGTCATTGACTTTGATGTTGGGAAGAGGAGAGCTCAGAAGTGAGGCTAGCACCTCTGCTGTGCTGGTAGGACAAATGGGAAGACTGCTGTGTATCCCTAGGTTCTGCATATATGAGAGGATGTAGGCATCTGCAGCATGCAGCCTGAAATGTTTTTTTTCCTGCAAGGTTTTTATGTCAAATCTACATGGATTAAATTTGTAGCTGTCCTGAGCAGTTGATACCCCAGCTGCAGAGCATTTGGAGAAAAACACTTTGCTGATTGTATCGTGCTTTTGGTAGGGCATGTGTTGGAGTTCCTGACAACTATTTCTAAAGGGTTTTCCTTCATACAAGGTCTTAAAAGATAATTTTCTCCTCTTTTTTTTCCACTGTCTCCTCAGGGAACTAGAGGGCTTGACGCATCCTTTACATCCTGCATTTACTCTGACCACAGTCCCTCCCTGTTCTCACAAGCAGAGCTCAGCCCTGCTTCCCTTCCTGTTGATTCCCAGTCAGCTACATGGTAAGTTTTCATTATCTCTAGACTTGTTGCCACGAGGTAAAACTGGCAGACTCTCTCTAAAATCCATTAGCACTGGGCATTGAGGGCAGAGCACTTCATGCCCATCAGAGATCATTCAGTTGTATTCCAGGCTGACTGCAAGGAAAGGAAGATAGTATTGAATTAGCATTGGAGCTGAACTTTCAGCATAGATTGCTATAGGAATAAAATATGAAGTAAAATATGTGACAGAATTAAATCCATCAGTTCTAATAAAAGAAACAGAAGAAAGCAAAGAAATATTGGACCCTTAAATCCCATTAACCAGGCCAGAGAGAGAATGCGTTAAAAGGAAGCTGCACTGTATCTTTTTTCATTGTTTGATGAAATAATCTTTTTCACCCTTTAAGTAGTGTGTTTAAAACTCCTAGTATTTCTGAAACAAAGAGAATATACAGCCACCGAGCTAGCTGGTTTTTATACCTTCCTTTCTGAGTATTGTCCTTCGGTGCAATACAGAGCCATTTCTTTGTTCTCACAAGCTAGCAGTTAAATTGTATGTAAATGTATGCAAATTAGATGCTGTCTAATAAAGAGAGTCATTAGATGGAAGAAATATTTAGTTTAGGGGGAAAAAAGAGAAGAAAGCAGGTGTATTTTGCAATAGAAAAATGTAAAATTGCAAAAGCCCCTCAAACTTTGGGTGAAGGCTTTTTATAAAGCCATTAAAATATTTTCTAAAAGGCTTTCTCTATTCTTGGTCATATTTTCCGTGTGGTTTTTCATGTATGTGCACTTCTGTGTTCCTAAAACTCACTGACTGTGCCATACATACAGACATGTAAGTATTGTATTCATAAGTATTTTATTTCTTTAAATCATGTAGCTATGAATTTACACACATGTACCTTGTACTAGGGTGTGTTTTTCTGCTGAATAGATAAGAGGTGGAATTCATGTGGTAAATTTTATTTTCATAGATTGATTTATTCATTGTATGCTCTGACTGGATACCCTTTCTCACTAAATCATCTTCCTCCATTTTATCAACCATCTCCTCAACAATTTTAAAGCTTTATTTTCTTCCCCCCACTTTATTTATTCACCAGATCTCAGTGCCAGATGCATTTCCATTCTTTCACTTGCATTTTCTGCCAAGTTATCCCTTTTGAGGTATGGACCTGATTTAAGCCTGAAGCAGCACTGACCTTTCTAAACATGAAGTTGCAGCTTTACTGTCAGGTGTCATAACACCAAAATAATCGGTATGTGAAGCTTTGTGTCATCCAAAACTGGAGATTCCACACCCATGGATGGAGCATTTGTATCCATCAAGGTTCTGAAAGATTTAAAATAGATTGACTTTATTTTCTTTCCACTTCTACAGAGATGAAATTTGAGACTTTTCTCTCTCTAGCTTTTCAATTTCTACTCCTGTTCTTTCAACACTGCTGTTTGAGTGGACCAGTATACAAAGGTTATATGGCTCAACTATCTTGAAGTCTTTTCCTGTATTTTGTTTCTGATGGTCAGTTAGCATGGTTTCAGGCAGAGACAATAGCTGTATGTCAATTTGCCTATATTTTTCTGTTGCAGTTTTGCAAGTCTGGAAGTCTAAAGGCATGTATATGTGTATAAAATATATGTATATAAAAATAATGTTGTTTAAATATTTACATATAAAGCCAAAGGATTGGCTTTCTTCCCAGAATTACTGCAACTACCTTCCCCAGGAACATTTGGACTTGAGAAATCTCTTCAGCAACACTTTTTTACTGAAACTAAACAACTTGTGAAGTGAGTAACTAGCTCTGCACCCTTTGTCGTTCATATGGGTTCTTTAGCTTAGGATGATGCAGGGACCTCTCTGCACGGGTAGTTTGTCTCCACTCCAGCCATTTATGGATAGATTATCTTTTATTGCCATTTCCACCCCTCAGTTTCTCATTGGCTTATTTTATGAGAGAGGTCTTACAAGGGAAGCTTGGACAGAGTGGGAGTATTTTTGCCACAGTTCTAGGACAGGTCCACGCTGTGTGCTGCATCTGAGCAGTGTGTGCAGTCTGGGCACTGCATTCCTTCCTGGACAGCTTATGAGCGGTCAGAGTGATCACTTGGAGCAAGCTGACCCCCAGCTGCCCAGAGTCCCTGGTAAGAAACCACCCTGGCTGAGCAGTCAGCAGAGAAGCCGTAACGTGTCTTGTACCCAGGGTGGAATGTAGGCAGCGTGATTGTGAGGGCACAGTGGAGGTTTGGCAGTGAACATTCCAGGTACTCGTAAAGGCATTATAGAACATGTAAGGTGAAGATTGTGAGGAACACAAGGAAATCTCAGCTGTAATATAAGGATGCTGGAGAGAGATGAGGTTAAAAATGAGGAGTAACATGGGATATTCTGGTGACCAGGAGGGATGAGGCCACGTTAGCAAGCAGGAGATGGTGATGGTTTACTGACTCACTTGGAGAACCACTCTTCTAGGCTGTCTGGCATTGAATGTCCAGAGTCATTAGTGATGCAGGTATTTAACATGGATGTTTACACAAAATTTGCAGTCTAGGTAGGCATTCTTCAGGTTTTGGGAGGTGGCGGTTAATCCTGAAACCCTGTTGGGGAGATTTACACTGGACATGGGACAGGCTAGCAAACAAAGTACCTTCTGTCTCTCAAGTTCTTGATCAGGTTGCAAAAAATACGTGTAGATGAGTGATACTCAAGTGGAGGAAGAGTGATGTAGGCTTAGAGGCCTGGAAGAGTTGTTCAGGGCAGGAGAGAATTCAGTGCCTACCACTTTTGAGGATATACATCTCAACAGTAATAGAGCTTTCCTACTCTTGAAGTTCATTGCAAGCTTATATATGCATTAAAAGATGTGAGACTTCTGTGTCCTGTGATGATGAATCCAACAGCAGTACTCTAGACAGATATGGGAACCAAACTCCAGGTGCATCAGACCAGGCATCCATCCTGTTAATGTCTTCAGCTTCAGCAGTGAAGGCACAAGAAATCCTAAGCTGTAATAGTGGAACAACTAATTTTTTTCACTAGTGATCTTGATAGCAAATGCGAATTTTTAAAGCTGTACCTCTCAGGAGCTTGTGCATCTTTAAAGAAATAGTTTTAAGAAATAAAATATGCCGCACTAAACTAATCCTAGAGCTAACAAACAGGCATTGGGACTAGCAGCTTTTGCTATTACCTACTGCTTATTATTGTTATTATTATTATTTCTTTTTAATTATGCAAAGTGCTAATCAGTTTGATTATGCACAGTGCTAATCAGGTTAATTATGCAAAGTGCTAATCAGTTATTCTCTAAGCACACGAGGAGAGCAGAGGTGCTGGCAGTGAATAGTGGTTCTAGATGGGGGTAGTCACGGCAGTCATTCCTTATTAAAAGAGGAGTAGGTGAGATGATAGGGGTTTTTGCTTCCATTAAAAAGTAAATTGAAAAATAATAATAAAAAAAAGAAAGCCGTGAGGGGGGTAGTTCTGGTGGGGTAATTCTTCTTTCACAGCAAGGCAGACTTTTTTTCCAACTCAGCTCAAGCTGTTGGATAATTTCTGTAGGACTTGGAGTGCACTGGTTTGGGCAAATGTATTGCAGGGGAGTCTTTTAATGGCAAGGTGTGCCCACTTAATAGGTCGGGGTGCATAACTAGAAAAATCACAAATTAAGTGAGTTTGGTCAATCTAACAGAGTCACTTTTTAAGCACTGGTAGGTGGGATAGTGATAACATAACATGGATGGCAGTAGTTCATGGGTTATTATGGCTGAAGATCCTCTATGTGCATACAAAATATGTTTCTTTCAGTGTAATGCCTTTAAAAGCTGTAGGAATGCAGGGTGCCTTATCAGTGGAACATACGTGTTAGGTTGTGTTTTTCCTTCCCCTTTAGCGCTAAATTAAAAACTAGAATTTTGTATTCCTGTGAAACAAGCTCTGTTTTCACTAAGCTGTGTTCTCCTGACAATTACAGACAATTCGGTGTGTCTCTCTTACTGTGCTCAGTGTCTAATAGCTAACCAGTATTCCTTATTTGATTATGTTTCAGTGTCGGTGTGGGATGCATAGGCATTACTTTTTTCAGTTGGTAATGGAGATGGCATTCTCAGAGCAGAAAGTTACTTGCTCCTAAAAGTCCTGGGTAAAGGATCTTAAGAGATTTTTGAAGTCATTAAAACAAAAGACTGCTTCATACAGGGTCATCAGTACTAGAAGGTTACTGCACCACCAATGCAAGAGAAATTTTCCTTGAAAAATTAAGCATTGAAGGTACTAACTTATGGGGAGTCATGACAAATTTTAAAGTGTATTTAGGGTAGGAAGTAAAGCAAAGTATCACTAATATATATGGCTTAAACCAGACCCTGAAAATTAATAATACTGCCTTCTTGGCTTTGTGACTGCCCCACATGACACTGATTCTTAAAACAAGTTTACTGTGGTCGCAGATGTTCATCTGTTCTTATAAATTGTTTCTGGTGTTAGAAATCTAGACAAATCAATGATCCAGCATCAAGTCTAGTGCCTTAGATCTGGAGGAGGTGGTGCCAATAAACTTGAGAGGGGGGGAAACACCAGACACCAGTGTCCTGAGACTCTGCATGCTTTGCTGTCTAAGCACCCGCATCTTTTAAAGTGGGAGTCAAATCCTGAGAAAACAAAACTCAGTTATTTTCGTTTTCCTGTGGATATTTCCCTATAGTATCTAAATGCTTCTGTAGAGTCAGAAGACCCTTGAAAGGCCAATAGCATAAACTCAACACTGTAGTATTTGCATCTTAGAAATATAAATCTACCTCAGACGTAATTGTAACTTCTGTGGAATTTCAGCTTCTCAGATGGCTGTCCTTCTGATGAATTGGGGAACTAGAAAGGCAAAACTCACTTTATGCTCCTAATCCTACTGCTGTCTTTGTAACCCTGCTAAATTGCCTTACCTTGCTCTGCCTCAGTTTATCTTGATGGCAAAGTATGAGTAATGACACAGACCTAATGCAGTGGAGGTGATTTGTGAGGCGAGCGTATCGTTTGCAAAGGACTTCGATATCTCTGAAAAAGAGGGGTTATAGAAGTCCTGTGTACTACAGGGAGTTGTATTATTAAGAACCATCAACAAATCTCATTATGTTTTTTTTAAGTTAGTGCAAGATGGCACCAAAATAGTTTGTGTATTCCTAAAGAGTGAAATAGGTGGATTGAGAAAACAGTTGCCTTGACATGAAGCTAATGAGTTAGCAACAAATGAGGAAACCCCTAAAAGGAAATCTGTGCCTCCTGTGCTTGAAGTGTGCCCTGAGTGCGCAGGGAAGTCATTTGCTTGTATGGCAGAAAGTCATTGCTTCAAAACTCCTTTTGCATTTTCTTGAGGACCTGGTGTTCAGAGGTGCGGGCTAACTGCTCCTCAGCCCAGTAGGAGCTGAGTCTGCTCATTGGCATTCACACAACTGGGAGCTGGTGGAGAATTAATAACAGTAAGATTTTCAACGTTCAGCCTGACCTTTTAAAGTTACTGACCTGCGTTCAGGTTGCAAATACACAGCAATTTTCTCTTGAGCTGCAAAGATTCTAAATGTTATATCACTAACTCAATCAGACCAGCAGCCCTTCTCCTCTCTGTTCCCTTGTGCCCAGCTGCCATGACTGGAGTAAAGGAACAAAAAACCTATCTAAACATAGCCGTATCTTACTGTGGCACCAGTACTTGGAAGAAGCCCCAGTGCCATAAACTAACACAAAGTGACACATTGTTTAAGAAGTTGTTTCGAATGTCTTCTCCCATTGATCTTCTTTAAGGGAGATAAATAAACACTGTGTGTGGTGCAGCCAGGCTGAGTATTTTCGCTGCTACAAATGTTTATACATTCTCTGGTGGTTGTTTGTAATGCTGTTTATTGACTGGAAATTCCAGACCTGTATGTTTGTGATGTATACATTTACAGGAGTGGTGCAGTTTGGGGAGCGCAGTCAGGGCAGTGCCTCTTACAAACACTGCCAGGTGAATAGTGGGTGGTTTGTTGTTTTTTTTTTTTTTCTCCTCCTTCCATAGCAGTGAATTTGTCTTTGTGCTGCCAATGAAAGAGAGGGCTGTGGGGGCAGGAACTTAAGTAAAGCAGGACCTTCAGGTCCATGAGGAAAGCCATATAGGATTTGTCTGGTAGGAGCAAGTTACTTTAGCTTTTCATCTAATTAACAAATAACTCAATTGCGCTGTCAGTTTGTTCAGTGGTGATGAGGATGATGTATGTTTTCTCTCAGGAGGAAGTGACTGAAGTTGTTACAGATGACAAAATTCCTGTTGGCTGAGACCGCTCCTGTTTCACAGTTCCCTCCCCTGTCTTGGGAAATTACCTTCCCTTTCTCACTTATTATTATCAGCATCTTAATCCCCAGGGCAGTGGGATTGTGTAGAAGATTTGGGGAATGATGCAGGCAACTTTCTTCCACTAAACTGAATGAACATAGCTTCCTGAACATAATGTATGTGTGGGAAGAGTTCAGCTTAATCAGTCACCATTCTCCTATAAGGTGGAATTTCCCTTGAACCCATGCTTCTGTTGTGTTTGTGTAAGTTAAAATTACATGTTTTGGATGTTCCAGCTTGCCTTGCACTTTCCTTTCTGCTCGCTCATGCACCTTATCTGTATTTGTTAGACACAGGTTTCACTACCTTGCAGTTACCATCACAGAAACCACTCTCATTTCAGTATAAGCTTTATTGACATGTAACAAATTTTAATTAGTTTTAGTAGCTTTAAACATAAGTTTTGGGAGAGCTGCTTCTGCCTCAGGTTGGCTGTTTAATCTGCTGCTAGAAGAAAACATTTGGGTTTGCCCATACTAAAAATATTCCGATAACGTCAAAGAGTTCTTGTCTCTTCATGGTTTGGAATGAAATCAACTGAATGACCTTTGTGGCAGGGAAGTATTTTTTTTATTCTACTCCATGCTTGTGCATCTCACCACCCTGACAACAGCTGTTCCATGAAAATAAGAAGGACCTACTGCAATTATGAACTTCTTAATGAAGCCTTTCAAAAGGCAGAGGTCTGTCTGGTGGTCCTGCAGGTTGCCATACTGTTGAGGACCACAAAGCACTGACATGTTGGTACGTAGCAGATGCTCTTTTTCACTTGGCTATTTGGAAATTCAGGGAATTAAATGCATGGGGGAAGCGGGGGCGGGGGGGGGGAGGTGGGGGGAAGAGGGAAATAATATTTCATTTACCTGAAGTCAAACCTGTAAACAGTAGAACTGAAGTTGACAGAGCAACCTTAATTCAACTTCCCTGTGCTTTTCCAGTTTTTATGTGATCACATGCTGGATTTGGTGGGAACCAGTCTTCTCATAAAACACCTGATGGACCTGGTCTGTGGTGGAATAGAGATTCTTTAGTTAGAGGCTGTTTTCTTTAGGGCCAGTTGCCTCACTTACTGCGAACACTGGAAATTGTTTAGTATATGAGGCAGAACACAGCAGAAAACAAAAAGGTGCTTTTATTCTCAAGATTACAGTGAGAGCATGCATGTGCTTATAGCAAAAAATGTTCTTGAACTGAGTTGCTTGTAAAATCAGACATCTTTAGGTGGGTTGCAAAGCAAGGTAGTATTTCTGCTTTCTCTTAGCAATTCACTTACTTGTTTTAACTCTTCACTATTTCTGCCTTTTAAAAATTCTGTTTGATTTCCTTTAAAGCAAAAAATAGTCAATACCAGTAGTAGCAGCCTACCCTGGTCTTGCATCACTTTTCTGGTAAGCAAAAGACTTTTTCCTTTTTTTTTTTTTTTTTTTTTCCCTTACTTCCCCTATGAAATTGCAATTTTCAGAATTTTGACTTTCGGTTGGTAGGAAATGCACTATGTTCCACATTTATTCACTGACAAAAGTGCACACAACTCTTCCTGACACTTTGACAGTTTAGTGGGAGGTGCTGCTTTAAGTAGAATTGTCTGTCTGTAGCCAGGTCCGTTTTCTAAGCACTGGGAATTCAGCTGTTTTCTTGCAAATTCTTTTTTTTTCCCATATTTTATTACTACAGAGAGAATACAAGGAGTGCTTGTTTCTTTATTTTTTTTCCCTCCAGTTGACACAATCAGTATTATTTGAAGAAAAAAAAATTGCACACAGAATGGGAAATAGGGTGGGAAAATGTAATAGGAACTGCAAATCTTTTCTGTCTTGTGTGAGTAAATGAGAGCTGGTGAGAGATGCAGCACAATGAGGTCTAGGGAATGCTTGCTGAACTGGTATATAAAGATTGTTTCATTTTGCTTCATTTCATTTTACTGTATTGAATTTGAAAGGGAAAATTGCGGCGGACATGAAAGTTTGCCGTGGAAACACCTTCGGTTGCAGTACCCTTGACGTGAACCTGGGCAAACATGAAAAGGAACGTTAAATAAAGTAGTGTATGAATTGTTTAGGTGTGCTTCAGAAGCTATTTTTTGAAGAGTGCCCTTTCACAAAGAGTGTCCCTGCCTCTCAGGTTATTCTCCTTCTTGTCTTTTTAATCTCTTAAGGTATCATTTTGGGTTGTCTTTTGGATTTTTTGTAATTTGGTAGTGGGGGGAGAGTGAGTCAAAACAATACTGATTTGTAGGTCTATGTGGTAACATCATTTTTGAATGTCAGTTTTCAAGAAGACAGGAAGGAGATTATTTCTTCTCCCATTTATGCCCACCCTAAAGGCTCTTCTCCCTTTTTCAAATGAGTATAACTTAGGGGAACTTGGTTCTAGGTGGGGCAACGCTGCAGCAATGAGCTCCTCAACAGACAGTTTTACTTTCACCTTGTGTGTTACAAGCTGCAGTGCTTCTGTCCGACTGGAGTGATCGCACATTGTTTGCTGGAAGGAGCAGGTGTGAGTCAGTTTGATCTGAAAATTGTTTTTCTTGCACTACCTTAGGCATTGTTAATTCTCAAAAAATGGGGAACACAGGATTTTTTTCATGCCCAAATCAAAGTCAGTTTTGTGTCTGAAGTAATGCATCGTGAACAGCGAACATTGCTGTGTAAAAGCTCCGACAATGCAGACTAAGATTTGACACTCCTGCCAGAGCCATTACCCTTGGGAGAAATCTTTGATAATAAGACATCAAAAAATGAAACTTTTTTTCTAATCTAAATATGTAAATTCTAATGTTCAGAAGTAAGATTCAGCATCCTTGTCTTCAGAGTCCAGCTGGTGTGTTCTCATGGAAGGTTCGTGTCATGAGCAGAATTAAGACTCTTCTGGAAAAGTCTTTTACCTTCTGGAAACTTCTGGATTTCTGTGAGGCAGGCATGCTTGGCAAGCCTTTGCATGGATAGCATTATGCTTTGTACACACCTTCCCTAATCAGAGTCCCAGGGAGTGAAGAGGTGGGAGTAGCACTGGAAGTGAAATGAAGGGGGTGGTTTTACCTTTCTCCAAGCAAAGGGGTGGTTTAATGGCATTGTGTAATACAGCTCTCCTGCTGCTCTGAGGGCTAGGGAGCGATTGGGTAGGTTATTTAATTCCTCCCCCCTCCACCCCTGCCATTACCACTGCCTCTAAATGGAGACCTGCGAGTGCAAGGGTACCCATAGGGATGTCAGTGTCCCTGGATGTGATTCATTCCAAGGAGCATCGTTCAGCTTAGTACCTAAAATCTGGGTGTTGCTAAGTGCAATGGATTCGTGATCCTAGCTCAAGCACAGTCCACTTTTTTTTTTTTTTTTTCATGGCTGTGGTTTTGGAAGTGGAAGGGTTCCTCATTGTTTTTCTTCCAGAAAAACTTCATAGGCTCAGACAGGGAAATCTTGGATAACAGGAGAGAAGTGACAAAACCAAAATTCTTCTTGACCCAGGAGTAGATAGCTCATGGAAAAGGGAGGTGTTCCCAGTGTCATGAGTAAATGTAATGGTGACAGAGCATTAAGAAAAAATCTAGAAATTTAAAAGATGATTGAAATGCAGAACATGTTGTGATATTTAGGGGGTGGGGTAAGGCAACCACTCTCTTCTGTAAATTTTTCTAGTCCGAGTCTTTATGCTGTGCAGCCTGACTAACTGTGCTATTTCATATACAGTAGTAATTCAAAGAATATTCTTTTTAGCAGAATAAACAAATTTTTGCTGCTTGACATGTGAAATGTTTGTGCTAGTAAATTCCACAGACAGCCTCTTCTCCCCGCCCAGTATTGTTTTGTCTGATTATACAGTCTTGCAAGTTTAGAATTGACTGGTTTACAGTAAGAAGCATTAAGTAAATGCAGTCTCCCTATTTTTAATAACAGAAGCTCAAATTTCACGTGAGATCACACCAGTACTCCAGTGTAATTAAGTTTATAGTTTTCTTATGCACTTCAAATGCTTCTGATATGCAGTTAATAGTGTTTTTCAGACAAGTTATTAGGACACTTCAGCAGTGATGCCAGTGTGGGATGGTGTCTAACAGCAGTGCAGACACCACAGAACAAAGGAAATTGCAAGACCCTGTTATAATTTGTCTAAAAATATGCATGACAGCAGACCTCTTTTTTTACCTGAGTTTAGAGAGTGATAAGTCTTTGAATTAGAGTGAAGCTTCATAAATGAATCAGGCATGAAACAAGATTTTCAAGCTTGGCTTTAAGTCCAGTGTGTATTGAGAGTGAAATATGGCTGGATTTCAGATCTGCAACTTGGATTTTATGTAATGGCTGTACCCCAAGTCTATTTTCTGCTATGCAGATTTTTATCATCAGCTGATATAAGGCTGCATAGGAAGATCTGGAGAAAAGCTTTGGATGAACTTTTCATCTGTGTACATATATATAGGTACATTTGTTTGTTTGCTTGCTTGCTTAAAAGAATCATGATTTTTCACTACAAGAGCATTCTTCTTCTATTTCTAAGGAAAGAAAATAATACTAAAGATGACTAAAAATTCCAGACAAGTGGGCTGGAATAAGTAAAACAAAATATTTCATTTAATTTAAACTGGTGGGGATTTTTTTGTTTACTTCAAAGAAGTTTTGATTTTCAAATGTTTTGAAGATGAAGGCCAAAATTTTCATTTTATGAGGAGGAAGAATATTTCTGACTTGGCTCCATCTGACATGCTTGTTGAACACTGAAACCTAAAATTGTACTTACTTGGGCTTGGATGTAGAGCTGGAACCGCACACAGTGCGTGTGACAGCTCTGTAAATTAGAATAAGACCTGATTAATCCAGTATCTTGGAGTATGTGGACCTGCGTCTGCAGCATCAAGATTTTGTGGTTCTTGAGAATGAGCTCGGTTGTGTATAGAAGTGTTGGAAATGAGCCCCTGATTCCTTTCTGAAGCAATTCCCTCTGATACAATGGGGCTGTCAGGCTTGCTGACAGTAATGGCAAAGTTCTCACATGTCAGTAAAGCCTCTCTTCCCTTGGAAAGCTGAAGAACAGCTTCCTTTAGGTAAGTATTTAGGGACACAGCAAAGACCAATAGGTGACATGTGGGCCATGTTCCCAGTCACCTTCCCAGTTCCTGAGCTAACTCCTGTGCAGTGCTTAGCTATGTTGTGGGGACAGCAGATCTGGGAAGTCCCTGGCAAGTGGCCATAGCATGGCCCTTCCCTTAACTTTATTAAAACAGCACATGCAAATGCTAACCAACTGTTTGTTATGTTCATGCAGATTTTTGCCCATGCAAATTTAGGCTGCTGGTTTCCTTCGTTACCCATAAAGAGGCTGGAATGTCCTTTTGAGTGGGAAGTAATAGCAAGGTTGGTTTAGTAGCACCACTTTTTTATCCTGTTTGCTCCTTAATCAAATGAGAACCACGCAGACTTCAGTGTGGCTGGTGCAGCAGTGAGGACTACGGGGTTTGGCCCCGCAGGTATTAACTTGTGTCAATCCTGTGGGGAGCTTTCTTTGTCTGATATCTGCCTTTTAGGGGGACTTTTGGGGGCGGGAAGCAGCACAGTTGGGACAGGCAGTGGGAGTACCTGCTATGGCTTCAACTGCCCATTGCTGGCTGGGAAATGCTAATTGACATTTGAGAACGTACTTTATATGAGGAAGTGATGAGCGAATGGAAATTAAAACAAAAGGGTTGAAAATAGAGCTGTAATCAATCTGGCGCTGTACCTCAATAAGCCAGGGGCAGTATTTCATAGTGAATTTGGGGCAGATATTGCAGCAAGTGACACAATAGCAGGGGGTCTTCCCCCCACTCCCTCCTCCCCTTCCATTAAATCTACATTTGGAAGGTGGATGGTGCTGACTCATAAATTAAATTGGGGGTAATACATACAGTGTATATATATTTCTGTCACTTTGTCTCAAATTAAACACGAACCTTCTCCCCTGACAAGATGATAGAAAAGTTAATTGCTCGCCCTGGCTTTAAATTGGAATTTGAATTTGCAAAATGCTAAAGGTTTATGAGATCTAAATCATGAGGAGCTTAAATTACATTCCTGTGATAAAATATTAATAAATCAATTAAAACATAAGCCGAGTATAATATTACTTTTTTTGTAGGAACCTTGAACACAATAATTCATTAGAGTGTGCAGTAACAATTATTGTATCTTTTTTAATTTTCTTTTTTATTAGTTTCTCTTTTTTTTTTTAAACTGGGGAAAAGGCAACATCAGAAGGGAAAACACCACACAATGGTGGAATATTATCCTGGTACCAAATCTAGTCATCTCCTAGTAACGCTGCACGTACATACAAAAGCGTCTGAACAACCTGAGCTCCACACATTGCACCATGGCTCCACTATAACAACATTCACTCACTGAAAGCCGGGGTCTGTTTTTCCCCTTTTCAGCATGGGAAAGAAGAGAAATAGCATGGGAAGAAGGGAAAAAGCCTTATTGCTCCTGTTTTGTGTTCTTCCTTCTCCAGCCTCTTTCCATGCCATTTTAGCATTTTTTTTTTCCTTCTCCCTTCTCTTAATTGGTATAAGACTGGTATGATTTCAGTGTCAAAACTATCAAAAAATTTGGAGATCTTTCTGTAAAACTGGCCTGAGTTTTGTCTTGGGGAAACTCAGGTTGGAATTGGATTTCATTGCTAGGTTTTAGTTATGTTTTGAACAACTCTCACAGCTCTAATCTTTACATAACCCATTTCTGTGTACTATATAAAGAGCACTTCAGGCACAGTGTGGAACTTAGTTATTATTTGAGGAAGGAGGTGTTATGCTAGCTCAGCATGCATTTCTTATATGCAAACATTAATACATGAGGAATGCAATTATTGCATATACCTGCACACCTCTAGTGCCTGTGAAGGTGCAGATTCCTTTGTCAAGTGCTTTTTTACCTTCTGTGAAATGACTGGACTGCATGTCTGATACAGCTATGCTTAGTAAAGGGTCTAATTGCTATTATTACATTATTTGTGCTTGAATTCTTGAAAGGTTATTTAGTACAAATTATGTGTTGGTGCCGAATTGGCGGCTCTGGGGGCTGAAGTCTGCTGTACACATCCGTAGGGTAGGTCCTGTGGCTGCGTGCGCTCTGCCCACCCTTTCCTTCACCTCAGAGTTGTACACACCCATTGCTCTGGCAGCCTTGGAGGGTCTCCTTCAGACTCTCCTGGTTTTGCAATCTGCAGCTCAGACCATGGGTTGTGCAGTTCGTGTGTGCTGCAGTCGAGGGGTTTTGACTAAACTAGAGAATCCAAACAGAAGCCCCAGCCTGGTCCCCCTCTCTGGGGGTGAGAGGGCTGTGGGAGAGGCGGCAGGGAAGGGGTGCGCAGCTGCTGCTCCCACCTCTGCTGCGAGCAGCTTGCAGTCATCTCCCTCCAGCAGCACGGGGAAGCTGCGTTGGCCAGCTGAAAGCAGCCAGGGCCAGACTCAGCTGGGGAAAACAGCGACAAGAGATCCAGGAGCAGGTGGTGGCTTGTGCTTCTAACCACCTGTCTGAGCAATGCTTTCCTCTGCTGCCCAGAAGCTATGGCAGGCTCCAGTTTTGCCTGGATATGGGATCCCTCATGATGCTCAGGGCCCTCCTCATGGTGAGACCGTATGAATTCCATGAAGGATCCTGGTTTACCGTGCTCCTGGCTGTCCTAACTTGTGAGGGAGTGACCTCAACTTAACATTAAATCTTAGTTTTCACAGGTTTTTGCCTTTTGTCCCTCTGCTGTTGAGACCGGGCAGGGTCTGTTGTAGTGATGCAGAATAAAATCAAACTTTGTGTTTCTAAGCACACGTACCATGTCGGTACTGCTAAGCTCCTCATCAATATTAAAGAGTCTTTTGTAAGTTTTTACATGCATTGTTTTTCATTTTCCCCATTTCCTGAAGGGGGGGATGTGAGAAAAGTCACTTTCCGCCAGGTCTCAGTGTCACGTAGCAAACCAGTGGTGGCGATTCAAGTGACTACATGTCTCCCAGCTGCCCACCCTTGCACCAAGCCTCACCAAAGCTGGAGAAACGCCTGTTCATCAGGAAGTAAATGATCACTGAGCTTGTTTTGTGCAGACTGAGAAACAGCCGTCAGAGGCAATTAGCTTCTTGTGGCTACCAAAATGAGGTAGCATTTAAACAAACAGGCTAAAACTGAAGGTTTCCTATCACCAACATGGTCTGATCTTCCTTTGTTATGATTGCAATAGATTGTTGAGGGTTGACCCAGTATTATTTATTCATGGCACTTGATAATTACATTTACTCAATAGATTCCATACTTCACAATTTCTGTTATGGAGTGTGACTGAATCTTTGTGCATTCCTGTAAATAAATTTTTTAAATTGGATCAGTCGAAGTTCATGTCTGTGTAGGGAGGTGTTCCAGGTTTTTCTTGTGGATGGGATTAACTTCCAGCACAAGTGAAGAAAACTTTTAATACCAAGTTATTTGTCAGTATTGCCTTTTGTTGAATCATAAGGAGTTACACTGGTGAAGTCATAGAATGGTAAGGGGCTGGAATGGATCTTAAAGATTGTCTAGTCCCAGTCCTTCACCTGCCATGGGCAGGGACACCTCGCATTGGACCAGGTTGCTCACGGCCTTATCCAACCTGGCTTTGAACCCTGACAGAGTCTGGCAACCCACAAGCTCCCTGGGAACCTGATCCAGTGCTTTCTCTGTGGCACACTGTCCTTGCTGGGAGGTGAGGCACACTATATGCATGAGAGCATTGTTGGCTTCTGCCCTGTGTGGAGATGGAAGAATTTTTTTAGCCATAGATGACTTCGGGTGCTTGAGATGGTGAGCTGAGGCTACCTATGGGCTCATAAAAATGGAGAGTGGGACATGGACTGGCTAGTGCCAGTACAGGGAGTACCCTAGAGTTTTGAGGACCATCCTCTCAAAAAATTTACCTCCCTGTCACACATGAGGACTGCCATCTCTTCTTTACTCTGCCCCAGGAAGGCAGCCAGAGGACGGATGGACGGACAGACGCTGCTGTAAGTGCCCGTTGGGGGCACTGAGTTTCTCGCCGATGATGGTAAACATGATTTGGCTCCTGCACTCTCGTAATCAGGCTTACTCTCGCTGAAGCAGAGATTGCTCTATTGCAGTGCCAGGCCTGTAGCAGTACCAACTGTTAAATAATAAACAGGCCCTGGTTGCTGGCAGCAGCGCCCGGCCCGCCGTCCCCGCCAACGCGCAGTGCCCGTTCCGTGGGTTTACCTGCCCGCCTGCGCTCTGGAGCGCGGAGCAGCACCATGGTCGGCAGAGGTGGAAGCAGTGCGGAGACATCAGTCTCTGTCTAATCCGCTCGGTTTATTATTCTCCAGGGACCTGGGGTGGTACGGCGAACACGCAGTGCTTTGGCAACACTAACAATGGCTGGGCTGCCGTTCTAGATGATATTACTGAGTTTTGCCTGAAGCATGGGGTATTTTAGTCCTCTGCTCAACTGCCCATTCTCTAAGGTCTTATTTTCTTTACCTTTATTTTTTTTCCTTTTTCTTGGAGGTGGTGAGGTAGGTGGTGGGAGGGACGAGTTTCCTGCAAATTAAAAAAGTAAGTAGTGGGCTTAACTAGCTTGTTCTCCTGGTGCCAGAATGGTATTTATTCTTTTATTGCATTAATAAGTATTATCAAGCACTTTTTATTGTTAGAATGGATGCTGAAATGAAGAGCAGTTTTTTTAGTGAGTGAAGGGACTTTGTTATGGAAGTCACACCACCAATGGAGAAAAAATACATCGGGAAGTGAGCCTTCACTCTTACCTCCATTTTGGCCACTTCTGTAGTTTTCATTTGATTTTCTTATTACTACGTATACTGTATGCATGTGGAAAACAGTATGTCCTGGTTTCTGTAGAAATAAAGCTCAAGCTTGGAGATCAGTTAGGAAAAATATTGTGATATTGTGAAGAAGAAGAGATTATACTGCAGAGTTAAAAATGTAACTGCATGAATAGACGCAAGCGTACGTATTAATTTCCCTTTCGTTCTCCAAACGTGGAGTGGAACACAAGCCAGAATTTTCACTTGGTGGGATAATGATTTTCTTTTTTAAAACTTATACATGAAATTAATTGTAAGCAAAGGGGTTTTTTTCTATTCCATGCTGCAGCAGAGTTCTGTATTTGGAGTCAGCTAAACTTTGCACAGTATAGACCATTTTGGTCATCTGTGAGGGAAATCACTGAGCTGTGGGTTAGCCGTGGCATGGATGACACAAAAGATCTTCGTGTTTTTAACAAATATTGTGCCGTAAAATGTTGTGGTATCTTCCAATGTTCTGGAGGGAATTCTGTCATAAAATTCCCTATCAACCTACTTGAAACTCCACCCTTTATCATAATTATGGCAGGTGCAAGTATAAGGAAGCAAATGTAGTTAGTAATCAGACCTGTGAGTACTGCCCCGTCGCCAGCTTTTTATTTCCGCTATGTGGCTTTGCCATTACAGGCCTGAGAACCCTGTAAAGCCCTTGCATAATTAATGCTTAGTTTTCAAACCAAGAAACCTCAGACGGTGAGGTCTGGGGCTCACTGATGCTGTTTCCCCTAAAAATAGAGGGCATTAATGTGAGCATATCCATCTGTTTTCAATAGGTGGGTCAAGTTAATTACTCCAGAACAAGGTGGGAAAGCTTGAGTTTGTCTAAATCCGTGGGCCAAATCTCATCACTTGGGATTTTCAGATCGTCTAGATGATGTTAGGAGACATGAGCAGTCTTTGCTTCCCATTCCATTTGTTTTCCTAGCATACTTGAGCACTTTCTGAAAATTCATGTGTGTTTTTTTAATCATCCCTGAAGGCTTTGGCCTGAACAAGCATCTGGCATTTGACGCAGTCTGTGTTGAGATTGCAGTAATGACTTCTTCCCCTGTTTGTCATTTACTTGAGTAGATCTCTACAGACGGTCTTCTGATTTATTCTCAATGCGAGCAAGTTGGAGCTCAGTGCTGTTGGGTGTCTTCAAAATACCAGAGAAGTACAGACCGTGAGCTTGTTGGTTAACATGTTCTTTCTGAAAGTTGTAGAATTGACATAGTTTTATGCTTTTTTCAAAACTTTTTTTTTATTTCATAAAAATGTTGAAGCGATGCCAACAGATAATTTTCAGGAGTCTCAAGCAGGGCAGCTACAGGTATGCAGGGAGAGGCAGTGCACTCAGGAGATTAATGAAGTGCCTTTGCAGCTGCTATTGTAGAAGCTGGAAACCTTGTTTCATTAAGCAGAAAAATAAACTACAGAAACAGAAGACTCCCTCTCCTTCTTTCTAAAAGTGTTTCCTTTCTTAAAATGCACATTTTTAATCCAGTGGGAAGAGTCTTTCTTACTGCTGACATACTCCTTAAATCATATTGTTTTCAGGCAGTAGGTAGAGTGTGTAGATGAGTGACATTTGCTTGTAACTGTAACTAAAACATAGTTTTAGTGACATCAAAAAAATGATTGCATTTATAAGCTGAACCATTTACGGCAGGTAGAAGGGAAATTTAAAGCTAGAGTTAGGAATGGAAAACATCTCTTATCACCTTGAGTGCCTACGGCTGTGCCATCTTGAGGTGTGATTTATTTAGGGTTGCTGGTCAGTACTTGGTCAAGAGAATCACCAGGAATAACTGGTGGGACCCATGGGAGTGATTCCGTAGGCGGTGCTGTTCCCTTGAGGCCAGCTCTGATGCTGTGTCCAGCAGGATATTTAGGGGGTTGTTCATATCTTCAGCTCTAGCTGAAGTAAATTTCAGGATCTGTGAATTCCAGGAGTTGTAACGGAAAAACCCTACAGGGCATGGGATGACGGCTTTAAACTGAAAGAAGGCAGTTTTAGATTAGATATAAGGAAAAATAACTCTTCTGTGAGGGTGGTGAGGCACTGGAACAGGCTGTCAGAGAAGCTGTGGATGCTCCATCCCTGGAAGTGTTCATGGCCTGGCTGGCTGGGGCTTGGAGCAACCTGCTCCTAGTGGAAGATGTTCCTGCCCATGGCAGGGGGTTGGAGCTACACGATCTTTAAGGTTCCTTCCAATTCAGTTCTGTGATTCTATGTTTTGGGGGTTTTTTGCCTACTGTGTGGGTAGCAGACCTGACTTGGCTTCTGGCACAAGGTGAAGTTGAATCCAAAAGCAGACCTAGAGAGGTCCAAACGTTCCAGCTCTGGGAGTTGCTTGAATGTGAGCTCTCAGTGATGGCCTTCCACTAAGCTGCATTCTGGTAAAACACAGTCACTCAACTAAAAAACAAAGCAACACATATTTTTCAGAGGATATGACCAGTGTCTTTCCAGGCTGTCTCCGGAATTCAGAATACTTCTCAGAAATCTTCAGAAGTAGTGAAACCTTTCTTCTCTGCTAGACTCATCTTTTGTGGGAGGACTGCTTGTTGTGGTTACTCAGAAGGAAGAATGTTCTTTTCGACTCTGAAGGACACATGAAACATAATGTCAGAAATTTCTTTTTGTATGGTTTGAGGTCAGAAAGGTCATTCGTGTTTTGAACCCAGTTTTGCACAGATTCTCTCCATCTTGAACCCATCAGGAGGTTAAAGCTCCTCCCTTCCATTGATAGTTTTGTTCCACTGGTCAATTCCCTTGCTGTTTAAGAATGTGAGATTTGTGTCTGCTTCGATTTGACTTTTCTTTCTTTCATTCTTGGCTTCACGTTCCAGACTTTGGTTCTTGTTACGCCTTTCTTCACCCAAATGAAGATCCCTTTAGAAAACAATGCAATAAAGAAAAGTAAAAATGCTTTTCCAAGCCTACCCACTACCTCCTGTTTATGCCTCTAGGGATTGCTTTGACCATTTTTGCCACATTGCACTGTTTGTTAATGTTCAGTTTTTCTTTTGTTGTAATCCTTTTCAGAATCTCTGTTTTTCAGGGTGCAGCACACCCCACCTGCACCCATGTCCCATCCTGTAATACATCATGCTTTCCTTTTTCTTGAAGGCTTGGCCTACTAGAAAGTTTTATTTGAAAGAAAAGAAGTTTTGAAAAACCTGATTCTCCCCATCTGTTGATATGCTATTCTCTTGATATTTTATTAGTCTTTGCATCACCTGGAAATTTTTATCAGCAGTGATTTTTTAACTTATGAGTCATTGATCAAAATGCTGAATGGTGATGTTGTTATTGCTAATTTTACCTGTATCTTCTTCAACCCACCTGTGTTTGAAGACCCCTTAGGGTAATAGCTTTCTGAGGGTCTTCCATTAGTTGGCAGTTCAACACATGCTTTCATTGATGGAACTAGAATGTTCTGCAGTAGTCCTAAGCCTATAAAACTGTAAATGTATAAGCTCTTAGGCTCATAAAATACATATCTTTACCAAAGAATGAAATCAAATTTATTTGACAAGACCCATTTTCCATTAAACTATGTAAACTAGCATTAATCACCTTCCTACATTTCAGTTCTTTATCAATAATTTCAGTCAGAGTACATCAGTGCAATTTTACTGGTGTCAGTAGATTTGTACATTTTGCTCACTTACTGTGTTCCTAATGAATGTGTATTACTAAAGAAAGCAAAAGTCAGTGCTAAAGATACTGCAGTGTACTTGGGCACTTTTTTATTTGGAGAAGCAGTCTGTAACTTCTCTGTTTGATTGTGGATGGAATGCACTCATAAGTCCCAGCAGTCCCCGTGGACACTGGGGAAGGGCCTTAACTGGAATTTTAATCCATCAAAATGTTTATGGGATTTCTTAAAAAATTAAAATTGGATCTGAAATCTTCTTTTACCTTGCATTCAGCATGTGTATGCACTTTGTGAGCACCGACACACTACTCCCACAGTCTTTTCTTGTTTGTACTAAAGCTTAGGGTGAAGCTTGGTTTTCCTGAGCTGGTCTCTTCTTCCATCTCCTGAAGTTCACAAAGGGAGTCTAGTGGGGAAATTCTCCAAACACCACAGAGTTGTAGGTACTGCTGAGATAGCTGTGTTGGTATGAAGGCGGGAGGCTGATGACTCCTTGAAACAGATGGGACTTCCCTTCAGATGGCTTCAGACATGATTTTCTTTCCTATTAGGTCTTGAAATGCTTTGTGCTCTAAACACCCTATCGTGTCTAGTAAGCCTAAAATAATTTACCATTTATATTGGCCTCCAAATGAAAAAAAGTTGAAAGGCTATGAAAGTAAGATTCCTGGACTACTGTATTTGACTGTCTAGTGTATATAAATTTGCAAGATGTGGGTGAGAATTGTGTATAATGATATTCAAATTTTGTATAAAATAAATGTGTGGATTTTGGTTTTTCTCAAGGGTATGGAGACTTGGGCTGGCATGGATGGCGCAAAAAAAAAAAAAAAAAAAAAAAAAAAGTATACCAGAATGACCTACTTAAAAAAATTAAATTGGAAAAAAAGAGTAATGGCTTGTAGCTATGGGATAATGGAATTTGGGACACTTCATAGTAATCTTGCTTTTAATTGACAACAGGCGTGTGTGTGCTTTATTTGTGATCAACATACCATTGCTGCATGAAACACTCCACTTTTTATGATACTGGTCAGAGAAAACAGTTCAGCATTCTCCAGGTCCAGAATTTTCATTTAAATCCATTTGCATTGTATTCTGAGGGAGATTCACTCTGATTATTGAAGAACAAACCCCACACAGTCTCCTTCTCCCTCAAAACCCTCACTTTCTCTCTTAACATTGAAACTTCTTCCTGCTCAAAGAATGGCAAAGGAAGGCTGGTGTTTCTGGAGAACATTGTGTTAAAAATATTTGGTAGGGAATCCCTATTTCTGTATGGTACAAGGGATTGTTGTTTCTGATCTGACTCCAGGCAACATTGTGATAGAAATATTTTAATTGCCATAATGTATGGATTGTAGTAGTTGAAATGGAATTTAACTGATTTCTGCTTTATAATGGTAGATAAAATGCATGAGTCTCAAACCTAGTCTTTTAGAGTAGACTTATTTTACTCAGTAGCCATATTCTGAAGCTTCATAAAAGCATTCTGCTTTCCAGCCCTTACAAGGAAGATCTTAGTGAGAAACCAATTGAATAGCATTTTAACTCATTTTTTTAACTGAGTTTTCTTACCCACAAATTTATTATCATTTTCTCATTCTTCTTGATGAAAAAGGCATTTTATGTCTTAGTTTATGTATATGTTCAGTCCGTAAGCCCTTCCCTTAAAAGTTCTCAGTAGATTTGGTGAGATACTGTACACCTTGGGGAGCCTGAATGATTTATTAAAATCCCACCCTTCATCCCCTTCCAAATATGACAGTCAGAATTCAAAGTGAGAATAATTACAGCTGTGCAGTTACAGCAGTTCTGAAAGACAGGGTAATATGAAGACTCTAGAGGAAATGTTAACAATTCTAATAGTTTTTCGTAAAAGACAGAGAGACACTGTCATACCAGAGGTTTAAACAAAGAATAGGTTAAAATAAAATAATATAAAAAAACAAACTTAAAGGCCATCGAGGATTAGTCAAGCCATGGAACAGATGATAAGCAAGCAAAAACTTGTTGTCCAAAACACTGATATCTTGCTGGCAAAAAGAGACATGTCTGTTATTTGCCCAACTAGATGAGTCACAGGGAGACACAGAAACTAAATGAATCTCTTTCAGTACCTCTCTCTGAAATACTAAATTAAGGTTAGTGGCTACATTTGACAAAGAAAAAGTGTTTCATCTGTGCTTGCTGCACACAGTGAACTATTAGTATGACTACAGCATTTAGACAAATTGAATGGCCTGCTATTGTCCATCATCTTTTTATTCTCCTTTTTTATCCTAATTTTGAATAATTCATAGGAAAAATGATCACTTCGTAATGCCACAGACTCACAGCAGGCAAAACTAATTTTACATGATATGAAAACAGATTTTATTTATTTAAGAGTAATATTTAAAGAAAACAACAACTTTTTTGACACCAGCTGCTGGGAAATAAATAGAATATTTTATGACAGAAAAAAAAAATCAAAATGCGTTAAAAGCTGTTCCTGAGAGATGGATTAAAAAGTAAAATATAGATGTTGAGCAGATAAATTTAAACTTGGTGGTCGCTGATGTAATCCTGTTCCTTAGGGGGAGTAAAGGATACTTTTCTGGGGAAAAAGAAACTTCAAAGGAGTGCGGAGTTGTGCTTAAGAACTTGTCTGAATAAGTGATCTCTGTTCTGGTGACTGGGGGCAACTTGGGTGACAACTCTTTAAGATCTTTTACATCCTCTAGACCAGATGGATTTTTTCCCTCATGTCTGTTGCATGAGAAGCAAGCCTCCTTTTTTTTTTTCTTTCCCCTAGTTTTTCCATATCTGACCTCAGCTTTTTTTTGCAGGAGGAAACTTTGAACCTACAGCTTTTTTGCTGCTTTTTTTGTTGTTTTTTTTTTTTCTTTCACTCCTTCTTGGCTTGATGAGTGCAGGAAGAAGGCAATCTGGAGGGATATTTTATTTTTTTTTTTTTTTTGAGGTCCTGTGCAAGAGTAGAAGGAGTGAATGGGTCAATACCCATTTCTGGTGTCTCAGGATAGGGAGGAGGAGGTGGAGAGCAGGAGGAAGGTTGCACAGCGTTTTAGCACAAGAGCAGTTGGGACAAATGCCATCAGTAATATAAATGTTGTGTACTGCATTTTCATGTAAAATTGTTTAACTTAAAAATTCTTAGTGACAGAGGGAATGTAAATCTGAGGCTGAGAGCCTGAGTCCCTAGCAGAAGTTTATTATTATGCCTGATAACAGCTGAATTCCAGCCTTTTTACATGCAATAAAATGGGGCAGTTTTGTCTATTATTGGCGCCGTGTGCACCACACAGTGAAGGGTTTGTCGGCAGTTCAGCTGTAAGCCCCCATTTTCACGGGTTTATAACTCTACTGTTAAAAATTCACTCCAGGCTGGAACTTGGCACACAAGATGGAGTCTCTGCAAGTTATGCTGAAACTTAGGCTGTCCTCAGGCAGCTTCCTGACAGTGTTAAAAGACACAAGGGGTGTGTACAGCTCCTTTCAAAAGACAAGAAAGAGTGAGGACAAGTCCCACCATTTTGTGCCTTTGATTAAAAATTGTGTTGTTGAATTCTGCCTTGCTTAGAAGGAGCACCCCGATGCCCCATGGTGTTCTTGCACGTGTCTTAAATTTGGAAAGAATTTTATTTAATTTTTTATTTAACTTATCTGTTCCCTTTCTCGTTATTTTTACATGGGGAAAAATTGATCAAAGGCTTTGTATACATTTCCTTTAATGGGATTTAAATGCACTGTTGTTGTGCTTGTGCTTTAAGGTTTAAACATTGAATATTTCATTTTAACTAGCTGTCATTAGTTAGTATTTATATAGAGAGCTTGGGTGATTATAACAAGCCCTAGGTATGAAGTGTATTTATTTAACGCTTCCAGTAATATTTTCCAAGAGATGAATTTCCGGACTATAATACTGTTGTAACTGCTGAATACTTATAATGATGCAACCTTTGCTTTGCCTCAGTCACCTGGTATAAGGTATGCTGTGATCTTGTGAAGTTAGCCTGGTTTGATGTATTTGTATACTCTCATTTATTAAGGTGTGAGGGTCAACTCTTTTTTTGAAGGGGCTTTCATTTTTCAGGGTGGTTGGATGCTTTTATGGTGCTGTCATCTTGAAAGCAATGCCATCGGGATATTTTGGTTTTGTATCTGGTCATGATGATCAGGGAGCACCTTCAGTGCTGCAAACCAGCAAGAATCCTTTGAAGAGAGGAAGTGAGTGGTGGGAACTCTTCATGAGATCATACAGGTCTGTAAGTAGATAGGTCCAGCTGTGAAATCTGAAGTTGACTTAGGAAAATGAACGTTTTTGTACATCACAATCAAAAGCCTGGGCAAAAAGTTCCAAGGGCAAAGATCTATTTGAGTTGTATGTCCTAGGTTACAGCGTAAGATGTGCCCAAAGTATGTGTTCTATCACCATCTACATGAGCTGTTGAAGCTAGGTTGGACAGTGTTTCCCTTGCCCCCTCCCTCCAGACTATCTTCTGTTAATGGCCCATCAATGCCCTGCTGCATGACTCATGGATAACTCCCTCCAGGAGCTATCTCTGTTTAATAGGCAACCAAGGTCCCATTACAAGACTGATAAAATGATATCAGCCCATTGTGAGATGCTCAACCCAGGGGGAGGAGCCAAGCATTCCCACCTGGATATAATCTGGGATTTGGGACAGCACAAGCAGCCTTACCCACTGGATTCCCAGAGGACAAGAGCTACCAGACCTTTCTATGGGTTCGCTGCTTCAACAAGACCACTTCATCTGGACTGCTACCATTACCACAGGTTATCAGGTTGTATTCTGACTCTGTCAGTGACCTTTTGTACTATTGCATTTATTTAATTTCATTTTACCTTCCCCCCCCCAGTAAATTGTTTTTCTGACTTGGAGCCTCTTGCTGGTTTTTCTTTCAAGCCAGTACAGTTGTACCAAGAGGCAAAGGGTAAAAAAAAATCAGTAGGTTAGATTTCAGTCTCTCACATATGGAAGGGTGATGCTTCTCTTGAGGTCACTAATAAGTATAAAATATGTATCTGAAAAAAACTATGTCCATTCTTTGCAGATACAATTTTGTTTAGATTTTTTTCAGCATTTGACCCATTAAGCATCAAATTCTTGGCTTATATTAGTTGATTAAAAAACAAGACTAGGAATTAAATTAGCTCAGAGAAAAAATTCTCTTCTCTTACACCGTCATAAATAAGAAATAATCCTGGATTTTTGCATAAATGTCAGTGTTCTGGATTTACTCTAGCTTATGTCTAAAATCAAAATTTCGCCAGTTATTGAAAATTTGGGAATTCAGTTCATGTTGTGAAATAGGATTTGGTTGGCATTGACCTCCTCTTGGTGAGATCATCTGGTCTGTCCGCCAAAACCCACATTGCAAAAAAATTTCCATGATATTATCCATAATAGGAACCGTCCCTGAAGGATGACTTGTGCCTAACCTTGATTATCTCTGGATAAAATAGTTAAATACAGTCTTCTGGAATTTGCTACCAAATACTTAAACTTCTTATTGCATTGGAAATACAAAACCCATGTAATGAATTGTAACTTGCGATGAATCTGAGAGGCATCTTCTGGAAGTAACTTTTTGCTAAACTTTATCTGTATTCAGACACTGTTGGCAGAGCAGGTGAAAGGGCTTCAGGTCAACGGGGTGCATAAGTGATAGAGCTCTGTAGGATCAGTCTTGGAGGTTTCAGTCTAAAAAGCATCATTAACTCAGTGTTACCTTTCAGTGCCTTTCTAAAATCTTCATTTTAGACGAGAGGCCTGCGTGCAGAATTTAAGAGGCTTATTTTCTTATACAGAAATAATGCTGCTAAGCTGCTAGAAATCTCAGCAGCTTAATATAAATGTTCAAATAAAAAAGTTAGTATTTTAACTGTATAACCTTCAAATATAATTAATAATGAAATCCTAAGCAGGAGCCTAGGGGAAAGCATTAGGATTCTTTCTATTTGTGGAATAGGTGCAGGTCTCTAGTGTGCAGTTGAAAATGGGGACTAAATATGAGCTGATGATTTGGAAATCACTCATGTGTGCTGCTGAATGCAGTCACAGTTGGGATGTAAAGTAGAACACAGGAGAAAATGAAAACAGAGGGACCTGAGCCACCAACTTCACGCTCAGATAAAAAAACGTGTGTACTAGGTGGGGATATTCAGGTACGGGTTTTTTGTTTGTTTCATTTGGCCTAAGGATTAAATTAGTGTTATCCATGTTATCCTTCTAGTGCAGGATGGTAGTATATTATTTTTTTCTTCACTCTTTTACCAGTGCTGCCCAAATTATTATTACAGAGCTTAATTACAGGAAACAAAAATCACAGTAAGAGGGTGTGTCATGACTACCTGTGTGATGAGCCTGTTAAGATTTGTAGCACAGCAAGATGCTTTTCAGAAACACTACTTCCCAGAAAAAGATGTTGTTGAGTGTTAATCCACAGGTGGTAGTCATGTTCTGACCCAGGAAAGCCGAAAAGAAACTGTTCAGATAATGAAGGGTGTTCTCCAGCATGGTTGGAATGCATTGCTCTGTCTGTGCTTACACTTTTCAGAACCTGTGCACCACTTTTGTGCATGAAGGTCGCATGGAAGCCCAGCACTTCCTTCTGTGATGAAGTGCTTAAGCTCTGCAGTATTGGGTGTAAACAGGAGCTGTGGGATTATGTGCCAGATTTTTTTTTTTTTTTTTATGTGCCAGAAAGAAGCAGAGAGGAAAACTGTCTGCAGATACTTCAATCATAAGGAATGGGCACATAGTAGTCTTCCAGAGTGCAAGTGGAAAAAGCAGAAGCGCTGAAAAGGACTCTTTCTTTCTTTTTAATTTCCAGTTCTTTAGGCACCTTGAAGCACATGGTGCAGGTTTAAGGTATGAGTGTGCTGTCAGCTCAGGGGTTGCTGCATTACAATCCTTTGAGTCACATGATTAGGGAGGAAAAGAAAAGAAATATGGAAGTGGAAAGTGAAGTTTGGTGTACAGAGTAGTCAGCGTTCACACATCGCTGTCATACTGTGTGACCTGAGGTACTGCAGTTATTTCCTATGTAGGTATCAGTTGCCATTTTACTGACAGCTTCTGGAAAAGTGATGGTATTGGCTAATGGAGCAATCATACTGCTTGTCAGAGAAGAAAAATTATTTTTAGGCTTGTCTTTTGTAACAACACCCTGAAATGGTTGATGATGCCTAAAAGAGGCAACACAGAAGTCAAACTGTTATTTCAGATAGCCTGTTTTTCCAACAGAAATAAGCAAAAAGTCCCCTAAATCGTGGAAAGGACACAAGAGATTCGCTCCCGTTCTACTCTTTTAGACCCCCACTCGAAGCTTGGTAGCTTCCAGGGCTGCATTTCGATCCTCGGGTACCTCCTTTCTTGCAGATCACGTTGTGTTCTACCCTGTCCGTTCTCTTACAGGGAGGTGTGACCTCTCACTGGAGTATTTCCTGGGTTCTGAGGTGTTTATAAATCCAGTTCTGTGGTGCTTAAGGTATGAACTGTGGGTTCTATGTGGGGGAAATTAGTAGTGTCTCTCTCTACCCCTGCTTATTTCCTTACTTTTTAAAATTTTATGACGCTTATAGGAATCAGCCTTTTAATTCAGGGTGATAATCCTCTAGGAAATCTGGTTGAAATTGGTAAATTAAGAGTATTAGTGAGAAGATGTATTCAGGCAGCACAATTCTAGCCTTAAGGAAGCCAAGAGAAAAAGCTGGTGTCCAGAGACAGGATATCTTTAGCTATTCTGGGCTCAACCAATGATTTGCTCTATGACCTTTGGCAAACCACTTGTCTCTTTATGCAGTAAGAAAATACTGATTGATTGAATCGATCTCTGCATGGGACGACGGTAATTTTCAGATTCCTGACTGAGGATCTCAGTGTTCTTTATTGCCAAATACTGAGAAGGTAGAAGGTAGTGGTAAACAGGCTGTCAATATTTTCTGAAGATATGCTGTCATTCACCTTGATAATGATTCATGCTAAAAGATTTAGGCAGGTTCTGCTGTTTGAATAATGCAGGTGAAAATGTTTTTTTGATTCAAGGGCAGTTTGGGTATGGATTGGACAGATTGAAGAAAGGAGACCTAAGATCATTTGTGGGATTGAAAGGTTTACCTGTACACTACCTCCCCATTAATATCAAGAAAATTAGGATAGATTTGTTTAACTCTTCCTCTGCTGTCTGCAACTTACTGAAATTTGCTCTAAGAGAAACAGATTACTTAAGTTTACTTGCTTAGGGTCTTTTTTTGGTCATACACTGGCAGACTTGTGAAAAGTAAAGCATGAAGGCTTTTTTCATTCCTGTCACCTGTCTGTAATGTATGCTGGAGGCAGTCCCTCCCTTTTTTTCTTATTTGATCATGGGATGCAACGCATGAGCCATGCAATGAGAAGCTGGGTGTTGGCATCAGTTACAGCAAACGAGTATTTAGAAGACTGGTAAGACAAGCCAGCTTAAAAGCAAACCTTTACTAGGCTCGCATTCATTAACGATATGTATAGCACATAGTTCTCAATCATTATTAGCTATTACCACCAGTTGGTTCTTAACAATCCCAGATATTTCCAAGCATTGCTTAGAAACTTGCATCTAGAAAATTAACAAACAGTATTTTGGCCAGCTGGAAGAGTGAAAATCAGAGTTTCTTAACACCTTTGAGTTTAATATTGGATATAATCATCCAGTGTTCTGAACCCTCCAAACCAGAAGTTGTCCACAATACCTTCCAGTATAATAGTATTGTAGCATTCAAACTGCATTGGGACCGGATAAGAGAAAAGAAAAATAAGGATTCCTTAAAATAAAAAAACGTAATAAAGGAAATTATGATAGCATTATATTTGTAACCTGAACTGTGTGAATTTGAAGTTTTCTTATAAAAGCCATATCTGATAAAATGATAACATGAAATTTGCATAAAACGTGACAAAATCTGGGATTGCTACAAAGCTTGTCCCTAAGAGATACCTACAATGTTATGAAAAGAACACCTTCATCTATTTTTTAGGTGTATATGTGTATATCTATGCATGTATAAACAAAAACTTCCAAGGCAAAAGTGCAGAAGTTTCTTCGTCTTTGCCCATCCTTACTTT
Organism: Hirundo rustica; assembly: GCF_015227805.2. Lineage (NCBI taxonomy): Eukaryota > Metazoa > Chordata > Aves > Passeriformes > Hirundinidae > Hirundo > Hirundo rustica. Next base: position 23,718,629 of record NC_053451.1, on the reverse strand, counting down.
ACTTAGTCCTTTCAGACTTTTTAGAGAAAACAAAAAAAGGCACAGATTTCAGTTTTTCGGGTTGCAAATTGTCTTTAAAGATCCCTTCCACTTTAATGTTTCTGGCTTTCAAACAATTGCCTTTTACCTAAAAGGGCAACATGTTTAAAGATTGTATGTGAAATCACCTTCAAAAGTAATGCATTTCCTGAACATTTCTATTTTTAGCACAGTGGTAACTCAAAGCTAAGAACCCTTCCTAATTTAAACTGTATTTTTAGGAACTTAAAGATAGGGTTCTTTATTTTTTCCTGATATGGACACATCTCGTTGTGGGAGACATCCTAAGAAATGAGAAACAATTCTCCTCTTATTTGTAGATGTGAGGCTTCTCTCCCATCCAGGTTAGCTTGTATAGTTTTCTATTCAGGAACCTACTGGGGTTGCTTCCAGTGCAAGGCTAAATCTTGAATGTGCTTTTAGCTGGTTTTGTGGGGGATTTGTTGTTTTGTATTTATGGGGCATGGGGTGGTGCCATTGAAGTTGTTTTCAGATGAAGTTTAGGAACTGGAGATAAGATGAGCCGGGGCAGTGTGACTGATGAGTTTTCTGCATGCCATCAGCAAGAGTCTCACCAATGGTATGTGGAGTGTCATCCTGCTTTCAGAGAAATGGTGGTAATGCACGGCTCTTCAGAAGTCCTACAAATAGCAGTCTGGATCATTTCTTCAGGGTTTTAAGAAAACAAGGATGCAGATTTAATAGGCTAATATGTTTAAGTGACCTTGGTGTACCATCTTATGTAAGATGGAATTTTCTGCAACCTGCAGAGCTAGGAAATAATTCTGTACACATTCACTGTGCAGTAGTTCCTTCTTTTGGATTTAATGTGGCTTAGAACTAAGAAAAATACAACTTTTCTCCTGTAATTCACATTAGATAATATTTTTATTTGTTTCTGGGCCCTATTGTACTGGTTATTTATTGCAGTATATTGCAGTATATTGCAGGATGCAGACTCCAGTCAATGAGGACAGAAAGGAGATCGCTGACTACAAAAAACCCTAGGCTGGTTTCAGTTATAGCTCAGGAAATGGAAGTTTTCCTTCTTGCCCAAGTATGAGGCTAAGTCAGTCAGAAAATATAGAGACATTAATGTCTTAGGGCATAGTTAAAGAGTAAAAACTTCAGCTAAAAAGAGAGAAGTGCGTGAGGGAGAGTTCTGTGTCAGATGACTACAGCGGAAGATCTGGCAGCTGGACTCCAGAGCTCTGCTCCAGCTTCTTCAGATCTGCTGGGGGAATAATGTATCTGTTGCTGGCATCACTGAATCTCTTTGTAGAAAATAGAGCGTGTTTCTAAAGAGTTTGGAGATTCAAGGAGGAAAGGCTGAATTTGCTTGGAAATTTTAGCCCTGTTATTGTACCAACTGATTATAGGGACAGTTGACTACATGTAATTAAAACCAAACCTCCACTCGATGCTAAATAATATGGTATTATTATATAGTAGTCTCTGCTAGTACACACAGATGCATAATGAGAATTTATAGGTGCATGTGCCTCCTAGAATATTGTTCTTTTTTGTTGTTAGCTATTGCCCTAAATTTTGGCTTCTTACCATATTCTTTCTTTTGCTTGCTTACATTAGCATAAATAGCCAGCAATCTTTAGAAAGGTAGAGTGGCATAGGAGTTGGTATTGTGTATCCTTCATGTATGTCACAAATGCTTTTACTGTGAAAGGTACAGGTTCCAATTTTGTTCCTTATATATTGTTTAATGGGAAGGGGCGGGGGGCAGCAGAGCTTGAGATGGTGCTGGCCTGCATTGTTTCAGAAAGAGTTCCTCAGCACATGCAAAGAAACTGCACAGATCCTCCCTGATAGACCCTCTTCCTTTTTATAGTGATTTGTAGAGAAAAGGTTTAGGAGTGCTGAGTTCTTTCTGTGGGAGGTGCAGAGGAGGGAAAAAGAAGAGTTTTAGCTCTTCCATACAAATTACAGGTGGGTTCATCTTTGGTAAATGGGCTAAATGAAGATGCATCTCAGTTAGGACAACAAAGGTCCTAAAAGGATCTATCCTTTTAATTCTTTCATGGTAAATTGAAGAAATAAAAAAATGTAGTTGTATAATATGTAAATGATCCTTTTTTATTTATGAATATTATTTTCACTGTCTCAGCAATTGGGCCTGAAATATTTTTCTGGGCTTCATTGCAACATAAAGGCATTAGATCAAGAATGTTCCAAAATTCAGATTGGCTGGTATTTGCTTATATCACCATGACTGAATGTTACCAGTTTTAAAATGCTTTTTTTTTTGTTGTTCAAGAAATTTTAAAACAGCTTTGATTTCAAACATGAAACTTGGCAAGTGACTGGTCCATAATGTGTTCTAATCACTTCTGGTATTTTGGAAAAGACTTGAAAAAGACTGAAGTTGTTATTTTATTAGAAATTTCGTTGCCATTTGCATATCTGAACTTCTCATCTTCTTTACCTGGAATGCAATTAGCATATGGTTTACAGACTTTGCCCAGTGTTAGTGTTGGCATGATGGAACTTCATGTTTTTCTGTGCATAGGTTTTTGTTAGAATTTTTTTTAATGCTAAAAAATTATATACCCGTTTTAATTCTGTAGTTTGGTTGACCAGCAGGAGGATACATTTGATCTCATCTGTTTAAACATAGGTTATGGAACAAGTTGAATACCCAACCTTTTTATTTTCTAATAGTAACATTCTGTTGTATGTTAGGTGTGTTTTAGTTTTTTGTAGGGCAAATGGAGCCAGAGTGAATTTTAGTCTTGGAACTCAGAACAGTTCAACTGTTGAAGAAGCCCCTGAGCTCATACCATGTTCTCCTCATCTTAAGTATCTGAAGCAAAGAAAATATTACATAGATTTAAGTGTGTTCACTCCATATCTCAAGGTCCCTGGAATAACTACAAATATAATTTGTATTGGACCAGGCCAATGGGATGCTGAGGTCTCTGAATCCTGTCCTACAGTGTATTTAGATATACTTTGTCTTCAGAAAATAGTAGCTATTCTTTTTAAAAATCAATTTTAAACTTATCTAGTCATTATGCTGTTGCTTTATTACCTAGATTTTGCAGGATGTAGCCGACAGTATAAAAATATTTTTCTTGTTTTTACTAATATTGAAAGTAAATGGAAGATGGTTTTCTTCTTTTTTCTTCCAGATATTATTTCCTGTCCTGACACAGTGATCAGTTCAAATCATTGCTGATACATTCTCTTTTCTTTCTTTTTTTTTTTTTTCTGCATTGTTTCTGGGGAAAAAATTACAATAGAGCTTTGCCAAATCACAGTGCAGGAACTGAACTTCCCTGAACTTTTATTAGGTTCCAGCTGGGTTTGAATTTCTCTTCTTGTAGGGTGATGTCTAATTAAACAAGAATTACATATATGGACTTTATTGGGAGATATTTGAGAGCTTGCATCCATGTTACATTGAAAGTTTAAGCAGCAGATTTGCAATACAGTCCTAAGGTCTCAAAGTCTTCTGGTATTAAATTTGCAAAGATTTCTGAGATGAATGAAATTGGAGGGGATTGGTAGCATTGTCCCTGTAATATTGAATCTCAACAGCCTGTACAATAAGATATTGTTCAGTATCCTCCTTGGGCCTTGAGCTTAATATGGCAGTTACATAAGCTGAAATAATGTGAAACTTCTGGGCATGGTTTGTGCATGACATTGTGCAAGTTGGAGCTGGTTTTGGGCTTCAGGTTAATGGCCTTCTGGCAAAAGCACAAATAATGTGCTGAAGTAAAAGACTGCATTGATTTGTGCTTCTGCATAAGGTGGAATAAAATCTGTCCATGTGTAATCTGGAAGAGTCCTGATGCCACTTGTGATGCACCTGCTTGTAGAACTCCAAACTTAGCCTGTAGTCCTGACTTTGCTTTTTATTAATTTTATTTACTCTTAAAAGATAGCATGGCTCTTCTTACACATCATAATCCCAAGTTCCTCCCAAGGTAGGCAATGCCCATGAACAATAAGTCAAGAGGAGGAGTTGTGACAACTTTCCTAAATTTCTTACAGTTGAAAGCATGTCGCTTTCACTCAACAACTCAGTTTTGCTGTCTCAAGAAAGAGAGCATTAAAAGTTGTTTTGGTGCTATTCTTGAAGAGGCACAAGTAAGCAGAGGCTGTGGTGCTGGGGCTGCGTTCTCAGCACAAGGAAAGAGAAAGAGGCAGGATATAGTGAACTTCTCATCGTGCTGATATTGATGGTTTTGTCCTGGAAACAGTCAACTGCTGTGTTTAACTTCTCAACGTTTAGGGGTACCTAGACTTCCAAGCAAAGGTTTATCACTTTGACCTTCTCTGCCATATGTCCCATGAGATTTAGGTGCATTGCCAAGGGGTTTTTCATTTCACCTGAGTACATCACCTCTCATCCAGGATCTTCCCCTTTCACAGGTAAGGGCCAGGTTCAATTTCTTTGGGACAGATCTGTGAAGGAAGTGGAGAGGTAGTACCCATTTAAGTTTAATGTCTCGGTGTCTCTGTGGGGATAGCTCAATGTCATCGCTTGTGCCAGAAATCAGCAACAAAATGGCTTGAGCTGTGCAGGGCAGTGGAAAGTCCAGAACTGCAACTAAGAGTGTACTCTGTTTTCAAAGAAGAATTTAAAGATGTTATATGTGATTACTCTAAACCTTTAAATTTTAATCATTAGTACTGATATTCTAAGAAAATAGGCCAGATGATTGTCCCTTACCACAGTGACTGAAATATATTATTTTATTTTTCTTTCCAAGGGAGCCAGTTTCACAACTAGACCATACCAGTGCATAGTAACATGATGAAGTCAAGCAAACACAGTGAAAATCTGCTATTTTTGAGTTTGAAACAAAATTCTGTATTGGCTTTAGATAACTTTTCTTTATATTTTTAGATATATTAAATACCACATTGTTCTGGCTCGTGCCCATCTCCATTATTTGGATCTTAAAATTTGGATACCTTTCACATTTGATAAATTTATTTTTTCTGAATCATCTCTTTTGGATGCTGTCAATATTTACATTTTTTTTCTCATCCTTAATGAATCTGTGTAGTGATAATAATCTTAGCACCTATTGCTCAGCATCAGGGTAGATTCTTCTTTCTATTCTTTTGTAATACCACTGATTAATAACTCATTGTTTCCTATATGTCAGACAGTTTTTATCCACCTGATTGTAATAGTATTCAGACCATAATTCTCTAGTGCCTCTATGAGCTTCCTGTGTGGTAGCGTGTCAAAGGCCATGCTAAAATCCAAACAAATTATATCCACCACATTTCCTTTATCCGCCCAGTTTGTCACCACACTGAAATACCCAGCACAATGAAACATTTATTGATGTAAGTTTCTCTGTTAAACCAGAATAAATGTGAAGGTTCTGCTGTGACTATGTGATAGAGCCTGCTTCTTAACAGGTATTATCGTTTTATGCACTGAAGATAATATGAGCCATGGGAGATGACACCATTCAGCAGGAGCAGTGAGGCTGGGAAGATCAAAGCATTATGAACCTTGAAAAGAAGTGGGAGAAGCTTATATGCTACAATAGCTCGTAAAGGGTATAAGTGAAGTCTTCAAGCTGTATTCCAAGAGATGCTCAGCGAATATCAGCTTCAGAACTGCTTCACAAAAAAAAAAAAAAAAAAGTATCTTTAGAGAAAGAATTGTTTGGGCAAGGCCTCGTGAAAGCTGCATGCTGTCACTGTTCCTGTTCCTTGGGAACATAAACAGGATCTAGGGACAGCTTGTGCAAGAAAACAGTTGGAATAAGGAATATCATGGTTTTCAGCAGCCAACTTGATTACCATCATCGCCCCTGCGTAGGAGGAAAGCTTCAAGAGGTATTTAGAAGGATGCTGGGTCCCGCCGAACTATAACAGAACTACCCATTAAACTCCTAAACATTAGGAGCTAAGGTCAGATCCTAAGTGCAGTTATAGAGACCAGCTCTTCTGTGGGTTGAGAAGCTCAGCTTCTCATGTAGTTTCGCAGCTGGGCTTCTCAAGTACTTGTTGCTTACGCTGTTAGCAGTAGGAATAAATGAGGGGAGTGGACTGTGCCCTTGAGGGATCCAGCACATTTAACAGGTTTGAAGGTCCTTGTGGTGAAGTTGCATCCAGTTCCTGTTTCCAAGTGGCCGTTAGAGTGGATTATGCGTTACAGATTTTATACAGTTGATTGTCTCTAACTTTCTGAAACTGAGATTTCAAGGAGTCTTAGTCTTCACCCAAAGGCAGGTTTTATCATACCTGAACGAAAATAGTTCAAATACTATTGGGGTATGTGGGGTGTGTGTGAATTGTCACCAAAAATACACCTTTTTCCTGATTAGAATGCTTTTCTAGCTGAAACAGCCATGGTTTGGAAATTAAAATTTGTAATGGATGTCATCTTCATGGGAAAGTAAACTCAAAGGATGAATTCCATGAGGAAGACAAAATCTCTGTGGGTGCTTCTCTTTGCAGTGAACCAGTAACAGATGGAGCTTTCCCATTTTGACTAGGAAACCTTTGATCTCCTGTTGTCCATTCCTGCAGTAGGAGGAGCCCTTGATCCCAGCACAATTCTGTAGGTTGTCTTCTGCTCCCATTCTGCCAAATTACAAAGCTTCCCGGGTTTCTTCCATCAGCAGCTCTGTGACTCTGGTTTGAGCCACAAATGGCTGTGAGTTTGAAGGCAGAACTAGGGATAACTTGAATTCCTGTGTAGTTTTGAAAGTGTAGTAAGAGCTCCAATTCAGACTCTTCGGGAGGATTTTTCAAGCACTGGCATTACTTTTTTTTTTTTTTTTTTTTTTTAAACTCTGTCCACTCAGGACAAGGGACAGGTGACCAAAATAAAGCTGTTTATAGAGAACTAATACTAACTAAGGTGCATTCACCTAAAAAAAAGCAGTAAAGTAATGGTATATCTATGTTAATAAGATTTGTTCTTTTGTTTTACCAGTGAACCTGAACAGAGCATTGTGCTGGTGTGTCTATAATGGTTCCAATTTCAGAGTTTGTATATTTGTTGTTATATGAAGAGCTTGTGCAATTGACTTTCCTTTTTAGTTTGTGTGACACAATTATTCTGGGCCATATCCTAAGTAATTATGTAGATTCTGAAGTTGGACTGAGGTCTCTTATCTGGCCCATGAATATTTTTGCATATTTTCTTGAAGGTAAAGGGCTTGGTTTTTTGCTTGTGTGTGTCCATTTGTCATCCAGCACCCTCCCTTTCCCTCATTCCCTGGTCGTTGAAGACGAGTTCCTTAATATTATCAATGAGGGTTTTTTTCGTGAGTAAGGACATCAGTATTTTACCTTTTTTGAATAGTTACTTGTGGCAGTGTTGATTTCCAGTTCAAGAAGTGAGCTTGATAAAGGTCAATTGACTGAGGTTGTAATTTCTATATCTAGAAATTTCTAACCATATCAAAAAGTGTTGTACTGTATTCTCCTCTAGTCTTCCTTCTCCTCATAACTAATCAGCTTTGTATGACTCTAACTGACCTGATCCAGCTAACTTGAGGTACTCAAGGAAAATCAAAGTCTTACAGATATGGCACTTCTTTATTGCTAAGAGTTTGCAGAAGGCTGACATCTTCTGTAGTGTTTCCCGATAATAAATTACACTTTTTTTCCTTCTCTTTAATTTTTAGATTGAATGAATCTGATTCTTATCAAAGTGGGGAATTAGACCATAAACATGAGTCAGGCAAAGTAGAGCCAGGGGCCCATGCAAATTGTAGAATATTGCTAATGAACTCATTGCAGAGTTGATAGCTTTCCCCTCACAGTTTTCAGACTCTGCATAAGCTTTATGGCAAGAAGGAATTGTGAGAAAGCAGAGTGAAAGCTGTTTACCTTCTGATACTTGTTTTTGAAGCCTTTACTAAGAGGTAGCTCCTGCTCTGTTGTCAGCACTTTACTCATGTGCCTCATTCCTGACCTGCCATACTCTTCATTCTTGCAATTCCAGCTCTTAGGCTTCTCTCAATCAAAGTTCATTGACTGTTCTTGAGCCATGTCTCTTCCACAAGGGGATTAGGGCACCCCTTTCACTCAACAATCATGACCTCCTGCCCCACAAGTGTTAAGCATGCTCACCTGTGCACAGGAAAGAACGTTCTTAAGAGAGCTTTTTCTGAGGCTCCATTTCTTATATTAGAAGAATCACAGTGTGTGCTAATTATGCCTGCCCTGAGGAAAGGGACCACTTCACTTGCAGGCACTATGTCCTCAGACTAACTTACAGAGTAATGCCACGTTAGGTTCCCTCCTTTCCCTTTATAGTCAGAAGAATATGGGCAAAGCACAAAAAACTTCAGGTTAAAACTATGAGGAAGATACACTGAAGAGCAGTTGTCAGGATTGTGCCCAGCATGGGAAGGAGGTGTTATGCCTTTATGCTTTGACAGGAGAGAGCCATGTGTTTCCTTGTTCTCTACAAGAAAAATGGGGATTTTGGACAAAATTTGCTGCGGTGAAGTCCATGCACCAATGTATTCCTATTTAGGTCATCGGAATAGGGCTTCAGTGGTGCAGTCTCTATGCTGGCTCTCTACACAGGGATACATTTCACCCTCAGTGAATGCTCTTTGTTTTCTCAGTTGAGGTCAGTTGTTCCTTGCATTCATTAGAAGAAATAGCTTTGGATTTTAAATACTGCTGCCCCTCTCCTTCCCGGCCAGCAAGCCAACATTACAGTCCTGAAGATGTTAGAAAAGGGGTAAATTTAGAAGGGAAAAAAAGTGAAAGAAATTGAAGTTCAGAGGCTGAAACTGTTGCCACTTACGTGGCAGGTGTGCTGCTGCCTGCTGCTGATGGGTTTACCAATTTTTTGCCTGGATTTCTTCACTGTTTGTCTACCTTATTAGGTGTCAATCAGGAGAAAGAAGGAAAATTTTTTTGATACAAGGTTGTCTAAAGGAAGAGGAGCATATATGTCAGATGGTTCCTTCAGGAAAAATTTCATCCAAGCATATGAAGGTTTTCTTGTGGCAGCGTCATCCTAGTGCCTCTGTCAGGAGGCTCTTGTTCATTCTCATTCGAATGCTCAGGAATTGTTTCTGATTGTTCCTGTGCTGTCCCCTTCCGTGCTCTCTGCTTTCCCTTCTGCTCTTCAATACCTGTGATCTTGACAGAGTGGAAAACTTAAACCTACGAATAAGTTTGTGAGCTCATTTTTGTTTGTGGTGTTGGTGTGCGTATGAACATGTTTGTGTGACAGTATCTTGTCTGAGACGGTGTGTTTTATTTTAAACATCCACGAGGATGGATTGAGAAGCTTCATATAACACTGACGTCTGAGGAATTGTATTTTTACTTATGGGAGAACAAAGTAAAATTACACTTCAAAATTGCTCCCAGCCTGCGGTACATTTGAAAACAGTATTAGATTTGCATCCGGGATTTATTTGACCGTCTCTGTGAGTGTGCTGCTGGTGAGGAGAATAGCTTTGACTTTGAATGGGGTAAATTAGGCAAGTTCTGCTGTCACCTTTTAAAATAAAATTTAATGAAGTTTTGATTTGTTCCTTTAATGAGTCATTGGTACGTTGTATGTGTCTGTGTATATTGCTCTATGGTTTGTTATTGCGAGGCCAAATCCTGACAACTTATTGCAAAATTGTTTTAATTTATTATTAATATTTTTTTGTTTTCCTCGTTTCTCCTGGTTTTGGAGCCTTTATAATTAGATATAATTAAAACCACAGGTTTTAAACTCCAGTCTAACATTTAAACTCATATTTATGGTACAACCCCTGGAGTTTTATTGTCATTCCAACTATTTCAACTGCATTTTGAAAAAAATTTTTTCTTGCATCTGTTCAGATGCTGTGTTCTACAGCTACCACTTCTTAATCATCTGTTTTGCACAGTAATGTGACATTTATTTTACGTGATAAGAAACTGTGCAGTTTTATAGATGAGCTATTTCATATCCCTTAACAAAAGGTTGCAAGGGACCTTTTGCCTTATACACTTTAAAAACAGCTTTCCTCTTTTTGAACTTGTCTTTCTCTGCTCCTCCATGCAACAGTCTGAAAGTGCTGCATGCTGTAGAACAAATTTGTAAAAAATGTTGTTGGCTGGCATTATGTAAAACCATATTTTCCCTTTTGGTGCGTATGTTCTGGTCCTAGCAATGTCCTTGTTTTGCTGAAATTAACATTTTTATCCTCACAGTCTTTGGTATGTGGTGGTGTTTTTCTGTCTTTTTTAATTGTGGGGGGTGTTTTTTTAATTAGTATAAGGTTGATTGTTAAAATTAAGTGGCAGAAGGCTTCTTTCCAAATTATTCAGAGATCTTTTGCTGAAGAAATATATTTTGCTACTCTCAATTGCCTTTTTCCCTTTTTCTTTCATTGCAAACTACTCTGGGAAGAGCTTCTTTTAACAAAAAAAAAAGGCTACGCTTGACTGATAATGCATTGCTTTGGATGGTGAAACATTATGAAAGTTTAATTTTTAATTAAATCTGAAATACCAATTATAACTGAAAGAGATTTTAACCTGTTTCTTTTCAGACTGCCTGAAGTTATATTGTAGATGCTGAAATCACTGCACCTTAAAAACAAAAAGATTAAGCCCCACTGCATTCCTGTAAGTAAAAGCTTTTCCGGTACCTTTTGTCCCTATTTTTCCTCTATATGCATCCAAAGTGTTAGCACAGTAGCTGGTCTTGGATAAAGGTCAGAGTCCCCTTCAATGGGATTTAGAAGTTCAAAGGATGTTTTATTTAAAAATTAAAAAGGAACTTACATCTTGCAGATCTTTAATTTCAGAGCACTGAATAGGTCATTCTTTCCTGCTTTGTTTTGAATAGTATTAGGAATACTGTGCATCTCTGTTTGTTGACTTACAGTTGCTGTTGCTTTGTCAGGGAGAATTTCTGCACATCGGTGCAGAGATAACAGAAAGTAGCAGAAGATTCCTTATAGCACAAAATACAGTTTATTCTCTTCTCATGATGTCGTAACAAATTCTTCTCCTTTGTATGAGAGAAAAACAAACAACTTTCTGATGACATCACAGGGGACTTCAGCTGCTTTAGGGTGCGGATGAAGGCAGAAATGCCTAATTCATCTCCGCTGTGACACAACAAAATAGTCAAAATAACATCCACGTCTCAGCAAGAAAGGAGTCTTTTTCTAAGAGCATAGTTACTCCATAAATGCAAGTCTGCACATCACTCTAATCTACCCTTATTTAGAATCTGTTTATTGAATGCATTTGGATTAATAATTAAGATTTGGAACTTCAGTGACTGAACAACAGGCATGCAAAAGAGGATTGGAAAATATAGCAGATTCAGACACCTTTAATCAAATGAAATAATAAATGAAAAAAAAAATCCAGAAGCTTGTAGAAAGAAGGAAAAAGATCAGTTTCGGTTGAACAGTACAAAGCTGTGGAATATTACAAAGCAAAGTCAGTTTGTTTTCTTGTTTAAAATCAAAATGTGCAGTGTGTAATGAAATCCAGAGCCTTCTTCCGAAGTGGTACTTTGTACTTCAGTTTTAAAATATTTTAACTGTTAGAGGGGATTTATCATGACTTTGCCACCACCCCCCAACACTCCCTTTTTAAATATATTTTAATGTTTTATTGTAAACTAGCTGGAGGGTACAGTTACACTGTGGGCAGCTAAAGCCTGCCCCTCCAGCACACAGCGCCAAGCATGACTCAGACAGGCAGATTGTGCCATTCTGGCTCTACTCCACTGTGTTTTTACATTACTGGCAAGGGCCATGCCATTGTGTTGTTTAAATATTGTGTATTAACTGCAGGCTGTGGCCAGTGAATGGTATTTAACGTTTTCTGCTCTTCATTGCTGAATGTGAGCAGCTTCCTTGTCCACCAGAGGTTAACCTTGCAATTACACTGGTGAGCCAAGTTGAAAACAGTCGTGGATTTGCTGGGTCCAGCAGCAATTTAAAGGGAGGTGTTCAGGGAAAAATGGGGGATCTCTTCTGAATCTGTGAGTACCAAATTTCATGCTTGTCTTGCAATTTAGTGTGAACAACCAGGGAAATTTTTGTTGGAAAGCAGAAGTAATTCTCTGTCCAAAAGGCAGCATAGGAGTGAATTAAGGCAAGTTCTTTGAATCCTTGGGATCCCGATGGTCACGAAGTACTGCATGGACGGACCAAGACAAAATAAGAGTAGCAATTGGTGCTGGCTGGGATGTGCCTTTTTTTGTTATATGAGGCTCTAGATTTTGAAGGGGAAATAAATACACAAGTGTAAAATTCATGTTTAGGAAATGCTCTTGGTTTCCTTTTTTATCAAGAGTGTCAAGTACATTCACACAGAGATTTTGAGCAGCTTTCTCAAGGTCCAAGTAAATCAGTGGTCAAAGGTATGCTCTAAGGGTTTATTTGCTTCCTGTATGTTTGCTGTAATCAGGTTTTTCGAATTGTAAGATCCTTAAAAAGGTGAGCTTGCCATTTGGGCTTTCTTATATTAACCCAAAAACAGCAAAGAGAAAAGGCAAGCCATATCCTGGTAGTTTTGTAATTTATTTCTTTAATTAAAGGATGGAAATCTTGCTTTAATGTAGCAATGTCCCTAAAGCAAGTGATTATTATTAGCCAAATTTTGTCTAATAAAAAGTATTAGAACATGGCAATAGAAGAAACATTAAGATACACAATCACCTGAACATCTGTCAGACAGTTGCATGAAAAGCTCCACTTGCTGAATGTGGTACAGATATTCTCCTATTGCAAAAGGTCTGTGGGCTGGATTCTTGCTATGTTGGGTTCTCTGAACTAAAGTCATGTGAGTTGATAGGGAAGCAGATCTATTGAGGTCAGTGGGACTACTCAAATACTTAAATTTAAGGATGTGGTTTAGTACTTTGCTGTTACTAACCCAAAATAGGATTAAGTCAAGCGTGAGGAGGTGCCTCTGCTCACACTCAGTGTCTGCATGATTTTGGTATGAGACAATGATAGCACGCATATTGTGTGTGGAAGGAAAAGATGTGTTCAAAGCAATAGTTTTAGTTACATTGCTGTGGGCTGGGGGCAATATGGAATATATCACATGTAGTTTTTGTTAAAAAGGAGGTTGGTTTGTCAAGGTTTCAGCTTTACAAAGCCTGATCTGATCAGTGACCAAGAGATCTGGCGTTCTAATCTTTATGGATGCTGGATCAACGAGTGGCATTGGACAAGTCGTTTAACCCCACTGTGCCTTGTTCAATAGATCACTCTTTCAGTCTGGTTCAGACTGATACAGCGCTGTGAACATGACTGAATTTGTGAATTCTTGTTTGCAGAGCTCTTAGGGGATAAATAGTAACCATTGTAATTATTAATAGGTAGTTGTGTAGACAGATCATGAGGGATGGCAATACAGCCACTCTTGGGGGTCATCTTTCACAACTTGCTTGTGCCTTTGTTTAATCCCATCACTCAAAAGTAGCAAGGCCAACTCCAATTTACAGAAGTATTTCTCATGTAATTCTCCCCACTTTTGAGTACTTTGTTGTTTGTGTTCTCTTTCTGTTTCTTTGCTACTTTCCTCTATGCTGAGTTAACCTTGCATATCGAACTTTATTCCCTTTTTTTTTGGTTTTGCATTATACAGCAGAGGCATTTGTGTAACCTCCAAATTACAGAGAGCAAATTCATTTTGTCTAGTGATTGTTTGCTGATGATGTACGAAACAGACAGAAGACAGTTTGAATTTCCATAAGTTCAGCTGAGCTTACAGGCATAAGGAAAGGAAGAGGCAGAACCCAAGCCAATGTGACACAGTAAGCTGGCATCCCAGAGTGCAGGCTGCATGTGTAGCGTCAGGATGTCAGGGCTGGGAAGGCCTTCGTCCATCACAGCACTGCTTTTAGATGAAGGAAGAGTTTTGAAGCAACTAACAAGCACTACCATGTTCTTCACAGTGCAGGAATCCTCACGATTCTTGATGGATTTGGAACCTGTCCTTCCTCCTATAATTTGCTGTTTTAGCTAGAATTTCTGATCTAAAATGGGCTTTGAGTCCATTCCCAGTTCCTGGTCCTCTGATGAAATGTAGACTCTCATGAGTTTAAGTCTTTTCTTTTTGGATGCAAATATTGGCTTGTAGAAGATGTGTTGCAAATGTGAAATGAGCATGGAAGTGTGCTTGCTTTGAACAAAGATCAATGTCTTGGGGCCAGCTATCCCTGAGGGATAGCGTTAGCACTAACAAAGAGAATTAATTTTGCCTTTTCCCCTTCCTTTACCAAGGCATTAATCCAGAAGCTCATGGGGATAAATTCTGCCCTGATTTCTACCTGTGAAACCCCAGTGGAAATGTGGAGAGGTCAAAAATTTTTGTCAAGGCAGAAATTGTCCTAGAGTTAAAATTGAGGAGAAAGCAGAAACTGGTTGATTGTTATCTGGCCCAGGGGCAAGAGGATATGTAGGAGCCCTACCTGGCATTATATGCTTCTGAAAGTGTTGCTTTTGTTGTACCCTAAGGAGAATATACTAAAAAAAAAAAAAAGAAAAAAAAAATCTACTGAGTGAAAATTTATAATCAAGAGCACAGTGATTAATTGTTCTTCATGTCCACTGGGAGAAAGACCTAAAGAAATCAGTTCAATGAGCAGTGAGAATTACCAAGTTAGATATTAGAAGCCATGGACTGACTGTATGGGTTGTAAAGTACTGGATCACAGAACCTACAGGTCTGAGGAAGCAGGGGAGGTTTCTTTTTTAAGGAATGGCTTGGAAAACCACCTCCCAGAGTGTACTGGAACTTACCATAAGAGAGAAGACCAAACTGGATGGGTTCTGTTACTCCCTGGCATTTATCTGATTCAGTGTACCATTTGGGAGTGTTGGTATGTGGCAAGTACATTCCTGCTTAATAAGGCCTAATGTTCCCGAAAGATCTCCAGGATTCTCATTTTTCCATCCTCTCATAACTGAAAGCACACTGTGTCTTCAAAGATTTCATTGGGCTGCCAGCATTTTGCTTTGACCCTTCTTTTTTTAGAGAGTAACAGAGGACAGAGTCATATAGATTGGGAAGACATTTTCAGTCATGGTGAGTCTGCAGGTCTTTCTTTCCAGTCAGTGCACAAATACTGATTTGTTTCAGTTACTGGTTTTTAAAATTTGGATTAATGGAGACGCTCCAGGTATTGCCTGATACAAGCTCCTCTGATAAGGAACATGGAGACAGTTGAAAGTTGCAAATAGGATTGATGATCAGAGCAAATATGTAATGAGGCTGGAGTAAAGCCTGCTACAAAAAGGTAAATGTCTCAGGAGATTAAGAGCTTTGTAATTGTCTCTCTTTTCTTATGATTGCCACTGTTTTCTGAATTTTCATGCAAACATCCTAGAAAGATGTTTTCACTTAATGAAACTGCAAATCTCAAAATGCAGTTGGCCAAGAACTAAGAAAATTTTCTTAGTTCTCAGGTTGGTTTTAATCAGCCTCATTCACAACTTAGCACTGAAGAGGAGTTGGGAACTATTTTTTATTAAGTCTCTCATGGTTTGGTTTTGTTTTGTTTTGTTTTCTTACAAAGGCTTAAGGGGTTTGCTTGGGAGGTAGAGGGGTTGTGTGAGGCTTTGTTTGTACGTTGTATGTCCTCAGGTTAAGGGCATCACCTGTACTGTACAAATGGGTAGGATCATGATTTTTTTCATAGATGGCAGCTTTTGTTTTTGCAGAATAGTGGCCACAATAGACGAGGATAGGAAAATGGCTCTCCGGTGTGTGGTTGTTTTGGTATATAAAGGAGTATGGGCTGTGATTCACTCATGTTAAAAAGGCATGGGAATATAAGCATCGATTCCCTCCGCAGCACTGCTGCAGCGAGTTGTAGTAAAATGCTTCGCATTTCAGCACCTGAAGATTTTATGGTGAAAGTGGAAAATCTTTCACTCCATTTATCAAAGCATTTGCTACTATACTTCAAGATAAAATGAAGATTAAATATTATTGAGCAAGGAAGGTTATTTCAGACCAGGGATGTCATTAGATAAACTACGAAAGGAAGAAAGCAACACAGACCTGGCCTTTTCCAAAGTACTCCTGTTTTGTTCAATCTGAAATGAAATTGTTTCGCTAAACCAGTGTATAATGGGAGGGACTCCAGAGAAAGGCGTTGTGGTTACTCTATATTTACATCAGTGTACCTGAGGACACTCTTGCTGAATCATTTCACATTCTGGAGTCTGGTGTAGGGCAGTCTGGTCAGTGCAAGTTACCCAAATTTTCTGGTCTGTTTTCTTCACTAGGCTAAATTGTCTGGCTCTGAATTTTGCTATAGAGGATCTCATTCTTACTGCCCTCTTTCCTGCCATTGGCCCTGAAGCATCTAAATAATAGAATAAGAAGAGATTTTAATCTGTTGTGCCAAAATTAGTCTGTTGTTTTTAACAGCTTCCACTGGCATGAAAGTGATCAGAATATTTGTTTTATTTGTTTATTTTTAAATAATAACCAAAAAGAAGTATTTGACTGTGCAAAATGTTTTTGTGTCAGCAATAACTGAAGGCATCTGAGTCAAAACCTGCATTAACAATTTTTTGAACCTGTTGCTTTCTTCAGCAGTTTTGTTGTTTTTTGGGTTTTTTATCATACTTCCTTAGAAATTTCATTCTAGTTCATGCAGTGTTCTTATTGAAATTTTGAATAGTTAAAATCTTTTATAGAATAAAAGAGTGTTATCTCATTTCTTCCAAGATTCGCAGCAAGTAATCAAGGATCCTGTGACTCTTACCAGCAGAACCTTTTCAAGAAATAAGATGCGTATTTCTCACCAGCAATGATAGCAGTCGTGCACCAGATCACTGCATGTCCTCTCTGAATACAAACCAGATTAGCTCATGATCAGGCAGCCCCAGTTCATTTAGATGGGGTATAGTGGCACAGTCCCTATGTATAGAGTTTGTAAGATCAGACCATCACTGGAAATATCGGAGTCAGAGACAGATGAATTTTCATCTCTTCCCAATTCCTTTTTCCATTCATTAGGGTTTCAAGTGAAGAGGATAATCTGTTTTGTCATGTCTGTGGCCCTGTTTTAATAAACAACTAACCTTCTTATGTCTGAGTGTCTGTCACTTCCCCAGAACAAGTGATACTGAATTCCTGAAGCAAACAGCTCTAAAATGATCATCCTTTGGGGAGAATTTAGTGCCTTACTGACAGCTTCAGCCTGCATGTTGTTAGCAACCAGAGGGAAATTCCAGCAGTCAGGGCATCACAAAGGCCTGTGGAAAGCAGAGAGAGGATGCTGAGGGAGCCAGGTGACCAGGAAGGTATAGAATTAAATTATTCTGTTGGCTCAACTGGAAGTATAGCATAATTAGAAGTGAAAAGCCCCTGAGCCAACAGGCAAGGTTGCTATAGGTGATGATGCTCATGGATGGCACCTGAAGGTAAATGTTTTCATTCCTCATAACTGTTTCAATCCTGCAGGAAGGAAAGGATTACTGTTTTTGCTTTTGTCAGGGCTTCAGTGCTATTTAATTTGTCTTAGTGCCTCTTGGCCATGTGACATCACTTCAGAAATGATCCCATTTGCGATTTCTTCCTGTGTGAAAAATTGGTGTATTACTACTTCTCAACTTCTTTGTGTGTGTGGCTTAGGAAATACTGCTCTTTTACAGCTACATCTTCCCTTCCTCTGATTGTGCTTGTCTTTCAAGAACACATTTTTTATCATGGCAAACTCCTGTTCACTTTAGCAGTCTGTATTATGCTGTAGTGTTCTTGTGCCTACATGCTGATACTCACGGCTCCAGAAGGGTACAGAAGAGAACATTCAGATAATAGAACAGCTCTAGATGTCTAGAAAGTACTGAGTTTCTTCAGGGTACCAGTCATGGTCACCTCAAGTGTCTTCCTGCCCTGTCCAGGGAACTGTCCTTTGGCAAGAGTTCAGGAAAGTTCTTATTGTGGGAAGGTAACCCCAACTAATAGTTATGATTATATTCTGTAACAAAAATAAATAGATATGGTTTAGACTGGTATTGAACCAAATCTTTGTATTCAGATAATCCCTAAACTTCTGTGATGCTCAAAACATCATTCTCTTCTCATATGTAAATCTCAGACTATTGCAAAGATATGGAAATTGATAGAGAGAGGACATTGTGTTACCAGGTCCAAAGCTAGATGCAATAACATTTAGGTGCAGGACTCCCAAGTGGGATTCAAACCCCAGAGCTAGGGGCTTTGTCCAGTACTTGGGATGTATTAAGGGCAAAGGGAAGCATCTTGTGGGATGGTGTTCAACCTAGGGGCAACCAGAGGGAAGCTCTAGAGACTAAAAGACTTGGTGATTCTTCCATGGACAGGATTTCTTACCAGAAAGATCTTTTTCCTTACTGCAATCCATTCATGTCTTAGAGAATTCCAAATGTCCTAGGTGCATTTTATTCTTTTATGAATGCATTTTTTATTCCCTTGTAGAATTTGCCTTTCATCAACATGAGCTAGGCAGAAATTTTCCTCTGCCTTAGAATGGTGGAAAACAATTCTGATGTCCCTGCATTGTCAGACTATCAGTGGCACAGTTTTCTATGTGATTGTCTTTGCTATGAGTTAATTGCATTTAAAAGCATTTAATTTCTAAAAATCTCTTACACTATCTCTGTCATAATGTTTAGAATGTGTCTATACCATATAGTACATATTCTTTAAGCTCCTTAGGCTTCTATTCCTTGTAAAAGAAATATACTGTATAACAGAATAGAATTTCTTTAATGCTGAACTAATTCTCAAAGCTGTGTTGTGATTAATCATGGGTGCACTGGTGGAAGTTTAGAGAGGATAGTAGGCTTTTCTCCCTGCTTTTTCTTTGTTGACATGGTAGGAAGCCTGAATATCTGTGTTATGAAACACTTAAGTCTCATGTCTACTGCTGTCAGTACTTGATCCCACTGTCTGAATGGGATAGGACTTTGTAATTCCCTCCTGATTCCTGGAGCTGGCAACTCAGGGCTGCAGGTAAGCAATGTGACAAAGCCAGTGTTCTTTGTAGTGCCCATATGCAAACATAATTATCACCTGTGATCCCTGCCAGATCTCTGCACACCATTTCTGGATGAGCTGCCGCCATTTTCTGATCGCTTCTTTTACAGATAAAGAGAGAAATCCTGGCCCAAAAAAAGTCCCAGGGATTCTTTCACATTCCTTTCAGTGAAGACAGGAATCATTGCAAACACATATGCTTGAGCTGGGCCTTTACATGAGTTGGGTTATGGTATGTCTGATGCATTTATGTATTCAACGTTTCCCCCCTCTCCAAAAGTCCTGCCTCAGGTGAGGGACAGACACCAACTGTCCTGCTGGAAATGCAGGACTTTCCTTAACTGATGGAGAGGAAAAGGTTTTACCTTCTGGTAAAAAAAAAAAAAGGTGGTAAAATAAATACATCCTGCTTTGTTTAGATGTTTAGAGAGCCTTTTGTTTTTTGGGGTTTTTTTGTGTTAGTTTGGGGTTTGGGGTTTTTTTTGTGGTTTGTTTTTTGTTTTTGTCTTTTTTGTTTGTTGGTTTGGTTTTTTTGATTTTTTTTTTTGTTTGTTTGTTTGTTTGTTTTTCTTTCTTTCTTTCTTAAAACAACTAGATTTATCCTGGTTTAATACCAAAGTGACCTAAAATTTGTCACATGCATATTTGTTCCCAGTAGCACTTAAGTGAAGGTTTATTTTGGATTTATCCCTATTTTTAGGTGGTTTGGAATTCTTTTGTGAAAGGTTACAAGACTATATTGGTTAGAAATTATTCCCTTCCCCCATTTTACCTAGCTCAGTTTTAATACTAATTTACAAAACAGTTCTTCAGTTTGTGGAGTTGATGAGGAGCTAGCAGATTTCATATACAGTTCAGACAAAGCGGTTCTTTGCTGAACTGGGGCTGAGCACTTGTTTGCCCTGAATCCAGGTGTAAAAGTCCCAGTGTGAGTCCCAGTTTGGCCTTTTTATTTCTCTGCATTACTGATAAGCAAGTGGAAACTCCTGCGCCGTTCTTTCTCAGTGTTGAGAGCTTTCAGAACCCAGTCTGCATTTGCCCTTTGTTTCTTTGAGTATAGAAAGAAACAACAGAGCCTCTTCTGTCCTTTTGAAATCTCAATCTTCTCTCTTAAAGCTGGGTCAAATATTCTGTGTATTTGCAAGTGTAGCACATATTCATGTGGCTAATGGACAGCAGCGGGGTACTGTTGCCCTTTAGATAGGGACTCCATCTACTTTGGTGGGGATTTTCACCATTTTCAGTGCTTGGAAGGTCAGGTTTTGTTTTCTTTCACCACTTTGCCAATTTCACTCTTGTTATAATACCTCCCCAGTTCATTCTTAATGGCTGTATACTTAGGACTTTTAGGTTCCAGTAAGAGATGATTGGTGTGGAGGGCAAGAAATAGTAAGTTTAGGAAGAAATTCTGGTGCAAATCTTACCAAACACAAATTATAGGAGCAGGCATCACATATAATGGCATATAGTGGCTGCTCAGTGTGCCAGTCCAAATTAAAATGTGCTCTCCTCTTGCCCCATAGATCTAGACCAGGAGAGATGAAAAGAAATTATATCCCCTCTTCTCCCAGCTGTCCCCAGTTCATAACTACAATCCCAATTATCTTGTCAAAGTGAAGTTTTTATGGGAAGAAGATAACGTATCACCACAATAACTTCTGAACATTGCCCATGCCTCAGAACTTGGTGTGGCACAAAAGGTCTTATTTCACCTCCAAGTCCTGTCCAAATAGAAATGCCTTGAACAGTGAGCCAGCAAAATGTGAAATTAAACAGGGGCAAATGTACATTTATTTTATGTAGAGTCACATTAATCAGACATATCATTTTTCTTTGGAAATGACTGTTTCAACAAAAGCAAAATTATAGCAATTAAAAATGTAAGGAGGAAAAATAATAGTATTGATTTTGTTTGGTGTGGCTTTGTTATTTCTTGCTTAATTTTGTGATAAGTAAGTAGTAATGCATATCTTATTGCACGTCAATCTGTTTGTTAGACTGCAAGAGGCACTTAGATTTCAGAAAGGTGAAGGTTCAGTAAGAACGAAGCTAATGCTTAGTGACTTTTTTCATTGCACGAAGCACTGCTAGTTTTTCTACAGCGATGTGCAATAATGCAAATACAGAAATAGCGAAAAATGAAAGGGCTTACTTGGAAATTCTAATGCACAGAACTTTCAAAACAAATTTATTTTTGGCTTTTTAATTATGTGGAAAGGTTCAGTATCACTTCTTTTTGAATCCTGACTTCAAAAGAAAATGAGAAGTCAATTTTTCTCCCTTTACTTAGAGCTTTAAACTGCCTCAAAAGGCCTAGTAGCAAAAATAATCAGAGAATCATAGACTGTCCTGAGTTCAAAGGTTCCCCAAAGGATCGTCGAGTTCAGCTCCTGGTCCTGCACAGGACACCCCAAGAGTCACACCCTGTGCCTAAGAAGGTCTTGAACCCTGCCAGGCTTGGTGCTGTCACCACTTCCCTGGGGAAAGGGCCCAACAACCCTCTGGAGGAAGAACCTTTTCCTGATACTCAACCTAAACCTCCCCTGACACAATTTAAGGCCATTCCCTCAGGTCCTGTCGCTGGCCACCACAGAGAAGAGATCAGTGCCTGCCCTTCCTCTTCCCCTCTTGAGGAAGCTGTAACTGCAGTGAGATCTGTCCTCAGCCTCCTCTTCTCCAGGCTGAGCAGACCCAGTGCCCTCAGCCCCTCCTCATACGGCTTCCCCTCAAGGCCCTGCACCATCCTCATTACCCTCCCCTGGAAGCTCTCTAACAGCTTCATATCCTTCTTACATTGTGGCACCCCAAACTGCCCCCAGCACTGGAGCTGAGGCTGCCCCAGCTCAGAGCAGAGCAGGACAATCCCCTCCCCTGCCTGGCTGTGATGTTGTGCCTGATGGCCCCAGGACAAGGGGCATCCTGACTGCTAGGGCACTGCTGGCTCAGATCCAAATTTCCATCAATTAGGACCCTGCCCTGAGGCACAAGAAAAAAGATCTGGGATCTGTTGCTTTTTGAAGTTCTTTAGGGGTGTTGTTCAGAGAAGCTGTGGATGCCCCATCCCGGGAAGTGTTTAAGGCCAGGCTGGACAGGGCTTTGAGCAAACTGCATCAGTGGAAGGTATCACTGCCCGTGGCAGTGGGGGCAAGATGGAGCAGTATGATCCTGAAAGTCACTTCCAATCCAAAACATTTCATGGGTTTGTAATTTCATTTCTATGATTTTCATTTCTAATGTTCCTTGTGAAAACTGCATCTCTCTCTCTGTCTCCAGTCTTTCACCATCATTCTTGTGTCTAGGTACATCTGATTCTTTCTAATAGAAGAGTTAGGGTGGCAACCTCTATTTTTGCTGATAAAGGCTATTGTAATAGATAGTTGAGTATTTCTTGTGGATGCCAGGAGGAATGACTATTTCATGGACAGATATTGTAGTAGACAGAAGTATTGATTGGGTTTCATTGTAATAAACACTGCCAGATGTTATCTCAGTGTGTACTGTTTGCATTAGTAAATAAATAAATTCTCCAGAGCACAATTATTCCCTATAATGTTTTTTCAAAAGCTCACTCTTGTCTTACTATTGAGCTTCCTCTGCTTTCTGTGCAGCTTGGGAAACTAATTCGAGCATGTGAAGCTAACTGTAAAATTCAAATCTTGCTGTAGGTTCACATACCACAGCACGTGTAAGTGAAGGCATCTTCACTTGAAGTAGTCTTTCTTCATCTGAGACTTCTTCCGGTAGAAAATAACGGAACAGGTTTTATTTACTGTTGTTTTATTCTCCATACTGGTGAACATGTTGTCATGGGAATGTCACAGTAAATGTCTGTGTCCTCTGACTCTTGGTACAGGCTCTCAGCTTGCAGGTCACCTGGTACAAAGCGATGGTCTGGTTCCAGCCTACGTGCTGTCACTGAAGGCCTTGGTTAAATGCCAGTGCTTGAAGCCCAACATGTCACCTATCAAGTTAAACCAGCTCTGAGTAAGAATCTGACCTTCCACAGGGACCAAGGATTCCAAGAGTCCAGATTCACAATCAAAATGATCAATCACATAAAATCAGTTTGAAAAGCACACAGGTTCAGGGCACATCATCACAGTGCTCAGCAGATCAGTGTGAGCCCATGTTGCAGCTCCTGCACCTGAGCCTGCCCAGTGCTACCTTTTCCCTCACAATAGGCAAAGCACATTGAAGAAGACTTAGATCTGAGTTCTCTCTGGTTCCTGGTGCTTTCAGCTTTCCTGAAAACACTGAGCAAGTCCATGAGTGCTTTCCTGAAGTGTAGCCGTGGTCCATAAAAACTCATGTTAAATGAGAGCTGAAGCTATGTCCTGCATATTCTGAAAATTATTTCCTTTTATTTTCAGTGAAGCTACACCTGTTCCCTGAAATAGTGATTCCTTGCTCTGCTGGACTAATGCATCTCATAATTTATGATTTTGAGTCGTGTACTGAGCACTGGCTTTCACTCAGATACAGGTTCCCTTCACAAGGTGGCTCATCCCGAAACCCTCCCAAAACATACTCAAAACAATTTAAAAGGTTAGGAAGATGCAGTGTGTATTTGAATTCTCTGCCAGTGAATCAGTATTATTAACCTTATAACTCCTAAATTAAACCAACATTCTCTGTGTCACATCCTAAGTTTCAATTCATAAACAAATTGGGATTTTTTTTTTTCCAAATTCATAATAGTTTTACTATTGTTTATCTGCTTCTTCAGTTTAGCAGCTGGATTTTTAACTGTACTTAGTCTGTCTCCTTAGGTATATTTAGAATTTTTATACATTTTACTGGAACTTTATGTAATAGAAGCATTTACATGTATATATATTTTCAGCTATACTTTACAATCTGTAAGGCTACTACTTCTCAAAAATTTTATTTTGGACAAGGATCATCAAATCAATTTTTTTTTTCCCCCATTTGTCAGTGTCTTCCTTTTTCTTCTTGCCAAAAAGGGGAAAAAAAAAAAAAAAAAAGAAGAACAAAGGAAGGAGAAAATGGGAGATCTTCCCACCAACTTTTTCCTGCCGTGTACATGAATGCTTTCAGTAATGTTTCTGAAAACTTTGAGAATGACTACTTGCTCCCAAAATTCCCCATGTAAAATTAGTAATACTTGGCCATTTAAAAGGCAGCTCTTTTTCTCATCTCACTTCCCTTTGAATAGTCAAGTGCATGTCCAAGCTACAGCCACTGAAGAACAATTCCAAGTTGCATGCTAACATGGTGTGTCAGCTGTGCATTTTTCCTCTTTCTAAGGAATAATGATAACAAATGTGAAATGAAATGTAACAGAGAGGCACCTGAGTGCAGGTCCGAAGGCAGAATCTGCTCTGGCTCCATTTCAGCACAGACAATGGGGAAACTTAAATCTACTCGTGAGTCCTGAGATCTTTACCTCTCCCAGGTTAGCAAAATGTATCTAAGGGAAGAAGCAGGAATAGCTGATTCCCAAGTGATTTTAATGATTCATGCTCCCTAAAAGAAGGAGCCATGGGAAATATGCCTGAGCATCACTTTTTTGTGTGCTATAGGATGTTTGTTTAGTGAAATGGCTTTGCTAATAGATTCACTAATCAGTAGTGTCCCAAATTAAATAAACAGTGCAACACAACCCTCCTTAGGTTTGGTCTTCTGCAAAATTAAATGCCTCATTTGTGGCTCTTATCTGGGAAGGAAAAATGGACCAAATAATGACCAAAGCCTTCAGTAGCTCTGAGGGTCTTTTGATTTTAAGGCATAAGGACTGCATAGGCTTGCTGCTTCTTCAGGGTTCATGATAGAAAACCTTTGCTGTATTCTCTCCTCCTGCCCTCCCTGCTCTCAGCTCTCAAGTGATACAGGGCCACAACATAAGACACCTCAGGTAAATGTTGCAGCCAGCTGATGTGACTACAGTGGGTATTTTCTGTCTGGTAGGTAGATATATACGCTTCCTTTGCTCCACATTTGTGTGGAACAAAATACCCTGCTTTTTAGTGATTGTTTCCTAGGGTAAGGTGGGAAGTTTGTCCCCAGAACCAGTTTGGTTTTTGGCATCTTCTTGTTATTGTGTGCAGTGATGCCGCTTAATGCTCATTCAGGCAGTGGATTTGCGATTCTGGTTCTTGGCCTAAAGTGGATTGAGATTCATAAAAAGTAATCTCAAATCACAAAGCCACCATGGGAGGCTTATAGCTTCTGTGACTATCTCACTTGGGCTAGATTTGAATCAGCAATCAGGAGGTGAATGGTTTTGTTCTTATCCCACTGCCAATTTCCTGAACTAACATAATCTGAGTGTGTGTCACAAAACTTTATTTTCCAATTGAATGCATCCACCCTTTAAAAAGACGTTAAAAAATAAGAAACAAAATGTAAAGGAAATTTAACATCTAAAAATTACAGAATAGTGCTCAGGACTTTAAAATATATGTAAACATCAGTTCCTGCCAAGTTAGTCATTACTAAGAGTTGTTAACACGGGGGATTGATTGAGAGAATGATTGTTGCTGTAGAATGATGATTTAATAAGAGAAAAATCTGATAGATTTGACATGCTACATAAAATGTGCAGAATGGTTATTCTCTGGTAAATTGCAACTTTCAGTTGTACCCTGTACAGATGTGTTTGTTCTGTGCCTTGCCACATTCCCCTTTTTTTCCTGTTATTCTCTTTAATTGCTAGAAAGCATTGGTATTCACCATTGTTACACAAGTCACCTAGAAAAACATACACACATCCCATTTTCCTTCCTCTTGTTGCCTTCTCTCACCTCTTTGCCTTGCATGTACTCACCTACCTCCTTTGGTGTTCAGTAGAGCACTGCACGATGTCCTGCTCTCCATCCTTAGAAGGTGTCTACCAGGAGTTTGGCTTTATTTGTTCTTTGCTAGCACTGCCTTCACATGTACTATTCTGGCTGATGATTATTTATCTGATACTTAGTCCTAACAAAAGGCTGAGTGCTTTATAAGCCTGAAAATGAAGGCTGTCTCACCCTAAGGAAGTTGTACAGGACAAGAAGATGAAACAGCCATTTTATTATTCCTGTCTTCACCGACAGGCTGTACTCTGTCCTTCCGCTTTTCAGCAATGATTTATGAGAGGCTGGTTTGTTTTTTATAAATCTGAAATGACCAGTGCCTCTGTGAGGATCCTATTACAAATGCTATTGGTGTCTTTGGTGTTCTGTAAAACCGGGTGGTTCGTGCAGGCCATGCCCAAATCACAGTGCTCACCTTGATCTGAGCTGCTGCTGGGCCCTTTTTCTGCAGATAGGGGAGGCTCGTGTCAGAGGCTGACCACAAATGGCCTTTGGCTTGCCTTGAGAAAATGTGGGGCTAGTCCTCATGCTTGTACTCTATGAATAACAATAATAATAATAAAGAATCCTAGAGTCTGATTACAACAAATAAATTCCATAACACCCTCTGCATTATATTGGTTGTGCCAAAGAGCGTAACATAAAATGACTGAGAACAACAGCAATACAAAACAGCAGCACACAATGGTGTAATTGGACCCCAAGCACATAGAAATAACAGTTTAAAAGGAAGGAAAAAAAGGCAAAAATGGGACCACGGAGTGGTATCAGGGACAGTGTCATGAAATTGTGGTAAGATGCATGAGCCTAGTAGAAAGAAAAAGAAGGGGTGGGGGGTGAGTTACTTATGAATCAGTACAACTGTGCTTTGTTCTGCATGAGTGTTTTAATAGAGCAAGTGTAATATAAGGATCAGGTGGGCTCGTGGGAATGGAACAAAAGGTTTTGTAAAATTAAAGCAAAATAATTATAGCTCTAGGTGTAGAGTGAGCACACTCCAGCAGTTGATAGCAGGAACCTGCTCAGAATGGAGAAGGAAGGAGGGAGGAAGCTGCAGTTGGAAAGGCTTTTTGGTTTGCTTTTTTTTTTTTGATCCATGCCTACACATGGACATGTACACACATACATGTGCACATATAGTGCGAACACATTCATACATGTATGGTAACAAAGACTTTAAATCAGTGGCTGTTTTATGCAGCTTTAGAAGTCACTAATAGACCCCCACAGAAAAATGCATTAAAATGAAAATTTGAGGAATAGTCTCAAATGAATTAATTAACAAAAAAAAAAGGAGCAATACCCGCAGAACATTGCTTTCTGAAGGAATAAAGGACTAAAGTCTAAAACAGAGACTGTCATATGACATGGGAGATGTTCTTGCTGTAAAAGCCCAGTTATGAATATGTGCAGAGTGCCCAGTATACTAATAAAGCCAACTCAAAGTCCCAGCAGTGAATGTGATCATAGGGGGTTCACAAGAAAGCTGTCAGCAATGCTTTGTGTTACAGAAACTCCCATATTTGGGCAGAGCATTCTGCTGTGCTCTCGTGCAGAAAAAGCTGTTTTCTACCTGAATTTCAGAGTAGTTTTACGAGCAAGGTGAGAGCTTGGTTGATCACCAGGTGGCCTCCCTGTGTCTAGTTGGGTGCTTTTTCTTTACTGTCTGCCTGTATATGTACCAAAGTGCATGTGGATTCTGTATAAAAGTAGAAAACAAAACGGAAACCAGAAAAATAGTCCTGACCCACCATGCACTTTCTAAGTTGCTGATTGTCCTCAAAATGTAATGAAAGAGGAGATGTACAGGATCCATGAATGGAGAAAGCCTGAACTCAGGTGTGCATTCTTCTCCTTTTTTTCATGCTGCTCTCACAGTGTTCAGAATGTGCTCCTATTTTGGGCAATGAATTCCAAATAACTTCTTTTTGTTTGTGAATATGCTGAAAGAGGAAGAAGTAGTGAATTTTGACACCAGCCCCATTGACTCCCCATAGCACCTGTGGGTCAGGATGTGTTTCCTTCCACTTATGCACTGCTGCATGGAATGTTATAAGGAATACGAGCAACCAGCGGCGATAAAATGAACATAAAGTGAGAGACTGGTTTTTTTACAGCACTCAAATCACTTCCCTACCACGGTGGATGGTGCTTATGGGCAAGACCTCATTGTGGTGGTTTGTGGAAAGGAGGTTCAGCGTAGCCCACAAAACTGTAGTTGCAGGCACAGCTACTACAGTTGTCTGGTGTGCAAGATAAGGTCTTGGCAAGGGAGGGGGACAATTAGCCTGCCTCCCTCTACATTTCCCCTTATTCTGTAGTCAGATTTCCCTTATTCAGAGTTTGTTCAGGGTAATTGTTCACAGACAATATATTTTTGTGCTCACGGTGCAATCAGAGGCTGTTCTCACTTGAAGCAGAGCACATCTCTTAGGTAGCGCTTTCTGCCAGAATGTGGAGGCTGAGATCAGAGTGAAGCTTTATGAGCTCCATTTGGTGCTTTTTACTTCCGTCTTGTTTCTCTCTCTGCAGGGGTTGTGAAACTAGATTTGTCCTGTTTCCACAGCAGGGTTTTGGTTTATTTTGTTTTTCCAAAGCATTTCATTCGGTGGCGCAAATCCAGAGGAGAGTGTGTTGCAGAGATGGATTTGAATGTCAGACAAAATGAGTTGTGTTTAATAAACTCTTTGTTGTAAACTATAGAAACTTGAGAGCAGGAGGCCCCTGTTTAATACAAACATTCTGCGGCTAAATTATCACTCTAAGTATTTGCCCTGAAATTTAAAGAGCAGTGAGACGAAGTTAACTTTGCTAAAATGGATGTTTATGAGGTCTGATGCTCCAATTTGAAATTCTTTGGTTCTGGTTCTCCTCTCAAACTCTTTCCACTTTCCATCTGCCTTTCTCTTTTGACTCAGAGATGGCTGCCTAATATAACTGAGTGGAATATAGGACTAGTTAAAATGAAATTCGAAAAACAAAACCAACAAAAACCCCCACCAAAAATAAAATTAGAAGAAAAACAAACAACAAAGTTTTATAGGCTTTTAGAGGGGAAAAAAAAAGGAAAAAAGATGCTTTAATAATACAATGCAGTACTTGAAGATGATAGCCCCACATGCAAACAGCAGAACATGTAGCTCCCATTATGCATGCCACTACTGCTTATCTCCTCTGCTCCCCAGCTTTTGAAAACTCTTTTCTGTATCACAGCACAAGCTACCTATCTGTGTTGATCTAATTTTGAAGTGTTTTGTCAACATGAGCCTATTATGAAATTAAAGGTCAGTAAAAGGCCAGGCATTCGTTGGGGTAAGCACCGCATGCTGGAAAGGGAGGGGTCAAGAATGCCTCATCACATCCCAGGCTTTCAGATGTGCCTCGTGTGCGTATTCCTGTTAGGGAACAGAGACGCTGTAAAGCTTCAGTCGACCCCTCATTCACAGTGAGACACAATATGCCAGTATCTGTCACATTCCAAGTCCTTGAAACACCATTGAAGTCAGAGAATTCAAAGTCCCCGATTCTTGGCTTCTTTTGAGATCGCCTTATTTTCTTCCTTGCCATTCTAGTAAATCCGACATACGTACGTGCACATGCATACTTGTATAGACGTACTGACATCTTTCCAGAGCATGAAATTCAAAAAAGGGAACAAAAGCATGGGTTTTTCCCCTTGTCCTGTCACTTTCTGGGGAAAAAAAAAAAAACAAAAAAAACCACCACCTTCTTAAGTTGTTTATATTCCAGCTTTATTTTCTTCCATTCACTCTTTGCCGGGAGCAAAGCATAAAGGATTAAGACAAGAACAGCCCTGTGTATTTGTATTCATACATTATATTTACATATCATATACATTATTTAGATAATAAAACCTGTTCTAAATTGTGCTGAAGTAAAGGTAGTATTTCCACTTTTTCTCAGAAAGAGCTGATGCAGCGCTGCCTGCATTTTCCTCCTTTTCCTCCATCTATTTTGGAATTTGATGAGCAATAGCATATAGGCATCAGTAAAGTCTGCAGTCCCTCCCTTTGCTCTTTTGTCTGATTATCCTTTTCTAGTCTGTAGGAGAATGAGTCTAATCTGGCTGGAGAATTTGCACCCCAATTTTCTCATATGGCACATGAAGTTTTTTAGATAACAGTAGGGACAATTTCTGGTCTTATTGAAGTTGTTGGCAGTTCTCCAGATGATTTGTTATAAGATTTGGCCTTGAGAAAAAGGATCAGTCACACTCATCTCCTTTTAATTCTGAACTAGAATGACCCATATCACTGCCCACTGATGGCTGCCTAGGATACTAGCAGTGAAATTTTGGAAAATGATCAAAAGTTCAAATGTATGCAAGAATGCATGAAACCCACTGTCTAGGAGACCAGAGAGAATACAGTTCACCACAGCAAAATATGTGTTTAAATAGAAACAAAAAAAAACCTAGAAGCTTGATAGGAAAGAGATCTATGTCCATTTTATTATTTTTCTATATAATGTCAGTTTAGGATGAGGTCTGGGACAGTTCTCTCAACTTATGTATGTGTTTTTCTGTGTTTTCTAAAATCTTTTGATTGCAGAGCACTACAAATGGTGCAAAACAAAGTCTCCTTTCCAAGTTCCCTACAGTGAGCAACTTAAGAGCATTTAGTTTTAGCGTGGCTTAGGACTTTGTGTCCTCAGAGAACAGATCCTGCCCCTTTGATCTCTAGATATAAAAATCACTGTTTCCCAGTGGTTACAGAAGATCACTGGGGCCCCAGAAAAGTGCCATGAAGATGCAGAATGGGGACCTCGCAGCTCCAGTCCATTTCCAGCATTGCTGTTACTTCTTGTATGTTTAGAAAAAAAATATTAGTGATCTCCAGTAATCCCCATTCCTGAAATTAATTTAAAACTACTTATATAACTTAGCAACATGCCTTAGGGAGGGGAAAAAACAATTTTAAAGAAATAGTCATACTCTCTAACTTTATCATAATTTCTTTTATGTGCTTATGTGTGCAGGTAGTCCGCGAAATAAATTTACAGGCATGTAATTCTGTATGTCTGTATCCTATGCAGTGGCCCTTCCCATGTGAAAGGAGTTGATCTAAACCAATATTCCAGTTCAACAGTTGTCTCTTTCTTTTGGAGGGAAGGAGAGGTAGGGAGTCAAAATACAAGATTTTGTTACAATACAGTTCTGTCTGCAGCTGAAGGCATTTCTCTAGCATGTTGCTATCTGGAGTTTTCCCTTTCAGATTTTCTAGTAGGAGGTGAATTTTCCAGTTGGTTTGACTCTGCTGTTAAAAAAAAAAACAAGCTGATTTTCTTTTTTCTTTGATTAAGTGAATAAAATGTTAAGGGTAATTAAGTCAAGGAGAGTTTCAAATCTCGTTGATTTTTTTTTTTTTTTCCCCCTCAGTTCTTAACCTGGTAAACAAACTGCTTGTACCATCTTTGCAGAGATAATCCAAAACCACTGTGCTGAAAGTATAGTGTAAGTGCACCACTTTTCACTTCAGAGACAAAAACACTCTGATGACCTTCAAACCTCGTGTGTTAAACTTGCAAGTAAAAATCATGTTTTTCATTATTTCTGTTACCTCAAGGTTACTTCAGGGCTAAGGTTTCCTGTGAAGATCAAACAAGAGGTTTCTTCCTGTCTTGCACATCCCTACGTATGCCCAGATTGTGCCCTCTGTGAAAATACTAAACTGCAGACATTGTGGCCTTGAAGCTGGAGGGAGGATTGCTTGGTGTTTTTAAGGCTCTGATCAGCAGACCAGACCAAGATCCGGCTGCTCCTGTCTGGCTCACTAACCTTGGAAAAGTCAATCATGTACTTGTGCCCACGCTCCCCAGCTGTAAAAGGAAGGGGATGCTCTTTCCCTGCTGCAGAGTTGCTTTGGAGGTAAAGCTTCTCTCTGAAACTCTTGGCAAGTACGGAAAATGCGCGTGTGGATCGGATTGCTGGCCCGCGCCACAGTGCCGGATTTCCCTTGTGGCACGTGGTCCTGAAGATCCCCCAGAAGATGATCCATGTTTCCAGACAATTGCAGCAGGCCTGTCCACTCCTTCCCAAGCACACCTTGTCAGCAGCTGCTTTGGGAAATGCCCACATCTCCCTCCCTGTTGCGTAGGGCTCTTGGCACAGAGGAGACTTCTGCGCGGGCTGCTCCTCTCACCCCGTGTGCTCCTCTCGCCCTTGCACAGCAGCGAGTGAGCTTGCCCAGCCTGGCTCAGCTGGAGTTTTTGATAACCTTTGCAGAGTGAAAGTGGTTCTTTCAGAGCAGCAGCGTAAGACCTGCTTCTGTGATATATTATCTGCAAACGGTAATGTCCCTGATACATTTCTTTTTACATGTTTTGCTGTAACTCTGTTCACACAGGCTGATCATATGTGCCCCAGATACAAACAGGAAGACAAAGTTTCCAGTTCCATCTGCTGCAGTCTAGAACGATTTTATCCACAATTCACTGGGGGAAAGCAATTCTGATTTAAATGGCACATAAGCTGTGCATTCCTAGTCTGATAGGGTAAACTATTGCAGTTTTTTTTCGTAGTGGGTTTTTACATTTGAGCTGGAAATAACTGTGCTTTAATGAACTCTAAGTGGAAATGTATAAAACAAAACAAAACAAAAAAAAAAAAAAAATCCCCAAACTTTGAAATAGCAGAGGCTGGAACTTTGCATCGGTGATATCTTCTCATTAAATCTCCCCAGAATGAATCTTCTGCCAAAATACCTGGCCAGATCTTCTCCAGCAACTTGCAGCAAAGGTAGGCAGGAAATCCCATCAAAAAAAATAAAGAAAAGCAACAGCCAAAAAAAAAAAAAAAAAAAAAAATAAACTCCCTTCAAGCCACCACTGTTTGGAAATGAACAGTTAACAAATTGCAACCTTTTCACTCATGCCCTAAATTCCTTTGTCACTTAGTAACAGCCTGCACAAACTACACTTCCACGCCTGGCCTAAGTTACATTATATTGCCATGTTGTGGAATAATCTGTTGTTGAATGTGTACAGAAAAATTGGTTGTAAGTTCCATGATATTATAATGAACAATAATGATTTTTTTACTAAATAAATGACAAGGTTTGTTTAGTGAAAATATGTCAGTGCAGAGAGCAAAATGAAAAAAAGTTCACGTGCTGTGCTTGGATTGAGGGACGTGTCACTACGTACCTTCTTAGCTTCCTAACACTGCTAATGGGAATAGTGATAACCTTTATCTCCCCACTCGGCTGCAGGAGACCTTGGTGTCTGCCAGGAGACAGCTTTCCAGTGGAAAGCTTCCTACAGCAAGCTGGTTCTAACTAATCATCTTGTCAGTCCTCCCTAAGGCATCTCCGCCTTGGGGCAGGTTTGGGGCACGATCCCACCTTTCGAAATCTGTGGAATTTTAGTAGAAGTAGCTCAGTGTTACTGTCCAGAAGCTTGTCTGTTGATTTCAGTAGGGATTTACCTGGAAAAAAATGTATCATTGAGTAGCTGAATTTTAACTGTTCAGGACCAAGCTGAATCCTTTACGTTACCAGGTTAGCATACCTAAATGTGGGTTTAATTTGCTTTTCTCTTTTCCTCAAAATTAATGATATAAGTTTATTGTTTGGAGTTCTGCTTGCTTCATTTATAAGTAGGCAAAAAGACCCTCATCTGTGTCCGATGTTGTGGTACGCGTTACATAGATGCTGAAAGTTAACCTAACGTGGAGGTGGGATGGAGATGGTAGCGCTGGAAGCCTTTATGAGACAGAAACAAAAGCACTAAGTTGTTTCGAGAGAGATTTTTTCCCCGCCAGGAAAAGCACTGCAGAACGCCTGTCCAGCTTTCGGTAATAAAAGTACCTTTGAAAGTGAAAGCAAATAGATGCTGCAAGCGGGAGGGGGGTGGGAAAGGCGAGGTTCAGACGGCGGAGTGGCCACGCAGTCGGGTTCGTGTCGCTGGGCTTTGGGAGGGATTCCTGCCCCGCTAGGACGGGGCCGCGATCTGCCGTGCCGGGGCTCCGGGAGCCACGTCCGGGGGGCGGGGGGGGATGAGCTCAGCTGGGCTGGAATGGGCTGAGCTGGGATGGGCTGAGCTGGGATGAGCTGGGCTGAGCTGGGCTGAGCTGGGCTTGCAGCCTCGGGGGACCAGCGGGAAGGAAGGAAGGAAGGAAGCGGATCACAGCGTATGAAGTCTGAGAAGTGACAGCGTTTTGCAATGGAGGCAGCTGTGTGAGGTTACCTGAGGACAGTGTCTGGCTCTACCGGCTGATTGCCTGGAGCATTTAAAAAAAAAAAAAAAAAATCATCCAATTAATGGGGGCACCTCCTAAACAAACCAGATATCCCTTTCACCGTGCAGTCCCTGTTGAGAAGAGTATAATTTTGCATTAACTACGCTGGATAAGTAAGAATTTGTTATGTTCTGACTTTATCCAGGAAATTCCCTTTTAACCCAATTGTCCCTATTAAGTGTGTCAGCTCTTCTTTCAAAAGCTCTGCTCTGCAAAGGCAAATTAGTATATTAATGTGGAAGCATGTAATTTAAGACAACAAAAAATTGGGAAGCCCTTATCCATTTTTAAGAAAAAGTTATTTCAAAATATTGCAACAAACTCTGCTTGCTTACAGTTATTTATAACAATTAAATTTGGTTTTGTTCATGTTTGTTTTTCACTTTTAAACCTTAACAGAAGAATTATACTTGCCACTTTCATTTTCTTTAATCTACTTCAATTTTGTTTAGAGTTGATTTAAAGTTTCATTTTCAGACTCTCATCTAAATATTGAAAATCTAACCTGGAAGTAACTCCTAAGACTGATCTACTGGTCTTTGCCCTCTTCTTAAATTATGCATAACGTAAACTTGACAATAGCCAGGTTTAATTCTGAAACGCCTTATTTATGTCAGTGTAATTCAAAGCCTAGGGGGAAAATGTTAATCTTATGTACAATTAGCATGTAGCTCTGTTTATCTGAAGTTCAGTGTATTTCCCTCACAAGTGAGCATCAGGGAGCAGGTCCACTGTGTCTTCTGAGACCTGTGTGAACTGTTGTCTACTTCAAAGCATCCAGGATAGGCCCCACCCAGGCTCTTGGAAGTTCTTCTGTTTCCAAGGCACTTGTGTAGGTAGGTGTATTAGCCATGGGATATATTATTTATGCTCTGTTTTTAGAGACGTCAGAGGAAAATCAGTTTTAGGGAAGAAGGGAGCGGTGCTCTTGAAGTGAGGTTTTCACCTTTCACATGCTGTTTTGCATTTTAAGAGTGCTGCCTTTTTGGAGGAGATGGTCAATGCCCCAGAAAAATGGACCCTATGGGTCGTGCTGTTTGGTTGCTGTTTGATTGAGGTGTTTGGGAAGAAAAATTAAATAATTTTTAACATGAACTCACAATCGGTTTGGACATATGGCACTGTAGGAGAGTGTGTACAGTGTACTGTGTCCCTAAAGATATTCCTAAACAGTGGTTTCAGTATGTTTCTAACTTGCCTGCTTCTTAGCAGTAGATTTATAGGATATACATAACGTAAATGCATTTTATTAGGGGTTGCTTGCTGCCTCTGATGTAGCTTGTGCTCTGAATGAGTTATTTTGAAATGCTTATTTGTATGTAAGGAATTGCTAACACATTTTATCATACTATGGTGTGGATTTGTGGGAATTCCATAGTTTTCTACAATATCACTGCATCATATGAAATGCACACAGTCCTTCTAAATGCACTGAAGTGTTTATGATGTGATGTTAATCTTCAGTTCGGGGCCCAAAAGTTGTTTTCAGTCATGTAAGAAGTAGCCAGACCCAAGGTGATTTTAACAGATGATGCATTTCTTCATCATACTGTTCAATCTCAGGTGTGTCATTTTTTTTTTTCTTCTGCTCCCAATATGGGTGTTCCTGTTTTGTATTTCAGAACGTAGATTTTCATTTAGCAGTTAATGTGCATGATTCAAGTCACTCCTTCTGTATTTTATGAATTTTTTCCAAATATAGTATTTCTCTGCCTACTGTTGATTGAGCAGAATGGGACTTGCCTACACAAATTTTCCTAAGGAAATACGATTTGCACATCCAGATTTCTGACTACACCCACTCTCCCCATTATTGCAAGGTGTTAATCTAGTTGTATGATGGTGCTCGCACAGATGCATACATACATACCCTCTTTAAAAATAGGCTGTGTGCCTAAATCCTTATGGGAGAGCTAGGTCTGTATGCTCACTGAATATTTAGCCCTTGTGGTTACTGCAACAGAGTTTTTGTGAAGACTCTTCCGTATTTTTAGGAGATGCTTTTAGTAAGCAGTTTAATCTTAAGTAACAACTGAGTTTTTTTGCAGCAAATTTTAATTTAAAACTAATTTTAAAATTACACATATCCTTTTTAACAGTACTTTGGATTTGAGCAGTTCCTTTCCAGAAACCTACCCTGGAGAAAATGTTTTTAATCAGGTTAAAATGGAGGCAAGATAGAAAAGGAAAAAAAAAAAAAAAAAGTTTGCTGTGGCGTGACTGGAGCAGTGCTAATGAGCTCTGCTCTAATACATGAAGGAACATATGGCCCCCATCTGAATACAAACTGGACACAAAGCAGTAATTCAGCTGAGATATCCTGAATATTGTAAACTGGGTGAATGTGGTTGAAGGTGTTTATAAATGGTGGCTGAATCCCACACACTGACTCACTGCCTTCTGATGTCCAGGGCTCAAGGTGCTATTTGTAAGAGTATAGAAAATGACCAGTAGAGGGAATTCTTAATTAATGCTAACAAAATAGCAAACTGAAGTGTTATGCTATGAAGAAAAGACTTCTTGTGCTCATGACGCAGCAAGAGACGGATTATGGAGAGGGCGAGTTAGGAGAAGAAAAATCACAGGACAAGCAAATTGAGTATTTACTGGCAAATAATTGCTCTCTTAAGCTGTGGCTCTCTTCCTAAATTCTTGGCATTCCTGAGCACTAGAACCATTTTCAAAAAATGCATCGTTACAGAGTAGATGAAAAAAAAACCTCTCAAAGGCTGATGGTGCAGACTTGTGCAGGTAAGAACGTGTGCATTACTGCCTATATTTCTTCTAAAGCTTTAGGTTGCCGTCGTTTACAGGACTGCTACTTTCCTCTTTCTCCGACAGAGCTGGTGTTTTGGTTTCACAGCTGTATTTCATCTGAAAGTTGGGGAAGTGAGGCTAGTCTTTCAGGCAGGCTGCAGTGTGTGCTTTTCTGTCAGTACGGGGGTATCGACGCACAAGGAAACAAAACAAGCTGGGAAAAAGTATATGGCCCGGGTTTTATTGTGTTTAAGTGGGTGCTGGCTTTTATGGAGGTGCTTTGAATTGAAAGACTACACATCGGCTTAATGTGGGGCAGGAACTTACCGCCTGTATGTGCTCGTATTGCCACGCTGATTTCACTGCAGGAAGGCTTACGAGATGCTGCAGGGAAGGAACTTTTTGTAAGGGTCTCCTAGGGACTGCCTGCATCCCCAGGGCTTCCCTAGGTGTGGCTCCCCAGGGAGATGCGATGTTTGGGAACCCACTCTGTTTCCTCATGTCTACAGTTTGTCTACCTGTTTCCTACTCCTTTCCCTCCCTAATTTCACCCCTTTTAGCCAAGTTTGATGGGTGAAAGTTTCCAATATACTTGAGCTTCCACTTTCTTTTTTTTTTTAAAAAAAGTTCTTTTAACAGCCTCTCTGTGGGACAGGCAGCCTCATAATTAAACCCAAAATTATACATCAGATGCAAAACTTTTGACAGAAATCCATTACTTGAGGCTCATTTGACTTTCCAGGAGCTGGCTCAAATTTACGGAGAATTTTATTTTTGTTTATTCCACATGCAGCCTTCATTTTCTAATACTAAAAAAGGGCATGGAAATGTATAGGTGGTTAAGAATACTTTGTCTTAAAATATGACTCTTACTCACATTGTAATCATCAAATAAAACTGTAACACTGCCATTTTTTTACCAAACCTACAGAACACTGTCCCTCATTTCTTCTCCCCACTTTATCACGTGCATTAAAAGTAATGGCTAAAACAATTTCACTTCTCACAAGTTAATGAAAACAGCACAGATTCCTGAAGAGCGGACATGTCCCTTTGATTTTACAGGGGATTTATTTTGATTGTACTGACTGTGGAGAAACTGAACACTTGATTGATGAGGGCATATGTGTGTTGGAGACACAGCTCTGGAAAGCCACACAGAAAGTGTTGCAGAACCCAGTATCAGATCCTTCAGAAAAAAATGCCAAGTTCCCCATAAAGAGTAATGGTGGTTTAACTTTTAACACAGGGATAACTTCTCATTAAGAGGTGTCAAATTAAAATTAAGTCTTTAAACACAGGCAGGTTTTAGTCCTCGCAGTTTATTGTACTGTAATTGTGGATATTCTGTTTATTCAGCATTATGCTATTTCTGTAATTATATTGTACTTATTATTATAAAGGTCTTTCCTATTATTATTGCAATAATTAGTCCTTTTTAAACTGATAAAATCTTGGCCCATCTGGGGTTTTAGGTACAGAGTACTGCAAGTTTATTATATAGCATGTGATTGAAAAGTAAAAATCCTTTTATTGGTTCTAGTGTTCTGCCTTTTAATGACTGTTCCCTCTTTTCTCGGGAAAATTTATTTTCCCTGTGCAGTTATATTTATATCACTTCCACTACATTCTGTCTTTGTTTTCTTTGTCATTTTGACTGTTTCTAAACTTTTCTCATATGAAAAGCTCTTGAGGGTTCAGTGAGTCTTTTGCTCTCTGAACCCATTTTGTTTCTGCCCTATCCTATTTGAGATGGGGTGATCAGCACTGACTGCAAAACCCAAAGCGATGGAATGACAGCAACTTATATAACCACGTTATGGAAGTCCCAGAAGTATTTCCTTTGGACCACCTCGTTGTTCAGTATGAGGCCCTGAACAGCCCCACTAAATCCCTCCATTTCCTTTCCTGTGCTGGCTTCTGTGAACTTACCAAGCTATGAGAGATGGAAGCAGTGCAAATGATTTCTTTGTTTCTGCTAATGGAAAGGATAGCTCCAGAAAACTGTAGAAAGTGGGAGTTTTTGAAGTCGAGAGAGGTATCTGTGGAGAAGTATCCTTGTACCTTGTGTGCAGTAAACTGGAAGGATTCCCTAAGATAGCGATGGCTGACATGGAAAGGAAGTACAGCTTGTTCTGTGGCTTCTAGACCATCTGCAAGTGACTTGCAAGAGATGAGAGGGTGCCAAATAAACGCACAATTGTGATATAATGGAGGTATGAATCAGTCATTGGTCTACTCTTAGTGGAAAAAGCATGCAAAGCCCAGGACTGTTCCTCGGGTGGTACTAAGACACTTCATTCCTTTGAAATGTGTTTCAAGCCCTAACTCTAGACCAACAGTCTCTTAAAAGTGTCTGGAAAAAAAAAATCTTTTTTCAGTTTAGATTGTCAAATCTTATATTTTTTATTTCTGCAGATAAATAGAGGCATGTTACAGAAATATGTTATACAAAGTCCCTGGGTCACAGTAGAGCATATCAAGTTGATTTTGCTGGAAGCAAGTGAGTCTTATTCCTGTTCCTCTCCTCTCAGTTCAACCCCCTTCACTCTTCTTTTACCTCCTCTTCCTGCCTCTCCCTGCCTTCCATCAGAAATTTTCTTCTTTTTTCCTTAGTCAAAATTCTTCCTGGCATAGTATATTTTTCTAGTGTAAATGATCACTTTCAGCATTGAGGTGATAAAACATACTTTATGCCTTCTTGGTTGCCCAGGAGAGAACAAATAGATTTTGAAAAGCAGATGGTTGACTAGAGAGCCCTAAGGTATTACAGAGCTAACAGGTGCAGCTCCCTATTCAGACTCTGCAAAGCAAAAAATTCCTGTTTCCCAGACAAATCAGAAAAAAAAAAAAAAAAAAAAAAAAAAAAAAAAAAAAAAAAAAAAAAAAAAAAAAAAAACCACAGAAGGGAAAGCAACAAAAAGATGGACTTTAGAGTCCAAATACTTATATATTTTTAATCATGTTTATGGGAGGTTGAGCAGGGACAGTGTTTGTGTGTTGGAAGTAGCCATCCCTTGTGAAAAACAAGGCGGGCTTCACAGCTAAAGCAGAGTGCTGGAGGGTAGAGACCTGCACTGAATTCTATCATGGCAATGGATGGGCTGCGTGGTTTGCAGAACTCTTTCATGTCTGCTTCTCACACAAAAGCAGGACAGTAGCAGAAGAATAACTGATGTATCCTTCTACAGAGCATTGTGAACCCTGCATGGGAAAGGCTAAGGAGGGAAAAGTGTATCCTAGTATTGAAATGCTAGATATGGAGTCAACTCTGTGCATGTTTCTGAAATAGAGAGTAAATTGTTGAATGCCTCAAGCAAAACAACACGTGTTGATCATTAACAAAAGAAGAAAAATCATATCATCACCATTACCTGTTTCTAGTCACGTCTGTGCTATCTTACACATTTAATATGGAGTAGATGACATATCTAGTCAGCATTCCAGTGTTGAAGGAGCTATGTCTGCACTTCTGCACTTCTTCTGCAGCTATTGATAACTTCAGATGTAATTTATACTGGTTTTGCTCACACTGCTATAAATCCTAATTCAGAATGAAAATGAGAATATCAGTGCTTCATTATTAATAACATCATTAGGCCCTAATTTTGTGATCTTAAGCTTGAGCCATCCAACTGAAAATCCCTGGGGTGTGCTTACTGAATTCATGCTGGGAGCACTTCATTGTTGTAGGTGCTCTTAAGCACATTTGGTCTTGGAATAACAGAGGACTATGTAGTGGTGTCTAGAGGTCTGAAGAGTTATCCTTGCAGGAGCAAGTAACTTGAAACCAGTCAACAAAAGAAGGGTTTTTGCATTGCCAGAGGTGAAGAAAAACAGAGATGCTAACTTCTTGCCTTCTAATGTGAGTACTAGTCTTCTGTTTCAGGGCAAAATAAAGGAAAAGGAAATCAAGAGGATAACTAATTGGGATTTTAGCTAGTAGCAGGAAACAAGGAAGGAGCATGTAATGAGCATGGCTCTTTTTTGCTCAAGCATTAAATATTAACGTCTTTAAAATCTAGATTGCAAGGAAAGAGTTTCAGTGCGTTTAGGCCAATTAGAAAACAGATTCATAACCATAATCACATTTTTAAATTAATGAATACAGGAATAAGAAAGTAATATAGATCAATACTCTTATGTAAAAGTTTCTTCTGGGAGTTATGGAATCTGGTGCATCATGCTCTCAATTTTTCCGTAAAAACATTTTTCTGTTAGTCATCAGGTTGGAGCAAAGTTTATAAAAATTGGAAAAACAAGTCGTAAGAGCTAAAACACATTTTGAAAAGTTAAAAAGATGAATAGGATGGAAAACTTTTTGAGAAGCTGGGAGAAAAGAAGGGAGCTTTTTTCTGCTTTTGTTTAAAAAATGGAGTCTTGCTGGAGAATAAAGTTGTAAGAACACTGTAGCCAACTGTGAATATCAGTGATACTGTTAGAGGAAAGATTGCTTTCCTGCTCCTGTTTTCAGGCAGATTGCCTTAGTTGTCCTGGTCCTTCTGTTCCACATAATTATCAGCTGAGTTGAAGGAGATCTCCCTACAGCTGTGAGTAGTAATGAGGCTTTAGCATTTCTTTGCACATCACTACTAGGATGTGACCTGTCTCCCTAGAAGGCTCACCTTTTCATTACAGTGGTGTTACTTTTCCGCCTGTTTCAGGCATCACTTGGGTGATCCAATCCCTTCCCTCTGCAGATGTAGAAAATGCAAACAAACAGAAGTTCCAGAGAGCTTCTTTAACCTTGGATGTGAAAGGTGGTCAGGGATGGAGGTTTCACGTTATTGGGGCAGGAGTTTTAGAATGGATATATTTAGGATTGCACTTAGCATATTGCATAAATGATGCAGGAAATGCAGAGAAATGCCACAAACATCTGCACATAGGGAGGTGTCAGAGACAGGATGACAGCTGCCTTTCAAAACTCTGATGATGTCTGAAATGTAAATAAATATAAGGCAGTGATGGTGTCCTTTTGTGAAGGAATTTGTTCTTTCCACGATGATCTTCCCCCTCACAGCAGTTCACCTGCTCTCCTGTGATGCAGAATTGATGTGACATCATGAAATTCCAAGAAGAATAGAAATCAGACAAAATGAATGCTTCTACAAAGGACAGATTATCCTGTCATTTTAGAAATAAAGGAAGTTGTGGTGTGAGTCAGTCCTCAGAAAATGATGTTTGAAGTGAGATGTACAAAAGGTGCAGGGGTACAGAAGCTCAGGTATTGTGGAGAGGTGATACTGCATGGCAGATCTGCCTGGGATTTATGTGCTGGCAGGAGGACAGGTGTTGGGGGTAGGAAGGCTTTTTATGATCAAGCAGAGTATCTCAAAGTGGCACTGGGTTTACCTGTGTGAATGATAGACAGTAGTGAAACAGAGTATAGCAGAATCCTAAGGCAACAGATAGTGAGTGGGCAAATGAGAGGGGATTTATGCTCTATGCAGCTATGGCTCAGATGATATGGCAATGCTTTTTCTCACACTTTCCCCAATTTATTTTGTACTCTGTATCATGCCTGTAATTGTTTTCTCTTGTTGTTTCTCTCCTGACATGTTTAATCCCACAACACAGTCTAGTCCTGATGTTTTTCTTCTCCTTCAAAGAGTCCCAAGAGAGAGAAGCAAGGAAGGTAGATATATTTGACTTTGGAAAATGATTTGATGCCACTTGCAAAGGAAATAAAATATATCACAGGGGTCTACTGCGGGGCGTGGAGTGAAAATATTGCTTGTTTGTGACAAAGGATTGCCTTGAAGACTGCTTCGGCTTGATCAGTCTGAAAACCATGTCTCACTGTTTCCATTACAAAGACTTTAATGTTCCTGTTTCTTTTGGAAGAGGACTTCATCTGTTTTGAAATAAACCCGAGGCTCCCCAAATGTACTGTTTGCTTTCAGGCCCAGCACACAAGAGCTGTGCATCAGGGTCACATTGCAGAGGGGTCAGGAGAATATTCGTTCTTTGGGTCGTGAGCCACATTAGCCAAGGAGTCTGCATGGGAGTAGCCCCATGGCAGCAGAGGACTGCAAGGACTTGGAATGTGGGGACATTTGGGCAGCACAGCTGTCCTGCAGTGCAGGGCCATGGCTCCTCCCCAGCCCAGGGGCGCTGGGGATCCTGCACAGGTGGTGCTGTGCTGCACTGTGCCTCTGCAGGGCTGCAGTAGGATGAAAAGATCACAGTGTGACCAAGTGAAACCCAGTAGATGATCATTTCCCATGGGGCTCATCTGGTTTGCATGTAGAAGGCAGGACGTTAGGACCTGTGTTATGCATGGAGGCAGAGTAATATTTGTGGGATGCCCTCTTGCTTTCAGATCCAAATCTCCGTGCTAATCATTCCTTCAGTGGATCTCAGACTGGATATGTTCACTGGAGTTGATCATTACAGAGGCTTAGTACATTAATTCAAGTTCTCTGCAAACAGTGGCTCAATATTCTCCCCAAACTCCCAGTGACTTCCTATCCTGAAGGTATAGCTTTCTGACTTTTTTTTTTTCTTTCCCTAATCCTGAGATATCCCCAATCTCTTCCATCTTCAA
This sequence comes from Hirundo rustica, assembly GCF_015227805.2. Taxonomy (NCBI): domain Eukaryota; kingdom Metazoa; phylum Chordata; class Aves; order Passeriformes; family Hirundinidae; genus Hirundo; species Hirundo rustica. The sequence goes on along the minus strand of NC_053451.1, from coordinate 23,675,251 downwards.
TCCCCATTTTTCTAGTTGGCAGCAGAAAACTATTTCAGTGCATACCTGTGGAGCTCATTCCCAGCTTATCATTTTTATACTATTAGTTTCACCCAGTGTTAAAATACAGCTGCGGTTCTAATGTGTAGAAAGAAAGAAAGTAAATTTACCCTCTGAAAGGGACAATACAGCCTTTAATTTTGTGGCAGGCATCTCTGATGGTGTATCCCTGGTGATATGTTTTAAGTTCAAGGGGTTTTATTTTTGTTTTTCTTTCTTTAGTGTGTTTCTGTTATTTGCATCAACTGCTGATGCTTTTACATTAGATTTTTTGTTTAGAAATCTTGCGAAGTTCTCATTTTTAGTTTCTGTTCTTCTAATTCAGCTTTTAAAAGAAATTCTAAAAAAACTCTCATGTAAGATGAGCTCAAGCAAGCTGTTGCCAGCTGGTAATTTCTTTGTACTTTAAGTGGGCTTTGTATTTCTCATGGGCTAGCCATTGTGGCCTGAAAAAAACTTGTTACACCAGTCCGTGAATTCAGAAAAAATACAAGTACAGGTGACAGGGGTGTTTGCACTCCTAAGTTACTGATATGAGAAGATGCATCATTTCTGGGAGACCACCCTCCTCCTCCATTTTCAGTTTAGAACTGTCTAGTTTTAGTCAAGCTTGGCAGAAGTGGAGAGGCTGCCCAATTTCTGCAGGTTTTTTGTTGTTTTTTTTTTTTAAACCAGAAATGAGGCAGAGGCAGAAATTACTCCTGCCTGCAAGAGAGGCTGCAGTTGCACTCCAGAGTCCAGTGTGAGGGTTGTCCTTCCATCTGGTCCGGTCTTCTTTCCCAGATGGGTCTGGTGCTTCCTCCTCCTGAGCACTTTCCGGGTGCCAGCCCTTCAGTGTGGAAGCGGGAGCTGGAGGAGCTGTGAGTGTCGGCAAGGGTGAAGAGCGAAAGAGTGTGGGAGGAAGAAGTGAGAGGGGGCATTCATAACTGGGAAGATTAGGGATATCATGGCCGGGATGTGACAGAGGAAGAGAACCCAAATCTAAAGGAAACCAAGCTTCACTGGCACTGTTACTTGTGGGGATGACTTGCTTAATTCATATAACCTCTTGCCCGTCACAATCTGCAGCGCTACTTCAACAAAGAAACTCTATTTTGATATTAAAGAGGAGTTGGAGGGAGAGGCACAAGCTCTGGTCTTCAGATAATACACATGAACTTGACAAACTGGTTGTAATGTCTGTGTCTTGAATTCTTAATCTCCAAGTGAAGAATTAAAATACGTGTGCTTCAGAGGGGAGCTGCAATACTTCATCCATTTGGAAATTATTTTTCTCCTTTAGGAGACAGATGCTTTACCTTTTCCATGAAAAGTTGTAAATGTTTCAGAAACAATTAATGAAGCTTCCTGACATCCTCTTGGGTGAGGAAATATGATTGCTGTGGGAAAACTGAGGCAAAAATCTGTCATGTGAATATTTTATTTTAATAGTTAATGAACAGGGAGAAAAAAAAAGTATTACTATAAAACACATGAGCAAGATTGTGGAAAACTTTGGCAGAGAAAGGTTCTGAGACAAATTCTGTCCTGATTGGCATCTCTTGAAGGTCAAAGTGTCTACTCAGCATATAAGGCACAATTAAATTTGGCTCATGGTATAAATATAATCAGGAGACTTACCTCTTAGTATACTTAATTTCAAAATGTACATGCTGCATAAGGCAGGCTTGTAGAGCAGAAGTAAGTATTTTGAAAAGTGACTACAGGAAAAGATAAACTTCCTTTGGTTTCAGGACAGCAGTAGTCACGTTACTTTTTACATGAAAACCACCAATCTCTTCAGTCAGTGGCAAAAGGACTTCAGCAAAATGCGCCACACCATCTCAAGGCATTGGTGTTTGTGTACAAATTAACAAATTCTATTTAATGATTTGGAGATGGAGACACAGAAATGTAGCAGGTCCCCCACAGCAAATAAAGTGGCAATTGAGGAAGAAAAAAACCCAGATGCCCGTACCTTTTCCTCTCTGTTTGAATCAGAAGATCCATAGTCCTTGGAAGTACACACATGTCCATAGACCTCAAGCTGATTTTTTTGTTGTTTTCTGCCTCTGTATAATTCAGATGATCCAATTGTTTTGACTATTTCATCCCAAAATCCAAGTCATTCAATCTGTAATCCTAGGTAGTCCCCCTTCTTTACCACGACAACCCTCCCTTTTTTTTTTTTTTTTTTTTTTTTTTTTTAATCTCTCTAGTAGATTTTGGACTGAATGCACATGAAGCAACAGTTTGAACTGCATTCACTATGTGTTACGGGCAGATTGTAATCATATGGATATGTGTGTACCAGTATGTATTGAATGGGTAATGATAGTATCTGTGGCAATCCCTTTCCCTTCTTCGACAGTTTGACTTTCATATCAGTTCAGTTTGTAACTACGTCTGTTAGTCAAGAATGATATAAATCAAGGAAAAAGTAAAAGATTCAGCGGGTAGGAAATGAAAAATTTATGGTGAGAAAAGAGAACCACCCATAATCATTGGATACATCTGACACTCAGTGATTATTTTAGATGTCTATTTATTTGGCTGGTTTTGCCTTTTTTTTTTTTTTTTTTTTTTTTTTCCTCGTTTTTTCTTTTTTTTCTTTTTTCTTTTTTTTTTTTCCTTTTGGGTAAGCTTCTCAAGAGTCACCAATTACTTTATATTTGTGGAAGTCAATGAGTGGTTTACCACACACTTTAGATGAAACAGACCAGTACTCCACTTTGTGAAAATCCCACCCCTAAATAAATCAAGGTTCATGTGAAAAAAAACCCTGAACTAGCAAAAAACCAAACCAAAACAAAACAAAAAAACAACTCAACAACAACTGAATAACTGATACACACCTTCACTTTTGTGTTCCTGAATAAGATACAAAAAGACAATGAAAAGAAATGGGCATTATTTCATATCTAGGGAGAGTTGGTGCTTTCCAGCACACTAGCCTTATTTGAAAATTGCTTGGCTTTTAATTGTCTTGCATCCCACCTCATCTGTGCACCCAGAGGATTTTCCTCTGCCCTTTTAAAATCCACAGAGCTGTTGGGAATACTAGACAAGAACACCCTTCTCTTTCTGCTTGCTTATGCAATTCCTAACTGGCAACACAAAAAGAAATAACAGCTAATTCTGCGAGGTTCTTTTGGGAGAAGAATGTTGATGAAGGGAGCACTTGACTTCTGAGGTCAGAAATCACAGACTAATTACCCATCAGTATCATAAGTTTTGGGCTGCTCAGTTGCTCTCCCAGGATAAGAGCAACACTCTCCACGACATCATTCTCCAGTTCTTGAGTTGTCGAGATGCCGTATGTGCCTGAGCCCTGATTATGCAGTGGGCTTAGTTATGGTAACTGAGATTTATCCTGATTTTACTGTATTTCTGTTGTTCCAAGTGTGTTAAATAGCCATAGTTCCCTCTGGCACTCAAAATCTGAATGGTCCCTTAGGTGGTAGAGAGGGGAAATTCACTGGTGGTGTTCATGACCAATATGTGAACTGACCACTTCCATTATGGCCGCTCTGGAGTCTGGATTCTCTAATAACTGTATCAAAAGAAGGCATAAGATGAGGAGATCTGGTCACCAACCAGTCTTCAAGCATAAGAAGTAGACGTAAGAAGTAGACTTTTGTCCCTATGCTGTAAATCAGGAGGGACAATCCTCACTTTGAATGCCATGCTTATTCTCAGCATGATGTGTATCGTGAAGGAGGCATTGAAAGAAAGCGTTAAGGCTAGGATAACATCAGAGAAAATGCTTCAGTTTTTATTCTCCCTTCCATAGTGGATAAATTAAAACAGAATGAAACCCCAGAAAACTTGAAAATAAAAGCAAATATTTATGTGTGATCTATGACAATTTTTTCTGAAAATCAAAGTAAATTCTTCCCCCTTGCAAGCCATTGTTCTGATGACATAATTTTCTAACAATCTAGTCCTCTACCTTGCTTTCTTTGATGTGCCTCCTCAAATTCACTGGCCAGCCTATATGGTGGCTTTGAGATTTCTGAGGTCCTCTTGCTTGGTTGGCTTTCAGAGCTACACCAGGTAACTCTGCCGATATTACATTGTGCTCAGAACAGGATGTAAAGGAATGTCGCTTTATTGCACCAACAGTCTCAGCAGGCATTGAAATAAAAAGTTCAAACACACCCCCACTCACAACACGTGGTGGTGACTATAGAAAAAATGAGAAGTAGGAGCTTTTCAGGAAGAAGGAGTCTTAGGTAGACAGCCTCAGTCTACACCCTCCTTTGAATTAGAAGTTACATGGCACAGTAGTCTTTTCATTAAAAAAAAAAAAAAAAGGTGTCTAATCCCTTTCCCCCCGCCCATGGCTTTGTGCTTTATTTTATTTTACAGTAGTTACACCTTGTATGGCAATATCCTGTCCAGCAGGTACACACTGCTGTGGAATACAATCCTGAGTTCCACCAAACCATTCCCACAGTCCAGACAGGGCTGCCTCCTGCTTCGAGACACATCGAGGCAGTCACAACAGTGAATTCCATTCAGCTGGAACTAAGAGACACTTTTACTACTTGACAAAAATAAATCCAGAGAGAAACTAAATGAGTTCTCAAGTAGCAGTCGAGGTAAAATATGTGTGCATGGAAGGGGTGTAGGAGTCAAATTCTAAGTGTGTAATGTAGAAGCCAGTTGTAATCAACAGCTTACTTCTCACATGTTCAGTGAGGAAGCGTTTAATTGTTTTCCCAGCTTTATGAGGGAAGGTGCCTTGTGATGCATTTCCCCCATGCGTTCTGCCATGAGGGGTTTCCCATGTGTTACGTGGCAAGGTGGGCTGAAGCAGGCATTGTGCCACTGAATTCCTCTCTGTCTTGGCTGAGTTAGTGATTCTATTTGGGTTTTGTGAGCTGAAAAGAGTAGGAAGGTTTCTGCCATAAACAACTTGTGACAATTGTTGATGCATTAGGGGACAAAGAACATTGATCTTAGTAATACATTTGTCTGAATAAGCACATCAGTACTTGGCACATTGTTATTAACACCTTTGTGCACTCCTTTTCTTCCTCAAAGACAATGTGCCTGCATACAAATAAACATACATTTTCAACTTTTATGTCAGTGCATGACTGTGGGGACAGAGGAGAGACTTCCAGCTGTACAAATATACTAAATACGTCCTCCATTATTTGTGGCAAAATTAGTTTTTTTGGACCCTACTGATTACAACAAGACACATAGTTATTACTGAGGATATCAGCTGTATGAAGGAAACACTGTCTCATCTTTATACCACATATCCCATTCTTTTGTCAGCTTACATTATAAATAAATAACAAAGCAATTTGACACATGCCCATTGATTAAAAATAAAAGTTGTCAGAGTGAGAGGAGAAAGACAAAAATATGAATTATTAATAACAATATTAAGCAATGCAAAAAAGATGCTTAACATGCAGGAAAGTCCCTGAAAAGTCACTTAGTGAAGGGGAAAGAAAGGACAGCTGTGGAGACCTTCCCTCTACTACTACTTTGTCTTTTCTTTGCTACTTGGGCCCTTGGAGGTCGGGGTGACATGTGGAAGAGAAGGACATTTCTATTAATTTGTGTAATCTTGTTTACCTCATCTCTTGTATTTCCACCTTGTTCTGCCTGCAAACACAGACATATCACACAAGGAATGGAGTTAATGTGAAGCGATTGTGTTGTGTCATGATTTGCTTTGACCATTTTATATTTCTGAGCAATCTTCCGGGCAGTGGGTTTGGATGACCAGTTGACAGCCCTGGCACATCATTTGGAGAAGCAAAGGTGATTTATACTCTTCCTAAATTTTGTGTATCACACAAAATTTAAATCACATATCTGTGATTTAATATGCAGATATTAAGGTATACAAAAATGCTAGCAATAGTTTGGGTTCTGTACTTTGTAGCACTCCAAAGGATAAAACATAAACAGTACCTTAGTAGCTGGCATAATTATGCATTTCTTTTCCCACCTTCTGTCGCTTATTTTGGTTGCAACTATTTAAATGCTTTCGTTTATCAGACCAGTTTGAATGGCTGTTGGGTACATTGACCATCCTGGCAATACTTACTTTTCCATCTGTGAAGATCAGATTTCTTTCTTCACTGAAGAGGAAAGGAAGAAAAAGTACACTGGTGAAGAGGAAAAGAGACAATTGCAAAATTTTCACAAAAGCTGAAGGAAACCCCTCAGTGACAATCCTGTTTGCTGAAGAATGCTCTTGCCCTAAAGCAGGTACAGTGTCTGCTATCACAGCAGAATATCTCACCAGAAAGTTTTCCTGGTAGCACCAAAAGTCCGATCATGGCTGAAGTCATGCTGTCTCTAGAGCGGTATTTTATATTAGACTTCCTCGTGGCCAGTCTGAGCATTGTATTTTTTGTAGCTGGGGTGATGACATCATCTTAAAAAAAAACCCTGCAGGAGCAGTAAGGCTCCTACCCTGTGCTTATGATGTTAATGTTTTCATTTAACAAACTGTTAATGAATTCACAACATGATCTCCCAATTATTGTATGGTAATTCTGGAAAGCTTCTTTTTACGCATCTTTGGTTCACGTAAGAGCTAAGCACTTGTAGGTTCTATGGATTTCATGAAATTCCAGAAGTGCTCAGAGCTTCTGAAAGCCAGAGTCAAAGGATCTTCTTGCTGGCATTTAGTTACCTGTGGTGCAGGTACCTCCATCCTCCTTTGGTCTCCCTTTGCAGTCAGCTGAAGAATAGTAGGCACTTAGAGGTGTCATTCACAAAAAAAGGCATCTGAAACACTTCCTCATATAAGGGATCATTTCTGTTCATAGGTTAGGAAATCTTGATGAAGACTATAAGCAGCTCAAAAGTTATCTGAAATTCTCCTATGCCTCTTGTCACAAGCTTAGTAACCAAAATGAGGGAGCTGCCCTAACGATGGTAGTCTTCATTTTTCTGTTTCTGTGTGTACAATGGAAGCGCCGTGCAGGTTTGCAGGTTATGAGAAGATGGACTTCTCTTGGTACATAATTGTAATGATGCAACTGCATATTAGACCCTGAATGGTTTACATTTACATTTTATGAGCTCTTTTCAGTTCCCACATACATAATGTGTAAAGATTAGCACTGAGTTGATGTGTCTCAGCATGGGTACCTTACACTAATCCTGAACTTCGCTGTATATGAAATTATTGGTCTTAAATATTAATTGATGTAGCCTGACTCCCCTTAGTACTTCTAATCTGCTGTATCTGATCCCCAAGGTTTTGGTGAACATTAATTTGTGCATTAAAAGACTGAATTTAAGTTAATTTCATTAGTTTGGAAAAGTCACACATACCGATAACTTGCTTGACAGATCTGAAGTACAGACCCCAAACCAAGTGGAAGGGAGCAGCTCCTGGGACTGGACTGAGATGACAGAGAGGGAGACAGTTGCCCTTTGTCACATACCCAGAGCTATAAGCTAAAGTCATAGAAAAGCATGTAAATAGATGCTAGCATATTATGCTACTCTTGGAACTTAAAGGCAATAATTTCATACATTGTTTTTGTCTCCTTGCACCATACGTAGCCTTATTCTAAAGTCTTGTACTAATGCCTGCAAGGAAATCTTTAGACAGTTGAAAACCTTTTCCTTTGGAAAGGAGATTGTTCAGCAAGTGAGTAGGCTTTAAAATTCAGCAAGGCAGGTTAAGACAACCTTTGATGAGGAATTTAAAAAATCTGGGAGAAAGCGCTTTAATAACACCATTATGGTACTTTTCATCAGCCTTACTGCACCCATGTGCAGTATTTCAGCTCTGTAAACTGAAGCTTATTTATGCTAAATGATTTGCCAAATATCTTATCATGGGTAAAGTGGCAGGCCAGAAATGGAACCCAGGAGTCCTAATTTGATTTCATGTTGAATTCAGAGACAGTATAATGCCCCTGAAAGAAAAACACTGAAGAATTCGACAGGAGCACTCTGCTTGAGGAGTCTCCCATTGCAATAAACGTGTGGTTATAGCCTGTCTGTGCTCCACTGACCGAGGTCCCCGAGGCTGTTTTCAATCCAAACCCATGTCTCCTCTGTGGGTGCCCATTGCCCTACCGAGTGTTTCAGTGCTCTGAACCAAAAGTCTTGTTCTTAATGGCCATATTGGGGAAAATACAGCCATCAAAAAGTGCCACCGCTGCCAGCGAAAAAAAGCGAGTCCGGGTGAAATAAAAAGGAACTGTGGAGTCATGAGAATATAGGCTGCAGTTTGAGTGCTTCTACCAATGTGGGGCTTCTTATTTTAGAGTAGTGAAGATGAGATAGCAGATGATATTATTTATCTTCAAATCCCTGTCTAATCATATTTACCATCTCTGCGAGATCTTGAATAAATATGGATAAGTCTCTGTGTTTTTAAATTCATATTTTGAAATTTGACAATACATTGTGTGAGCTTTACAGGAAGGTATTTCTGGTTTTCAAGAGAAGCCTCTTCATGTCAGCTTGTCTTCTTAGTAGCTTTCACAGTGTGTGAAGAAGGAAGGTAAGAACTAGGGCAAATAATACTTTTCTTCCTTTGCAGCATTTGGGCAAACATTTGAAATCAGTGGGTTAAATCTGTTGGCTGGTGAAAGAGACTAGTTTAGACTCCGGATCTAGTCTGGAAAATTCAATCACATAATCTTGAAAGGAAAATTCAAGAGTCAGGGGGAATGCAGTCCAACACAATTTGTTCAGTCAGGACTTTGTTTGTGAATTCCTGTCAGGATTGACCTCAGTGTATTTATAAAACTTAAAAGGGATGTTCTTTCTTACAATTCCAATTTTTCCCTTGTTCAGAGGAAATTTTGCATACGTTACAGCCGGTTTAATTTCTAGAGAGAGAGCATGAATTTTCTCAACTATGAAATGGAGGGCATAAAATGAAGTTTTGTGAGCAGAGTTTTTCATTAATGTCTTTTTTTTTTTTTTTTTTTATGTTTAGCCAGAGACAGAAGGAATCTGACTTTTTTATGTTTTTGCTGAGGATAATGAGTAAGCAATTTGCAAGCAATGAGTAGATGGAAAGGTAGCAATGCACAGGGTGCACAATAAAAACTTAAGTGTGGGTGTTTGTTACCATGTGAGATGCTGTAGGATACACCACCTGGCCTTCAGTTGCTTTTCCCAAAAGACATTTATCTCAGAAGTGCTAAGTCCTATCTGCTAGCCATGTCCAGATGTGATTAAGCCAAAGTGCTTTTTTGGTGGCACTTGAAAGCTATGTTTAAGCAAATGTTTTGTGCCCTAAGCCCCAAACTTTAAATACTTGAAACCACATCTAGGATATGATTTATTGATGATAATCCAACCATAGAGTCTTTCAGGACAAATCCTTTTAAAGCAGTTACTAGATGAAATGTTGGACTCTGTTAAAATGGTGGATAATGTAAAGAATACTTGATTTCATTAACGCTGATTTGATAACATCAGTTGCCCTCTGGCAATTTAGGTGAGCCCATAGGCCAAAATTTTTACCTTTAAAATGCTCTTTCTACTTGTACCATGTACTGGGGGTGTGATGGGCACTTAAAAATAATTAGCATACGGTTTATACCTGACAGCGTGAAACTTGTCCCTACTGATCGTAGAAAAGTTTCTTGGAAGTGAAACTGTTTTGTTTAACCTCTGTATTAATTGCAAGGCATATCAAACAAAAGTAAAAAAAACCCAATTCACATCTGTATTACTGAAATCTGTCCAGGATACAAGAGGGAAGTATTAAATATCTGCAGTTTGGTAAAATTTGAAGTACAAAGGAAAAATATGTACCATCTGAAGTTACTCAGGGTGGATAGCATATGTTTTAAACAGTTGGATTAAAATTCTAAATAGTGTATGGCGTGAGTTGATCTTGTCCTAGTCCATGGGCATTATTTTTTCTAAGCTGGGAACATAAGGTTATGTATCAACTAAGCAGATATGATCAGTCTGATCTGCTGGGTCTTCTTTTTGAAGACGTAATCCTTATTAAAAGCAGCACTGTGAAGTTTGAACCTTTTTCTTCCACTTCAAGCACAAATATTTTTCTGCAGCTATTTTTTTTTACTGTAAAAATAAGAGTCATATCTTTTGCAAACTATCTTCTCAATCTTATTCTAGCAAAGTTGCCATTGACTTCAGTTTCTTTACCTAAGTAGAAACCAAATCAAAAGTTAGCAAAGTATTTCAGGATTATGAGCTCTATTTAGAGGGAGTTGAAGTAATAAATTTATTTGGTGATGAAATCTGAGGAGCTTTTAAATATGGCCAGTCCTGTTTAAAGCTTTTGCAGAAACCTATATTTTGTTGACAGTCATCACTAACGAGTTTCATGAAACTCCATCCTAGAACCAAACTTAGAAATTAACCAGGTCATTTTATTTATTTTATTCTCCATATTTTTTTTAGTCTTCCACAATGGGCAGTCTCATTTGTTGCCTGTAAGCATAGCACAGGAGAGAGGGAATGTAAACGTGCCTAACTATCAGGAGTGGAATAATCTGTTATCCTGGCAAATTTGATGTTAATTTAGGAAGCTGCAAGCTGTGCATTTTCTTTCTTTAATTTTTGATAGTTCTCTTCTTCATATGCTCTGCCTTGGTAAAGTCAAAGTATGTGATCTCTGCTTACTCTGACAGATTTATTTTGATTGTGCTAAGTACTTGGTGAATTTGGGGAAGCCATCATTCCTTGGTGCTATAACTTGGTGATTTGTCTCTTGGTTAAAGCTTGATTTGGGAGATAGGAAAATGCGGATCACATCTCCAAATATCATCTAGGGTCATTAAGTGGATGTGAGCCAACTATTTCCAGTGCACAGGTGGTGGTAGCATTGATTAATTCATGATCACAAAGTGCTTTGGTCTACTGGCATAAAAGGCAGAATAGAAGTGCAAAGTGTTATTAATGGAATGACTGCTTGACTTCATGTACTTAATATATGATGTTAAATATCTTTTGAGGCCAGATACATTATGAGCATCAGTGACTCGACTGAAAGTAGTTACAGTTATTTCTTTAATTGGGAAAAACTTATCCTTACTGAATGTGTCACAGTTTCAGCCCTCATGGTAACCTCCTGGTTAGGATTATGGGTCAATTTGGTTCATCTTACTAACATATGGCCTAGGAACTGGATGCTGGCAGCATCTTCAGAGTTTGGGGAAAAAATGCAGTCTCTTTGTGTTGATGGCTGGGAATTTCTCTGTCTCCAATAACTAGTCTTATCCAAGCTTTCAGCTGTGATTTCATTTCAAAAAACATCATACTGCAAGATGTGTATTTCTCCCTTTTCCAGGTGGAAGAAATTTGTAGTTCTTTAGGAACTCTGTAAAACATAACATTAATTCTGGTTATATTTACACTGGGACAAATCTTACCCTGGTTTATGTTAATATGAAATTTACCACTCTGTTACCAAAGCCAGGACTTGGCATATGAGAGTCTTTTCCTGTTTAGTGGGAAGCACTTGCTGATTGACCACTTTGTGAAGTCATGGATGTGTTATGCTATCCAGCTTTTCTCCAGAGCAACGCACTACTACAAGGCTTTTTTTGTGGAATTTCAGTGTTTACGCATGATGTGAAAACCAGAAGGATGTGCACACCTAGATTAATGTTTCACTTTGCTGGCAGTGGTTGCAGTTTTACTGAAAGTGTCATAATAGCTGATGTTTTTCTTAAAGACTGTACTCTTGAAGTAAACAGATAATGTCAAATTCTTTGTTTTTTGTTTATAAAATAAGTTTCTAGTCCTCGTGATTGGAGGGAAGGTACTGAATTTATGATCAAAGCGCAATACAAAGGCTCAGGAATGAAAAAAATATAAATATAAAGGATTGTGCTTATTTGATTGTTTAATAATACTTTTAAAACTTTAGAATTTTCAGAGGAAAAATGGGGAAAATTCTGAAAGGCAGGAGGGAAACAGCATGAGCTCAGGATCTGCAGTAGTTCATTTGCATTTTGTTTTCAGCTTGGTCTGAGGAACAGTCTAGTGGTCTGTATAGTAGCTTTGAAATCCCTATGCAAGTTGAATCTGTATCTACAGTATCAGCAGCAGGACTAGGAATAAAATTCACACCTTCACACCTCTACAAAGAACAAGTATAGCAGTGAGAATTTATTACATATTTAGCTGGCCATTTAAACAAAGATTACTGAGACTGTTCTGTCTGGTATTACTTATCTGTGTCTTTATTAGCTGACCAAGGAATGCACTGTTTGTCATTCATCCATGTGATGTTTCCGTGCCTCTGCCTGCTTGCTTGGCTAGATTTCCTCTTCTCTCCCCTCTTGTAAATGTTTGGGCAGAGAATGTACTTACTAAATCAAATTTCCAAGTTTTTTTGTGTTTTTTTTTTTTTTTTTATATATTTTGCTGGTTTAATTCCTTAAATTAGGATCATCACTGTTAGTAAATGTTATGTTCCCATACACACTAGTCATTAGAATTGCTATGGGAATTGCTGGGTAGAATTGTAAGTTCTTTATTGTGTGGGAATCCGACTGCATGATACGGAGGGTCTTCTATGACTCCAAGAGCTGTGAAATAGCTTTCAAGACTTAAAATGAATGGTTATGAATAATTTGGCTTTTTTTTCTCTGTAAATTCCATTACAAAAGTAACAATAACAATAAAGCTGCAGATGAAATACTTAGTTTGCCTAGGGAATTGCTTAGTTTGTTATTTGGACCGTAGTACTACCCAGTCCCCAAACAGGTCTGTCTCTAATAAATGTTTGTATAGAAATTAAGAGATTGCCCGTGCTTTAGATCTTCATAATCTACATCAGAGATTCATACAATTGAGGGGAAACATTGATATAGGCAACATATGAAAGGACATTGTGGTGATTATCCTTTTGTACAGATGGGCCAAGCAATTCTGAATTGTATAGAATGTGGTAGGGACAGGACCATTCTGTGGATGAAACAAAACAGTGAAACTTGTGACTTTTTTGTTTTGAAGGCTAAAAATTTTAAAGAAACTTAGCTGAGAATTGACTTCCAGATAGAATACTTTTGATTTTCAGCTTCTTTCCACAAAAAAAAAAAATTCTTTCAATTTTCATTAAAAGTCTTGGTCTTTCAAAAACCTCATTCAGCTGCAAATAAAATTTTTATTGATGTTTTCACAAATACATTTATTTTTTTAACAGCGTTTGTTGGGGAACAGTTGGAACCTAGTAATAGTGGTCTGTGGGACATCAGTTTTTGTAACTGCCATGGCTTGAAAACTTCTTGAAAGGAACCTAAAAATGTATATGACTTCCTAAAGGCAAGTGCCAAACCACTCCCATACACTTTTGGAATCTGCTGGGATTCTTACCAGGGTATTTCTCCATAGGTTGTAATTCAAAACAGCATTGCCTGTAAGAGACTTTTGGTAGAGAGTATCTCCAAAATTTTAAGTCAGTTCCTAACTGTGTTTTGTCGATGGGAGGGAGAAGTAGTGTTTTTCTTTGTCTTACCTTGATTTTTCTGTTTCTTAAAGAGAATGACTAGTTGCAGAAGAAAATAAAACTAGGTACCCATTGCTTTTCCTTGCCTTGCTTCCACTTGGTCCCATATCCATCCTTTTTCTAGTGAGCAAATCAGAGCAGGTGCCAGGAGTGCTGCTTCCCCAGCCAGCACCATAAGGAAACTGTCTGGCTGTACTGAGAAAGTTTTCCCAGCTCTGTGTTTATTAGCCTTGTGAGGAGAAGCAGGAGCATTGAAAGCTTTTTGGAAACTTAAGGAAAAAAGAAAAAAAAAAAGAAAGAAAAAAAAGAAAAAAAAGAAAAAAAAAAAAAAACCAACAAAAAACCCACAACCCAGCGTTTTATATTAGGGATTTTATACAATGCTGACAAAAAACCCAAATTTTTAAGGCTCTATTTTCATCCAGTAAATCTTTGGAGTGCCTTGAAAACTTGAAACTTCTTTTGCTAGAGCACTTCAGAGCAGCTACAAAGCTGTTGTATGTAAAATTTGTACTGTTTAGTTTCTGAAAATCAGGTGGGTTTTCCTGGACCCTGAAGAATAAATTTAAAGGTACAGAGAAAACCGTGAGTCTGCCCTCTAGATCCAGTGCAGTTTAGGGTGGGGGCAGGGTTATACGTTAGCAGGTCTTAAATAGAAATCTTTGTTTTGCCTCAGAAAGCCAAAGGACACTGTAATATTTAAATCAATCTCCAATAAAAATAAAATAAAATAAAGGAAATGATGCAACTTGGCAAATAGATCTTGACCTCGTGCTATTTTTATAAGTCAGACAGATGTGCAGTCTCCGATAAGCTGGTACCCGGGACGAGCTATCAAATCAGAAATCTGTGGAGTCACTCTTCAAATCCCAGCACTAATCGCAATGATAAAGAGCTACCTTTCGATTAATCCTGTCCTGGACTTTAGACGAAAGATACTGCAGTTTAATTACTGAGTGAAATCCACTTTGTCTGATCTGCCAGTCTGCGCTGTAATGTCATAATATAATCAGCTTCACCCCTGTCTGAAGCTCTAGGGCTGTGAAGTCCAAGGACTTGTTTGATTGGAAGAAATAAAACGATGTTCAAACAACCACCAGCCACAGGGCTGTAATTACCAAAATCTTGTTTGCGTCTGTCTGTCATTTTCACCATTGGTTTTTTTATGACACAAAGAAGCAAGGAGAGATCATGGTGGATAAGAACAGCGACCTGACAGGTGACAGGGGTGGTTTTCTTGTAGAAAATAATCATTGTAAAATATTCAGGCTAATTAAACTGGGTCTCTTTCCTGCATATTTCCCATCAGCTTTGGTGACACATGCTGGTTCAAGCAAAGCCAGCCATCGGTACTTTCATTTCATAATTAAAACTTGTAACTGAGCTGGGAGTGCCGCCACTGGAGGTTCCAGCGCAGGGATGGAGTCGTGTGAGTGTGAGAAATCGTATTTCTACTCATGTGAGAGAGGCAGCAGGTCTGCCCCAGTGGGAGATGTTTCCTCCCACCCCTCTTAGTGGATTTAGCCATGATTTGGAGGGAGTGTTTCTTGAGGCAAAGAAAGAGGCCATGGCTTGTTGTAACACATTACTCAGCATGCCTCGCACAGGTGCAAGGCTCACCCCTCACAGCAGTGTGGCAGCTCATTGCACCAACTCACGCTGAAAGCAGTGGGAGAATTTAGGATGCTCCTGATCTTCTGATGTCAGGCCTTCTTCCCCTCCACCTCCTTTATTAAAGGTGCAGCCGGGGAGGGTTGGTAGAATTTCTTTTCAATGTACCATGGAGAGTATTGTTCTGGAAAAGCTCATTACTTTTTCCAGGCTCATTTCACAGAGCTGACTGAACAGCGGTGACTTCCTTTCACCTCTGACCTCGGCAGAGCTGGATCATTACCAAGAGGTGAAGAGATCCAAAGTTTTGAATACATATTTTGTTTAGGTTTTTTTCTGGCCATGCCAGGGAGGTTGTGGCTGTGGTGTGGAAAGCACAGCTGACAAAGCTCGCAAAAATGGTTTGTTCTCAAGTTATTGCTAGACATTCTAGCTCATGGCTAGAAAAGGAAACACACATTTTATCTAGCTCCATCTTTTAGAGAGGGCACTCCTAACCTGTGATTTGGTTAAGTGTGATAGGATTTGCTGACATCTTTTCATTGCTTAGGTTTTCTTCCCCCAACCATCTCAAGATCCTTCTTTATCTCACATTATTTTCTTATCATTTAATTTTGCAACTTCTTTGTCTTTTGGCCATTTCCACACAGATCTTCCTTCTTCTTCTTACATGATATAGTCACTCAGCTCCTTACCATCTCAGTTGCACTTTGGGCACTCTATTCCACCCATCTAGAACGGAGTTCTTACACTGTCACTTTCTCCCAGCTCTTCTGCCCTAAAAGCATTTCTGGTTTCCATTTGTTTTTATCGAATAAACTGGCAGATTATTGTGAATCACAACTGGAGTTTGGCAATAATCCCTGTGCTGCCTCCTCCTCACAGAATGGGCTCATTCAACACCTATAACTGAAGGGGCCAAGCACGGGTTGAGATGAAAGCTCTCTGGGTGTCCTGTGGGTGGATTTCTGTGCACACACCAGTTCTCTGTGCTGCAGAATCAGAGCAATGTCTTGGGGCAGGGACTGGGGGTGAGGAAGGATATCAGACAGAAGTTGTTAGCAGTATGTGTCTATGCCTTAAACTTGCAGCACATTTACTTTCTTCCTCTTCCTTTTGTTGCCTGTGGCTGACAGCAATGCCTGGCATTGCCTGTCAGCAGGGATGGCATGCAGGGTGTTTTGCAATGGAAATCTGGCTTTAAACCTAACTGGGTTTGTCACTACTGTTTTAACTTCTGAGTGGTATTTAAACATTACAGTCTGCAGATTCTGTTGCAGCAGGATCTATCTGGAGGAGGCTGTCTAGAGAATCTCCTCTGAAGCAGCTCTGACCAGCAGCAATGGCCCTAACATTTTATTTGAGTACTTTCACCCTCCGTCTAATCCTTTCCTTTAGGAAAAGAAATGTCAGAAAGAAGATGTGCACAGCTTCTTTTAAATCCCAAGAGTGTTTTTCAGCATGAAGAAGTCCATCTGCTTTCATGGTCTTGCAACAACCACTGGTGTCTAACTTCCCAGGGGAAATGTATCAGGGAAACCTGAACAATAGTTGTATGGCCAGTTGCTACAGGAGTTACTTATTTTCCAAATACAAGGATAAAGGAGAGCAGAGGGTAGCATATAACAGTACCTAAGAAGAAAAGAAGAAATTAGTCTATATTGATTAGAATAAATTGTGTTAGTTCCTAAGAGGAAAAGGATACATGCAGGTGGAGTACAAGTTTCATGTGGAAACGCCGTATTACAATATAGAGTGATGTTAAAGTCCCATCTCTCTAAAGACTTGAGTTCATACTCAGGTGTTTGGTGTGCTTACAGACACAAAGATGGGGCGTCCTTAATGGCTCTCACAAGCTTTGATGTGGGGATTTTTGTGTGCATGATGCTGTACCGCAGCCCAGCTACATTTTGGGGCTTTCTGCATAGATGTGGCACAGGTTCTGGGGTAGTTTTAGACTACCAGCAGTTCTTTGGACTGACATAGGAGCTTGTCAGAAGACCCAACTCAAAATGTTTATGGCTGTATAGATTATTTTAGTCCCTTACCTGCTCTGGAAAAGTGAAATTTCTCTTCTCTTTATTGTTCAGGGATGTTTGTAAGTTCATTGTCTTAGATACCATGGCATCTTCTGCAAAACTACGGCGCTATTAGCCATGGTACTGTGTGAATTAATGATTTTTGCTGTGCAAAATCAAAGCAGCAATGATCCTCAGTTAGAGTGCGTAGCACAGGTAGGAGGAGACTAGAGGAGAAAGGGGAACAGCAGGCAGAGGAGTGATCTGATGATTGGAGAGGAAAAGCAGAAGACTCAGATCCCATCCTTCATCACCCATGATGCTGTCTGTCCATATTTACTCCTTAGCCCTCATACTGCTCGCTCGCATAGTTTTGTGCCAATGCCCATATTAGCCCCACAGTTTAGTCTGAGCTCCACATGCACATGGCTCACGATGACATTTTTACAAGTACTTTGAAATGTTACCAACACATTCCTGGATGCCACATGGCACAACCAAAACCTGTTGGAAGTAATGAGACTTGTATATGCTGGGAGCAGTTCCACTCAGGTGCATGAATCAAATCCAACTCATGGAGAATCAGGAGCAAGAGTGAATCTCAAGTCTGTTCCTCAGATGTGTGCAAAGTCCTGGGAAGTAACTAATTTTCTAATTGAAAATTATAGAATCATAGACTCGCTAATGTTGGAAGACACCTACAAGATCAAGTCCAACCTTTGACCAAACACCACCATGTCAACTAGACCATGGCACTAAGTACCACATTCAGTCATTTCTTGAACATTTCTAGGGATGGTGACTCCACCACTTACTTGGGCAGCCTTTGCCATTTGCTCCAATGCTTAGCCATCATTTAAGTGAAGAAATTCTTCCTGATGTCCAGTCTGAACCTCCCCTGGCACAAGCTTGAGGCCATTTCCTCTTGTGTTACTAGCATGGGAGAAGAGGCTGCCCCCCACCTTGCTACAACTTCCTTTCAGGCAGTTACAGAGAGCATTAAGGTGTTTCTTGAGCCTTCTTTGCTCCAGGAAAATTGCACCATGGTGCTGATGCGAGCACTTCATCATTATCTTCATCTCATCATATGCCCTCTTTTCTCTTTAGCACAAAGACTTGGATTAAGAGAGCTTTTTGGTCACTTCTGGTGATGCAGAGATTGAAAGCTTCGGGGGTCTAGACCTGAAGGTACTTCACCAGGTTGTTTTTTTTTTTTTTTATAGTGTTTGAGAGTTTGAGACCTGGTATTTATATCCCAATGAAGAAAATTCTTATCTACTGGCCAGCCTTAATTAAACTTATCCTTTCCCTAGCAGCAAGCCTGATGGCAGCTCACTCTTCTCTTTGTCTAAGCATGTCACTTTGTGCACCAGACAGAGGGGTGCTGAGAATCCCAAGGAAAAAGGGGAGCCAGGTCTTCCACTCAGCCCAGAGAAGGTAAAGCATATCCCAGAACTGCACGGAATGGCTCCTCATCCATTTACTAATGAGCACCTTACTGACATCAGCCAGCCTTGCGTGTCATCAGCCACATCACCCTGGCATTCATCAGAAGGCAGGGCTGTGTTTATACTGCATGTGGGTCATGCTTTCCCCACCTTTTAGATGGAAGTTGAATTGAAGCCCTCGCGATTCTGCAAGAGTCAGAGGAGAGTTGGTATTTTTGGTCTCCAGTCCTGCCAGTGCTGTTAACAATGTTTTAAGGGCAGAAGGCAACTGCTAATTGTGATGTAACTTGAATGATTTCATCGCTTCACTCCTCTCACCCTACTGGGACATTCATCAACTCTTCCTGGTCACTGTTGACCTGGGATGCCAGAAATCTGGCAATCTCAAATCGCAGCTTAGCCAGTTGATTTATCCACTCTGGTCCATTTCTTTAAATGTTTGTTTGTTTGTTTGTTTGTTTGTTTGTTTGTTTGTTTGTTTGTTTGTTTGTTTTACACAGCTATTTGCAGAATAATTTCATGCTTAGAGTTGTGTGGAGACTTATGATTTAGTTGTGTTTTAGAATTGTTTCTTTTCCACACAGATAAACTATATCGTGTCAAGGGTGAGGAGAAACCTCATTTTAACATCCTGTTGCTAATCCCCCATGCTGTGCATTTTTCCCTAGACCCATTTGTCTCAAAAATCACAAAATACCCTTTTTTGAATGGTTATCAGTTGTAGACTCTTTCTCCCCTTCAGCATAAAGGGTAGTTCAGAAACCAGGGGCAGCTTACTAGACTGTCAGTGCCTCTACTGAATTCATCCACAGGTCTAAAGAGATCAAAATTCTTTGAACTGCCCCTATCTGTTGCCAGTCTGAAGAGAAATCCCTTAAGCTTTCTCTTTTCTTGTCCTATGCGGTCTCCCTTTGTCAGTTCACGTCCAAGGTCCCCATTTTCATTTTTCGTCGGGATACCAGGAGCTCTAGCAATATCTATCTTTATAAAGCCTTCAATGAGAGAGCAAGAGACTGAGCAGGGGGGTGTGGGGAGAAGAGTAAAATATACTGGGTGAGTATCTGACCCTGGAGTACCTTCTGCTGTCTCTGAGAACCGCAACCTTATCGAGAAGCACATTTGTGGCTTCTGTGGCAAAGGATGACAACAAAAGCAACTTTGT
The DNA here is from genome assembly GCF_015227805.2 of Hirundo rustica. Taxonomy (NCBI): domain Eukaryota; kingdom Metazoa; phylum Chordata; class Aves; order Passeriformes; family Hirundinidae; genus Hirundo; species Hirundo rustica. The sequence continues at coordinate 23,655,550 of NC_053451.1, read as the reverse complement.
CCACCACAATGACTATTCAGAATTGAGGCCTGGATTTTAAAACAAATGCATTTGGAGCAGAGATGTGGAGAGGAGGAGAAGCACAAGTGTTGCTTATTGGGGGCCCTGCAGACAGAAAATTATTGTGTTTCTAACGCTATTGATTTTTTGCAGCAGCTGATATTTCAATCTGAGTGCAGCATGTCTGAGAGTCTACGCACACTGTCAAGAAGAAATATGATAGTGTCTTAAAAGATTAATAATATCACTGGTCCTCAGGAGGCCTGTCTTAATTCACTGGCCTGTTCCTTGGCATGTACTGTAATTTATCTAGTCTGATTTGAATAGCAAATGGCAATCGGCTGCCATTAGGGAAATAGGCATCAGTCTTATTGATCCAGGATGGGCTGGATTTTATTTAAGGAGAGCTGCAAAATGTTATTAACTTCCGGATGAGAGGCTGGGGGTGGAGAATTTTTTGCAGTGTTCCAAGGCGGGATGAATTACACTGAATCCTAAAAGTCCTGAAATAAATAATGGAAGGGGGGGGGTGGTCAACTGCTACCCTTTTGTTTTCAAAGACACCAGTTATTTCCAGCATAACTGTTCTGTTTCCTGGGCGCTCTGTCTGTCTGTTAATGACTTAGTTGTCATTGTTGGGGGCAAGGGTACTAACATTTGGGGAGAAGAAAAAGGGATGGATGATCTTCCTATCAGTTCAGATAAAGCTGGAATTGACTCTTCACTGTGACACATGAACTGTGGGTTTTCCAGGCCCCTCACTATGCTTCACAAGAGTTATGCAGTTTAACCTCTTCGTGGGGAATATGTAATCCTTGCTTTGTGTGTGTTTGGAATGGCCACCAGTGCTTCCTGCGGGGAGCAGCTGATGTGGCTAGAAGGGAGGTAAAGGTTCTGTCATACCAGTTCTTGCCAGCAGTCACCAGGAAGAATAAAAAGAGGTTTTGGGTAACATTTAGGTGTTCTGAATACAGCTTTTTTTTTCAGTGGACAACGTTGTTAAATGTCATGTTGAGCTGTGGATGTGAGGAAGTCTGGTGCAGTTTCTGTCTCTACACTAACACAGGGACGAAATCTTATGGCAGTATTGGGAACCTGAAAGCTGAAGGCTTTTTAGTAAAACTAATCATAAAGAAGTAAAATTGCAGCAAATACCTTGGGAAATTTCCAGTCTCATGGTGTGCCACTGTGGAATAACCTCCCCAGGGAAGAGGTGGGAGCCCAGTTATTTGGCACTCTCTAAAGTTAGACTAGATAGAGCATCAGGAAAACTAGTATAAGGAATACTCCAGCTCAGGTGGGAGGATGGACTAAATGATTAAATACCACAGGTCTCTCCGGCTTTAATCGCTGTAACTCTTTGATACATCAGACTCTCCCAGCAGGAATCACTAAAAAGAAAGATCCAGGAGTGCTGTCTATTAAAAGCTTAGAGCTACTTCCGCTTCATCAGGAGACACTGTGAGGAGCAGCGGAGGAGTGTTGTACGTAGGGGGAGTTCAAAGCTCCCCTCCAGTCCCACTCGTACTGGGAAGCGTGCTCCTTAGGGAGCAGTGTGGGAATGGGGGCTCCGGGGAGCTCACAGACTGTCCTGCGCCAGGCTCCCTGCAGGAGGCACTGGGAGGGCTGGGCTGGGGCTGCTCTTTCAGGAGCTGGGAAGTCTGCAGTGGAGAAAGGGATGGGGAAGGGAGGGTGCTCTGGTCAGTGTTGGCTCTTTTACCTTTGAGAAGATTCTTGAAGCTCACAAGAAGATCTTGTGACATCTTTCTCTAACTGTATTAACAATAAAGAGGAAAAAGTGCAGCAACATTTCAGAGAAGTAGCTTCTTGTTACTTGCGTTCATTTTGTACCTAAACCGTGGGGATAGAAAGCAAAGCTCTACAGGAAATGGCCACGCACAAAAGCAATAAAATAAATTGAAACTGACTTTGGGGCTTTTTTGAGCAGTGGTAATTGCTATACATTGTGATGTTTGCATAAGAAATTAGTTAATGTGTAAGAGAATGACATGTGATATATTTTATTTGCCTGATGACTGTAGTCTCTGAGTGAATGACTTATTAAGGTTAATAAAAAAAATTTGCTTGTGACTTGTAATAATTCGATTGCTAGAATTTAACGTTCCCTTATGCACAGTTGCCTAAAGGAGGGAAACTAAATTATACATACGTTCTAATGACCAACTGGCTATGCTTTTATTTATTTCTTAATAGCGGTTTGAGAACAAACAATGTGTTCTAAATGGTTGGTCTGTCTGTCTTTCTGCCTGCCTGGGCAGGAACGTTATGGCTTTCTTAATTCTCCCGTGTGATTTATCATCCCCAATTCATTGTTTTGCATAACTCTGCTCAAAATGAAGAAATGTCATTATTTTGCAGTGAAAAAGTTGTCATTTGCATAATGCCTGCCATTAATTATTGTGAGACTAATGCAGTTGTTGATATTTTTAGGGCACAGTGGTACATCCTGCACCTTGTATAATGTCATTCTGAAAACATGGGTAGTTAATAGGTGCCACAACACTGCACAAATGCAAGAAAGGAGGAGAAGAAGAAGAGGAAGGGCACATAAAGGAACAGGCTATGATCTTTATTTAGATTTTTCTTTTCCTGAAATACATGTTGAGAGATGACTATAAACAGAAGCAAAAGCTAGGAAGCTGTGACACCTGAGAGAATGAGGAAATGAAGAATCAGAAATGTTCCTTTCTACGTATGCTAGTCAAGGTAGACCTAAATAAAACTGTCTCATGCTGATGTTCCCTGGAATCTGAGAAAACTCCTGGCAGTAGTCAGTGACTGTTATTCCATAAGAGGCAGTTCTTCCTCTCAGAAAAGTCATCTGTTACTTGTTTTAGTGGCTTATTTATTTCTACAGTGTAGTTATTTTATGATTCTTTTACAAACCTGTAAAGAGAAAAGGGCAGCTTTCATGAGACAACCTTCTGCCCCATGGTAGTGGGCAGTTTCTGAGCCTGTGGTAGTGATTGTATGCTAATGGGAAGAAATTGCTTCAGAAGACCATTAAACATCAACAGATTCTAAGGCTTTTGGTATCTTGACTAGAAAATAAGAAGCTCTACATCCCTTTGCCATTCTACAGATCTACTATGTCCTTTCTCTGTTTGCTGATGTATCTTAAAATGCCAGGAGGAGAAAACATGGCCATTTACTCCTCAGATCCTGAGATTCACTGCCTCCAGAGGGATTGTTGTTTTGTCTCCTGTTTTCTGCCATTAGAATTAAAACAACAACAAAGAAAATTAAACCACAAAAGTTCAAATAATGCTAAGAGTCTAACTGAAACCCACAAAGGGCAGGAAATTCATCTCCAAACATTGCCAGGCTGTCCTCAGCTCACCCTATTGTCACAGAGAACTGAAAGTTGTTCCTACAGTGTGTGATCTTACAGACCACAAATGCTGCAATATGTAGGCACAATAGAGGAACAGACACTGAGCATTATTCTCAGTTTCTTGGATATGGTAGGTGTGAGACAGACCCTTAAGGTAGCAGAACATAAGGCTATTTTTTAATGTGTTTTCATGTGCTTAGAGCACAAGTGCAGTATCTAGTGTGTTCCATAAAGTTGTCATTCCTAGTTACAAACTACACCACTACTACAAATTGCAGTCCTCAACATTACAGAAACGGTCTGTGTGTCAGTGGTTGATTTCTTACATCCATACCACTGCCCCTGCTTGAAACTTTTTAGAAAAATATAATTTTAAATACCTCATGCTGGCAGGAATCCTAGAGAATGCAGGTCAGAAGGAGAAATTTCTGCCTAAGATTGTAACAACAAAATGTCATAACTTTGCTCTACATTGTGCCAATGATCTGAATGTCTCCAAGGGCTTTGCATATCTTGTAGCAATGTATCCTTTGAGACGCTTTTCCTAACTCACAGGATTAGAGAGATGGTGTGGTAGGAAGGAGGTCCCTGTCCATGGTATCCCACCCCCACTGGAGGGGTTTATGCTACAGATGAGCTGCCGATCTGATGGAAGAGCAAGAATTCTCGGAGTGCTCCTTCTGTAAGATGAGTTCAGGAGATGCTCAGCACGCCTTAGAATGAACAGATCTAAATTTCCTTCCTGTCCTCAATACAGGCTCCCTGTGTGGCCACAAAAAAATTCACATCATTTCTGTCATAATTTTCATCAGTGAGGAATTAAAATCATTCCAAACATCTGAGAGTACATTGTGAGGATTAATTCAGCAAGATTGTTGAGATATTCAGATGCTATATTGATGAGTATCACAGAAAATCCAGAAACAAAACCCCATCTTATTTCATGCAAGACTTGGATGCCACTCAGTAAACAAGGCTTGAGGCCACACACTGAACAGAGAGGATAAAAAAATGAGTATTTGAATTAGTCTCATTTCCTGGATACTATCCATTATACAGAACACAAAATATACAATCATAACATGGAAGATTGTATTGTAACACTACAGCTGTTGTGACAGACTTCATTTTGATATTTTCATACTTTTGCATGCTTTGCTCTGTGACCTGAATGTTTTTGCTTGGTTTTAAGAGGCATTTTTGAGCATAACATGCACAACAGACTAAGTGCAGTTCCCACAGAAATCACTCCATAGTGTGAATGCTGAACAGCCATTAGAACCAAAGGGGGTATCATCACTGGTAATTTCATGAGTTTGGTGGTTTTCATCTCAGAAATGAATATCACCTATTGGAATCTCCTCCAGTTAGGAAAATATGTTATATCTCTACATCGCAAGTCTCCTGAAAGAATATCTTGTTCTCCAAACATTTCTCTGTTTCGCTCTTAACATTTTGTCCTTAGCATACTTTAACTATGGTTGTACCTGGGGAAGGATATTAATCAACATCCAGTATGTTGACAGTGTAATAGTAAATCATCAGTTGCAGCCATAATCCATGTGCTCCATAAATTCATTTTGAAGCTGGAATCTCTGTGATCTATGTGTTAGCCATGTTGAAGCTTAGCTGCTGTCTGATCCACGGCAGATTGGTTCATTCTGCTCTTCAGAAATGTGCATTTCTTAGTGTGGGGTAGTGTTTTCTGCTTTTGCATCGTTGTGTTTAATAGCCCTGATGGAAAGGGCTGTTAAAGCCTGAGCTGTATTTTCTGATTTTGTCTGGTTGCTTTTTGAAGCCATTTTTCCTTTTGGCATCAAAAGCATCCTGTGCCGATGAATTCCACAATTTAATTACGGACTGTGTGAAAACATACTTCCTTTTGTTTGCTTTAAACCTGGTGCTTGATAACTTCTTTGGATGCTTTCTAGAAATATGTAATGAGAAATAGGGAGCAATTATTAACAGTTCACCTTGTCCTTGTTTGTTATGATTTTATCAAGCTCCTTTATATTTCTCTCAATCATTTATTTTCCAGGGCAAAGAACCCAACTCTTTTTAATCTGTCCTTGCACAGAAGTTGTTTCGTGCTTTGAACATCTTTGTGCCCTTTTCTGCATCTTTCAGGCTGCTTATTTCCTCTTTTGTCTTCAGAGTTAAAACCCACAGAGTGTTCAGTATGTGAGTCTGTGATGGATTTTATTAGAAGGATGTCATTATGATTTTAGTTTTATTTTCTAGCTCTTTCTTAATAATTCCTAAGGGGTTTTTAAGGGTTTTTCTACTCCTTTAGCATCAATTCTGAATATTGAGCTTGTTCTTTCATAGGTATATCCACAAGGATTCCATGCTGTCTTTCCAGTGTAGCAATAGCTAAATTAAATCCTATTTTGTTGTATGAATACTTAGTATTTTTGCTCCTATGTCATGATAACTTTCTTTTAGAAAATTACTTTGGTGAGGGTTTTCATATTTTTTAATTTTAGCAGCATATGCCCATTGCCTCCGTTTGAGAACTCTATGGATTTGTGAATCACAATTTTCATCTGCAAAAATTCATGTTGTATCTTCCATGTTTTATCTACTCAAGTGTCTGTTATTATTTATGATAATTTCTACCAGTTTCTATGGCACAGACTATAGACCAAGTGATCTATGTGGATCTTCCTAAAGCCCTTTTTTACTACTGCCATTAAATCACTTTCTGTTCTTTTGTTGTGCAAGAGTTATTAGTTAAGCTCTTTCATGACTGAATTTCTTTATAACAGTTTCTTTTATAACTGTTAGATGGGAACCATTTATTCTTTCCATTGCACATTTTCTCAGATTTAACCTTCCAGAGAAGGGATTTAACTTGTAAACCTTTTAAAATACTCTGTAGTGAACACAACTGCAAGGAATTTATTTGGGATTTTTGTGCTTTGAACACCCCTTTTGCACCTCATCTGTTGGCAGAGGCAGATTTTATGTAAGGTGTCCAGAAAGGTTATTTATGGCTTTAAACAGTTGTTACTCAAGATTTTCATGGGCCTGCCTTAGTCAACATTTTCTTTTTTAAAAAATCAACAAATTACACACTTTTTCCTGCTTTCTGTGTTTCAGTATAGCTTCTTTTTCACTGGTGTCTTTTTACTTCTAGTAAATCCCTTCACTGGGCTTGCTTTAAAAAATCCTATTATTTCCTTGTCTTCACATGTGGCTGTACATTTGTTTTGTGAGTTCTAAGTAGAAATGAATTACTACAGGACAACTTTCAAAGTTCTTGCATTTAAAGGAACCATATTATGCATTTCTCCTGGAGATTTTTGCCCTCTTGCAAAGGATTTTCCATCTAAAGTGGCAACCGTATTATGACAGTTTACAACCCAGCATATTCAGGTAACTCAGAACTGTTTAGGGATCTCTTTAGTACCTCAGGCTGTAATTTGCTCTGTCTGCCAGACAAACTGCTGAGATGTTCCTCAAAATGATTGAGGCAGACGACTGGGGGTCAGGATTATTATAGCTGTTCTAAGGAAAGGCTTTCCTATTACTTGTAAGAGACATGAATCTCTGATAACATATCTTCTAACAGTAGCATCTTAAGACATTTTACCCTCAGCTGCTTCTTTTTAATTTCCTTTTTCTGTTGTTCCTTGTTTTAAATACGATTTTCTTCCTGAAATTGTATATTACTGTAGTGGATTGTGTTGTTATTTTTTCCATCATATAGAGAACTGAATTTACTTGCATTATGTTCATTATTACAAAGTGGTTCTTTAATATGCACATATTAAAGTAGGTTTGGTTATCTTAGCACTAAAACAAAGTTGTTCCTTCTTCCTTAGGTTTTCTGCCTCTGAAGTCTTCCATTTTGCTTTTCATAGTCACTATCAGTGTTTTAGTAGGGTGGTCCATGGTATGATTCTAACACCATTCTTTTTCTTTCAAGGCATGGAATTAAAACCCTTGGAGATTTTTGTTACTTTTTAATTTTTACTTATTCCTTTTATTTATACATATATATATTTTAATTTACAGCAACAGTCCTTCATCTGTGCTTTCTGCTCTGATTATTACGAAGCGCACCCTAGTATTGCAATGTACAACATCTTCTCCAGCTGCTGAACTTGTCTTATATGTGAGTTTTTTTGGGTTTTTCTTGGTGGTGGTGGTGGTGGTGGGTTTTTTGTTTGTTTGTTGGGTGTTTTTTGTTTGTTTGTTTTTGTTTGTGGTTTTTTGGTGGTGTGTTTTTTTGGTTTTTTTTTTTGGTGTGTGGTTTTTTGGTGGGTTGTTTTGTTTTGGGGTGGTTTTTTTGTTTGTTTTTTTGGGGTTTTTTTTTGTTTGTTTTTGGTTTTTTGTTGTTGTTTGTTTGTTTTTTTAATATATAAATTTAGCGCTGCTCTTAGTCCTGAGTTTCTGTATTGGGGTGCTTATGTATTTGTCCTGTCTGTTTAAGACACTCTACTCAGAGTGATAAGCAGACTTGCTTTGACTGTTGAGGCAGTTCTTTGCTATATTTGTTATCTGATTTTATCAATTTACATTCTTTTGATACAGATTTCTCATGGTTTCACCCATAGTTGTTGCATTTTTCTGGTCTGTGTACAGTTCTGTACCTCTACTCTTAATATCTCTCAGGCAGCATTTTTTAATCTGCTCCACCTTCTCTAGTTAGAAACATTTCTCCTTTGTGGGATCCCTCACATCCAAAGGATTCTTAAGCTAAACTTCTCTTAAAGACCAGCCTCCAGAAAGAGCAAGTTTAATGTAATATCTGAGTTGTTAGCATCCAATTCGGCCAGTCACTCATTCCAACTAATACACTTCTGGGGTTAGAAATTTGTCAGATTGAACTCACAAAGTAGTTTTGCTTTTCCGTATTGGCTGACACATTTCCCTGTCTTTTGGCTTGTCTCCCACAGTCTTGGGGTTACCTCTACCCCAAAGGACCTACAAGACCTGGAAGCCCTCCCAGTTATACGCTGCAAAAAATATTTTAAATTGGTTTTAGAGTACATCAGAATCTCAATTACCTAAAGAACATGGGAGGAACACTGAATAGGGCTTGATAACCACGTTTACCAGTAACCAGAATGCCCTGCATGCCCATGGATCTGTGGAAATAATTAGTAATAGAAGCAATTTACCATTTAATTAATAAATGACAAGGGGCAAAACCTTGTCTGGGTTCACTGAATTTGGATAATTGAGGCTCCACTGTATTTTAAAATCTGAAATATTAACCATTATTCTGTGTGCTTGAGATAATAATCATTTAAAAAGTGTGCACATAACAGGACCTGAGCCTGGTTGTATTATTTCTATAAAGGAAGAATTTCATAATGTCCTAGATGCAGAGATTTGCTCCACAAGAAAAGATTACTTTTTTTCTTGAAGTATCTGGACTCTGTGTCCTTAAATATATAGATCTGTGTCATCTTTGAATCTGTAACTACATTCAGGAGCCAGTGAGGAATTTCAGAGGGCAATGGACAACCTCTCACCACGATGACTAAGAACTAGTGCAGCAGAACATCTTCAGAGTGGTTCTTATCTCAGCTGCCCACAAAGGAATATAAGATTGATGGAGATGACTTAAATTTTATGATGAAATAAGAAAGACACTAGATTTTGTGCCTACCATAAACAGCCATTCAGAATATGCTGTAGGAAGTGAATTGTGGAAAGCTGGGATTGAGGACCAACATTCTTGGCTTATAGTATATTCTGGTGGGTTTAACTGCCATAAAACACTGGTTTGCTGTCTCTTCAAGTCCTTGAAAAAAAGTGTTCCAGAGTGCCTTCCTGAGTTTTGCATGTCCGTCATGCTGTCTCACCCATTTAATAGTTCCCACCTCTGGCATTGAAGCAGTGCGACTGAAGAAAGAGGACTGAGCCTCTAAAAGACAGAATCCTTAGTATCACTCCTAAGATGTCAAAAACTGTGATTACCTTCTATTTCTCTCAGTCATGTTGTTTTTTGCATTCTATCTTTTTGTCCCCCAAATCTCCTCCATCCTGATGGTTCTAAGGGATAGGGCAGAAGAAAATTGGTGTGGTCATAAATAAATCTGAGAGCAGGGAGAACGGGAAAAGTCTAAACTCTTTCAGAAGAGCTATCCACTGCTAGAAACCAGCTACTGGAAGCAATCTATTCCTGTGCCCAGGAGGCTGACTGTAAGTCAGTTTGGTTTGTACTATCCTTTTCAAATACACAATAAACATCAGAGAATAGGCAGTCCTTGCAGAAGTGCAATTCCAGCCCCACACAGATATTTCATTCATAAGAAATTGGAGAAATTAACAATAAAACCATGCAATGAAGTTGTAGGTGTCAGGGACTTCTATCTCTTGCTTCTGAAGAAGAAGGTAAAATGGCTCATTTCAGTCAAATTGGTGCTGTGTTCACATGAAAAGTGTCACAGAACTGGGTGTGTACAGCTGTTTGTGCTCAAGGGGTCCATTACCAGAAAAGTGGGGACATTGCATCAGAGATGATGGGTTGGCACCATTCATGGTGGTCAGGGAAGCTTGGTTGTGCAATGAGCCACATCCTGCTCTCCTGACTCTGTGAGTAGCTCCATTGAAGTCAATAGTAATTACAACCATTAAAATCAGTGGAACTACTTGCATCAATAAGTAAGATTTGGCCCAAAGGTTGGTTGCTATCAATGTTTTTAATCTCTCATTTTCATAAGTGCTAGGTTCATTCAAGCAATTTAAAGTGAGGTGAATAAAGAACATTCTGTGCTTTGGATAGTTTGGCATCATACACGGACAGAGCATGTGATTAATACCATATTGTTGGCTTTGTTCTTTGCTTTTGAGTTGTGGCTGGCAGTGTCCTTTTCATAAATGCTGGTATCCCCCCGAGCCTATATAATTGCTCTCTCCAGATTTTCTACAATGCCCTTAGATTTTTCCTGTACTCAATGTAATATGTTCCTGTATTCATTACCCTCCCATCAGAACTAAAATTTGTTTCTGATGTGCTACTCTGATATGGTCAGAGCTGATGTGGAGCGATGTGTTCACCTGAGAATGATTCCCAAACCATTACATTACCGGTACTTTCTTGAGCGTAACCATAGCACTCTTTTGTAGTTGTGCTTCTGGGAAAACCTGTGGAAGCACAGTGGTTCAGTCAGTGGTGGTAGATAGGAAGTTGGGCTTGAATTTCAGACGTTATAAGTTCACGTGGCTGCCTAAAAGAATTAGGGGATAAGCAATGAAAAATGGACAATCTTGTTCTCTTTGTAGAACTGCAAACATAGAATACTTGGACCACGATACTCTTGATGCTTTCTTCTGAAAACAGTCAATATATGATATTACTGATAAAGCACAGCTATGATTTCTGTAGAAATATGAATGAGGAATGGCATTGATAAAGCATAAGCTCTAGTGCCAATGTTGGTGAAATCCCATTTTAGCAGTTCTACCCTCATTTTTTATATTTTTTCAAGAAGTAATACACAGTGTGTTTATTTCCCTCCTGTGAGCTTCCTGACAGTGTGTAACTTCCTGGATGGGCCTTTTTTGTCACCAGGAAATTTCTTTAAAAAGAGAAGACAGCAAGGATTGATAGTTGTCTATGCTATTTAGCATGTGTCAACAAGTGAAAGCCTTACCACAATCAGAAAATAGTCATTATTATGCCATGAAATTCTGCACTGGCTTCTCAAAGGAGAATTCTATTTTGTTGTGTTCTTACTGATGTGACATTCAGGACAGGTTCTGCTTTCAATCAAAGGTGAGGTCATTTGACTGATATGAAATGATTTTTATTGATTTAACAGCAGAATGCATAATTTATTGTTACACAGGGGTAAAGGGGAAAAAAAAAAGTTGTTACATAGATAACACCTGCGTGTGCTCATAGTATTAACCCATTCACTGGTTAAGTTCCTTAAGGAGAATCACATATTCCCTCTACATATATACTCCCTGGTGTTCCTTAGGGTGGGATTTTCTCCAAGGTTTTGAAAATCTGAAGCCATACTCCCTACTGATGTTCTGGAGTTTCTGGCCCATATGTCTCCATGGGTACAATTTGCTCAGTTTTCCTGGATGGTTGAGGTGTCTGCAGGAGGAGGAGTTAAGATTTGGATCACTAGCTGAGGGATGAGAAGGATTAATCCTTGTGAAAGCAGAAGGCTGTTACTCAAGTCTTTACCCAATGAAGTATTCCATGTGTTTACAGCTACAGTAAATAGCCCCCTTGCAAGCTTTTTCTTGCATTGTTTATCCAGCTACACTTATATTGATGACACACTTTATAAACAATTCATAGAAGTTTATAGTTGATTTATCAGCATTCTAAGAACTCTTTTGAGATGGATAGTAAGTATTACATGTTTTGTAAGCACATCACAGATCTATCTGTACATTATTATAAACACCAATTGGATTCTTCCACTCAATCCTTTATAACAGCTAATAAGCATTTATTGAAGCCTTTATTAATCATTTTCTAAACCTTCAGAAGTAGCATTATTAAAAGTATGATGTATGGCTATGTAAGAAATCAGTACGTTCTGAGTGGAGAGTAAAAGATGGACAGTCCAAATGCAAATTCCTCCTAAAGCAGAATTGGACAATAATGATTAAAACTCCTTTTAAGTTACACTGCTGTCCAAGCATTTCTTCTTATCAGTTGTTGTAAGGTGTTACCACATCTTTCAGCGATCACATCTGAAAAAATTCTCACTTGTAGATACTTACAGAAATCATAAGAAGGTAAATTAATTTTAATCCTGAGCAGCTTAAAATTCAGTAGGGTTGTGCTCTAGTAAAAGCTTTTAAAGATTGATATGCCTCAGAACACTGTCTTTTATAATTAAATCTTTTAGACTGGTAGAATGGCCAAAGGGTTCTGACTGTGTTATTATATTTACCATTTATTACTTTTCCCTATATTTCTGAGGAGATGAGAGCACTGGAGGTTAAGAGTAAGAGAGGAAACTTAAAAAAAAAAAAAAAAAAAAAAAAAAAAAAAAAAAAAAAAAAGAAGAACAAAACCTGCTATTTTTTTTTCAGTGTTTTGGTGATTTTCACTGGTTTTTATTCTTAAGAATATGGATAGCTCTATATATATCCAATTGTGGCTCTCCAGACTCAGGTTTTCTGATCATGAGGGTTGGTATTTGCCTGTTTTTGTGGCTTTGAAACTTCAGTTGAATGACTACTGCTTGAGTTCTTTTTGTGCTGCAACTGCTTGTCTTTAGTTCTTAGTTGTACCAAATAAAAAGAAATAATGGAAGTACTTTTAAGACTTTTAGGAATTGTATCCCTGTTTCATCTTGGCTTGTAAATCATTATTTATATATATATTTATATAGTTATATGTAAATATATCATTATATATTTATATATACTATGTAGTATTTAAAGTATCATTATACCTTTTGGAAACTGAATTTAGGGTACCTGAGAACTTGTATATTAGTTTTATTGATGTAAATCAGTTGAGTCAGGTCTGTTCATTCACAGGATTTGCAGAAATATCTATTAGCCCAGAAAAATGTATCTGGTTGAATGTGTACAGAAAATTGTCACTTTCTTCTTGGACATATTTGCATCAGATGGATCAAAGAGTCTTTAGGCTTTGTGGAGACACAGAATGAAAATCTGATCTCTAAAGCAAGGTGTCATTCAGAGATAGGGAGATCTGATAGTGTATAGATGATGGAGACCTGAGTCTCTATCAGTCTCCAGCAGCTGTCACAAACAAAATACATGGTGAAGGATGTGCCTTTGCTGCTACTGAAGGTATTATAAAAGCATACTGATACTTTTACCATCTGGTCTGCTAACCTGTGCAGCCTGGAGTCAAGGTTCATGTTTCTCAGCAGGACCAAGTCAAATAAAGCCGTACATAGGAAAATATTTTGATTTGTTTTGGTGTAGCTTCTAAATTCCTATCTGCAAAGATTTCACAGAACCACTAAGGTCTTGCCTAATCCTTCAGCTCAAAGCAGCTTCATCTGGATTACATTGCTGAGTGCCATGTTGAGTTATTTTTTGAGTATATCCAAGGATGGAGGTTCCACAGCCTCTCTGAGTAGCAATTCCAGTGTTTGAGTACCCTCAACACCTTTTTTTTTTCATGTTTAAATAAAATTTCATGTGTTTCCACTTGTACCCATCCTCTTGTATTTCCATGGGAAAACATGATCTTCTTTACTGCCCCATATCAGGTATTTGCTTTGGTTCCCCCTGAGCCTTCAAGAAAACTTTCTGAGATAATTATCTACAAAAATCTTACTCAATAGCTTTTAGTGCTTACAGCAGGGAGTAGGATACTTTTCTTCCATTGTGTTAGGACACAAATAATTTGCAACAGTTCTGCAGGAACGTTGGGATGACCAATTTAAGTTAACGGTGGTAGGATTAAGATAGTCAGTTCCTTAAGTTTTTGTCAGCGTTTGTTGAGGTAACTAATTATTTTGTCTAGATGATCTACAGAGTTAAGCAATTTTTTCTTTCCTTTTTGTTTGCCTCTGTTTCTCACAAACTTTTTTTCTGCTGGCTTCTAAGGAAAAAATAAGGCTGTTTTCTGTGTTCAGAGAACCACAGAGTATTTAAGGGTTATAAAGAACCAGGAGCTCCTACCCTGTTTCCATCTTGGAGTGTCGCTGGCCACATCAGAGCTTCTGCTTCATAAAGAGATGATGAGGGTGCCAAGTTTCACCTGCGTGTCTGAGGCTTAAGACTTTGTTTGTTAGAAGGCAGCATTGATCAGTCCTTCCTGGTGAGGCTTCAGCCCCTTCTATGCAGACCTGCTAAACAGACCTGGTTGTTCTACAGTGTCCATGTTCATTCTTTAAACTTGTTTCACTGAACTCATTGAAAGAATTCTCTTTTATAATTTCTCATTATGGGTTGTCTGTTGATAAATTGGACAAATATTTTCTTCTAATATATAAATGCTTATTGGTCCTTGAAATTCTGATTCAACAAATTAATGCATGGCCCATGTAATTTATTTACTTTTAAACTGACATATTTTGGGCAGTTTCAACTTTTTAAAGATTATTCAGGAATGGACAGCTGGTCTTTACCATTTTGTCTCAGACATCTACTAAGGCCCAATATGTGCATAGATTTTAGCTAATGTAATTGCTCTATTTGAAAGGATTGATATTTTTACTAAAATAATTAAACCAGATCAACTTCTTGCATATATATTGTTGTACTAATGTAATACTGAGTTATAAACCCATAGAGCTGCATCAGTATAAAGTATAAAATGACATATGTCCTTTTTTGATGGAAAGGAAGGATAGGGCTTAAATTTGTACATTTTAATTTATTTGGAAATAAAGTGTTACTTTAATTTCAATTTTAACCATTAAAGCTGCTCCAAGTAAAAATACAGTGTGTTTAAGATTCTATCAGCTAGCAAATCTAATAGAAGGATTTCTGAGGAGGAATAGATGTATGTCAGATGTTGAGTTCATTTAAGCAATGTAAGATGTATTAGGCATTTGTCTCCACCTATATTTTTCAGTACTATATCTATATATATATAGATATATATAGATATACAGAGAAGAGGGTACATTTCTTGAACTCCAGTAACATTCACTCTCTTTGTCATAAGAAAGGAGCAAGTTTGCATTAAACAGGTTCCTTTTATGTTCTATCTACAAAATTTCAAAGAATGCTGAACAAATGAGGTAGGAGTTTGTACATTTGTGCATCAAAGAAGTGCTTGAATATTTTCTTATATGTGTAAAGGTACATTGTAGGGCACCCTCACAGAAAAACTATATTCTGTAATCAATCTGCCTCCACGTGAATAATTAAGTAATGTTTTCCAATTTAGAAATGCTCTTAAACACACTAAAACTATAAAATATCCTGCTGAGAAAAAAAATTAACGGACTAGTTGCTAAATGGTCACTGCTAAAGATATCATAAATGTAGAATCATTACAGTAATCACAAACCGTCCTTTTCGGCAGCGTGGTAGTATTTTTGTAACAGGTCCTACCAGACTGATGGTGCTTAGGTAATGCAGGAGCTAACCAAAATTCCTTTGTCTTTTCTTTCAAACTGGTATTTTATCTGTAGATGACAAAACAGCAAAACTTTTCAAGTAGAGTGGATTCCCTGTTACTAAGTAAGTTGAGATGGGCAGTTAAAACAGTAAGTTAAGATGATGGAATTACCTTTTTTTTTTTGAAATTTTGAGATAGCTGTGTCAGCCATTGTGGTAAGGATAACTATAGTGAGGAAAGCAAGAACAGAGTTTTGTTCAGTAGCTGCAGCTCAGTATAATGATTGAGAAATGGGAATATTAAGACTAAAAGAAATTAAATGAAGATACATAGGAAATCTGTGTGAAAAGTATATATATTATATTTAAATACCATCTTGTCTGTAGATTTTCTGAAAACCCTTTCTAATGGACCATTTAATACTTGATATGCATAAAATTACTACAGGAGCTGTTCTTCAGTGTGATCAAGTATATGAAAGAATTATCCAAAAGTCTTTGATTTTGTAGTAGTATTTCTGGTTTAGTTATCAAATGTGATCTTGACATAAAAAGTCTTCTTAAAGGGTTGGGGTTTTTTTCTGATTCTGGGTTACAGAACTTGTTTGAGGTTTTAAAACACATCCCAATGATTATTTGTTTCTTCATTAAGTTACTAATTAATGTACTTATTACCTGTTTTTCAGAGAAGAGTGGATTTTTAGAATTCAGTATAGTTTTTTTCTCCTGTAAAATGCCAGGATGTGTTGTTTGACCCTATTTGAAGTTTTGCAGTATTTAGAAAGGATTATGGGTAAGACTGTCTTCTTCAGCTGCCCTTGATACCCAGAGGGTTCTTTGTATCTTATTTCTTTAGCTGATATACCCAGTAGTTTTTGGCTTAGGGATTTGGCTGCCCCTTTCAGAAGAGTCCACAGATTGTGTAATAAATCAGCAGTTCATTTTCACTGCCTTATGAACAACGGGGAAGCCAAAATGCAGCTTCTGCAGTAAGGGGTACAGAAAGAAATCCCTGATGACTTTTTGCCTGGCATCGCTCTTATATTGTGAAAACTCCTCTTCCTCCTTGGAGATGGTAGGATGCGAATGAGTCAAGTATTGAATTAAAGCTGTCCAGCAGAAACATGCTGTGATCTGTTTAGAAAACTGGCCCGATGGAAGCTTTATCACATTATGGTAAGAAAGAGATCTTTACTGTCGCATACTCCACTTCCGTCATCTCCCCTGGCAGTTCCTATTGTCTTGACAGAAGCCTCCCCAGCAACCAAAAAGGTTGAGGTGAGATATAGCTCCAGTCTAAGTAATAGGACAGAATACCTGCAACTCCGTCTGGTCATACAGGAAAGTGGCATGATGGTTTCTCCTCATGCAAAGATGAATACCTCCGTTTATTCTCTGTGATTTTGGGAAAATGATGTTTATGTTTAAGGCCCAAGGAGTGTTTGGTCTTAAAATTGCAAGATCGACCTGGATCTGAGGTTGTACCTTCTTCCTTCCCTCTAGGGAATGCTCTCCTGAACAAGCATAGGATGGCCTAACTCTTGCCTTTTAATGAGTAGCCTGAGGGAAACTGTTAGTGGTACCAACAGGGAGTCCACCTCCTGACAGGATGGCAGTGATTTCACAACTGTGCCAACTATGCTTATGTGGAAAAAAAAACCCCTCCCAGCAAAATAACAGCATAAATTGCTACTGCTTGCAAAGCTACAACAGCAGAGTAACGTAAAGGAAACTTGATTGTATACAACCCTCTTGACTAGGCAGCCTGCTGAATAATAAACCTTCCCAAAGCCAGCGAGGCATATCCGTGCAATAGCTGATGATTTTCTTTGTGCAGGCCTTGGTTTACATTGTGTACGGCGCATATGTTTGTATTTATACAAACGTTGCTGCGGAACAGAAGCCTGCTGTAAGCGCCCGTGCTCGGGGTATGCCCGTATGCGTGTTGATATGTGTCTGTGTATTTGTGTGCGCGCACACGTGTGCGTGTGTGTGTATGTCTGTGTGTACGAGAAGCAGATGCACTGTAGGCAGATAAAGCAGATAAATATAGATTCAGATAGAAGCAAAAGCCTATAAATATAGACACTATATAGAGTGAAAGCAGGCAGATCAGCGCAGTTTTGCTATCACTTGCCTTCTGTTTAATAAGAGTAGCTGACACCGACTAAGGGGATGATACTGTCGGCTCTCAGCAAACAAAGTAAAAAGGTAAGAAGGCTTCCTTCCAATATAAGCAGCAATTGTGACAGAAGATTTACTATATCTAATAATTTGCTTAATGCAAGTCATTGTATAGTTTCTTCAGAAGTCGAAGCATAGCATTTGTAATTTTACCTTAAAATAATTACATCAAGTAAAAATCCGGACCCACAGTCTGAAAAAGTGCTACCTCTAGTTTCTGTTTTACGATAAGCATCGTGCACTGTGCTTGTCAACTTTCTGCTTCTGCTATACAACAAATCTTTGCTTCAAGTCCTATGGTCTCTCCAGATGAACTTGGGTGGTAGAGTATTGAGGAAAGCATTTAAGTGTAAAATTAACTTTCAGAAATACTGTTGAGTTTGTGCACCTACGTGTGTGTCTTAGCCTTCTGTTTGTAAATCTCTGATGCCTGTTTTAGCACTCATCTTTCTCTCTGTTGTAGCAATATACCTTTGGCTAATCCATAGCTGTAATATAGGTAGTTAAAATCAGAAAAATTGCAACCTTACTAGGGATAAAGAAAACTTTACAGCTATTCAGAGGAGGATGAAAAGTTAATTTTTTCTTATTCTATAGCTCTTTGATGAGGTTGTTCAGATAAATCAAGGTTGCTGGAAAATGACTAAAACTTGTCAATGCTGTGTTTTATTTCCTTTGTATAATACAAGTAGTATTGAGGAGTTTGCAGCAAGAAGCTGGCAACTGAGAGTTTGGCATTGTATTTCCAGCTTGACCACTTGCTTCGAGTGAGATCTTGCACAAATTATTTAGAATCTATGAACTTATTTTCCCAATTGTGAGTAGAATTAACAGTAAATGTGTCACAGAGTTGGGTAATTGAATAATGCCTTGTTTGGTTAATCGGTATCATGATTCCACTGGAACTACTCCCAGGGCAGGATGTTCATAAGGGTCTATCTTTTTGTATAAAGTGCTCTGATAATCCTGAATAAGAGTGAAAGGATAACAGTAGGAAATACTGCTGATGATATTTTGTGTTGTGTTACAAATAATTCATTTGTTTTTAATTTAGTTGTGTTCAAAATATGCCATTAGCTGATGAGTATTGTCAAGTTTCTGTATTCTGAGGAACTTGCAGCACAGCAGAAGAAAGGCAAACACCAGCATGTGTATATTCATTTTCAGACCAGCCATACTTAGTGTGCCAAAACAGAACCAAAGACAGAAAATTAAAATGTCAAGTGGTGAAAGACTTACTGTAGTAGATAGCTCATGTAATGTAGGTTTTTCTAAAGTATCTAGTCTAAAATAATTCTTCTCTGCAGATCAAAAGAAAGAAGGCAGCTCAGAATATCTGGGGTTTACCCCTGAATGAATTACTTGGTTTGGGGCTAGCCTTTTTTTACTCAGCTTTCTTATTTTGATACCTGAAAATAAACTCTTCCGGGTCTATTTTAACATGCTAAGTTTACACCACAATTTCCTATTGCCTAGGTACTTCCTGAAAATTTGATTTTTGAGGCACATAAAGTGCCCTGTGAAGGTGCCTGTTTTTACTCTATCTGTTGAGGTACTTGAATTAAACTCAAAGAGGAGTTTGAAGTTGTGTGTATATGAACAATGAGAAGATGTGGGAAGCACCTCACCCATACAGGAGGTGTTGACACTTCCTCTTGTCCCTGAGCTAGTGATAAAGCTTTATGAAGCAAGGAGCTGCAGACTTGGTTCAGGTGCTGCAGCTGGTGGTGGCTTTGGCAGGAGCAGCTCCAGCCTCTGGGCTGGAGGATGCTCTTGGCTCTGGGCGCAGCTCTCGCACCTTCCCGTGCCCTCTGCACTTCAGGGATGCCTCAGGTGTGTGATCTACCCCTTGTCTGAATAGCCTTGAGTTATTCAGGCTCCCTCAGGATGACACCTCCGTGGTTTAGGAGTGGTGTTTGAGAGGAATAAGGTTAATTAATGTGATAAATTACATTACTTCAAAAATAGTAAATTCTTCTGAATCCCTCCTAGTCTTTTCCAGAGTGGTTTTCTGCTGCACAGTATAAAAGTCACAATTGCTTCAAAACAAGATGTTGCTTTTAGGGAGCAAAACAGATATTAAGGTTTGTTGGACAAGGATTATACTGATCCAACAATTACTTTAGAAATACAGTCTTTTTAAAATCTCATAGGGAATATCTGGAAGGAAAGTTATGCAATCCCAGAAAGCATTTGCTGTGAACTCTGAATTTTGTTTTCTGCTTTCTGTCCCTAATTCTGATAAATTAGTAATTACTTACCAGATTAAATTATATTATTAGATTGCTTTTGCAGCAGGGGAAATATAAGTTTAAAGAAAAAAAATTACTCTTGATCTAAAACTCCACATGTGTTGATTTCAGTCTGGATCAGATCTTTGCAGCTGAGTTATAATCTTGAAAAGTGATGTTTATTATGGAAACAGTGACATAACCTCTATTCTTTTGGTTCTGGCAGACATGGCAAAAATATCCAGAGACCATTTTTTTTCTGACTGAGTTCTTTGCTAGTCTCCTTGGACTTTGCTTTCTGAGTCTTTGCCAATTTTACTGCCATTCATTTTGACTAAAACCGTCTTGGAAATATATCCGTCTGTAGGAACCATTAGGAAATAACACCATTACACATGTTTAATAGGTTAGCTGAGGGGTGGGGGATGTTTAGCAACTTCTGCTGTGTCATGGTCATTCCAAAACAGTGGAGTCCAAAAGCTTCATGTGAAAGAGAAGTGGGTAGGAAAAAAGTAAAGGTAAATTGCCAAGAAAAGCATACTTGTTGTGAATTACTTTTGTTGCAAGTAAAGTCATGTTGCACAAGGTCTGCAAAGGTTTATTGATTCTTTAGCTAGCAGGAACAGTTGGCAAGCATCCCTAGTATATTTAGGTTTTGTCTCTATCATTTTAATATTTTTTTATTATTCAATTTGCCATTAAAAGCCCATGGCAGCCTAGCACTGTGCTTATGTCCTCCTACAGTCATTAAAAAGACAGAATCTGTTCTGAGAAACATTAAGCTTACATGCAAAATCATGAAATCCTAGAGTAATAACTTGTTTATAACCTTAGTTTCTCCCTTATGATAGTCTTTAATAAGAAGTCACATTGTTTTCCTGCAAATACAGAGTTATAGTATCCTTGATACATGCAAAAGGCATTTGCTATTAATGAGTTTCACTAATCAAAACCCAAAAAATCTGTCCAAAACAGCCGTCTAACATAGTGAAAAATAATGTTGCTTTGTAGTTATGTTCTCTTGTAGGGAGAACATCTATCAGAGACATTAAAGAATGTAAGAGACAATTAGATACAAATACAAGGTTTTTTAGCACACACATAGGGGTTCTTTTAGGATTTTCTGACCTAAGCGTGTATCCAAGATGGTATTCATAAAAGGTCTGGTAGGATTTTATAGGTGTTTGGAATTTTAAAAACTTAAATATTTTCATCAGAGTAGAAAGATTTTTCCTGAAACAAATCCAGCCAATATTGACTTTATGAGTACATTTATTTTCTGTTGTTTTCTGTGCTTTTTCTATAGATGGTTTAAGCTCTTTTTTTCTCCCTTTCTCTTAAATCTCTGGATGTTTTTCTCTCATTCTGTATGTGCAAAATAGATGAACCTTTGTTTATTCAAGTTTTCATGAAATTTAAGATCAGGTAAACATTAGGAACAGAAAATTTACGTAGTGAAGTTTCCAACGTTTTAGAGTGACTGAAGGCAAGTGGGTTATAATGGGCAAGGGCAAGCTTTGCTTGGTAGCCCTCAAGAACAGAATATACCAGATCTGAACTCCCTTATTTGTATCCTCGTATTTTTAGGTGAATCAGATCTCTGCTTGAGAGAGTCCACAGGTAGTTGCTTAGTATCTGACATGCGAACAAGGGCTTAAAAGTAGGTGTACTCTAGACAATGATAAAGCAAGCACAGCAGCACTGGAGCTGCCCTTACTGATACCTGAGATTGGCTTCCCTTAGCTGTGATTTCTTTATCTTCTCTTTCTGTATCTATTTTATTTAACAGCCCATAAAGCATTTTATGCTTGTAAGCTGTGTGGTATAAGATGAGGATATACTAAACATCCAGACTAAGAGTATAAGTGGTGATGAAAATTACGGTCTTTTTCACATGCAGTCTTGTCAGAAGTGTGCAGGTTTTCACTGTTTGATGTGCTGGTCCTCTGGTTCAGCCCTCATGAAACACTGACTTTGGTTGCATCACTCAAAGGTTGCTTGTGGAGCACTGTTTCTAGTGGCTGCATGACAGGGAAGTAGAGTTTGCCTTCTGGGTCTCATTTCTTTCCCCCAGCATTTCCCTGGTGAGCAAAGGAAATATCCATGAGCATGTTCTGAGCTGGCCGCATCTGTATTAGTACGTGCTTAATTTGGGTTGCATGACTGGGTCCCATTTAGTGAAGACCTTATTCTTTTCCTTTAAGGGTCAGTTTCATTTTAAGACGGATCAGACTAGTTAGGCTGCACGTGACTTTTTTGTGTAACACTTTTCTGGGTAATTTCAATGCAATTCCAGTTATGTGCAAACAAAATGAATAAGCATGTGCAAGACAGTGAATGAATGTTTTCTTTTCCTAACAGCCTGACAGAGATCCTGACTGCATGCTGGCTGATAGTACCAGAGTTAATCTTAGTAGATGTGGACCTGGGTAGAAGAAAAAAAAAACAAACAGAATACTCAGAAACATTGCATATCTGTGTAATTTCCTTAAAATAGGGTTTGCCTTTCTTATAACATGGAGTGTTTTGTTTGCTCACTGTGCTATTTTAGGACCTGTGAAAATGTCCGATGTCAGATCTGTGTAGGAAAAAACATGTTGTCCAGTATACAATTTGAAGAAAGTAATATA
Organism: Hirundo rustica; assembly: GCF_015227805.2. Classification (NCBI taxonomy): domain Eukaryota; kingdom Metazoa; phylum Chordata; class Aves; order Passeriformes; family Hirundinidae; genus Hirundo; species Hirundo rustica. The sequence continues at coordinate 23,633,165 of NC_053451.1, read as the reverse complement.
GGGAGTTTGTGTCTTCCAGTAAAGATAATGCAAAAGAAGTTTTAAGAGCACTGGTACTTGATTTTTTAATTATTTTATAGTTTTATCTTAATCAGCACACTCAGTTTCATTTCTGGTACGAGGCTCAGTGTCTGCTGTGGCTTGTAATAAGCTGCCTTTTAGTCTTCAGTTTTTCAGCATCCTTTAAAGTATGTTAACATGCTTTGGAATCCCACTGACTTTATTAGGGAAATCCCCCACCTAATAAATAAATGGATGCCCAGGAGTCCAGTGTTGTGCCAGCCTGGTGGTGTTACCTTGCTTTGTAGGACCTAGTATCAAGTGGGAGCAGGCAGAATCTGCACAGCCATGTCTGTGCCATACCTTGGAGGCAAAGGATTCAGCGATGTGATGGGCATTCACCTGTGTGCATGAGACAATTCCCCCTACTGACTCAAAATTATTCTCATTATCGAGCCAGAGGCCTGTCTGTCTAAACTGATGACTCTGGGTGTGTAGAAAAGAGAGAACAACATGAATATTTTGGCAGGCTTAATAAGTGAAAAAAAATACGTTGAACTTCCCTTGTTTCCAGTCTCTTAATTCTCATATTTCCATGTCACCCAATCATCTCAAAAAATCCAAGGCTTTGTATTGCATACTGTGCATAGTGTCTATGATTTCTGTGCTCCTGCAAGCCTGAAGTAGGTCCTAAAGAAATGAGTAAAGGGTTCGTGTATAGTGTTACTAAAGAAAAAAAAGAATTCTCTTTGTGACCTTAATGGAACCTCATGGTCGCTAAGAGCTTGCTAGGCATCTTTATACCTGGCACAAGAAGTGTCACCATGGCATTAATTGGTAGGTTTTTGTAGTTTCTAATAGGATTTGGGCATGGGTGTGTGGGAGGGAAACCTTACTTTTGGACAGAGGGGTTTGTGGGTTTTGTTAACCATCCGCTCTTCTACCAAAGGGCATGGAAACAAAAAGGTTGGGAAAATCGCATTTATTTCAGAAAGGCACAGTTCTGTTTTTTACGTGCTTTGCTTCCCTCTCTCCAGGGCACATGCCGTAAATGCACGTCTGTGTCACCTCTGTGCGCTGCTTTGCGTGTGTGTCTCCCTCCCCAGTGTAAGGAGTAGTGTAAATCAATAGTAAATGCTCGCCGCCCACTCCGTGCTCGGTTACGCAACGGCACATACCGTGTACACAGAGACAAAAAGGGAAAAGGCACACACAGGCTTTACATTCAAAAGCTCTTGCATAATTTTGCTTTTCTACAGCCAAAAAAAAAAAAAAAAAAAAAAAAAAAAAAAAAAAAAGAAAAAGGGAAATAACAGATGGGGAGACTTGCAGGGTGTTTTTTCCCTTTTCTCAGACTGTACAGAGGCGAGCTTGTTTAACATCCATGGTCATTTCTAATTGCCCCGTACTGCAGATAAGCAAGGCAGGCTTGCTTATGCTTGAAAATAAGACTTTTTTCCAGCTTCCATGATGTGGTGCACTTCTCAGGTAATACAAGACAATCTGTTATGAAGTGTTTAAGGCTGAATTGGTTGTTTGTTTAGTCGTAATGAAAAAAGGAAAAGAAACACCTCACTTCAACTGTTCGATACACGTTGCAAAGTGAAAGAGGGACGAGGAGTAAGTGAAGTTGGATTGAATTCTCTGACGTTAGCTTGAGCGTTTTTTTCTTTTAATCTTTTTTCCTTTCTGAAAAGCAAAATATCTCTCAATGTAATATTTATGTAGAAAGCCAGTTATGTAACTCTCGCCTGCCTTTCGCTTTTGTTACCTCTCTGGACTGTACGGCTCTACTGTTTTTCCTGACGACAGATTGTATTAAAACCTGCAAATCCTGATGAAAGGAAAGAACGACTGGGTGCCCACAGCACAGACTTTAATTTTGAGCCTTTTTAAGGGCTTCAGGCTGGAAGACAATGGATCTATTTAATATCTGGTTTTGGCTGGAGGATTTCTTATTGAGTATTTTCTTGTCACAGTGTGCTCTGGAACATCCCTGGCTTCTTCACTGTGTTTCTGCCTTTCTCCTCCTCTCTCTCCTACCCCACCCTCCAACTTTTGGATGTATACAATGAATGCTTTTTCCCTTTCCTCTCCTGACCTTAATGCAACTGTCAGGTCAGTCTCTGTAGCAGCAGCAAGTGCAGAAGAACAGTGAAATTTTAGGTTGCACTGAACTTTATTTATTCATTTCTATTTTAAGTGATTGATGTCCATAAAGATCCAGAGATTCTTCTAATTAGAATTGGTTGGGGTATTTTAATTTTGCGTCTGTCAAATGCAAGAAAAAGTACATATAGCCCTGCTAAAATAATAATTAATTAAAAAAAATCTTAGGCTTCAAGAAAGGGAAGAAATGGGTCAGTAATAAAGAAAAGTTTGTGCTTTTTTTTTTTTTTTTTCCGCCCTTACTACAGGAGAAAATTATTCCTGTAGCTATTGCAACCAATTTATTCCTAGTTGTATCCTCTGAGGATCTGACCTGTTTGTGGTTGCGAGCATTGTGCCAGGGTTTGTTTTCTTTTGCCCTTTACAAATCGTTCTTGTCTGTGTGCACATTCTTGGACAGATTCTTCCCCAGTGTAATGCTACTAATTCTGTTGATATGATGTCAGGAGTCTATTAGGTCAATTATAAAGTTATAGGGCTCAATCCTCCGTTATTTTAAAGTGTTTTTCTGGCATTAGAAAAGAGCCATAAAATGAGTCTGCGTGTGAATTATGCCCACATCAGGCATAATAGAAAAAAAATTTGAAGCTGACATCTTTCAACAGTGATCCCTGAGACAAAGTTTAAATGAAACAGGGTTTTGTGAAAACAGGAAGTGAATATTTTAAGCTCTGTAAGTATGTTTTAAGCTGTGTAAGTGTATTTCACCAAACTGCTGGGGAGTACACATATACTCAGAAATGTATTGGAACACCTGGGTTCTGAAGCCAGCCCTTGCTTTGGCTCTGGGCAATGAAAACTTCTTCCTCCATTTGTGTCTCAGTAAAGAATTGCTTAGGGGTTATACTGGCAGATACTGTTTTATTGTGCCTTTCAGAAATATTCTAAACCTGTTTTATTAATGTTTATAAAATGAATTCAGATACATAGGGAGAAGGCATTGAAATAATTTGTAGAGGTTAAAAAATTATTTAAATTTCAGGCCAGTGTTGCCCCACAGACCAAACTGTGAACACCAGACATATGTAAGATTTTAAAAACCCTATATAATGTAATGGTAATATATAAATGAAAATAACCTTGGTCATCAGATGATTAAATTCTGGTAGACTATCCTGTAGGAATTATAGGGCCTGAAAACCTTTGAAATTGCAAGGTGTGGCTCAATCAGCATATCAATAGCAGTTTATAGCATACTTGCATGCGGTAGAAGAGAGTAACCTCCTTAAAAACCCTTATCCTGGTGTCCCTCGTAGCTGTCAGCCCTTTATAAAATGCTTGGAAGATGTAAATGGTGTAACTTTACAGAGAACATGCTCAGTAATGAGTCCAGTGTTTGACTTAATCAAAAGAGTAATCATTTGTCTTTGAGTGAAAATTACTTTCTGCTTGTCTTTTCGGAGTCTCAGTCTGTAAGTTTTTTGTTGGCACTGATTGCAATGGGAGACTTATTTGGAATAGGTGTACAAAACCTGATAACTTTTAATGGCAGACAAGCAATTTCCCCTCTTAAAGGCATCTGCCTGCTTCTCAGTTACTGAGGCATTTCTCTGCGTGTCTCTAGGTTACCCCTAACTTCCCAGGTCTTCAGTCCCTGGCTTTGCTTTGTGTGCTTCGGTGGACTACTAGCAAGACACTAACCTTCCTTAATGGTCAGAGAAAGGTTTAATTATTTCCTGAGTATTTTCTAATTTAAAAAGGGAAAAGCCCTCGTAAATGCCTGCTGCTAAAACTCTGGTTATATATGCACGGTTGAACAGCAACCAGAACGAGGGAATTTTGTGTGGTCTGCAGAATGGAAATCTAATTTTAATTTATGGAGGAGAGGGTGATTTGACTTGACCAGATGCTAGACATGCAACCTGTGAAACTTCTGTCTGCCTAAATTCATAGGCAAAATAGGCAAAAGGGATGGTTTGAACAGTTTCTGAAATGAGATGTTAATATTCAGTTTTAATGAATAAGTCTTCACTTCACAACTTTAAAAGACTCTGCTATTTTATTTTTAAACATAAGCTGTTTGAGTCCTGTCTCTGTGAAGATCTGTGCCTTAGTTTTCTTAAATTCAAGTTTGTTATTTTAGAGAAAAAGGTTAAATATGAACCCTAAAGATTTAAAAACAGCAACAAAAATGAAAAGAGCTCTACATTAATTTTTATTTTAAAATTTCATTATTTCTCTTCCCTGACACATACTTGGGGTTGGGTATATTTGAAAAATAGCTAGCTAAATTATTTTGCTGTTTCCAGCAATGTGCTGAATTAGCTATGGTAGGCTTTTTATCTAGCAATTATTCTGCAAGGTTTCCTCCCTTCCTCCCTCCCTCTCTTTCTCAGAACAGTCATTTCTGCAACTCTCACACTTTGGTTGAAGTTTATGACAATTTTGTGTCCTTCACTATCAGTAATTCATTGCTAGCGCCTTCAGTAGTTCCACTGGTCTTTTTTCCTTGCAGAAGTCCCTAGGAAATGCTGCAGGAAGCAATGTTTTCGGAGTAGCTGTTAACAAAAGTATCAGGCCTAGCTGCACTGAATGTTCCTGCAGTCCTCCTTTCCAAAGCGATTATCTTCCACACTGGCAGCAAACAAGGCAGCCGGTTCATTTCTCCCGGACGGAAGCTGTGTATTCCTGCCCTTGCTGTTTAACCCGTGTGTGCAGGTGGGCTGGGACTCCTGCAGGGAAGGGTCACTCCACACAGGGGTGTGGAGCAGCTGTGGGCATGTGTGCAGCGCCTCGAGCAGGGTCGGCACCTGGATGCTCCTTGCCTTTTTCCTCTGTACCGTGGTTAATGTTTCTGTGTTGCCACTAAGCAAAGCGAGGGCTCTGTTTGGACTGAGTGCCTCCGCCGGGGAGCCCCACGAGAGGATGTTCGAGAGGACCCCTGTGGGGAAGGAGAGCATCCTTGTTTGCTCATGGATTTGTTCCCTGGAGGTCTGGTCTCTCTCTGCCAGCTACTGCATGCTCATGGCTGGGGTGGGAAGGATGTTTAAGCTCTCTTCACCTTGTTGATGTAGAGGCTTAAAAACAACTCCTTAATAAGTGCCCTTTAATATCTGTAGTGGAAGAGAGCAGGGAGCTGGACTTGATGATCTGGAAAGTGTGCTCCAGGGCAAAATCTTGTAAAAAACCTAACTATTTCAGTTAGTTCAGTTTTAGTTCAGTTTCTGTGGGGACTCGATTTGAAGTATTACTTCATAATTTCAACTGAAGAAACCTCTGACTTGTGTGACTTTTTGGACGCGTGATGAAACTCACCCCTTTAGGGAAGTTCTTGCAGGGACAAGATACAAAGAGAGTTTGTCTGTGCAAGCAGCTGAGAGGATTGCTCAGTTCCTGAGTTTGTGCTGATTTATATGTGACTGGTTGCAGCAGAATAGATGGACTTGCTGCTTTGACTGTGAGCAAGAGAAAAATACACTCAGTTGATAATGTTTAAATCAAAATAACTAATGACGCTCTTCTTCAGGGAAGGACTGTAAAAAGATATTAACATAAAACAGTGCGGAAAGCATCTCAAACCACCTTTGTCCATAGCTTCCACTACATATGTTTCTTAAACTGTTTTTCTCTTCGCATTTTTTATTAAATATCCTGATTGCCTTCGGCTCCTTACATCACTGGAACAAAAAAAATGGCAAAGTTTCAATCCCATCTTCTAGGTTCCATCTAAATATACATTCCTGACTAAAAAGTGTCAGTCGCTGCTGAGGCTGGAAATGGCCTGTTCTGCTTTGAGGAAGAGGGAGGCAGATCACTAATGGTTGCTCAGGCTGTCATGTTTCTGAGAATCAGCTGTTTTTTCTTTATACTGCAAAGATTAAACAAAGAATGTTAAACATTTCCCAATTTAGCATTTATAATGGAAAGCGGCTGTAGGGCCACAGCTTGCTGCTGCAAGGGCAGGCGTTCATATGAGGAGTTGCTTAAAAAGGCTTTTATTTTCTTTGAAGGCCTATCCATTCTCCCAGCCCGGCCGCTGTGCTTTGCAGTCAGGTGGAGGCAGCTTCAAAATTTTTACTTTCATTTAAGTAGGAGCTAATTTACGTTTGGAAATGAAAGTTAAAGCATCTCAGCCATCTGCAAAGTGGAGGAGGAGGCAGTGGGTTTCTTTAACTTTTCAAATCTCTACAATCCTTTTTCACACCAACAGGCAAGCAAAAATTATCTTTCAGAGCTCCTATTAGTAATAATATGTAGTATTAATGATATAATTTCTCAACTTCAATTCTTTATCTTAGTTTCTAAGATATACCTGTTGGTTAAGTTCAGTTGTCTTTATACTTGCATCCAACTCAGGAGTTTGGAAATAAAAAGTTGTTGTCTTGCGTGCAGCAAAATTACATTTTTTGACTTCCAGACAGCACAACGTTCTCTGTAGCATTTCATTAGGGATTAAGTGGAGCAATTTCTGTTTGTCATAGTAAAGGCAAAGGACACTTAAGGGTGTCTGGTAAGTAAAAAGCAAAAGAAAAAGGAGTGACATTTTTATATACTGCACTTTTATCATGTTTGTTTATCGCACTTTCTTATTTTTCAGTTTTACTTGAACAGTTCATAGTGGAGACAAATAAATTGTTCAGAGTTATGCTAATATGTATTTTATTTCCCGTTGGAATGAAATAAGTGTTAATACAGTTAGTTGGGTATTATTAACAGAGCAGCTAAAAATGTCCTTTGCCTGTCTCTCCGTTGGCTAGCTTTCAGAAATTCAGTAGTCCTCTGTCATCTCACAGGGACAAGAGTTAAACTTCTTATATAATTAAACCATTTTCAGAAAAAAATATTTCTGGTTTCTTGTATAAACTGTAAGCACCGTAAAGAAATCAGATATCCATTTTCTGCCTTCTCCAGCCTGCCTGCAAGTAGATTCTGTCTAAACAAAATCGCCTTGTACTCAGCTGTCACAAACATTTGTGTATTACTTAGATGTCTATATGAGTAATTTCATTTGCCTCCTTCAGTAGCTTAAATGTTTGTAGAAGCTTGCCCACCTTTTTGTTTCTTAGGGCAAGCTCTGTGCAGGTTTTTTTTATAACTCAAAGATGGAGTATAAAAAAATATTTCAGTCTTCTTGTGACTACATTTCTTACAGAATGCTGGAATTTTTGGACTGTGCATCTGTTTAGGCACATGGAGAAAGACAAGATTGAGATCATGTAAGTCATGAAACTGAGGGTGAATAATCCATACTTTGTTCTTTCACCATTTTTACAATTTATACCCAGATGCAAGTAATAAACCAAAAAGAAGAAGAAAAAAAAAAAAACAACCTAGTTAGCTTTTATTTTTAAAGTGATTAATGAAAAGCAAAGTTCAAATGAGGCCACAAATCCTGGTGGTGCACAATGGGTTGATTTATTTTGTAAATAGACCATGGATAATTAACCATAAAACAAAACTTTTTTTTTTTTCTTTTTCTTCTTTTTTTTTTTTTTTTTTTAAATTGCATAATGACACTGGTTTCTTTTAGTTGCTGTGAGTTGCACAGAGGGATAACGACTTATTCACAACTGGTTGCAACTAGTTAGAGCCAAGAAAAGAAAAATCCCAGAGCAAAGAGAGGAAAAAGGCTGTTAAAACCCCACTGCACTTGCAGTTTCAAGGCATTAGCTAATGGCTACAGATTGGGAAAAGCAAGAGTAGATATTTACATACTCTGATGGTGCTTGCTGTGTTATTCCATGTTTTGGCTCAAAACTCATGAGGAGAAAACAGCCCCTGCAGCTGGCCTTGTAGTCCACAGTTTTGCATTGACTTCTAAATAGAATCATTTATGCTTTGTTGCAAGTTTCCATTATGTGTCTTACTACTCTGACACTGAGGGAAGAGTCTTCTGGATAGTCATAGTCTGACTTGCTGCCAAGTCCTCTCGTGAGCCAGAGAGTGATGCTAGTTTTTCAGATATGTGATATGAGAAAACTGTCTGCCCAACATCCCCAAAATTTGTCTCTTCATAATCCACAGTCATCTGTGGAAGGGATCTTTGATGCCCAAGAAGGAGAAGGTCCAATTTGTTGTGAAAGTACATTCACTACTAATTAAAACTACCAGCTGGGATTACAGCCCTGGAGACTGTAAATAAAGTAGAGCCTGAGATGTTCAGATGATAATATGGCCACTTTTGTGTGGTTTGTATTAGTTGCCAGTACTTGGATTTGCTCATCTCATGCCAGTTTATTAGAGTGAAGGGAAGGATCGTGTAGGTAACAGTCAATATGCAAGAGGTTGGAGCTGCCACACAGCAATGGACTGTATGGACACCTTAGCTTGCTCTCACATGCCACGTGTGCCTCAAAACGCTTTTGACTGTATATATAAGGCTGGCAATTCACACAAAGCTAAACTCTCTGTTCATGTCGCCTGTTGGTGCAGCTGTGCTGTGTTTCACAGATGGTGACTCCAAGGGACTTGCAAAAAGCCGTCCTCACTCCAAACAATAGCCTGGGTAGGCAGAGGTAGTGGGTTGAAGTGATTATCACCGGAATTGTTTTAGCTGTGTTGACCCAGTTCGTTACAGACTTGTGCTTGTAAGGGCTCTCCATCCGACACTGATTTGTGGGCACGTGGTTTCTTCTGCGAATTTGGAGAATTTCTTTGTCGGCATGTACTGCAAGACTGAGGAGAGGAGAAGCAGATTATTAACGTCAGACCATCACCTCTGCCTGCTTGGGTTTAATGCAGATAACTGGCAATAAGGTTTCCCTGGTTTTAGTCTAGACCCCAGTTACAAGGCAGGATCTTAGATCAGCGCTTTAAACCCGTAACCAGAGAACTGATGAGTTCCCACTCTGTTACTGACACTGGTAACTGCAGCACATGGGCTGCCACTTGTATTCGGCTTTTAGGCCAAAGAGGAGAGTTAAAACAGCACTTAGTTTGGGCAAGAGGCTTCTGTTGTGGGTGGGAGTCGTGCTGGGGGCAACATTAGCATTGTACTTACAAACAGCATTGCAGGGAAACAAGACCCCAAAAATAGGTTAACTCTCCAGGACTCAATACAGTCTTTGGCTTCTCTACAGGTCCTCCTGCAAGGCAAGCCAGCCAAGGTCCACTGTGGTAGGGCTAAAAGGATGAGCCTGGCCCGTGGCATCCCCCTTGAAACTGCTTTTTGTCAGGCTTGTGCTTCTGGGAAGTGTGGCAATGTATGGAATCTGCTACATACTGTTTATGAGTCAGAACTTGATTTTATTGACTAACAGAGTCCTTGTATCTTGTGACAATATTTTTCTGTGCTTTGCATCATGCCAAAGAGACAGGGGAGTGGTGTTGGCATGTCTTTGTATGAATAGGTCTGTCATTAAATATTTGAAATAGAAACATCTGAAATAGATCTTGCCTGAGAAGAACAATGGGATAACTAGAGAAAGCCAGTTTTCTCCAAATTTGCTTTTGGGGCTGGGAGTTTTAAGCAAACAGAACGAAGAGGGGAAAAATAAAAGGAAAAGAAAAGGAAAAAAAAAAAAAAAAAAAAAAAAAGGCAGGTTAGTGCATGGGCTTAAAAACAACAAACCCAGGGAGGCATGAAGGGAGACACAAGGAAAGTTAAAGTTAAAAGAAATGAGTAGAGGGATGCTTAGCAGAGGGAAGAGTTCTCTTGTTTGTTTTAATAACTAAGATCAGCTAAGGGAGAGGGAAGCTGCTGGTAAAAGGATTGAAAGTCCTTCATTCAGAAGAGGCACTGTTTTGTGGAGGGAACCTTTTTCACTCCATGGGGACCTAAGCCCGAGGACCATTGACTGCTAGTGATGAGGATGCTGAGGCATGGAAATGCATTTGGGTATTTCTGGTTTTCTCTGATCTCTAAATCTGTATTTTTATTTTGTGCGGGCTGAGGATTCAGTAATCTTTCTCAGGCAGTTCTCCTGAAATCTTGCTGTTAGGAAAGGGTTACAGGCAGCCTTTGCTGCAGGCACACACAAGATGAAGGGTAGGGTTTTCAGCTCCTTTCAGATTGTGGGAAGTATCAGCACATGGGTCCAGTATGAAGAATACAAATTCAACAGTCTGCTTGGTGTGTGGCAGGAAAAGCTCTGTTAGAGTTGGCTGTAGTTCGGACTTTTGAACAGGCCTTTGTATTTCTCTCCTGTGCTAATCACCTGTTGGTGAGGATATGCAAGCCAAACTCCTTTTATTTTAGCCACTCTTATCTCCACCCAAGTACCTCTCCCCAAATCTAATGCACAAAAAACTCCACAAGCAAGGTAAAAATTTGCCCCAAGATTTTTCCCATCTCAGTCTTGCCAAGTGTGGCATCTGATGTTGTAGTAGGCAGGTTCAGGTTTTGGTTAAAAATGCTTTCATGGCGGACTAAGCAGTACAGTTGTTTGAATACTTCTTCTCCGAGCATTGCATTCAGAAATTCACTTTTCAAGAAACAAAAGTTTTTAGGTTCTTACTGACATTCTGACCATGTTACAAAAGCCCCTCACTAAATGGCATGGGAGACCACCACTTCCCATGAATATCTCAGTGCTGAAATAGCCAGGGATGACTGGGAATGATGTGCTGTCATGGCTAAAGGCCGAGCTGTGCTTCAACTCTCCTCCTGGTCTTCCTAAATGAATAGTTTCATGCGTTGGCACTCCTGCTGCTACCTGATCTGGGTGAAGGCCCTCAGTTCTTCCCTGTTTAGGCCAAGATTTGTCTTATAGTTTCAGTCAAGCTTCACATGACTTCATGGTATGTTGCATTTTCACAATTTGCAAATGTATGAGCAGTGATCAAGAGCTTTCTTAGCAGGTGAAGCAAACAGTTAAAGGAATTTTAGATGTTAAATATCTTATTAAGCACAACTCCTCTTACATTTTTCTACTGATTAAGTTTAAGGTTAAAGGGCAGAGCAGAAACAACTGACATTCCCCTCATTTCTCCTCACTTCAGATTCTTCTGTAGAAGTAGGACTGTCTGTGACTCTCAGTCTGCTGCTTTATCCTGTTCAGGACACTGGTTCTGGTACTTCCCCGAATGGCAGCAGTAATTAATGGTACTTGACCCAACAAGATGTGTGTTAGTTGTTATATAACTGGCTGCATGAAAAAACCTCATACCTTTTATACATCGGTTAGCTCCACCAGTTCTTGGACAAGAACAAGATATCAGCTGGATTCTCAATAATAATTAGATTGTCACTGATAAATTGGTAGTATTGTAGAGGTATCACAAGCTTCTGAGGCTCACTAAAGTGTACTGAAGGTCAGGACTAGAAGCTCTGAAAAATACATGCTGGTATTTTCTTTGTGGAAACCAGTGGAAATACTGGTTCATTAAAAAAAAAAAAAAAAAAAAAAAAAAAACAAAAAAAACACCAACCCAAAAAAATCCAGGATTCTTATTTGTTTTTTCAGTTCATGTTTCCAGATAAAGCTTTTTGGCATTTGTGGAACAGAAATGCATTTGCTTCGAACTTTTATTTCAAAAATGTATTTCATGTTCTAATATAAAATTTAAATCAAAACTGAGACTAGCAATCAAAACAAAATTATTTTGTCAAAACAACATTCAGTTGATTGAAATGATTTTTTATTTTTGTTTCATGGGTAACTTTGCAATGCAGTGTTTAATTCAACTGTGAAACAAAAGCAAATTTCAAAGTCTAGGTATCCTAAGAAGCAAAAATACTGGGTTGTGTTTCGGCTCTTCTAGGTGGTGCTTAACAGAGTGCTTCAGCAGAATTCTACTGAATCTTTTTATTAAAAAAAAAAAAAAAAAAAAAAAAAAAGTGTGGACATGACAGGACAAGAAAAAGGAGGCCTCAAGCTGTGCCAGGGGAGGTTCAAGTTGGACCCCAGGAAGATTTTTTTCACTGACAAGGTTGTGATGCAATGGGCTGCCCGGGGAAGTGTTGGAGCCACCATTCTTGTTGTCAAGAAACAACTGGATGTGGCACTTAATGCTGTGGTTTAGTTGACATGGTGGTGTTCAGTCAAAGGCTGTGCTCAATGTTCTTGGAGGTCTTTTCCCACCTAAATAATTATATGACCCTTAGACTACACTGAAATCTTCTTCTATTGATGCTATTATGAGATTTTCTATCTCTGTCACAGTTGATCAGAATCCATCTCTCTAACTGTATGTAGATCTCCCTGGAAATGTATTCTGTGTTTCTGCTTGGCAAATTGGGAAGCCTTTCCTACTGTTTCAGCTCTTCTGACCTCCGTCTCTGTGGGCTGGTTATCAATCAGATTCTGGGTGCCCGTATGAGTCCAGCTGCTTGCAAAGGGAGCAAACAGTTGAAGGTAATGATAGTTTGAGTGTAAAGCCTATACAGTTAATATTAGTGTATTCACTTTATTTGTTACTTCCTAGATTTGATTTAAAAGGGGCCTTCCCTTAGAAGAACATGTTCTGGTTATTGCTTTGCATCTTTCCTTGTCCTGTATAACACCAATAACACATTATCTCTATTTCTTCCTCATGTAGAAGCTGTACTCTTAAATAGTGAAATTCTTCTGGCAGCAGTCTTGTCAAGGGCTACAATGTGGTAGATGCCTTGGGGACATTTTACTTTATAGATTACTGCTTCATCTAAGTTTAAATTCTTCAGGATTGGCCTAAATCTGTTTCAGTGAGAGTACTCCACAAAAGAAAAACATGAATATAAGGATGAAGATTAAAATCACAGTTAATAATTGTTCCCTTGCTGGAAAATGTAAAGCATCTGACCTTGTCTGAACAGTGTGATGATCCTTATTTTTGAAGGGCTGAACTACTTGAACCACTCATGATACCTTGGTTATTCAGGTCTGTCTGCCTTGAGCTTGGATAGGTACAACTATCTCATATTCCTCGAGAATATCAGCACTGCAACTTCTGTAAGTCTGGGATAGATCAGTGAACATCTGATCACCCATTCAATGGAAGTTGTGGTTCTGTAAACTTCAGAGATCTCACTTCCATTGGAGGTGAACAGAAGGTGACAAAGTAATACCAATTGAATTTTTTTCCATTCATTTGACCACCTAGCCTATTGTTCCTGTTTTTCAAACCAGAAAAGGTGTATTTTGTGATACAGAAAAGCTGCTTTAAGTAAATATGTGTTGGGGCAATTGTGTTATTGGTTCAGTATGTCTCTGTAAATAGGCCTGTGACAAGACAGACAGAAAGGTATGCTTTGTCCAACAGCTGTCTCCTGTATTCACTAGTATTTTTTACATGATTAATCATGTAACCTGCTATATCAGTGTAAATGAAATTTAGTCTTAAAAAGACTGATTTAATCTGAAGCATACATTTTGCACCAGTCGTGGGCATGAAGGGTTGGGATATTAATATATTTAGGCCTTAAAAAGTACAAAAACTAAAAGCTCCCCCACCTCAGAGCCCAGTAAATAAATAAATAAAACAGTTTATGTTGTGGACACGCTCACAATATTTCCTGCATGCTGGGGGAGCAGCACACATCACAAAGATAATAATATAAGCAGTAAAATACCCCAAGCAAACAGAAAGCATCTGTAGGTCTTGCCTAGCTGGCTGATATTACTGGGATGGTTGTTTTTAGCTTACCATGCCGTTAATGCTTTGCAAATGTATATGTGCATGCTGAGGGTTAGTCAGGAATTGAACTGTGTTTATAATGGTTCTATTCAATTGCTGCATTGTGCCTGGATGCCTGCAGATATGTAAGAGCACAGGAAAGGTACTTGAGAAACTATTAGACCATGTAGGAGCTGGTCTACCAGCCCTAGTCACAGGAGAATGTAATGAGCCATAAACAGGATGTAAAGAAACATTAGGAAAGATGTTTGGAGAAGTCCTGCCATGTAATTCATGAAGTGTGGTTAGCTGATGTCCCCACGTTTCTTGTAGAAAACAGATGAAGTTCCCTTGGAATGTGTATTGAGCCTCATCTAAGCTCTCTGCTTGGCTTTAGCAGGCTGGGGATCAAGTTCATGTTGGAAATTCTCAATTTGCACTGCTGCTTGCTGTCAGAACCCGTGGCTCTTGCTCAAGCTGTTGCAGCCTGTGCTGCCTTCTGCCCCAAATCAGCACTGGCAGTACAGCCCTCCTGGATGCAAATACAGAAGTCAGAAGATGTCTGATGTTAACTTGGTTTTAAGTGCGACTTGATGGAATCACCTCTGGGAGTATGAGTTTGGGGAACCCTGAGATCTCCTGGTCTTTTTGTTCAGTTTTTCCTTCCAGAGGTAAATGGGCCATTTTGCTGGCAAAAGGCAATTGTAAGCATAATTCCAAAAGGATTCCTAATAGGAGGATTTTAGCAACACAGGTAATGAAGCCCCACTAAGAAGGCAGGCTCCCTTTCAAGAATCAACAGTCCTTAGGTCATCAGAAGTCAGAGACTTTCCCAAAAGTTACCTTGGACAAAAGAAATTAATTTATCCCATCGGCTCTGAAAAAGCTATTAGCAGTACACCTCCATAGAATTGTTTTCCTGGCTGTGTACATTTAAGTTAGTTCTGGATTCCCTTTTCAAACTCAACTGTTCAACAGAGATATGGCAGCAACTTCAGAGATTTCTGATTCCTGTCTCAGGCATGACAATTTCATGGTATATTCTTTAATTTCTATAGCAGTTTATAAAGTGTCTTCACTTACCAGTTTTTAATATTCAGTGAGAAATAAATTTGGGAATAGTGTCCTTCAGGTAAGGAGCCTGTTGCGGAAGTGTGTAAGTCCTTTGGTCGTTGCATTGTACAAGACCTTCAGATTTTTGCAACTGAAACTTCTGAAAGGTTCATATAAATATGAGATTTCTGTATTTATGGGAAAATCTTGGTATCATCTAGCTGTTATGTGAGGCATTTACGAAATTCTGAAACATCTTTAAAGATGAAACAATGGGAAGCTGCTTACCTCATGACATAATAAGGCAAAATAAGGTCACGAAAAAAGTCATGGTTGCAGCTCCAGCAACAGAACTGAATGAGTTATTTGTAAGAAATAATTTATTTGCCAAATACAGCTTTTCTTGTCCCATCAAATATACACAAGTTGATCAGTCTCTTTGATTCAAAAATCGTTGGAATTTATTCGATGACTGCTTTCAAAACTTATATTCTATGGACTCTCTGTAAAGGGAGGTGAAAGAAGGAGGGCTGTGGTTTCAATACTATTTGCAAAAGCCTATTCTGTAATTTTCCTCTCTGGCATCCATCTTATAAATTTGCATTACATGATGCCAGGCATTTAGGAGTCTATAGTTTTGATGAAAGGGAGTAACAAGTTCAGCTTTCATACAAGAGTTAATGTTCATACAGCACAAGTTAATGTTTAGCAGATAGGAGGCTTTCACACAGGTTTCTGAATCCTCACACATACTTCATGTTACATTTATTTTATTAACCCTATGACTGAAGTGGTAACCAATAAATGGGAAAAGGGGGTCAGGATGTTGCATGGATGAAGTGAGGAATGGGGTGTGACTATTTCATGAGCACACAGATTCAGAAGCTCAGGGTGAATGAAGCTAGATGTTTCTTTTCACTGCCCTTAAGGGCAGAAACATGTCATAAGTAGTTGCTGGTGTGCTGCATTCATGAAAGGAGCACAGCATTCACTTTCTAGCCACCAGAGAGTAAAGGAAAGGCAGAGAGCTGCAGACATCTGTTACTTTGTTTGCTTACCTACTCCTGTTCCTGGAGGTTTTGAAGTAGGATTTGAAAAGTGCATGTGACAGTCATTGTTTCTGGCCATGCTTTACAATGACCTACTGGCTTTAAAGAGCCAAAATTTGGACCTGCATTATTTAGCCAGCGGTGCACACGGGGCACTGTCAGTGAAAAGGCTGGGAACAAAATTTAGTTCCTAGTTTCCTGCCTATTATTTAGTACATATCTGACTTGAAATCTTTTTTCAGCATACCCTTGCATGAATATTCGTTGGCACATGTGCTTCTTGCCATTATGGGGCAGATCCCATAGATTTTCTGCGTCATTAGTACAGAGAGCCAGTCATTTAAAAAAAAAAAAAAAAAAAAAAAAGCTTATTTGCCTGAGCCATTAAGATTTTTTCTCACAGTTCTGCCTGTGGCGCCTGTCACTAGCAGTCAAATAAGGACAATTTTACCATTCTCTCCTGCTGTTCTAATTTTTTTTTTCAGTGCCAGTACATGTATTTGTTATTCTTTATAACTCCCTTTGAAGTTGGGAATCCAAGGGGAATCTAAAACCGACCAGATGTTTCTGCTGCTGGAGACACAGAAGACAGCAAGGATTAAGTTTAACTGAAACTTAGTTCTCTACAAAACCCCATTACAGTGAGAATTCTTCTTCAGTTAGATTTATTTATTATTTATATTTGCACTTGCCATCCTGGGTAGGTGATACCTCCAGTCATCTGGCCTGGGAGAAAAATGGATGATTTATCCAAGTAAATAGTGTATCAGCAGCTGCCTGTGTTGATTTCCCTTATGGGGTTTCAGTTCCATTACACTGCATATTTCCCACCCACACTCTTTATACAGCATTTCATGTTGAGGAAAATCATTCCCATCTCTGTAACTTCAGAGAACAGATATGTGGAACCATCCAGGGAGAGGGCAGTGCAACTCCTGCGTGCGTGGGGAGGGGTGACATACTTAAGAAGGTACTGGCCAGAAAACAGCATGAGATTTTTAACTCCTTCTCCTGTCACGGCTGAAAGATGAGAGAAAGGAATAAAAGCTGACATGGGAGACTGGGTATGAGAAAGAAGGGTTGTGCTACCTCCTCAAAGTGAGGGCAGCATTCACCTCTCAGGTGGGAAAGGACAGGAAGAAATGGTTTTGTTTGTTTTGGAGTTCAAGTGAGATGCTTTTGAAGATGCAAGACAAGTATAAGCAAGAAAGAAGTTTTTAAACAGTCTGTCATATGTAATACGTGTAGTCCTGTGCAGTATTCATCTCCGAGTTAAGCAGTGGGCAATCCTGCTGGCCTGCTTCTGCAGTCATGAGAGATAAACCACAAGAGAAAGGAATCTATGTTCAGGCCCCACGGAGGTCCAAATGGGAAGGCAGAAACAGAACAAGAGGCTGATCTCGCTTTACCTTGGGCATGGCTTAATATAAAGTTTGGATCCGCTTTCTGGTTTTAAACACCTCAGATATCTGGAGTACTGGTTACCAAGTTACCTCATCTGAGTTTGTGGGACTGCCTGTCCCTGTCCCCATCTGTCACACTCATACGTAGCTGTTTAGTGTGCTGGTACCGTTCAGCTGAGTCGGAAAGAGCTGAAAAGATGATTTGTTTTCTACAGAATGGGTATCTAAGGAGAGGAGAAAAACTCAAGAGTAGTGCCCCTGCTGAGGGAAAAACGAGCAGAACTTATCAGCTAAGCATGTTTGGCAGAGGACAGTTGGCTGGCCAGCACAGAAGAGCCACAGCACAGGCTGTCTTCTGCTCACCGAGAACACTATCTTTGTTCTGGGAGAGAAGACCAAAGACAACTGTACTCCTCTTGTCTGCTGCTCACAGGCTCTGATTGCGAATCTATAGGAAGACAGACTTTATCAGTATCTGTTTCATGTCTGAGCTGGTTTGGTGTTTTTGAAGTCCAGCCCTCTTTCGTGTTGGTAAGTCAAGGTACATCTCTGGCAGATAGTGTTTTCCCTTTCCTCTCTGCCGTGGGATTCCAGTAGCTCTTCCCTGATTTTTCTCTGTGTGGATTCGCTTGATTGTTTCACACCAAATCTCACTGTCACAGCCACCATAATTGAGAAATAGTGTCGGACTCTGTCTAAGTTGCTCTTTTAATTGGCCAGATGGATCGCTA
The DNA here is from genome assembly GCF_015227805.2 of Hirundo rustica. Taxonomy (NCBI): domain Eukaryota; kingdom Metazoa; phylum Chordata; class Aves; order Passeriformes; family Hirundinidae; genus Hirundo; species Hirundo rustica. Next base: position 23,615,285 of record NC_053451.1, on the reverse strand, counting down.
GCACCTTCACCGAGGCACTGTCCTCCATCATTAGCTGTTGGAGTTGCTGCCTAATACTGCAAGGCCCTGCACACCACCCTAATTTGTTTTTAAACAGGAAAATCAAAATCCTGGTAATTGTATAGAGCCTACCAATAAACACCAGGTAAAATGCAGGCACTGTAACAAGCTCTCTTCAGAACAGCAAAAGGGAGTAGAGCAAATGATTTGCTAGCGCCTATACTTACTTAAAGCTGCTTTTCTGATTTCAAAATATAAAAAGAAATGAGGTCCTGGAAACAGTGGGTGATTTGGGATGTTCTGTAAGGTTTTGAGGAAAGATAAAAAGAAAAACGTAATCACATGTTTCTCATTTTATATTTTTAGGACCTGAATTTCCCAGCTTTGTATTAAAGGGAACCAGGTTAAAATCAGAGAATTTTGGACTTATGTATTTTCTCTTCTTTATTTTTTTGTCAAGGCATCAAGGCAGATGGTATGAAAAGCATTTATATTGGTCTCTCTGCTGACGGAGCTTAACCTAATAATCCAGGACTTGGAACTGGGTGCTTCGATAAAAACACTTTCTGAGAGATTTTTCTATTCAAAACACCAGGAGAAGTTTTTTAATTGACAACATCAAAAATTAGTATCCTGCCAGGACTACATTTCTTTGCACCTTATTACTCAGAACAAAAGATTAATATGTTCTCATTCGGAGCATGAGAGTTTTCAATAAATTTTTCCTTAATTAAACTAAAGATGAAGTGAAATGGTTTACCACAGGATTGTGAGAGAGAAATGAGGAAAAGCCCAGTTCCATGTGTGATATGCTGACCCTGTCTGATCTGTAGGGTCCCACCAGAGCTACCCTATCACTCCCCTCTTCACCTGGACAGGGGAGAGAAAATACTACTCTTGGGTTGGGATAAGGACAGGGAGAGATCACTCAACAATTACCATAATGGGAAAAACAAACTCAACTTGGGGAAAATTAATGTAATTTATTACAAGTCAAATCAAAGTAGGATAATGAGAGAGAAAACCAAATCTTAAAAACAACTTCTCCCCAACCCTCCTTTCTTCTTGGGTTTCTCTTCACTCCTGATTTTCTCTTTACCCCTCCCTGCAGTGACACAGGGAAATGGGGAAAGCAGGCTGAGGTCAGATCATGCAAGTTGTCTCTTCCAATCCTACTTCCCAAAGGGGAGGATTTCCCCTTTCCTCACAGGCTTTCCCTACCTCCAGCATGGGATCCTCCCTATGGGAGACAGCCCTCCATGAACTTCTTCAGTGCGAGTCCTTCCCACAAGCTACTGTTCTTCACAAGCTGCTCCAGCATGGGTCCCTTCCACAGGGTGCAGTCCCTTCAGGAACTGGCTGCTCCAGTGTGGATCTCCCACAGGGTCACGAGTCCTGCCAGCAAACCTGCTTCAGAGTGGACTTCTCTGTCCCTGGGGTCACAGGTTCATGCCAGGAGTCTGCTCCAGTGAGGCCTCCCAAGAGGGTGTAGTCTTCTTCAGGAATCCGCTTGCACTGCTGTGGTGTCTTCCATGGGCTGCAGGTGGATCTTTGCTCCACCATGAGCTGCAGGGGCACCTTTTGCCTCACCACAGGCTGCACCAGGGGCTGCAGGGGAGTCACTGCTCCAGTGCCTGGAGCACCTCCTGCCCTTCCTTCTCCGCTGACCTTGATGCCTGCGAAGTTGTTTTTCTCACATATTCTAACTCCTTTCTACTGCTGCTGTTCTGCAGTTTTTTTATCCCCCTTTTCAAGCACATTGTCCCAGAGGAGCTGTCACAGTCACTGATGAGCTTAGCCTTAGCCAGTGGTGAGTTCATCTTGGAGCCGTCTGACCCTGGGTCTCTTGGATGTAGGGGAAGCTTCTGGCAGATTCTCAAAGAAGCCATCCTCCTAGCCCCCTTGCTACCAAAGGCTTGCCATGCAAATCCAATATCCATATCAGTTATTTCTTTGTCCTAGTTTAAGCACTTGATTCTCTTCTGGTGATTGCTCTGTTCTCTTGTTTTTGATGGTGTGCTAGATATTTTGAAATTTACAGACTTACCTCAGTCTTTGAAATTAAGAAGTCTCAGCTCTGAAAATGCCAAATTAAACTGTGATTCTGAGTTCCCCTTAATTGCGAGCACCTTGACATACAGAAAAGGCAGCATTCCCCTTTGTTCAGTTGTAGTCTGAACTTCATCCTCTAACCCAGCTGTAGTGGGGAAAACTGAAAGACTGAAGCCAATAGATAAGAAGACAACATGGTTCAAATCTAAAATTTGAAGCTCAGCACTGTGCAGCCTCCACCTGCATTTTTAGATTTTTGTATGTGTGTGTTCTTGAGACGTTGCATTTGAAATATATACAGGAAACTAAGCTTTGCTGGAAGACTGTAACTTGTAAACATTTTCCCGTGTATGTTTTGATAGAATGGTATGGGGGCGTAGGGCAGGGCTGTGGATTTAAAAAATACTTTTATGCTTTCGTAACACAATCCATAGTCCATTTTAGACTTAGTTCTGATTAAACAAAGATACTCAGATATGCCATGGAAATTAGCAAACAGTGAAACAGGTTCCTCAGTATTGTGACACCAACACTCCAAAGCAGCCTGTCCAAGTGGGAGGCTACACCCTTCGTTAGGTCAGTTTGTGATGTTTTTCCAGCTGCCCTAAAGTGCCTTGAAAGATAATTTAGTGTCATTTACAGCTGTCTTCTTCCATATAGGAGCACTGCAGGCAAGAGCGTGCAGTGGAAAGGGCCAGTTCTGCCAGCAGCAGGTGCCAAGGATATGGCTTCCCTATGGTCAGCAACATGCTGTCTTATACAGTCAGACAGGAATCTCTCTGTTATCTCTTGCAGTCTTGAGTATTAGAGTATATAGCCAATGAGTCCAAACCAACAGGGAGCCAGAGGCTAGATTGCACATCTGACTGTGAGAGTCATCGTCAGGCCAAGTACTCCATCAGGCCAGTTGGAAAAGCATCTTGTTACCGAGAGGTAGGGCTGGATTTATGCTGTGCCCAGCCCGCTCAATTAGAGAGGAAGGATTAGATAGCCCATAACATAGCTGTGATACCCTTGAGCACCGATGGGTTACAAGTCCTTCTGCTGTGCTCAGAGTAGCACATGTGTGAATAGGGTAAGGACTTGGATGCAGCCCCAGTACCCTCAAACTGAGTTACTCCAACAAAGTAGCGTAGACCTCTGTGGAGCACGTTCTCCACCAATTTGCGTGCATTTGTGTTCTGTTGGTCTTGGAAAAAATTATGCCTCCTGTTCTCAAGCGGTGTTCCCATTTCCCTCATGGTTTAACAGCTGCCTTGCAGTTGTGGTCCTCAGGTCTACCTTTCTTAGATCTCCAGTTTGCCCTATGGCCTCTTTCATCTTCCTTTCCCAGGGCCCTGACAGATTCTGAGCTCCCTGCTAGCTTGCTGTTGCTTTGTATCTGCCCTCAGATTGCGGGTGCTGGTGTTCTGACAGTCTACCCAAATCCTTCGTTGCTCAGAGGAAATAATAACTCTCATTCAGCTGCTTTCTTAGCATTTATTGTGACATCCGAAGACAAATGCAAACTCATCTCTAGAATCATTATTCTCTTTGAAGAACAACGGATTGTCACGGGAGACATTTTTTTGTGTGGATTCACTTAGAAGTTCTGTCCCCCAGTGTGGTTCTCCAGCTGCCCCTGTCATATCCTCCGTTGTTGTTTATCCAACTTTTAATAATTTCCTTTTCATGCTAGAAAAGGCCACATAATTTTCTCTCTGTGTGTGCATGTATTTGTATCGACTTCATGTTTTTTCATTTCTTTCAATTCATAAAGTGCAGAATGTATAGGAAAAGGCATTCATTACACTAAATGCATTTATTATTTATGCCTGGTTTATATTTTTTGGCCTAAATTTTGTTGAGTGCCTAAGGATTTTGTGCACCTCCATGTAGTCATTAAGGTATTTCTTAATTGCCTCATGTCATGACTTATTTTTGGAAGAGACACTGATTTGTGAATAGGGTACACCTGCTTCTGTGTAGAAACAAATGGAGGGGGCCCTTGTTGGAGTTATTAGGAGAGGTAGAGACTATGAACACTGTTCCATGTAATCGAAAGAAAGAATATCACTTAATACATTGCCAACCACATTGCTTCCCACACTGAGCATCATCTATTTATTGGTTTTCTGGATCACCAAAGCTACTCTGAGATACCAGTGTAATACCTGAGTGGCTTTTGGTTAAATTATTTTGGTTTCAAGTCATCTCTGTTTCTGATGGAAGATCAGGCCTGGTCTGGAACCAGCTAGAGGTGATAGCTTAATTTGCTCTATTAACCTAAGCTTTCACCTTAAAGTATCGAGATCAGCACAAGGTTTGCCTTTACAGGAGCATGCACAGATATGAGGGTGAAAAAATTGTCAGAGAAACTGTCATTCGAGTTCTCTGGGTAGAGTAGGAATGTTGTTTATTCTGCCTCCAACAGGCACCTTACCTTGTAGCAAAAGGAACAGAAGGAACCATCAGAGAGGATGCCCCTCCAGTCATGTCTTTGGTTTTGGAAGTTTAAGCATTGGATAGCATTAAAAAAAAAAAAAAAAAAAAAAAGATGAGTTGCAAGTAATCGGGTACAACATCACTGGCTGTGGCAGGGGACAGGGAAAAACAGAGGAAAAACAGTGGAAAACATTGGAAAGTGCAACTCTTGTCCTGCTGGAGTGAGCAGGATTTTTTTGGCATCTTTTTTTCCATTCTTCGTCCCTAAAAAAATCCCAAAACCATTTAACATGTACTTAAGAGGAAACCTGAACACCATACCAGCCTGAAACACCTCAGCCCTGGACTGTCCCATACTTTGGCACTTCTCTCCCAGAGGACCTGGGGAAGCAGCAGTTTCTGCCGCCCAGGGACAGTGGGATGAAGGCACTGGACATGGAGAGCAGCTCAGGTACAATGGTAACAGTGGCCTTCCAGTGAGGTTAGATAGATACCAAGGCTGGATTGATATGAAGGTGGAAATGAGGTGAAAATCTGAGGTGAAACTCTTTAATCTGAGGTGAAAATGGTTCCTCATACTGGGATCTGTTGTGTGAGCGCCAGATCCCTGCCTGGCTGTGAGCAACTGCACAGCTTTTCTTTCTGTGTTTTGTTTAAAATTTACCCCAAAGTGTTTGTAGTGTAGTAGTGATTCTTCTTTCCTGCATTAACACAAGTGTAAGCTATGTGTTGGATTTATAAAATAAGGATTATACAGGCATGAAGAACATCCATCTGTGTTACATAAACATAGATGCATTTTGGTTTCTTTTTCCTTCTCTTCCCATGTTTATGCTGCACAAAAAACTTAGTAAACCAGACACAGTTATGGCGTTGTTTGCTTTAATCTGCACAAGATTTTTAAACTTCTTCTCGCATTATAACATATTTAACTGCTGCTTTAATTGCAAAGAGGATTTTTGTGGCTGCGAGCAGAGGAATATGAAAGGTATAGTGGCTTTCCTGTGAGAGGAATATGAGAATATTCACTGACAGAGGAGCTGTGAGGAACAACTATCCCAAGCTGTCTCTCTGACAATGCTGTCAGATTTTCCACTTCCACGAGCACAGCTGGGCATGTGGTGGCAGGGTGGGCAATTCCGCAGTGGCTGGAGGCAGAGTGCATTGGGTGCTGGCCTGGCTGGCAGTGTTGGAAGTCAGGAGTTGGAGCTGGAAAGAAAAGGATGGCTGTCTACAGCTTTGAGACAGTAAGGGGGGAAAAAAACTCCAAAGCACCAGTTTGGAATGTAAGGAAAGAGTCTTTGAAAGATGCCCCTTTCCAGACTTCTGTGCCTCAGAGGCTGAGTTTGATCTTGAGATTCTGGTTCTTAAAATACCTGTACTGTCTTCTAGGGTATTTGCTCCTCTGCCTCCAACTATAGATTTGTTCTTCTGCAAATCTGCAGCTTACTTATATATCTGTTGAAAGCTTTGAAGGTTGGTTTATTTATTTATTGAATTTTCTGTATCACTGGTACTTCACCTAGGGTTTTTGTGGTTTGGGTTTGTTGTTGTGGTGTTTGGGGTTTTTTAGGGGGAAGGGTGGTTTGATGGTTTGTTTTTGTTTGTTTTGTTTTGGTTTTTTTTTTTGTAATCCAAGTATTTGCTCAATATTAGGTAACTGAATATGGAAACTCCAAAAGATAAAGAAGTGATTCAGGTCTTACCCTGGTGGGCACTGAAGTCTGAGGTCTGTTTGGGTGCTGTTTCAGCCACACCTGGTTTTGTTGGGGTCAGTCAAGTAAATTGTTTCTCTGGCTTATACCAGTGTATTAGCTAGACTTCAAGATGATCGATTTGGTTACATCTAGAGAGGCAAGGAATTGAAGAGGGGGTGAACAAGCAAGAGAGGAGACAGCAAATTCCTCATTTTCTAGTGCTCCAAGTACTAGGGATTGTTTCTCTTGAATGCATCCTGTTTTATATGTTGCTTGAAATTCAAAATTGGATCACTGTATGTTTTACTTTCTGTTTTGAGCATTACGTGTTGGTCTTCATAACTTTTAGGATTTCTGCTTAAGAATGGTTTACTGAATACTTGAGTCTGATAATCTTTGGGACTCTATCTAAAAGATTACCTTCTTAAATTACCATATAGATTGTTTGCTACGTCAGATTGCCTTGACTTTTAGCTACTGTTTTGTCTTAGTGTTTGGAAGGAATGGTCTCTTTTCTCATTCTTTGTACGAGTTGTTTCATAGAGTTGTTCCCTGGCCTACCTTTTTAATGTTTTCTAATTTCTCTGTTGAAAACTTTGGAATGCTGTATAATTCCCTAATCAGGCAGACAGCTGAAATAATGGACCCCAAAATGTGGGCTGTTAATTATTTTTCAGTGCAACAGCAATGTAATGTGTGACAGTGGAGCTTTTTAGTAACAAGCTAAATAATTTTGGACATACTGAAGACTAGAGTGATTAGCACTAAAATAACACCATGCTTCTGAGGATAGCAGACCACTTCATAGCTTTTAATGAAGGAGGCCTTCCTTACATACCCAAAGGATGTACTCCACTGTCTCTACCTCTGCTCGCAGGGAAGAGAGGAAACTGCTTCAGGGAGAGGTGAGGGACAAAGTAATAATTTGTGTTTTTACTGTCTGATGATAGTAAAACATAGACCAAAAGACTCCATTTTAGTCCTTTACATGAACCCTAGAGGGACCCATTCCCAGCAGGGCATTTCTGCAGCAGCTACTGCCTTACTGGGCTTGACACAACCTGACAGAATGGTGACTGGGGGGGAAAAACCTTTCTGCAGGTTCGTGCCATGGCTAAAGAGGGAAGGGAGACTATGAGCACTTCATAAAACCGTAAGTGGTAGCTGGTTATGGACACAGAGGTTGGAGGAATGCAAGAGGAAGGAAGTAAGTAAATGAGCTGGTGTGTATCTGTCGGAGAGAACTAGTGCATGTGTGAGCCCAAGAATAGACAAAGGAGAGAGAGGTGTGGAATAGAATCACATCTGCTTTCAGCTGCTCGAACACAGAAACTCATTTGGTTTCCTGTGTAATTTGAGCAATGAAAACCCAAGTATTTTGTTGCTAGAGCCCAGCTTTGAAACACTGAGTTCTCTACCCATGTTTTATAACACCTTTGAACTAGACGCATGTAATGAATATCACCGTGTTGTGGCCTACCAGAATTATTTTAGGGTAATGGTCAATTTGAATTTGTTAGCCTTTATGTGATTGCTTGAGTAATTGTTTTATCAGTTTAAGAGTACCATACAGTGAACATAATCTCCGTGTGCTCAGCCTGTCCATGAGGAAAGGATATCAGACCCCAGAGTCAGTCTTAAATTCCTTTATAAATAGCTACAGCTGGTTTGCTGTGACGTTTTTCCTTGGTAATTACAGTAAATATGAACTTTAAGTTGTATCAAGTCTTAATGTGTTGGGTTTTTCTTTTTACTTTGGCTTCAGCAGTATTTTTAAATTCATGAACTGAGGATTTGTTTCTAAATTTTAAGAAAAACCTCTCTAACCCTATAAAAGTACAGGAATAAACTTGCTTTCTGGGAATTAATACAGCCTTAAAGCAAGAAAAGTGGACATGAAGGGTGATAGCTGTGCTTGAGTCTCCCTTTGAGCTCCCTTGAAGCTCCCTTTTAAATTCAATGTCCTGGTCTTACAAGTAGCCAGGGAGGAAGGCAGATATCTGCAGACATATATGTGTGTGTGTGACATTTAAAAATTGTATTACTTGAGAAAATACCATCACTGTTACAATTTATTCACTCTGAAGCATACATAGATCTGAAAAAGGTCTGTGCTGATTAATGAGACAATTATACACATTAATTCCAGATTAATCAGACCTCATACTTTTAAGACAACAGCATAAAGACACAAATACAGTTTTGAAAAGCATTATCCTGTCTGTTGTCCCTGGCTGGCTTGGCTGAGATCTTCATAATGAAGGTTGGACTTCATGGTGCTAAAGCACTGTCACTCAAGTCCCACACATTACTGATTAGGAAAACGAAACACCAATAATCTGAAAGACTTAACCAAGCCCATGAAGCAACTTTCTGGTTGGCAGGTGACACAGGAATGCCACCATTCAGACCAATGCCATGGGTTCTAAGCTGTTTATGTCCTGGATCCTGAATAGATGCATCATGAAAAGTCTGTCTTTGGGATCCATATTTTGTAGCAGCCTGGATACACTCTCCTGCCCTTTTTGAAAACTATGACTCTCATGCAGTTGTATCTGACCCCAACATAAAATGCTGTTAATGTGAAGTAATAAAAGTTTTAGCAGAGGTTTGGCTATGAGCAAACAAACATACATTGCAGTCCAGCTACTGCAGCCAGCCAGCAAAAGGGTACTTCTGAAAGCTCACACATTTACTGCATAAACCACATTTTTCAGGCAGAATAATGTTTCTTTAATTATTCCTGTCATAGAAGGTGGTCTTTGGCCTAGTTTCATGTTGTCTCTGCAATGTGAAATGTGTTAGCCTTGAGCATGTAGAATTTGCAGCTGAGTTTGAATGCAGTCTCATTTAAACTCGAGAACTCTAGTGTTTCTCATTTTAGGGATTGTGTTTGGTTGTGACTATCAGGATGTACCACCATTCTTCAGGCCTGGCTTTAGCACACCCCCATGGCTCCTCACTGGCTCTTGAGAGGCCTTTTGGCTGTATGTTTTTATTATTTCTGTTTTTTCCCAGTCTTATTGCAGTTTCCTTTTTAAACAGTAGACAGAGCTGATTCATGCTGTTGACTCCATGACCTGCTTCTCATTTCAACCCCCACCTGCTTAAAAAGTTTAGTAGTTGGCAGAATGTCTTCTGGGACTGATGTCTGAGCAATGGACCATTGAAAAGCAAGATGAAATATAAAACTCCTTTTGTGTCAGGAGCTCTGGATCTGCAAGTGAACACCTGCTCTGCTGATCACTGAACCTAGGGAAGGGAAGAAAGAGGAGAAATCTCTTGAGAAGAAAAATGGCCTACTACGAGTCAAACCCTCATCTTTCTTGCTATATTAGCTAATGAGTAAAAGTGAAAAATAGCTTTTTTGTTGTTGTTGTTCTTCATATGAAATACATTGAAACAACAGGAAGTAACTAAGTAGTTCAGTGAGGAATGAATGGTGTGGGCTATGGATTTTTGTTTTGGTTTTATCATCAACTCACGGTGTGACTTTGATCATGTGTCTTAGTTCTACCCTGTTATTAAGTGAAGCCTGGGAAAATACGCAGTGTGGTTTTTGATGTTACATTTTATTTATACAGATTCCCAGGGACCCCGCAGTGCTTTAGTGACTGTCCCCCTATTATGGCAGTGCCAGGTAGACTTCAACAACTTAGAGCTGAGCTAAACTCTTGACAGGTAGAAACTTCATTAGGCTGACTTTCCCCACAGCTAGCTTCTCCCATCAAAAAGCAAGCCTTGCTTTAAGCCTTAGTGAAGTAACAGCACATTTCTGGTTATCTGAAGAGGCTCAAATATAGCGGAATGAATTTATTAATGATGTATTCCCTCACAGCAAACAGATTTGTGCTCTCCCATAATTAAGCACTACAGAAATAGTACTTGTCACCTTCCCTTTAGAGAAAGTGAAAATAACCGCCATACAATGTTAGGCGGTTTTCTCCAAAAATAAAGTTTTATTGTTGAATCCTTGCAAGTCTTATATTAACAAAAACATATGTTTTATTTTCTTGGATGTTAATACAGTTTTTTGTTTGCATATAAATGTTCTTGTGGAGTGTTTATACCACTCTGAAGGAAGAACATTGTTCTTGAACATGAAAATCTGTAAACGAAATCAACTTAAAACAAAAGTAAAGCTAGCACATCTGTTTTAATATCTTAGAGAGTAAACCAGATGTATGTATATACAATATATACATGCTAGTAGTAGATGTTAAATTGGATTTTAAGAATTTGTTCCAGCTTAATAGCCTAAAATGTTATTAGTAACATAGATAAGGAAATTACTTAATGAAAAATATATGATTTTTAACCTGACAGTGTCCCTCTTAATTAAGTTATGAGATTCTTAGATGAATGATGTTATAACAGTGCAGTGTGTAGCTTCTATTATTTATAAGACAATGCCAAAGAGCTAGCTCAAACCGATTAAAGCAAGGAAAATCTCATTGAAATTTGCCATTCTGAGCGAGTGAATGCTGAGTCTTTCTAGAGAATTCATGTAGCTTTAGCATCTCACGCATAGTACCCAGCTAGATCTTTCTGATGCAGGAATTGCACATTAGGGGAGAATAACAATAATAATGTTAAATTAATCGAAAGCAAGATCTTGGCAGGTTTTGAAATGTGGGGGGGGCGGAAAATCCAAGTGTTTCAGTTGTGGTACCCTCACCTCCCTTACAAAGCCAGCCCCAGCAGTGCAGCGAAGGTTTTAGCGCTGAGCTGTGCTGAGGTCCGTGGGCGCTGCGAGCTGCCGGCGGCCGCGGGGCTGAGCAGGGAGCGTGGGGTGTGATGCTCAGCACACACGATGCTGGCACCGGGCACTGCTGAATCATTTCCGTCCCTCTCGCTGCGAGGACTGGGGAGGCCAAGATTAGCAGCTCACCCAGGTCCCAGCTGCGAGCCCAGCCCAGCCCAGCTGGGCAGTAAAACAGCAGGATCCTTGAGAGAGGTTGTGATCTCCAGCTTGAGAATGGCTTTTGGAGGTCCCGTGCTTTGTATCTTCCTTCGTCTGTGAAATGCGTTTTGTGGTTTACACTGTATAGAAATTAGGAATGGTGCCTGGCTCTGAAGGCAGGAAGGCTAGTTGCTCTTGATGTAAGGGTTTTAAAAAGGATAAATATTGGTTTTGTTGGTTGCTAACTTATCATTAGTGAATTCTTTTTTTTTTTTACCTCTGCCCAGTTATTTTGCCAGTTAGGTACTTTAGTAATTAAATTATCCACAGTTTAAACAAATAAATAATAAGAAATCTGAAATCTCTTAGATATCAAAATCTTTGAAATATTTTCTTTCTGGGTCCCTGATTTTATCCTAAATATCAAAATCGTTGAAGCGTTGATTGATTAATAACTCTTACTTTCTCTTTCCTGTTCCTACCACTCTTGAAGGCTGTAAAAACCATAAATTATGTAGAATTTCAATCAAACTGAATGCAGCACAAGCAGGTTATAGAGAAGAATTTGTAATATACTTGCAACTTTTTTCCTAATCTGACTTCAGAAAAATCCGTAGCAAATAATGAAGTAGGTAATTTTAAAGGCTTGATTCTGGGAATATTGTTGAAGCAGTGAAAATACAAAATTGCGAAGCAGATCTTTAAGAAAATATGTCTAATATCTTAACATGATTATGTTTTTAAGCTAGTTTTCCATAGTAGTTCAAGTTTTAACCCCTAGAACTGGTAGACTGTAATCATGTATTATACTGATCATGCTTGGCATGGAAAATGAACGTATGCAAGGCTTAGATTAACCATGCACCACAGATGTATTCAATGAGCCTGTTTCCTGTTTTGCTTTATAAGCCCCCCCAATCCAATCCTTTAGAGACATTTTTATCTGCTAATAAGCATAATTGCAGTCATTCCTGCTGTCATTTATAAAATTATAAGACATTTATTTAGTCAGTTGTGGTGTTTAAGGCTGTTAAGTTTCCCTGACCAGAATTGAAGCTCTGCTGGCAAATGTTTCTCTAAGACTTAAGTGGTACACCTGGTCTCCTGGTTCTCTCTCCAACAGATCATTAGTCTGTGATGAGCCATTTACCACATAGAGGTTTGTACCAGAGACACAAAAAGTTCTGGTTCTCACCTCTATCTGCTTTTATACCATTTGTGGTTACATAGAGATGATCCAGTTTTCCCCTGAGTCTTGCAGACTGTGGATATAGACCCTAAAGCCTGGAAGCCTTCAGCCCTGTACTTCTCTGTGAGCAGAAATGCAGGTCCACGTGGGTTCAAGCAGAGAAATGAGGTGTGTGGTATCTTGCAGGTTGGGTTGAAATGAGACCATTTCAGAGGAGTGGAAATCTGCTGAGGCGGCTGCCATAAATGTCACATCTGATCATAGAAACACAGAGTTGTTTGGGTTGAAATTAAGATCATCTAGTTCCAGACCACCTGCCATGGACAGAGACACGTTCCACTAGACCAGGGCGCTCAAAGCCCCATTCTCAAGGGAAGGGAGACCTTCTTGCAGCCTTTCTGCTGCTCATGGTAACTTCTTGGGCTGCATCCAACTTCAGACTTCATTTCTCTTGTAACCATTTCAAAACTTTTTTTTTTTTTTTTTTTTTTTCCTCCTTCTGCCATATTTTTAAACAGCAGATAATGAAAACAATTTGATGGATTCACATGGAGACTGGAATTTCTGTATGTATTCTGATGTTACATACAAAGTGACTGACAGGCTCAGCTCCTTATTTCAAGAGTTGAGCATATCTTTTTAAATCAATAGGAATTTTGCCATTGACTTGAATTTGAATTGTTTAAAGGACTCTTGTTTTGAGGGAAGATATCTAAAAGTGTCAGAACAAGCACATCTGTTAGCCAGACATCACTTCAAAATCCTGAATTTAGTAGAAAAGGCTTTGTGGGAAATAATGGACTGCTTTGGGGAACTGCGGAGTATTCAGATTAATCATCTAGACAGAAGTTTGTGAGTTTAGGGCCTCTTCAGTATAGAAATGCTGGAATCCTGAGCTAAATGTTACGGTACATCACTTGGTTCTACTAAAAAGGTATATCATCCTTTTAACTTGTGAAATCCTACTGTCTAAAGGTATGTCAAAGTAAAACAGCTCAGGCAGGGCAACATCAGCAAAAACTGTGACTGTTACTAATTTCACCCTCACTGGTATTTGTTCCATGCAATTGCTGTTTATTCTCCCTAATTCACAGTATAGATGATTTTATTTTTTTTCTTGTTGTTGTTGTTGTTTATCCACCTGAATAGACAAGCTCATGAAATGGTCTCAAGCAGCAAATGGCTTTGGAAGTCAGACAAAGTGAACTAATCTCCAGTTTATAAATGTATGGGGATGCTGAAAGAACAAATGCTTCAGCAAGCAACTTTAAAGAGGAATTGGGATGTGGAGTTTCTGAAGGAAAGGAATTGGAGGTGACAGAGCACAATACAGCCTGAGCACAATGACACACTGAGTAGAGAAATTTAATTACATAAAGAGGGATAATAGATGAATCAACTAGAAAAACAGACACCAGCGAGAGTGGGGAGAAAAGAAAAAGAAAAGAACCATCTGACCGTAGGAAAACAAAACAGAGAACTTTGCAGTATCTTACTAGCCAGCCTGTGAAACCGAAGAGAGTATATGAAATTTTTAAAAACTCATTTGTTTCTTAGACAGCCAGGGAAAGGACACTGAAAGGGAAGAAGGGACTCTGCCCTCATTTGGCTCAGGCTGCTTCAAAGGTCTGTCCGGTGTGATAAATAGAGCAAACCCCTTTTGTGATCTCTGGATGAAAGTCACGATAGTAAGTAAAAAAAAAGCCTTCAGAGGCCAAGTCCAGCAATCCTCAGCCCTGATTCAGGCAAAACTGCCATTGTTTCACACATGAGTGTCTGGACAACAGAGGATACAGGGGCACTGAGCCAACTGGTTTTTGGGTTTTGTTTGTTTTTTTTTTTTTCTCCTTCTTTTTTTTAAGTTTATTGTAGAGGGGGGAAAAAAAAAAAAGAAAAAAAAAAAAGAAAATATAAAAAAAAAAAATAGCTGAACAGCTTTTCAGCATGGAGAAAATGGTGAGAAAGGGCAGGGGCCACCCAGTTGTGGCGCTCTGTCAAGGCTGAGCATATCCTCCACTACTTGCTTTCCACCTGCTCCCAATCTGCTTTATGCCTTGCATCATTCATTTGCAAGATCTGGTCTCCTTTCAGACCAAAAGGAGAACTTTGCAGAAAGTTATGGACAAACAGTCTGAATGGAAACTGCTCTGCAAACTTAAATATAGCGTTTGCAGTTAAATGCAAACTAATAGCAAAGCGGTGGGAACAACTGGGCCTTCAGCAGAGAGAGGCCAGGTATAAATGCTTCGATAGTTAAATGGATCCGAATTTGAATCAGCCACCTTTTTAGCATCCTAAAAGAAACAGCCTCACCTCTGCTTCAGGATGTATCCTTTTTCTCTCCCTCTCTTCCCCCCGCCTTGCCTGTGTGTACAATAAAACCACAGTCAAGGCAAAGCAAGCAGCTCTGATTCTCCTAAGGCTGCCTTGAAATCAGTGAAGCATCTTGGCGATCTGTTGTTCTTAAAAGTGTTCACAGTGAGTCACTTCCTCAGCATCTTCTTACAGCTCAGGGTAGAATTTCATCTCAGGTTTCAGTGATCTTTTACCCAGGCACAATTCCAACAACTTTAGAAGAGCTGCTTTTGACTTACAGCGTTGTAACAAAGATCAGAATCTGGGCTTCAATAAGGACTTCAACATTTGGACACAGTCCCATGAAGGCCTTTATTAATTTATTTATTTATTAAAATGGACAATTGAATCGACTTTAATAACCCTTACCTCAAAGTTCACTTGAAAGAAAACTAATAAGACTTTTTTATTGCGAGGGAAAAAAAAAAAAAAAAAAAAAGTTTAGCTATGGTCAGCCAGGGTGGGAAATTCCATTGTGGCTGCAAGCCCATGGCAGGTAGAGTGGAATTTAATGAAGGAAACTGCTGTGTTTTTGTGTCTTTCTGTATGTTTTTCCTTTAAAACCAAGAGCTGGGCAGGCTTCCCATTTGACCTGATGTGACCCAAGCAAATTGCTTCTTATATAAAAACAACTGCAGACTTGGAGAATGTGAAAATGCACTGTATCCTTTTTCCAACTCGGGGAAAATGAAAGCCTGAGAAACAGGACAGCCCTGTCAATACTCGTTGAGCAAAACTATCACTCAAGCCCTATAAAGAGAGATTAGAACAGGCTTCCTTATGCCAGAGGGATTCATTATAAGTTAGATCTCTTTAGGTGTTTTTTTTTTAAGCAGACACACTTACCGTCAGTGAGAGGAAAATCTATTTTTCAGATTTTTTTTTTTTGTGTGTGTGTGTGTGTGTGTGTGTGTGTGTGTGTGTGTGTGAAGGGAGGAAGGAAAAAAAACTCTTACAAAGGAGGAGTAAGGGGGAGAGAGGGGAAGAAGAAGGCTTTAACTAACGCACCCAAACAAAAAGAAATAAATTGATAATTGTTAAAATTTGGGCAAAAAGCCCAACTTTTAGCCTTTGCTGTAACTTGGGAGGGCACAGGCGCAGGGATTCAGGGTGTGTCTACTGATATTGTATTCAGATGTGTTGCCTTGGCATGTGTACTGACGGATTTATTTAAAAAACAAAGCAAAAAAAAAAAAAAAAAAAAAAAGGCATTGTGTGCTCGTGAAATGACTTCATAAAATCCTTCCCTTTATGAATTATTTTGATCACAGGGCTTGTTGTTTAAATTTCTAAAGTACCGTGCTTTTTTTTTTTTAATTGCCTTCTTTTCAGAACTGTCTGTTCTTGAGTTGGCACCTTCCGCATAGCAGCATGCGGAGATTAAAGGAGAGGGGAGGGAGGGGAGGTGTGGAGGCTTTCATCAGACCAAGGGGGTGACGTGGTGCGTAAGCAAACTCACATCTTCTGTTGGTCACCCCTGAAAGGAATCCTGAGCTCTGAGCCGCTCTGCTCCCTTACAGGCATGCCTAATCTGCATCGCCCACTCCAAGGAGACACAAGCAAACACTTGGACCGTCACTCGCTGCCATGTTAGAGGAGTCAGAATAGACTTTTGTTTGCTCTGTCTTGCTTAAAATGGAGGTGAACAGCTTCCTACACAGGAAAGCACGAAATGGTAATATTTTCCAGGTTCAGTGAGGCCTGTTTTTCCAAAACACAGGTTTTGTTTGTGCTCCATGAGTTTCTGAATGTTGCTGGAGGTTTTTCCTGCCATGGCTCAGGAGTGCAGATGAGAGACACCATGAGCGCTCCCAGCATTGCACACTAAAGGGGCACCATGTAGAAGACTCCTGATCGTTTTGTTTCAGATATGGTGTTAAGGATCTGCAAAGTCAGTGTTAGTCACTTCCAGAAGTTCAACATTCACCATCATCATCATCATCCAGATCCTCTATTTATCTAGAAGTTACAATGGAATTTTCAGATAAAGTATGAAACCTATGGTTCAGGGGAGCAAGGGTTCACTTGTTCTTTTTATTTTCTGGGGAACATTCACAAGATCTTTATTATATTTTGTGTTTACTTGATAGAGTCTGATGTGACATAGTACTTGTGACAGCCTGCCCAGGACTATTGCTGCTGATGTCAAGGAGGAGGTCACAACAGTACTGACCTGAAAAGGGCTGTGAGCTTCTTCTTGTAAGGGTATATTTATAGCATTAGGATCTCCAAAGAAAGGTAGTATTTCTCCCCAGAATGGTGGTGTTTTCAGAAGGAGAGGCCCTGATTCACGGGCCTGGCACTGATTTGAGGTTAGTTAAGAGAGTTATGTTACATGTATTGATTTTTCGGGTCTCTTGTCATTGCCCTATCTGCTGAGCAAACAGGTATCAGCTGCACATTTAAATGGGTAAGGAGACAGCAAACAGTGATTCAGGGTTCTAGATTGTGTCAAAAAAGATGCTGATTCCCATGGCAGCAAAGGATCCTTGTTTGGTTGACTGGATGCAGTTTGAGAGGTTTGTCTCTGTCCTTAATGGTAAGACCAGTTGTTCCCCTGGATATCCAGCCCCTTGGGCCAGAAGACAGGGATGGTGAGCAGAAGGAAGCCCCATAATCCAAGGAGAAAGGTAGTTAGCAACCTACAATACTGACTCAGACACACACAGGTCTGTGGAGCCAGATTAAATCCACCCAAGCCTACCGAGTGGAGGTGCTGGCTGAAGTGCCCACTGAGCCATTTTCCATCCTGGGTCAGCAGTCCTGTCTCAGAGTGGTTTAGCATTGGAATGGGCTGCCCATGGAAGTGGTGGAGTCACCATCCTTGGAGGTATTTTAGAGACTTGTGGATTTGACACTGGGGGTCATGGTTTAGTGGTGGGCTTGGCTGTTCTCGCTCAACAATCGGACTCAATGATCTGAGGATCATTTACCAGCCTAAATGATTCTCTGATGTTTTTGTTGTATGGAATTTTTCTACAGGTGGCATAGCTTCCAGGTTCTGGTAGACTTGTTTTTAACTGTGTACAGAAAAGTTCCAAGGAGACAAATAGTGGAAACCTTATTATCTTATTCTAGAGAATTTGCTTCATAGTTTCAAGGCATTTTGTTCCCAGAAACTCTTTTCCATAGCCTAATAGATCATTCTGCTACAGAGAAATACATAGAGAAGTACATAAAAATTTTATGTTTACTTCAGGTCTTTTCCCTTTGCAGATTAGGCATCATTCTCATCTCCAGACCTGCACTTTGTGTGACAGGAGGTGAGTGTCATTCAACAAACTTTCCTTGATAGCAGCTCTTCTTGTCCCTTAGCCAGGAGGATGTATTATCTTCGACTTTGTGAAATTTATGTAAGACTATACAGAGCAAAATGTGCTTTTTTACTTCCTGTGTGTAAACACTTGAACCCCTTCATGCATACTTCATGACAGACTGGAGACCACGCCATCTAACTTTTCTGTGTTTATATATAAATCAGTGTATATCATTAATATATTTATTCAGTCTATATCTATTATATATTCATCCCGTAGTAGCTGAATTATTTCTTTCAAATATGATTTTCTGTTCTTTCTGTAATTGTTTTTTGGGATCCACCATCCACACAAGTGTTTTTCAGCCTGGACTGTTTCTGTGGCATCTAATGTGAAGTGCTGTGCACAAATCAACAAAATGTTGTGACATTCTTACTGTGCAGCTCTGGAGAGGACTCCTACTTTTAAGAACTTGTTGGGACATAAAATAATTTCTGTGAATCATACCTTTTCTTAAAGAAAATTAAATAAGTAATGAGCACCGTTTTTAGGTTAATGTTACTTATGGATGTTTAGCAATACACAATTTCAGCAGTAGAATGCAGTACCTATCCTAGCAAATCAGTCCTTTTGTATCATTTTACTGGACAAAGCGTTTGGCAGAGTGAGAAGAACGGTTTGGGTGCATGGGTGTTCCTGAGATTTAAAACTGGAGCGCTGTAAGGTGTCTGCATTTTTGACTTTAGACTTTAGAACTTTAAAGTGGACTTTAGAACTCATTTGAATTCCAGCAAAAGGCCTAAGGAAATTGCCAAAAATAGGTCAAAGTGCATTTGGCAGGTCATGGAAGAAATCCTTTTGCGTGTCAGTTCTCCCAGTTTGGGTGGACTGTCACAGAGCCATGTCGTAATGTGCCATCCGTTTCTTGAGTTACATAAATTCTCAGCAGCTTTTTTTAGCCCATACTCTTTTTATAGATCTCAGCGGGGATTTTGACCAAGAAACAAGCAAGTAGTGCTTCAGGATTTAATGCTAGATTTTTATGTTCCTCGTCTTGACCGTGTTATATGACCAGATTTCTGAGTGAAAGGCAGGATAAAAACGAAGATGTTGCTCAGTGAAAAGCAGATGAAAGAATTTCTGGTTTAAAAATCCAAATTAAAGTATCAGCAGGAGATTTGCAGTCTGTTTAGCGTATTTCTAATTTGTACGAGCCTGTGTGGACCTATTTCTTTCTCATTTAATGGAACACCCAGAACTTTCATTGACTTCAGTGCAATTATTGTTACAGCTCCAGGAAGTTTCCCAAGAAATCTGTACCAAAAACCAACCATTTATGTAAGTGGGAATGCTTTCAGTGGCACCTGTATGCCCTGGGATGGGCTGTACATGTAGGTACCTCTAGGCTGAGTACTATGAAAAACAGTCTATGTTCTTATTTAAGAAGGATGCAAAACAAAACAGATGTTCTGATCAATAGGACCTTTTTTTTTTTTTTTTTTTTTTTTTTTTAATATAAAAAGTAGTAACAACATGAAAAGCTACCAATAAGAATTATAAAAAAATTATGATGGGCACTGTAGTTTGCAATATGTAATGGCTCAGAAAGATTTGTTTTTTCTGGAATTTGAGACTGTCACTGATTTTGAGATGTCTCAGTTCTTCTGGGAACTGGATTTGTAAATATTGAAATGTTTACCTTACATATGCATTTTATGTTATATATATATATATTTGTTATATTTTCAGAGCAGTGACAGAAATATAAATCCTGGCATTAGTATTTTGAATTTCATTAGGGTTGTCTACCTGAAAAAATTCTGATGGAACTTATAAACTCTTGTGGATACTTCTAACTGCTTATTATTTAAGTGTGTGACTAGTCCTGTAAGACTAAAAATTCAGGGGAATAGCTAACGAGCTGTAAGCTAAGCATATGAGTGCATGTTTTCATAATCAGAGGTTTAAATTTTTAAAGAAACTGCACAGGAATCTTATCGACTGCTTCAGAAAAACAGGACCCCTTTTGGAATAAGAAAACAAGAGCATTACTAACCTAAAGTATACAGAAGAAAACTTAGACTGTTAAAACTGTGAAATGGGCTGAAATGAGGAAACTGTATTTACCCAGTTTGGAATCTGGCAAGCGCACTTGAAATACTTTTGTTTTTCTTTCTTATTCACGGAGTTGCAGGATTTGAGTTATGTCTAAAGTCAAAATAAATATGATGTCTCACTTGAGAAGAACTCTACCTCCTTTATTTAAGAATTTGTATAAAGCATTCAATGAGGTTGAGTAGTATTTTATTTGGTTAAATTAGAGTTTGAGGTTTGTAAAGTTTAAACTTGGTCCCCTTTTGAGAATGATTTAAGACAGGAATGCTATAATCATCTAGTTATATGAGGCTAGAGCAGGTGCTGGGGATGGAATTTTTTTTTTATTTTTTCTCCTTCCATTTTTTCTCTGAAGAACTACTTAATTCTCCTTGCAGGAATCTGTTAAAAGCTTTTCATAAGGTTTCCCTGTAGGTAGACAATTCACTGCAGAACCCCAAAGGCAGTGCCTTTGGACGTACTGGGAGTAACTTGTGCACAGGCTCGTCCTTCTTTTCCAGGCGGAATGAGAAAAATAGGAAAGAAAGCCTAGGGATCCTCTCTGCATCTCTCTTTTGAGTGCAGCAGAGATTGAACAAACTGAAGAGTAGCTTCATGATCCGTTTCTGCTAGTGGGAATAACATTGCTTTCTGCTGTATTTAAAACAATGAATGGAATTGGGTTGCTTTATCTCCTGTGTGAATATGTGTCAGTTATTCCAGTTTTGGTTTTTTGAGTTTTCAAACCAATAATAAATGAAAGTTAAACTACCTTGAAAATGTCTAACTTGTTATAGATCCTGCTTCTGAATCAAGGCAACTTGACTTTATCAGACTAGATGTCCTGTAGTTGGGCAAATAAGTTGTTCTGAGTTCCTTACTTTTTTTTTTTTTGTCTTTGTGACAGGGGTTCCTAGATGTCAGAGCTTTGAATTTTTTTTTAAACTCAGGGTCATTTTCTCTTCTTAGTGCAGATTTCTTCACAATACTTCTGCTAATATTAATGGGATTCATACATAAATCCTTTCTGTAGCTAGAGGGGAAGGGATCCCAAATGTTTTCGTCTTCCCATCTGTAGACCGAGAATGCCATCAGATGAGAAGGTAAAAAAGAGTACCAGTTTACAGCAGAAAAGTGTTAGAGGAATTCCCCCAACATACACCTCCCCTGCAGGAAAACAGGAGTGTGTGTGTGTACAGGAAAAGTCTGACAAGTTTGGTGTGAGTTGGGATTTAAACTTCCTCCAAGCTCTGAAGTTCAGGAATTCAGCCTCTGGGTCTAACCCATAGCAATTTTCTTAGCTGACAGGGTCAAAGTTGCAGAGAAAGGTAAAAATACTTCCTGCTTAATTTAGAAAATCTGAAAGTCAGAATTTTAGGTTTTTCTGTAAAATAAATGAAGATAAATTGGCCCTTCCAGGGTGAATTGTTCTCCTCCTTTGATAGTCCTGTTATGATATGGCAAATTTCTCTTAACAGGTTCTTGTCTATGTGCAGATTTTACAGATAGCTTGGGTAAGGGGGTTGAACACTACCCAACATTGCCACACTTGGCTGTGGTCATAAAAAGAACAGGTCTTCTTTATTTCTGATTTGAGCTTTCCTCTTGGGTTTCCCCTGAGCTAACATTGCTTGACATGGACACATGTTTTAATGTAGGGTAATCTTCCATATTTCTGGACTGTTTTAATGGGTTTTTTTGTTTCTCTCTATTCCAAACGCCCTGTTATCTCAGCTGAATCGCTGAAGGGAAAGAGAATATTCTGGGGAGGTATGATAAGAGGCTTGCTCTTCTTTTATACATTTTCTTCTAGATGATTACTCTTGACCTCTGTTGGAGAGGGAGGACTGGGCTAAATAGAGCATCTGCCCCCATATATTCCCATGTTATTCAGAGGGAGACTTTATGCATATACACGAATATAAACACATACACATGTCAAGCCTTTCAGTCTCCTAAGTGCTGTGGATAATTATTTCCATTCCTTTTCTAATAAATAGCTAAGTGGAAACTGAAACTTTTCCTATTACATGGGTGCCAGAAACATATGAACCAAGAACCCAAATCCTCTTCTTTGATCAGGTCATAGTTCGGTTTCTCTTACCTGCACACACAGTTTCCCTTCCTGCTTGGAACAGTGTGAAACACAGCTTCAACTGTCCTGCCAGGAGGTGGAAAAGGATAGTTCTCACATAGGAACCCTGTGTGGGACTAGACTGCTCTATGGGATGCTTAAGACGCTGATGTGAGAGGAGAGCATCTAATTGCCAGTCTCCCTGAACAGGAGCAAGACTGCTGCTTTCGTGCTTTCCACTTGTTTGCAAGGTGAGCCTGCTCATGCAGCAGGTCCCAAGAATGCAGCTCTGCTACCATGCCAGTGAATTGCTCATTAGTCACCTTATATTGTGTGTTCATGCTCAAACATACGTAGATGTATTACATTCATAGTTTACGTACAAATATATGAAAGTATTTAGTGTACCAACATGCACCCAAGGAAAGCTTTGTATTTAGCAGCTTCAAGTCAGATGACCTGGTTGTGAAGGCTTGAAGGTAATTTGAATACTCAGAGCAGTCCTCCTTTCTTCTCTGTAAAAGGACCATGCACGTTACATATATCCATCTTGCAAATTAGTTCTTTCTAAACAATTTTGAATAATGAGATCAGGACTGTATTTTTCTTACAGAAGTGTGGGTGATCCGAGAAGTTATGTCTATAATAATAAAAGCATGTTTCAGATACAAGAAAATTTTCTGGGGTTTTTTTGTGGCCTTGAGTAGATCACAATGGCCCTTTACCACTGTTTTTCCATTTCAGCCATTGTGAGTCTTGAATAACTAACATTTGGAAGCATTTTTGCAAATGAAAGCTGGTTGTGAAAAATGCATGGATAGAAAAGCAAGCGGTCTGATCTTAGAAGAGTGTTTTCCAAAGGCATTCTGATGAATTTCCCCTGAAACTTAGCTCTGTATATGTGAGCTTCAAAAAGCAGAGACAATACGTGTAGTATTACATTTAGTTTTATTCATTCAAGAAATGTTTGAAATGCATTATTCTGTTTAGTCCAGCAAGGAGCCCCAAGTTAACTGATGTGTTATGGGCTGCTCCATGGCACAAAAGCATAACAAGAGGAAATACTCTCTTTTCCTTTCCCAGTTTTTGCATTGTGACCTGACATTTATGCATATTGCATAAAGCAAATTCTGAGTACTACAGCTTCACTGTCTTGAGGCTGACAGACATTTTTTTCCCCTTTTACTTGATTTTTGTTATTTTCTGATAGGTTCAACACACTGTATACTATGCATGTCTTTCCAGACAGCACAGAAAGGATTACATGAGGCTGCACCGTAACTTTTGTTCATGTCCAGCTTTTCAGTACAAAAATAATGTGTACCTGAGTTATCCACAATGGTTGTGTCTGCCTGATCATATTGTCTATAGAGCCAAATAATCTAAAGTATGCATGGTTTGATAGACTAAGCATCCAACAAAAGCTTCCTTAAAATGAGTCATATCTTTGATTCAACAGTCACATTAGTTGAAATTAATCAGTCTTCCTGTTGCTGGCACTGGGAAATTTAAGAAGAAAAGCAAAAGAATTGCTGCAACGAAACAATGCCATCCATTGTAAGGCAGTGCCAGTCAGGGATACCAGGCAGCAACCAGCCAGGCCAAATCAGCACTTATTTATTAATTCCAGGAATGTCTCAAATATTTGAGGGCAGTTTCCGGACAGAGCAGTGATGGCAGAGGGTTCTGGCATTTCAGTTTGTCAAGGCATCATGGATCTCCTGTTGGGAAGTGTTCACATTAGGACACTCATTTCATTACACTTGAAGCAATTGTCCTTCACGCTGTTCTAGCAGGAGTGGCAAAAAAACTGCATGGACAAATAAAGCAAGCAGCACTTCTTTCAGCATCCCATGGGGAGGCCAAGTTCGTTTTTTTCTTTTCCCATTTTTGAAACTTCATTTTACATCGAGCAAGGGGTCAAGAATTCAAGCACAATAGTTCAAATGTGCTCACTTAAAAAGTATGTATGATAATTACTAGGTCCTTGGTCATTTTTAGGCACAAAGGGAATATATCTTTGTATTTCCTTACTCCCTTGCTGTCCTAGTACTGCCTTCTCTATATTTGCATCACAGATTCATTAGATCATTTGAAAATACCTTCAGTCAGTGTACAGACACCTATTCCTTCAAGTGTTTCTCTCCCTCCATTACCTCTTCTTAACTGACAATTATTCTCCCATGCCAGGTCGAGTTCTCATTTCCTTGGTCTCTCACCAATTTTTTCTCTTTTCACAATTCAAAGTCACTTCTTGCCTTATGGATTGAATGCAGGCATAGCCAAGTGAAAGTCTGTGGCTTGGAGGTAAAACAGTGCTACTTGGGCAAACTGTCTGAGCCATAAACCTGTTAATCTATTAATGCTGATTCCATGGACAAGTGTTTCTTTCTGACCTCTGGAGTTGCGTCCCCACTTCTGCATGAGCAGAATTCTGGATTTCGTTGTACAGCAAGATGCGTACACATCAGTCCCCACCCTGGCAGCATAAATTCACACAGAAAAAATAAATTTGATCTTAAGAGCAGCAAAATACAAGGGAAAAAACCACCTCTGAAAAAGTTTTTAAAGCTGTTTTATAGATTATCATTCTTCACTCGTAATATGAGCATGTTGCACAAGTTCATTAAGCAATGCAGCTAATATCTGAAATGAATTTATGGACTTGCTTGGCTTTTGTTCTTCCTCATCCAACAACAGAATCCAGTACCAAACTTATATCCTGCATTTCTGTCACCCTGCCTTTTCCCATTCTGTTTCTCTCCATCCTGTTTGCTCACTTCTCTCAGCTATTTTCCCCAATACGTCACTATAGGTCTAGTGTGTTTCCAAGAGACGCAGCTCTCAATTTCTTTAAAGCAGGCTTTTTGCTCTTATAGAAGTGATACTGTTCTTGTCCCCTTCTCTTGTATTCAGACCTGGTGTTAGGCCAGACCCACTGATCTTCAGAACTGAACGAGTGGTGCTCACTGTAGCCCACTTGGCTGTTGAGAAATGGCCTCCTACTTAATTTTTCTCCAGCAAAGGCTGATGGAATTTGTGGAGTTCCTGGATTTGCACCCTGCTCCCAGCATTGGTTAAGAATGACTGTTTCCCACTTCACACTAGCCTGGTCTTGTTTGCTATATTTCTCCCTTCCTACCATGAAGTGCAAAATAAGGTTAAGATTACCAGCTTACCCAAGAGCAGTCTGCGGTGCCAAGCCAGATCTCTGAGAGAGGTACAGCTTCCTTCAGGCTCACAAACCACCTGGTGATCAAAGCAGTGAAGGTTTGCTGGGGCCAGTCCAGAGAGGGAAGGCAGGGTGGCTGTACAGCGAGCCAAACATGGTGATTACAGTCTGACATGGAAAATTTTCCCAGGAAAAACAGGGAGCAACTATAGCTTAATATTTTGGGAGTGGTGGGGGAAACAATGGACATTCTTCATTAGTAGACTGTAGCCTCAGTAAAATGTAGGGATTCTTTCTGAATGGATGTGTAGGTCTTGGACTGGGTGGGCTGTCTTTTCCCCTGTTTTTTAATGTACTCACCAAATCTGTGAGAAATTAAAACTGCACAATGAGCAGTATTTCCTCCCTGCAAACTTGCAGTGCACCAGCTATGAGAGGAAATGTGTTCCTGGGGATATGCATCATTTATATGCTTTTCTGACTAGCACTATATGATTACATCTTCAGTCAGTCCAAGTATGTGTCTTTAATATATATACTCATGCTCA
Organism: Hirundo rustica; assembly: GCF_015227805.2. Lineage (NCBI taxonomy): Eukaryota > Metazoa > Chordata > Aves > Passeriformes > Hirundinidae > Hirundo > Hirundo rustica. The sequence continues at coordinate 23,589,520 of NC_053451.1, read as the reverse complement.
TATATATCATTCCAGTAAATAGCTGTGGAAAGGAGGGAAGACAGTTATAAAAAGCATTCTGAACAACAAACAAGCTTAGTGTACAGCTAAAGCAAACTTTGAAGAAACAGGCCTTCATGAAGGAATAACATTGTCGGAACCATATGCTTTCCATGTACCAGGAGACTGTTTTAATAGTTTACAAATGTATTTAGCCACAGAAAGTCTAAAATTAGTCAATGTTTTAAAGGGCTAAAGATTGATACAAGTCATTCCAGTTAGTGAAGGACTCCTTTTCATCCACATCCAGTGAATAAATGTGACTGAGCAGATGCTTGTGACGGACTGGTTTTCTGTGGCTGCTGATTAGAGTCACACAAAACTTTGCTGCTAACTTGTGGTATTGATTTGTTTCAGGTGTTGTGTCTTGTGGGAAATATGATGGCCTAGACCACAAGTAACTTGAGTTGTGTCCCTGCTTTGCTGCTGCTGTGCTCTGTGGTCTAGGACAAGGTGTTCCTCTACACTGTAGTGGTTTTGCCTTCATAAAATAGGAAATCCCTTTGTAAACTACTTTGAGAACTGCTGATGAAAGATGCTGGCTATGAGCTTTGCCAGTCTTTTCTCCCGCAGTTTGTTCGAGTTTAGTAGCCTAAAGTGAAACTCAGGTGAGTTTTCAGGGCCTCCAGGGTTTGCACTGAAGTTGTACAGAATCTTGTATACAGCTTGTTTTCACTTTAACAGCTCCAGGGTTGCTCCGAGCCGGGCTCCCCATCGTTAACAGGGCTTGCAAACCTCAGGAAATCCTTCGTCATCTGATCTGAATTATGAATTGGCAAGGAAATCCACATCTTCTGCTGAGCAGCAGAGGTTTTATGAGGCTGTGCAACACTGTCTCCACGAAAGCTTAGTTCTGTTTCAGCAGTGCTCAGACACCAGCTCTGCTCCCTTGCACACCCTATGCATTCTGCTCTTCATCCTTAGATGAACTTCATCCCAGCTGGCTTCATCCTTGATTGACTCTGTAGTGTGTATGAGCACAACTGAGGCACGTGTACTGACGTCACTGTGTTCTGTGATATCACACACCTCTGCTGAGCTGGAGGCTGGTCTGGGCTCCTGCCTCCAGGACGCCACGTTCCCAAATGAAGCAGAGGTTTGCCCTGTCAATCCAACTGGGCCTCTTCCTCATCACGACAGCTCTTTTCATTGTGGCTTGAGCCACTTAGAGAGAAAACTAAGTCACAGAGCTACCTGACAGCGTGAGTCATTGAATAGTGTTCAAGCATGCTTTCCTGCTAGCTCTGTAGTGGCTCTCTGTGCTCACTTGACAGGTTTTCATCCCAATGGCTCTTCTGTGGGGTTTCAAGTCTGTAAGGAATTCGTCTCTATTCTACACACACCTTGGTAGGAGCAAGCTTTAAAAAAAAAAAAAAAAAAAAAAAAGATATACCTAAAAGAAAGGAGGAAAGAGGGCTTGGTCCTCAACAGATCTGGACCATTTCTGTACCAGAAATCTGGACGTGATTTCCATCGTTTCCCCCCCACCCCAGGGGGATAATGCAGTAATGCAAGGAAACCTGAAAACAAAACAAAAAAAATCTTACTAGATTTTCTGCATTACTGGAAATTTTATTCAGATCTTTTATTTAAAAAGTTCTCAAAATGTACATAAGAAAAGGAGCTATATTAGCTCCTATACTAAAGTATTCCTTTCATTCTCGGTCAAAAATGGTCACATGCTAAACATCGGACAAAAAAATTTAAAATGTTAAAGGAATAAAACTCTTCAGGGAATAAATTATTTTTACAACTGGCCAATATAAAATAATACAGTACAAGTCTCTTAAAGTAGTAATTGATAAAGGAATAAAACTGCTAAAAGAGTATATTTTTCATTCGCTGGAGCTAACTCTATAATAGCACTCAGCTGTATTTAATCTCTGGGGGCCTACGGAACAGGCACAAAAATGAACGCGACTTAAAATCGACGAGTGATCTTTCATGAGATCTGTGGTACCTGCTGCCTGCTGGCAGCAGCCATGTTACTGCAGCAAGCCTACTCACTCAGCCCCACAGTACTTTGCCTTTCAGGGCCCTTTTTTATCTGTATGTTAAGTAGGGAATTCCCAAGACATCCTTATTAAGTGAAAAAGAATGACTCTTCCAGCCTGACACACAGGGAAGCTGAGATACAGGGAGGATAAAGCCTTTGCCTGGGGTCAGACTGTTTTTTTCTGCCATGTAATTTGGCCGTAATAGGCCTCAGTCCTTCCACAGAATGCTGATTGAAAACATGCTAGAATAAAAATTTGAAATTGTGGTTTCACTGGATACTGCAGAACGGGTTTACAGTTGTGCTGGACCCAGGTCTTTCAGCTTCCTACAGTGCACTTGAATCCCAGTATAGAAATCAAGTACTAGTTTGATATTAGTGTCTGGTTAATTAAAGAATTCTTATATTATATTATGGAGCTACGTGAGTGGGCTTCAAAGGCCGACCTCATATGGGCAAAAGGAGGAGAGCATCCCAAGAGGGAGACAGTTCCCTCACTGGGTGGCCATCATGTGATTCTTGTTTGCCTTTGAAACAGGTCTATCCCATGAATTTCTTAGATTTTCATTGAGGAAAAGAAGATAAATTTTTCATTAGGTAGATACATGCAGAGATTCTTGGCTGAGGAAAATGGAGAAAGAGTGGGGACTTGGAAGAATGCATACAAATGACTTTTCATTTATCCTTCTGCTGTCTTGGTGGGTCTTGGAGAGGCCAAATGATTTCTAGCTTGGCTTCACCCAAGTGATGTTCTCTCCCCAGAGTCTATTCTTCTTTTTCCATCCACTGCTCAGACTTTCTGTCCCGGCAGAACTGTTTCATTCTTCTTGAGATCAGTCACACTGAAACAACTGAATAGAATTAGAGTTTTTAACTGTGTCTGTCAACCAGTTTGGGGTTGCTGGTGCTTCTCTCCCATCACCCATGAGCTCATTTTCCATTAATTTAATCAGAAGTAAGGCCAAGGGCTTTTATCTAAATAGTCTTAAATTTGGCATGCATTTTAAAACTGAATCCTTCTTTATGTTAAAGTTATAAAACTACCTTATTTTCATAGAACCTCCTTATAAAGCTATTGACCCAATTGTATGAAATTTTAATGACATTTGAAATTTAGAAATGTATCTACACTTTATAGGATTTTTGGATTTTGGTTCCCTAAAAGAGGAAATAACAGACTTCCTTATTTTATGACATTGTTTACTTTGTTTAGTTCTAGTGGATAGCATGCCAGAAACTTTGATGAGTGGGTAAAAATAGTAGAAGATAAATGTGCCTTTGTAAAGAACTACCCCATGCATACCCTGTGCCCTTGCATCATATTGCCTAGTCTGTTTATTGTAAACAGACTGTATCAATTCAGGAATAGTAGCATGCTTTTATCAGTAAAACAGAGATAGTTTCCCTTTATAAACCACAGAATCAGTTAGAATTTTCTCTCACTAATTATTTTGGATAGAAATTGTTATTCTTTGAGACCTGGTGGGAGAAATTAAAAAAAAAAAAAAAAAAAAAAAAAAAAAAAAAAAAAAAAAAAAAAAAAAAAAAGGCAGCTAGAAAAAGAAAAAGCTTCAGTCTTTTTCCTAATGGTGGTTTTAAGCACATAGAAAGAAGTGAGGAGAGAGTGAGAACAAGAATAAATTGCAGTATTCCTAGCTTACCAAATAATGCGTTTTGTTTCTGCCTCACTTCAAAATGACCCACAAGAATGCTGTTTAAACTTGGCTTATTTTGTAGATACCCTTGAGAGTCTGCTAATAAATGGTGTGCCAAACAAGTTAGTTCCATAGTTTCAAAGTGGTACGTACATAACATATGTAGACAGAATATCACTTGTGCCTGAACCTCAGTGTTTTTCTGTTGAGCTCTGTCTCCATTCTCATGGAAACCAACCACTGATTGACAGTAATGCTGTGAACTTCCACTTATTAGCTAATGCTGACTTTTCTTGAAAATAGAGGCTGAGTGTAGCATTATGGAATATTCATGGAGCAAAATTCCAGAGAGAGAGGTCTCAGGGTCAGGAGGAGGGAGGGAATGAGAGACAGATGCCAGATTGCCTGTAGAGAGTCCAAGCATGTGTTTTTGTTTGTAGCAATGATGCACATGCCTTTTGCGGGTGCAATTATTGCTTTTGCCTTTGAAAGTTTTACCATAAATCTGTTTCTCAATCTCCCTTCATTTTTGACCCAAATTAACCTCTTCTCTATACAGTTCTGTTACTTAACCACCGTTTCGCTTGGGAATATCCACGCACCACCATGCTCTAGGTGTTCTCCCCTGAATTTCAGAGATCACTCTGAATTCAAATCTGTTTCTGATCAGATTTAATTCATTAGTCTTTCTGTCTTTTCCTGATCTTCGTGCACTGTATTTTATCCTTCACTGAGTCATTGCAGTGAACAAGACCACATGAGTGAAAAAAATAATTTGCCCTTTATTTTTGGTCTCTGCCTACCATGCAGCTTTAAGCAAAGGCATATGATCTGTAAGCAGATGAAAACTGAAACCTAAAGTATTTGAATATCCATTTAACATATCGTGACACTTTCCTTTTAATCTATCAAATGCTTAAAAATCTGAATTCTCTTGTTCTAGCAATAAGCTTGTCTTACTTGAGTGACACTTCAGGTCTAATGAGGCTGCCTGCAGGTGACTCACAGCTAACTGTGCAACAGATGTGGGGTGAAAGCTTTTAGCAGCCATGCACTTCCAAGTGGGAATTCCCTGCCTGTAGTATCTGTGACATTGATACTGTGCTATTTTCCCGTGTCAGACTCAGGCTTTATTGTGGACCTGACAGGTTCAAAGTCACAGAAGCTACTTCTTGTCGTAGAGTGTTTCAGAGAGGAGGCATTTAATGGTGTATTAGCATTTGTTAGTTTTATTTAGGAAATGGAGAAAAAATTGCATCTCAGTATTCTCGTACTCCTGGGGAGCTTTCAACCTTCAGTGAATTTCCTAACCTGGCCCTCGTCCCTAGGCTGGGGTGCTGACAAATGTGCTGCAGCTTACCAGGTGAAGAGATTGCAGTTCAACTCAGCTGCCAGTTGTGCCATATCTGGCTGAACAGAATAAGTGCTGGTTTGGAGTGTTGTTAAAGTTACCATAAAAAAGCTAAGTATCAGAATATAGATTCATATCATATTGTGTGCACAGTCAGGAACTTTCCATCACCTCGTCTTCTGGAAAGAGAAGCTTTCGATAGCTCAGGAGCTTTTTTTTTTTTCAGGAGATCTGGCGTGCTGCCTGTGAGTCTCCCCAGATGCTTTGGGGAAGCTTCTCCTTTGGTATGTCCTGCAATTTGCAGGACTGATGCTGGGAGAGAAAGAGCCATGCAACAGCTCACAGACGTGAGCCTTGAGGTGCTGGGGGAGTCAATGAGGGGCAGATGGGTTGGCACAGTCTCACGGTTTCTGGTGTGCTGCCCACAGTGGTTTAAAGTAACTGTAGCCTGCATCAGTTCTGTCACAGCTGAGTGGTAGACTTCATCCCACGTGGGATGCAACCAGCTAAATAGAGTTGGTCACTCAGGGTAGCTGTTGAGTGTGGATGCCCACTGTCCTAAAGGGACCATGAATTTAGTGGATTCCAGCCAAGAGCTCTCTGCATATATGAGAGATGTATCAAGAAAGCCATACTTTGGAGCCAGAGGTGTGCATCTGGGCCCTCAGAAGTAATTTAAATGCATATATATGTATTTTTATTTTATTTTATATAGGGCAAAGTTGCCTGAAGCCTGTTTATTAGTTAATAACCCCCTCCAGGTTACCATCTCTAATCTTGTAATGAAATTGAGTTAATAAATCCAAGATATTATTAAATAAAGTAAGTATTTAATATTGCTTGTCCTCTTTGAATCCAAGTTGCAATACAACAGAATTTCATTTTATAAATAACACCTTTCGTGCTAGCACCACAGGGCATGATTCAAAAGAATCTAAATAGAACATGAATGCTGTAATCAAATGCAGACCCCAGGAAGGCAGATTAAAAAGGCATGTTGCTGGTTAGCACAGCAGACAGGGTAAGTATAGCAGGTCACAGCAGAAAAGCTAGATACAAAAACAAGGGCACAATCAAATGAAAATTGTTTGCTTGCCCACTTCAAACCATGACTGACTGCTTCTGTGTCCGTGACCTATTTTTTTTAAATAAAGGAAGATTTTGAGAGGTTGTTTTATTTTAATTGCTTTGTACTAAACAAGAAAGCAACAAAAAAAAATTTCTCAACTACGTGTTTGCATGTGGAGGACAGCGGGAAAATATCTATTTATAGGTAGAGACACCACAGCTGGAGAAGACTTTTCCACTAGGTTTATTTCATCTGTGTTTATCTCATCTGTTTGCACCCACTGCCAAAGGCTGCGTGTCTCTTCCTATATGGAGGAACATAGAGCAGAGGGAAAAGCTGCAGGGCACTGCCATGAAGCTTGCCTTGCAGAGAAGGGGAATGCCTGCATCCTGCAAGTGTTCAGGGCTGAGGCAGAGCTGGCAGGAGCAAAGCAAATGGGTGTCCAAAGCCCGTGAAGCCCAGGGTGCAGAGGCAGCCCTACCCTGGTACGATCCCCCTGCAGCGCTGCCTGGCCGCCCACACCTGCCTGGCTCTCCTGGCCACACTGTCTTCCTGTCTTTCTTCCTTGAGGGTGTCACAAAGGTGGAGCAGAGGTTAATGGAGCAAAAAGCAGAATTAACCTCCATGTGCTTATCTGCAGCTGCTCCCAAGGTCTGGTTGCAGCATGGCCTTTCTCTAAACACGGAGCTTTAACTCGTGGAGGGATGCATGGAGGGGAGGAAAGAAAAGTCAGGGTCTGCAAGCACTGTCCTTCCTCTGCTGGGGTTCTTCTCTCTTTCTTTGCGGAGATGGGGAAAGCATCACCCTTTTTGAGACTTGTCCTCTCTATACTGATACAAGGGCAGGGAGAGAAACCTTTAGGGGTTATTGTGTTTAGCCCTGTATTCTCTGTGTGTGCATATGTACAGTTGCTGCAAAATGCATTTGGTCTTCTAGTTCAAGGACCGACAGCCAAGACAGGGGAAAGAAATAAAACTCTGATCAGATTTTATTTATATGTATGTGTGTATGTGCAGATGTACAAATACGTTTACATATGCATGTGTAACATCGTTGCGAATCTTAAAATATTATAAAAATATTATATAGAAGAAGCTTATATTATATAGTATATTGTATGTTGTCTATAGTATATAGTATATACTATAATGATATATATTATCTGCTATGTATTCTACAGTATATAATTCTATATAATTATATCTATATATTATATATAGATATATAGATTTTTTAAAAAAAATAGAAGAAGCTAGGTACCACTTCCAAGACTCCAGGTTATTTCTATGTAGGAAATATAGAAATTCCCAAGGAAAAGAAAAGTCGGTACAGTTGCCTCACAAGCTACTTAAAGAATTAAAGTGATAGGCTGTCTATTAATTTATTTTAACAAGTAGAATCAAACTAACCTAATGCAAATAATGAATCTAGTCAAAAAAACCCTCGTCTGTAAACAGTATAGTGAAAAGAAAAAAAATACAAAATTAACCTTCCAGAGTGGTCTGCTGTACTCAAGGTAAATGAAATATTTAGTGGTGGCAGTAGCAAAAAAAATGAAATACGAGATCTTGCATCCCAAGTTATTAGTGACCTGTTAAAAGACAGGCTGAAAAGTGCCTTAACCAAATTAAAACTTTGAAAAAGGGCACAAATGGGAAATGTCAAAATAAAAAATCTGAGGAAAATGATTGTCGTCCTGGCTCTTATTATTTTGCAGTTCTGAGGCTGTGGCCACTGTTAATGCTAGTGGAGCAAGAATGGCACAATTCGGTCTCCTGAAGTCTGTAATGGAAGTAGTCTGCCCTGGCAGGCAGACGGTTGGAATTTGCTGAGATTTTGATCACAACTGCGTGATCTGTTCACTGCATGTGGGGTTTTTTGTTTTGTTTAGTCTAACTTTCAGAAACTTCATAGGTGCTTTTTTTTGCTTTTTTTTTTTTTTTAAATAGAAGATTTCATTTGGTTCTCTGTTCCCTGTGTTTACAGTACAGCCATCCTTAATGCTTAATGATACTAAATAATAAGAATGCCAGAGCGCTTAATTTAATGTCTGCTATTGATCTCCGGACTGTTTAGCAAATGCCTTACTAAACACAGAGGGCCATATACTGCCCTCACTTCTATCTATGTAAATCTCCTAAAGGCAGCTAGGGTCTTGGGAACCTAAGGTCAGTTGATCAGCCTCCTAATTGTGTTTCCTGCTTAGAAATGTTAAAGGTTTTCCTCATCACAGACAGGAATTATTATTTCACATTCTGTTCCATTATTCTTTGTGTGCCTCTCTGCTCTCTGGACACCTCTCGCTAATAAGGTTTCACTTGCAAGAGCTCGCATTTGTCTCAGTTTTCTTCAGTATTTCTGGAAATGCTGGTAAACATAAAGGTAGCGAGAGAAGCGAATGCTGAGCTGATTTGTAAATGAGCAAAGCATTTCTTAGTGAGGTCAGATCAGCTGACAGCTTCTCTCTGTCACCCAGCATCCTTCTGGGGTAAGGACCTCTCTGGTATCAGCTCAGATGAGCTGGATGGTCAGATTTACTATTTGCCAATTAATCTGGTGAGATCAATGAGACTCCCGTCCTTCCCACAGCTCTCCCAGTGCTGTGTCAGTGATGTCACTTCTACTGCTCCTTAAGAAATCTCTTGGAAATGCCTCCTTTTATTTTAAGATCACCTTGGTATTGTAGAGTTACAAATGCGTTAACAGTCTCTTCTTCTAAAGATCTGAGCCTCAAGAAGCTGTGATTTACTATAAATTTTGCATGAAAGGCTCTTGGCTTTTATTTTCAGCCATACTTCAGTCTTGAGCTTGTCTCTACCTTACCTACCAGCATTGTAGACTGATTGTTGCTAGCAAAATCTGTGACAGCATTACTTTGCCAGCAAGAACGCACAGATGTAAAACTAATTAGTTTAAAAAACATGTTTTCACGTGTGTCTTGTGAATACAGTCGTCCTCAAGAATTCAACAGATTAGGAATCTTTTTGAGACTTGGTAAACTGGATGTTGGGGTGGGCACTGCATTCTTTCAGCACTGCATCTTGTCTCAAATGGTGAAGTACCCTAGAACAGAAGTGCAGGTTGAGATTGCCAAGCCATTTTCAGTTATCTCATGGTCTTTCAGTCTTTTGTCCCACTTCTCTCAAGTAGGTCCTCACCTGCTGTACTCTTGCTTTCCTAGTCATGACCCAAAACCCAGCACTGCCAAGCACCTCAGTTCCCATCAGCAATCTCTGATCTTTTAGTGCTGTGCACGTGAGGCAGGTTTAATAAGCTTGCTAATAATGACTTGTAGCATACTGGTTTCTCGTAGGCTCGGGCCATCCCCCATTCTAGGTCTCCAAATGTGCTTGATAAATTATTTGAATTACTCTTTCAATTGCCATCTGTAGTTCCTCATAAAGAGACTGCTATTTGCCGTGAGTTGTGCCAAATCACGCAATAGTTCTTTGCAAAGCCAGGGACTGTACTGAAATCACCAAACTCGTGTCACTTGTGAGCTGCAGTACAATAACATGTTCACTTTAAGTAGGTTACAGTTGCAGTCTTGTGAGATGAGAAGTCTTGGAACTCTGACCCATAAATCCCCCAAATTATAGGGATGTACGAGAGAAGAGAATTTCATGTACCTCGAGTTTTTTAATACATATATAAAATTATTCTTATAAATATGAATCATAAAATGCATAAAATCTCAGTATTATGCATAAATAAATATAGAAACGTACGCATACCGATGCACACTTATACAGATGTTGTGACCTTCTCCTCCTTCCCCTTACCTTGAACTTCCTCCTTGAACGTGCCCTAATGGTGGAGTGACGATCGTCAGATCTAAAGAGATGTAGTGCTGCGTGAAACCTTGGAATAGTGACGTCTGTTGAATTTGGACAGTTTTGTTCGTCTACTGGGAAATCTCATGAACTTCCCAATTTTTTATTTTTTTTTTTCCCAAGTTTGCATTGCCCTCCTCCTCCCCACCCAAGGGAGGGTGGCTTCAGGAGAAATGGCTGCTTTCTTGCTTTCTGGTGTGGTGTAAAGTTTTCCGTCGAGAGACAATAATGTACATTCCTCTGGCAGGACGGGATGGATTTTTTTTGTTTCTCTTGCTGTTGTTTATTTATAAGACATTTCCTCTTGCTTAGTGGAAGTTTGATCGTAAGAGGCTCCAGTGATTTTCCTTCCCACCTCTCCCCTCCCTAATTTCTCTGCCTCGGCACTCGCTCTGGAACAGAGCGAACTCAAAAAGCCCATCGGCGCAGGGCGCGCTTCGCAGCCAAGCCCTGCCACTCTCCAGAGACTGTGAGGTGATTCTCCTTCGTCACTGCTTGGACCAGGAACCACAGCCGTGGTGAGTGGTGAGCTCCCAGAATTTGATGTGTCAAGGCTTCTATTCTCGGGGCCGCCGCGGCGAAGCAGGAAATAAAGGTTTTTGTTGTTGTGTTTTTCCCTTTTTTTTTTTTTTTTTTTTTTTTTTTTTTTTTTTTTTTTTTTTTTTTTTAATCTGGAAGCGGAATCGGCGACAAGCACGGGAGGAACGCGGAGCTCGGAGCGCAGCGGCTGCCGAGCCGGGCCGAGCCGAGCCGGGCCGAGCCGAGCCGAGCCGGGCCGAGCCGAGCCGGGCCGAGCCGAGCCGGGCCGGGCCGGGCCGAGCCGGGCCGGGCCGGGCCGGGCCGAGCCGAGCCGAGCCGAGCCGAGCCGAGCCGAGCCGAGCCGAGCCGAGCCGAGCCGAGCCGAGCCGGGCGCAGGCAGCTCGGCGGCCACCAGCGGGGGTCAGGCCGGGCAGCGCGGCCGGGCTGCGGCGGGGGGAGCGCTCCGGCCGGGGGGGTGGGTGGGGGGACACGGGGCGGGGGAGCGCCGGTGGGAGGGGGGAATGTTAATCCTTCGCTCGGAGTTTCTGTCTGGCAAGTTTTCATGCCTCTGTGTTCCGAGCATTTACATTATGCTCTGAATACCTGATTGCCCAGCCAAGCAGAAAAGAAACTCTACAGTGGATGCATGGTAAAAGAAAATGCTTCTGTGGAAGCCACCTCTGGGAATAGAAAGAACTAGTTGGTTTATAGGCTGCTGGTCCATTCGAGGGAGTGGGAAAGGTTGTCTTTTTTTTTTTTTTTAATGTTTTTTTTTTCCTCTTTTTTAACTCTCTCTTCTTTCTTTCTGTTCTCTTTGTGTCTGTACGGGGAATTGGGAATCGGGGGAAAAAAAAAGTACTTTTTAGAACTTCATATACAAAATCTTGGATGCCAAAGAACTGAATGTCTCAGCCAACATCAAGATACTTAGAATTATTTTCAGCTGTCGGATAGGGAAGACAAGGCTTAGAAAGCTGCAGTGATTTGCTCAGGGCTGCCTGGGAAAGGCAGGAAAAAAAAAATTTAAAAAAAAAAAAGGAGTAGGATGAGCACCTCTAGCTCCAGGCCCAGATTGTCTCCTTTTGTCCTCTCCTGCCCCGCTGAACATATCACTTCTGTTAATATTTTTCTGCTGTAATGCTAAAGAAGGCCAGGGCAATGCGTGGGCTGTTCCATTCATCCTTCATCATCTTCCATATTATCTGACTTGAAGAAATGAATCATTTCTTGACTAACATTTTCTACTTCTATCAAATAGGCATATAAGAAACAGAGGGTAGCAGTCAAAATATTTTTATTTTGAGTTATTATCCTGTTCTCTGAAACATGTCCCTGGCAAAAGACCAAGATCTTTAACGGAACCAACATATCTCACACAGGGTATTAACTAGGCAGCATTCTTCTCACCCTTGCCTTGCTTTTGAGTAGCGTTTATTCAGCAGGTGTTTCAACAAGCGTGTCTCTGTGACACCCGGGGAGGCAGCCCCTCTTTGACTACGGGTGGTCACCTGTGACATACAGAAAACTCCAGTCACCTTTTCCCTGGTTTCGTGCCCTTTCTAAGTCCTCAGAACTGCACATACAGGCTGGTGGTGAGCAGTCCTCCACTGAAGCTGTCAGAGGCTTTGACACTGACTTCAGAACTGAGCTCAGTGTCAAGTCACGTCCAACCTGTATTAAGGTACTCCCTATTTCTTATAACCAGTAAGTAAAGTCGTGTGTGATTTGGCGGCTTTACTCCCTGGTGATTTTTGCAAATATTTTTGTTGGTTTCAGTCCATGAGGGGTTGTCAGTCCCTCCCCATGCTTCAGTTTCAGCCTGAAGTTTTTACTAAGCCTGAAAACTTCAAGTGGAAGACAGACTCCCATCTGGTTTTGCATTAGAACCGTAAAGAGCTGTGAACTCCTCTTTTTTTCATGTACAAACCCCCAAGTTGACCGCAGACGTTTTTCAGCGCTGAGCAGCAAGGGTTAGCTGTTTCTCTTCATTCCCTGGTGCTGCAGACCTCTCTGTGAACTTAAACTAAATCACCAGCTCTCAACAAAACCCACAATTAAGTTGGCTGATCCCTTCAGTAAAGAGTATTACATACACATAGAAATAACCTTTACATACATCAAAGCCTCAATCCAAATGGTCCCAGCTTTTGACTAAATTGATGTTAAGATCCCAACTTGACTGTTGCATCACCTTTCTGCAGTGTACTCAAAGTAGCTGACAGATCAGAACATCCCAAACTTTCAGGCAGTTCACATCACAGATAGAAACATAATGGATTTTTTTCTCTTCTCTGAATGGGCTATACTGAACGCCCACACACACTTTTGGGTCTGATCTTTGAAGCTTATCTCTGATTTACTTTCTCCCTCCAGGCAGTGTAAGTCTGAAAGACATAAGTACTTCTGAAATGGAAAGTTCTCAAAGCACAGTGCTAAATGTCTGAAACTTCAAGCTTCTGCCTGTATAACACTTGTTCTCTAGATATACTGAAGTCAAGGGCTGTCACTCCAGCATCTTTCACCAAGAAGGAAAAACAATGTTTAATCTCTTTTTTAAGAGTCACTGTGTTGCTCCAAATGTCTCCGTGTTTAAATTATTTCATTAATTTATTTATTCTCCCAAGTCTCTCTGGTTGCAAAGGAACTTGTCTTTGCTGGTATTTATTTATAGCAACGTGGAAAAATTCATCAGTCTTTCTTATTATGGTATAAGCTGCTTATTGATGGTAGGCCAAGGTTATAATAGTTTATCTATGGTCTAAAATCATTAGGGTGAAAATCTGCAATTTCAAATCATATTCTACCCGTCTGTTTAAACACTTTAGGATGGCAAGATTATAAATTGTCTCAGTAGTAGTAGCTTCTTTATCTACCGCATAATAGTTTATCATAGTTGTTTTAAAAAAACCTGAAAATTAATACTTATGGTCATTCTTTTATACATTCACTGTTCGCTTCTAGCAGTAGCCATTTTAGTTACAGCATCCCTTCCAACTGGTAATCTCTAAGTGCTCTGCATGCGCTGCCAAGTTAAACCTCTCCCTTTTACCTGTAGATAAAGCCAGAAAGTTATCTTCCTTTGCCTGATGCAAGCAAGGAGAAAATGGTATTCTTTCCCTGATGTTCAAACCACCAGTTTATGCTTTTGGGGAAGAGAATATATATTTATGTAGCAGAATGAGAACTACTGCTTTCTGCACAACAATTGTTTGATGTGATATGCTTGTTGTTCTGTGAGTGTTAACTGCATCAGACAAGAACAAAGCACAGAAAAAGATGTAATGATAAAGGTAGGCAGATTCATAGGTACTGGGATGCTTCAGAAGTACAAGAATTTAAGCAGTATCCAGAGACAATTTTTGCAATAAAAGTACATAAAAGCAACTGCCTTGTTTTGAGTACATTTTCCATTTTAAGATATTCTCAATTTGTTTTCTTATTTTATACTGTAAGCCTCTCTTTTCTAAAAGTTGAACAACAGCTTGTTTTCCTGGGTAACAGCTAACAGCCTTGAAACAGCACTAATTTTCCTTCCTGTAATTCAGAAAGGAAAGTGAAACTTCATTTTGAATTAAGTCACATGACAAGGAAAGTTAGGAAAGTACAAGGGATTGCAAGTCACTGAGGTGAAGCAGCCACTAACCACAGATATCTAATTATCAGCTGCCGCCAGTCCTCACTTCAAGGATAAAGAAAAAGCAAGGCTTATGAATGGTAAGATGAAGGGGTTTTCTTCCTGTCCTGGGCTGAGAAGGGGAGTGTGTGGGTAACATAACGAGAATGGGGAGAAATGGAAAAGGCTTTAGGAGACCTGAATCTGTATCCCAGATGCATCATTATGATCTTTACCTCTGTCTATTTCTCACTTGAGAACTTTCTCACTCCATCTGAAAAGTGGAATTTTTCTACCTACCCTCACAGGGCTACTGATCAGCTTTAGCCAGGCTCAGGCATGCTTAAAAAATAGAAGTGCCTGTAAATACAGCATGTAGATGCCCCCCCCCCCCCCCCCCCCCAATCGCTGCCTTGCCTGTTTTTTCATCTTTGCAAGCTCCAAGTTACTGGAAGCGAGGCGAGTTCCAGAGCTAGCATGGGTCTGTGCTGCTGGCAAAACAAAGCAGGTGCAAATTACGGTGGAAATGAAATAGCTGGTGCTTTGAGGCGGTGGAGTGCCCAGTTCACCTCAGGGTATATGTCTGCGTTCACAAAACATGACTATCACGCATACCCTGATTGATTAGATGCGTTATCCGGCAAACAAGAAGCCTAATCATATTTTAGTGGGAACATTCTTATGATAAACTCTGCTTTAGTGCAACTCTGCGTATAGTGCAATTTCTTCTGGCCGCGTATATTACAGAGCGAAGAAAAGCTACCCCGCTGCGTATCAGAAGGCTGTAATTTCATTTAGGGGTTCTATTGACATCATAAACTGCAAGAGCAGAGCTCAAGTGGCTATTTAAGTCATAGGAACTTCAGAGCGAAATTACTGCCTGGCAGCAACTGGCCCTCCCCACGCGGGCCCCCGTGTACGCGCTTCATGTTTTCATCCCTCTGCCTATAAATAATAAATCCCTTCAGTGGCTTCGGAAGAGAGCGTTTCCAAAGCGCTGGCGTTATCTGCCACCCTCTCTGGCAGCGGCGCGCTCCCGGCAGGCGGGGGAAGGAGAGGGAGCCGCAAGCCAAGGTGGGAGATGCCCGGGGGAAGCCGGCGCTCCCCTCCAGCCCCGGAGCGGCCGGAGGTGAACACGGCCGTGCCTGCTGCCGAGGCTGTTTGTTGCCATCGCAGCTGACATAGCTGATCTTGCCCGCTCCTAAGATATCCACCCTGACGGGTGCGAAGATCGGTGCCCGGTGCCACCTGCGATCCGCAAGGCTACAGCAGCGCGTCTCCCGTTTATTCCCCGCCTCGCTGGAATTGCTGCCCGCAGCGCCGGAGAGGAGAGGGAATGGGTGAGGAGAGAGGGCTTGGCACCGCCCCGGGTCTGTACCTGGCTGACCTTCCCCGTGGTGGGACCTGCTGTGCCTAAGTGGGGGGGGAAAAAAAAAAAAATCCCCCTTTTTTATTTTAGCATTTAAATAATGGGCAGGTGGCAGTCGTTTTGACAGAGGTTCGTATATTTCATCCCTATGAACTTATTTCAAGAAAAGGGTGAAGTCAGGGATCATTTGCTTTTTATCAGGAAAGCGAGGTTAACCATTCATTAGAGCTTGTCAAGAAACCTCAGATTTAAGCCAGGCACTGGAAAAAACTTTCAGTAGGACAATGGATAAGTTTTATGTGCCGTAGATACCCAGTGTAGGCATTTTAGTTTGTCTGTCTGAAAATCAATGCATCTCAAGTTCATGTAAACGTTTAATTTCCCTTATCCTCATCTTTTTTTCCAGACAGTAGGGAAGAACTATTTTTTGTACTCAGTGTTTTCAAGACCTTGGGGTACCAGATAGGTGTTAAATTACCAGTGGGAACAGAATTAATATTTATGTATTTTCTCTGAACTGGTTTGTCCCTTGTTACATTTCATCTGACAGAATGATGGTTTACAATGTTAAATTATAAAAAAGTGTTCTGTTATAATATTAGTATTTCCATTCTTTATAAAGGAAACTTTATTTTGCTTTTGAACCTAACTTTTTCCCTGGAAATGCAATTAAATAATTGCCTCTACTTCTTAAATGTCACAATCTTGTGATTCCTGAGACCATGGTACAGCTTAAGGGAAGCAGGAGCTTTGAAATTAAATAAACAAGGTTTATGTAGTTATCAGACATGGCAGTCTGCAGTAGCAGGGCAGACTTTCTGCTCTGGAGGTAAGCTGTTCACACTTACATTTTGTCTGACTTCGGGCACTAGTGAGTCTGGATAGGCAGTTATCCTGGGGAATTTGCTTTCAGTGTTCCCCATGAATCTGCAAGAGCAGCTTACACATATGCGCACATTGCAAACAAAAGTGAATTTTGGACTCCGCGTTGCTGGTTCTGGGGATAGGATGCAGGTATCAGTAGCATCTGTGCTCTTTTTGCTTGCTGTCCTGAGAAGCTCTAGCCAGGTCTTCTTGTGCCATTCCTCACCCCCTTCCCTTTGCTTTAAGAACTTCTGAAACTTGTTGTGTCTGAAGTTACCATGCTGGCTGTGTGCATGCTCCAAGTAAGAAAAAAACTTAACGTCCACGAACTGTGGATAACAGCAGATCCCGCAGTACAGTGAAATCAAAATAGGATGTTGTATGCCAAGACACAAAGTTCTCATGGTCCTTATCTCTGTATGAAATAACTGGAAGTGGTTACAGTTTCCTTCATTTAGTATAACTGAATGTATTGAGGGCTGAGTATCTTCAGTGAGATATGAACTGCCTGATGGCATGCATCCTAATTTCAGGACGTGGTGTCCTGGCATGAAGATAGCCTATTGTCCCACTGAGTCTTGAGTGCCTGAAATCTAAAGCTATGTTACTGTGTTGGTGTCTGTCCAACAAAGATGTGTGTTCTACTTGTACCATGTGGAAAAATGAATAAAATATCTAAAGTTAAAAAACAATTCATAAACACCATATGCACATACATACTGCATGCACAACTTCTCTTTGAAAATATTACAATGGGACACCCTTCCAGATTCTGGTTGTAAAAGACTGTAACAATTTCTTCTACAGGTTTTTAGTCAAAAAAATACTGCAACAGTCTGTTTTGTTTCAAATCAGCAAAAGTATAGTAGAATAGAAACCGTTCTTTAAAATGAAGTTATCGATCTGTCTACCATATAGTTCCTCTAAAGCTGCCACCTCTTAACTTGTAGGTGCCAAAAACTAATTCACACTTGGGGATACTGAGGCAGAAATTGGTGAGGTGACTAATCTAACACCGTGTCCTCATGGTGCCCATCTGGCTCCGAGTTGCTGCCATAGCTGCTTTGATTAACTCTCCAGAAGGGCTGCTGCAGCCTGTGTGTAATGTGTGAGTGAGCTCTGCAGCTCCTCAGTAATTTTGTGGGATGCAATCGCTGTTGGGACCCAGAGCCTCTCAGAGCAGTGATACCTGGCCCTAGGGCAGATCAGGGGCTGCTCTCAGCTCTGAAGCACCAAACTTACTGTTGCACGTGTCTTCTGAGGAAGGCATAGACCTTTCTGCTGAATGTCTGGCTCAACAAAACAAAAAACCACAGAGAGAGGCTTGAGTGCTCTTCTAGTCCTACCTCCTACTTGCCATAGAGCAAGACCATCTTTTGTTTTGCTGGCATGCTGCTGCAGCGTCTTTGTAAAACTGGAGAGAGGCTGTGGCACTGGGTTCGAAATGAGATAGATTACATTGCTGCAGCAGGGAAGGAGCAGAAAATATCTGACATGCTTTTTCTTCCCAACCCTAAGATGGACACCTGGCTTTAATATTAGATAGGATCACAGAGGCAAATGGTGGTTGGCAAATTTTACTTTTTAATCTTAAAATGACGTGTGATGTATTAGGCTCAGCAGTGTCACTCTGTAGCATGACTTCATTGTGAGATTTCCTGCTCCCACTAGGATGAGGGGTGCTGATGGTACCACTTCATGCCTGCTCCTGCTTTCACTGTGTGGTACCCTGCCATGCAGCCACAGCTGTTTTTATTTGAAACATATTAGTTGCCTGTCTGATAATATGTCAGTGGGACTTGCTGCTCTGTAAGATGACTGCTCTGTAGAGCAAAGACACAAGTACAAGGGCAAGCTGTACTTGTATTGGGGTGTTTTCACATAGTTTTGTGGGGAAAAGATGTATACCTGACAGGAGGAAGGCTAATTCTTCTCTGTCAGTCAGTGCAAGGCAGAAGGTTTAGTGAGAAGAGATCAGATGGGCTTGAATGAATTTTGTAATTCTGAACGTATCTAGGAAATAGAACTGAATGATGTATAGAGAACTTCTCTGTCAGTGTGGAAAATTAGAGATTTGAACAAGATGAGTTTAGTACTGAAATGAAATGAGAAGAAGTTTATGATTAATAGCATCTGCAGAGACAGCATACTTATATATAATTTTTGGAGACTTAGGAAATGATCCTTGGGTAGATGTGGGTCTGAGGATTTAGGAGGAAAGGGGAGGAGTGTGCCCACAGAGAACCAGAGTTGTTTCATCTCTTTTCAGTGAAAGACCCAAAAGTTTACCACAGCAGGCATAAAATGGAAGAGGTAAATCTTCCATTTCAGAAACTCAGAGCATCTTTTAAAATACTTTACAAGGTTGAAAAGATAAATTAGGAATGAAGTATGTGTCGAGCTGAAACAGGATTTTGGTTCATCTCGTCTTTATTCCTGCTTCTGAAGCAACTACCATCAGTTGTTTCAGGGCAAGACATTTTCTTTCTGGATACCTTCCTTCCAACTGAGCAGTACTGAATGGTGGACATGGAGGCTAGGTTTTCTTACCCCTGTGACAATAAACCCATGTCCTGAAAATTCACTTTGTTACAGTCATTCATAAATGGCAAGGTATGCAGATAGACGAAATTTGTCCTGTCTTACATGGCTACAGATGCAGCACATAATCATTAAAATTACTCATTGGCCTGTGAGGAGAGCATAAAGAAAATTTTTTTGTGGAAACTAACAGAAAAGGGTAGGATTCACAGCTCACTCATCTTCATTCTAGGCAAATAATTAGCTGTTTTATTATATTCTAAGGGACTTTAGAAATTTGGGTTGTATTCTCCCCCCAGGACATGGTGAGGTTCTATATATTTTTTACCTTGTACACTCCTATTTTGAAATTTTCCTTCAGAGTGAGAATTCTTTCTCCTGTGAACACCTTTATATTTTTTTTTCCCTGCGTAAGAGAAAAGCCATGTTCCCATACCGATGTTTTCTGACTTAAAATTATCCACGTAAAGTCAGCAAACATGGAATAATTACTTCTAATGCAGACTTTGCAATAAGCAAGTTTTATTAGCAATGGGGAAAGTGCAACTCTGGTCTTTGCCTGTCTTTCTCCAGAGTCTCATCCTAGTGCACTTCCCTTTAGGTGGCACTCCCACATTAACTTGTGTATGACCCGAACAGCTGTTTGTGATCTATCATCTGTCTCCTGAAATATGATGGAGAGACTTAGAAATTATATTAATTGTGATGTCCACATCCTCTCTTCATTAAAAGTCGAAAATTGCTGTTCAAATATTTCATAATCAAAAATTAATCCCAGTCTACCTGTTCCAAATCATATATTACACCCTCTGGGAATGAATCCCAAATCCCCATTACAATTTGGATGCTCTCTCCTCTGGGTATTGATTACAAATTCTGGTTATTGTTCACATACTTTGTCATAGGGGGAATTAATCTCAAGTTCCCGTCTACTGTTCTGGGACTGAAAGCTATCTATAATTAAGATTTTTCTATTAAATGGATATTGACAATGAGCTTTTTCGTCTCCATTTTTTGGGGTTGTCTTCTGGCAAGGAAACTCTGTCTGAGCTCATGGAGAGATTCTTCATGCTGAGTATTCTGACCACTGATTTTCATGCCACTGGGGTGCAAGTAGTTTTGCAGGAGCCAGTGGCATAACTGGACTGTTCTCTAATGTTGATGTTGGGTAAGGAGAGGCAAGCATTTTCACAAGGGCTCAGAAAAGTGGAGCAAATAAACAGATGAATAAAACCAGAAGAGTTGCGTCAGAAATGTAGAGGAAGATGCGAGCATGCAATTGTGAAGTGCTCTACAATTGCAAACCAGTTGCCTTACGAAATCATAACAGTCTTAAATATGTCGAAGGGAGGAATAATTTGCTCTCCTTTTCAGCAGTGGATAGAATAAGAATGAAAATACTGTGGTGAAAGGTAGCAGTATAAAAAATACCAGAGAGACAATGTATTTTTGATAGGTGAATCTGTGTTCCATTTGATTAGTTTCAGCAACTTTGACTAAAAAACTAACTGCTGTTATTTCCACAAAGATTCACTTATTTTCCATAGAATAATGCAAAGCACACATGAGGGGGGGGAAAAAAAAAAATAGTCTTCAGTTCCGTAGCTGTGTCTATCCCTGTTTCTTCACAGGCAGAAGATTGGATCAGAATAGCCGTGTTTTTCAGGGAATCTGGACTCTGGACCTAAGTTTTGGTGTTTCAGACCCACCACTGCTGCTAATAGACATGGTGTTTCCAGTGGCAACAGTTGTCTCATGCATTCTTTCACACTTTAGAACAGATCCCCGTTTCCTTTTTTCCCTCTCTTCTTTAGCAGTGGGCAGCCCTGCAACCTTTTGATCATACCGACTTTGTTCGTTACATGACTGAACTCTGCTATGCCAAACATTCTTTTAGGAAGTTTGACATTTGTGCCATTTGAAAAAAGGGAGGGAGAGAGGAGGAGAGAGGGGGAAGAATGAATCCTGGCGGCTTCCTCCTGCCCTTTTGATTAAGAGTGCAGTAAGTCAGCAGAAGAGGTGGGACTTTTAACGAGGAGGGGGGGTGTAAGCTGGTTGTGATCTGTGATGTATGCACAGGCATGCACACGGAGGAAAGGAAAGAAAAAGACAGGAGACAGACAATCAGAAATTACTACCAGAAATTAACCAATTGATGGAAAGTTTATGGTGACAGTCAAAGAGACAAGATGAGACAGAGGAAGACGGCCTGTGGTGCTATCCTAAACCTGGCGAGGGGGGTTGAACTTAGGAGTTTCCAAGGGCCCCTTAAGACCTAATAATTTTAATTCTATAACACCTTTGTTCCTATTCATTACTTTGCAACTGCTATTTTCTGTGCATATCGTATTCTGCTTTTTTCTGTTCTGTGATGAATTTTGTACAATCATTAATGCTTCCATTTCTTCTAAATTTTTGCCCACCTCTGCTATCCCAGTCTCTGAGATGTTGCAGAGTTTATGGAACCGGAACAGCTGGAATGCAAAAGGAAAAGGGACAAGGCTGATTATGTATTGTAAGGTTTGAAAAAGAAGACAGGGCTTTAAAGACAGGCTCTTTAAAAGTCCTGAAGAAAAAGCACTGAGTGTTTTAAACTAAGTTTGCAAAGATGTATGAAATAGCTCTCTGTGTGAAAATCTATATTGATTTTCTTTTGCTTTGTTTGTATAGAAATTGTTCTCAGAATAGATAGGCTCTGACATTTTGCCTTCTCCTGTGCTTAATAAGTCATTTGTGCCATCTCCACACACGTGTGCTCTGTCTTCCCCCTGGCTACTTGCTTTTTCATCCAGGTCATTTGTAGAGCTGCAGTTAATGGAAAATGGTGTAGGAGACCCAGGTTACCCGCTGTAACTCTTTTGGTCATGGGATTTGTGGTGGGAGGGAGGACATGCTTTGGGTGGTGACAAGAATGGATAATACAAATGGCTGTCGTAGTCCCTGATTCAGTTAATTGCCAAATGTGCCAACCAGCAGAAGTGTATTGGCTTTGAAAAAACCAAAGACTCCTCTGTCATGAGGAGCTGGAGGTTGCCATCCCAGTCCTTGCAGTTGTTTCCACTTGGCTTCACACAAAGAGAGGAAGCTCTGTTTTTCGATTTTTTTTTTTTTTTTTTTTTTTCCCATTTGGCAAAGGTTGCCACAAATAATCTGACTGGTAAGATGATGTGAAAACAAGCACCTCTTGAACCTTGCACCTGTTAGTCCCTGTTTTTATGGTAAGATTTTGTAGATGCTGTGGTGAGCAAAGCCTCGTGTGGCCAGAGAGAGATGGAACTTACGAGAATGATTTTCAGTGAAGAATATTGACTTTTCTGCAGCGGTAATCCTAGAATCATGGAATGGTTTGATCACCTAATTCCAACACTTCTGCCATGGACAGGGACACCTTCTACTTGACCAGGTTGCTCAAAGCCCCGTCCAGCCTGATTTTAAATGCTTGCAGCGATGGAATATCCACAACATCTCTGGGCAACCTGTGCCACTGCCTTACCAGCCTCATCATGGAGAATTCTTCCTCATATCCAGTTTAAATCTACGTTCTCTCACTTTAAGGCCATTACCCTTTGCCCTATTACTTTATGCCCTTGTTTAAAGTCCCTTACCATCCTTTTTGTCAGCCTCATTTAGGTATCAGAAGGTTGCTTTGAGGCCTCCACAGAGCTTCTTCTTCTCTGTGCCAAACAACCCCAGCTCTCTCATTCTGCCATCACAGAAGTGCTCCAGCCCTCTGAGAATCTTCATGGCCCTCCTCTAGACTTGTTCCAACAGCGTGGAAAACCGCAGTCTTGCCACTTGGCTTTTCTTGGGCACTCCCTTTGCTTGTCAGGGTGCTGTCAGGTTCCCCAGATTTTCCTGCAGCAGGTCTGGCTGCTGTGGTGGCACCAGCTTCCATTTCCCAGTCACTGGTGTCAGACAGCTGTGCTTTTGAGGGGAAAGGAGGCAGCCAGCAAGGAGCTGGGTGTGTTGATGCTCACCCCACTTGCTGTCATTGCATTGAAGACAAATCCTGGGACAGCCCAGGGGCAGTGGGGGCAGTAGAGCCTTGCAGGAATCCTTAACTGTGGGAAAGAGGGAGAAAATGGCTCATGGAGCCCCACCTACATGTGTCTGTGCAGGGGGACTCACTGAAGCTGTATTTTTAACATGGTTGGGTATAAATGACCCGTTTTTACCTCTGCATACATCATCTGCAACATCCCTTCACTTCCTTCCTCTTTAAGTGATGTGTTATGCATAGATTTGTCATTTACACTCCAACTGCATTTTGCATTATTACATTTTAATGATATTTGAAGTTCTTGCATACATATTTGAGTTCCTGATATAAATGAAAAAAAAAAAAAAAAAAAAAAGAAATAATCAGCATACTTGGTTTATCTGATGGCATAAAAATGTTCTATCATAACTTTTGCAATTTCTTGAGTAAGATCAAGCACAAGATCAAATACTGAGAGAGGGTCCAGGTACATCTCTCTATCTCAGTGTCTCTGCAGTTAGGGTTTTTCAAAGTCAACAGCTGAATATTGCAGTTTGGCACCATGTGTACCTCGGATAAAAAAAATATTTAACCAACTCTCCCCCTTAAGCTTTTTAACTTGTGGTTTAAGTTAAAATGAAACAGAGGTGTGAGTGACTCTCACTGTTTTTTTGTAAATTCACATCTCGCATATTGGCTTTGTTTGAGGATGCTCTGCGTGATCCAGAGGGTCTAACCTCCTCCATCCTGTATCTCATGTCGACTTACAATCTGTTATAATCTATTAGGAATCTTGAGGCTTGAGGGCAGAATTTTGTGTAGGGATAAAAGATGCTTTCATGTTGGTGCTGTGGGATACTTTTTTTTTTTTTTTTTAATTCTTTCTCTCATTCTCCATTTCATGAAAATTCATTAATCTGTGACATTTAAAGACTCTGTCTGAGAGGTGTCTGGAGCAGCGGCCGGCTGCATACATCAATAGTTTCTCAGAGTCTGGCACTCTGTCAATATTTGGGGGCCTCAGTAACAGCACTTAAATGCACTGCCTGCCAGCCGTCACGCTCTTAGCGTGTCTGTAAGAGTCTGAATGAGGGGATATTAGCACGACGAGTCCTTTCACAACTGGCAACACTTTAGAGACAAACTGCTTGGTAGGTATCTCTCCTCTTCCCTCCCCTCCTGTTTTCTGGCATGTCTGCTTTGTTTATCTGATGTGATTTATGTATTTACACACAAATATGCATCCTGTGAGGAGGCATCATAAATCCTGAGGCTAGAGGTGGTATTACGGCATTATCCGTACAACAATGGAAATGGGCTGAAGCTGGATTTGGACCCAGAACCAGATTAAGGTTGGGTTGACTTCTGGGCCAGTTGAGTGAGGAACAGAGTTTTGTTTGGATTTCATGGTGCCAAAATCTTTTGAGTTCAGTTCCAAATAATGAGGATCTTGGACTAAAATATTACAGGAAGTGCTACTGTGGCAGTATTTCAACCAGCTCCAAACCAGAAGTGGAAAACAAGCCATTTCAAGACTTGGGTTCTATTCAAATCAAAACTGTTACAGCAGGTTCAGAATCCAGACCTTCTGTTCCTTTTTTAATCCTATCCCACTGTATAAATTGGATTCACAGCTGAATATTACTCTGGATTATCCATGAAACCTCCCTTTTCAGAGTTAAGAAAACCAGGGAAGCAAAATGCAACATTTTATTCGTTTCTCTGGTGGAACGGGAAGTAAAATGAATTTGAATTCGCTGAGGTTTATTGATATCCTCCTCCTCCCTTTCTTGGTTGCAACATTATGGCTAGAGAGCAGTCACTGCATTTTATGGTACAGCCATGTTTATTTTCTCTTTACCCATTGTGCTTCACCTCTTGCTTATTATGTTGCTGGATATGGCCCTGAAGCCAGGTTGTCTAGAGAAGTGAAAGGCCACAGTGTGTGGAAGTTTGCATTGGCTTAGTAGGGCAGAACTGTGGACAGAAATCAGGCTGTGAAACCATCTGAACCTTTCCGTTTCTAAGTCTCCTTAGAATACTATTTTTTTTTTTCAACCTATTTTATGCCATATATACCAAAAGGAGTTGAAGGGATGGAGACAAAGTAAGCCCCCCATTATGAACATTTTCCTGACTGAATTTTGGGGCCAAATTCCTAGACAGATGTATCTGAATCAGAAGCTCTCTGAAACCACTTCCTTATCATTCCTACTTTGCAAGTCCAGTAACACCAGCCAGTGACTTCAAGCACAGCCTTCAGTGCTTGAGTTGACAACTTCTTTATCCTTCTCCAGTCATGTTCAAAATTGTTTTTTTCAACAAACTTCCCCTGGTATCACCTGCAAAAATTTGGCGCAATAACAAAATAGACTAAATTATTGTGCTAGAGCTACCTTGCAAGAGTAAGTTGGCAACAAAAATAGCTAACTACCATTTCTCAGTCATCTCTTTGCTTGTTTTAGCACTCTCTCATCTGCCTGTATCTTGATTTTTCCCTTACTCCAACTACAGCTGCATCTGATCTCCATTTTCCTGTTTGTGTCCCAGAGCACCTGCAGTTTTAGAGCATTTTGTCACCTGTTGGAAAAACGGGGAAAACCCTGTGAAAGTTTATAAACATCTCTGCAGCGGCAGTGAGTAACAAGGGATGCGTTTATCCCTGCTTCAGGCCGAGCAGCAGTGAGAAAATAAACAGGCTCAAGGCTTCCGCGAACGCTGGAGATGCATCTGGCTAGATGGCAGCAATGGCCAATAAGTGCGCTCAATCGACAGGGAGGATGATTTATTTTTAACGATGGTAATTGCTCCTTCAGCGTGGCGTGGAGGGTGTGTGTGTGCTGAGGGGAATGGCCACCTGCAAGTGCTGCCCTTGGACAGAGCAGGACACCGTGGCACGGCCGGCTCAGTTATTCCCTCTCTCAGCCCCTCGAAGGAGCCGTGCCTGAGGTGCAGCCTAGGGGCTGGGAAATGGCAGTGGGGTGTCCTAGAGCTGAGCAGCAGCCCCAGGGATGGAGAAAACTCACATGAGGTTAAAGCTGCTGTGGGACTCCAGGACACCAGGGGCACCCATGGTCAGGCCCCTATGGTAGGAATTACCGTCCCATGTGCTCCGCAGTTCCTTCCTTCTCAGTCTGCACTTTGCAGTGCCTTTCACAGTCTCAGCAAGGGAACACACGAGCTTAGCGTAACCCACGCACCTTTTGTACCCAGGGAGTACATCTCAAGACATAATGGGGCACATTTGAATTCTGTGCCCAGTGTTTTAAAAACGTGACTGACTTTATTGTCAGTGACAGCCATGTATGCTCTCAGAAGCCTCTCCACCCCCAGCCCGGAGTGCTCTACGTGGAAGTTGAAGAGTTCATAGTTTTGTGGTGCTTTCTATTTCTGTGGTGTTTATTTTCCAACGAGCTCCAGTTATCTTTCAACTAGGTAAGCTGGCCTTGTGAGATGCATGGGGTCCTCAAAAGAGAGGCAGGCACATCTCTTTCCTGCAGTCCCACAGGCTGTTTCCACCTCCCTGCAGATACTGAACTTGCATTTCCCATTCCTGCTGGTGAAAATTGTGTGCCTAAAGCCCTGCACAGGGAATTTGAAGGTTGCCTGTGAGGCTTTCCACTTTTTCTAGCTCTTTCAATCCAGCTAGTCTTCTTTCCCTGGAGGGAGGAGAGGATCTGTCCCCAAATAATGGGGGTACAAAAGTTCTGAGGGGATCTTGGGTTTCAGGCTTCATTCATTATATGTCCCTGTTGGTTCCTGCTAGCTGTAAACGAGATGCTTTCTCTGAGCGCTGAAATTGATGAAGCAGGAAAAATCCAGGCTTGCTGTCCGTTCATATTTTACATCTATTAATAAGTAATTAATTAAAAAAGAAGCTGATGTTCCCATGATGGGCTGCTAAATATATGCGAGTGAAACTACTGGCATTAAAAAGAGATCTGACTGCAGTTGAGGAGTTATTTATATTTTAGTAAATCGTATAGGCCCCAGTTGAGATGAGCAGTCCGTTGTTTGAGGCGCTGTACAGACCCGCTGTAGGAGGTGCATGTAACCCCAACAAGCTGAGAGAGTGCAGAGACAAAGTGTGGACAGAGAGACAACCATAAAGAAATTAAATAATAATTTATAATAATAAAATTAAAATAAATTAAAATAATAATAATTATTAAATAATTATTATTAAAAATAATAATAATAATAATAATAACCTTGGGTGCAAAGACAGGGGTTGAATCAAGAAGGGAATGCAGATCCCCTGCTTCCCTGTTCTTTCATTAAGTCAAGAGCTAGTTGACTCACAATTCAGCCCCTAGATTTAAATCCTGGTAAAACTGTTGAATTGATTTTTTTATTTGCTGAAAGCTGCTCACCTCAGATATGGGTTAGCCAAAATTATGCATAAAAACAAACAAACAAACAAGCAAACAAAAACCTAAGAAGAAAATTAAAAGTTTTGAAAAGACAGAAGATTTTGGTTTGATATTTCTAAATGAGGCTTCTTGTTTTGTTTCAATATTTCTAAACAAGGTTTCTGGTTTTGCTTTGAGACTTAGTCAATTTTAATCAAAATATATTGAACACAAACAAAAAACTAACCCATTTCATAAAGCACATAGGTGATTTTTGTTTGGTGGTTTTTTTTTCCTTTCCATGTTCTCAGTTTGGTCAGCTAGCCAAATAGATCAGTTATTTGCACAACTGTAGTTCTAATTAGAATGTCAGACCCTGGGGACTCGGGCTATATATTTCAATACAGTACATATTTATAATAGCATCTCTCCTGCCTGGTACTCCATATATAATAATAGCAAGCAGTCAAATGCACTGGGGAGATGGGGGCACTAGGGAAGACCCAGAGCCTTTTAGCTCTTCAGATTTTTACTTTCAGTGGTAGTTATATTTTGGAGGGTATTGCTTACAAGACAAAATTTGCATTTATTTGAGCACCTCACAAGTGGGATTCACTGCAAAGCTATCATTAAAGGGAAATAATGCAGAAGAAGGAACAAAGGATACGTTCCCAGCCCAGGCTGACATGTAGACACTTTAAGAGATCCTTGATACCATGGGAGAAATGCTGTCTTCTCAGTCTGCCCTGACCTCCCAAAATCCTGAAAACCAAGCAGTTAGGTACAGGGGCTGCCCTTAAAGTGCCATGCAGCTGTATTTTTGTCTATTAGCAGTGTTTCTACCTTGCGAACAGTGTAGTTTCTCTGATCATTCCTGTCTAGAAGCAGTTTCCTCTGTTCCGGTTCAAAGCTGCAGAGCCCATTTTGCTGTGAATGGCTTCTAAGGAGGAGGACTCTGGCATTCCTGATGTGCTTTTTGCTTGTGTGAGCCACACTCTACTATAGGTAGCTGGCAGGAACTGAAGAAGACACTTGAAGTTTGGCTGTATATTACTCTTCCTCATCTTGTTTTAACTGATGTGGTTTACTGTCTTCTCCATTTGCATGTGTCCATGAGCAACAAACCCATAATTTTATTCAGTCTTATAACCATGTTAGAGAAATTCTAATAGGAGGGGGTGAGATACTTTCTTCCCAGCACAGCCAGTGTGATATTCATCTTGCTTCTTTCTGGCTGTAGAGCTCCACAGCCTGAGCTCTGGCACCCAGGGCACTCTGCCGCCCTGTCTGCAGTGCCTCATGCTGTGATTTGGCAGTGGTGATGCTCCCTCCAGGTGATTCTCTGCAGTGTGCAGGGTCTGTGCTGGTTTTAGTGCTGCTCCAGTCCCAGCTGAAGGGCTCAGGTGTACTTCTCGTATGATCTTCATGTAATGAAACAGACTTCCTCCTATGAACCTCTTGTGGGTGTGCGGGGAAGGAATATGCCTTAGGATTGCTAGGCCTTGGCTGCCAAGTCAAAATTTACAGAAATTACAACATTTTCTGAGTTGGGAGGGCCCCACAATTATCACTGAGTCCAACTCCTAAGTGAATGGCCCACCCAGGGATTAAACCCACGATCCAGGTATTATTAGCCCTGTGCTCTAACCAGTTGAGCTAATCTCAGGGTCAAGGCCTTGAAGATTAGGATCAGGCTTTCTAGTGGAGAGTTCTTCAGGTTTCACTTCCCTTGACGGCAGAATTGCTGCTGTACGATGCACCAGTCTTGATCTGATAGTTTAGCTGCAGAATGACACCCAGCTAGGGAGCCATGGTTAAAATCTAAGAAATGAGACTTGACCAAGCCCTCTCTGACTCCCCACAGGTATGCTTCGATGAGGTTAGCTTTATGCAGACTTTTGGAAACTTTTTTCGGCATCTGTGAGGGCCTCATATTACTTTGTCCTTACCTTCAGAAGTCTGGGGCATTACTGGACAAAGCAAGGGTCTGCTCCAAACTGTCAGATTTCTTTCTCTATTACCTCCCAGCTGCCCCATTTAATACTATCTGATGGTGAATAAAGTGCTGAAACAGATTGTTGGGAGAGGTGGTGGGTGCCTCATCCCTGGAAGTATTCAAAGTCAGGTTGGACACAGCTCTGAGCAAGCTGATCTGGCTAAAGAGAGAGGTCCCTGCTCATTGCAGGGGGCTTGGACGAGGTGACCTTTAAAGGTCCCTTCCATCTCAGGTGATTCTATGATTCTGATTCTATGGCAGGTACCACGGGATTCAAGGTAAGTGAGAATGTGGTAGGAAGAAAGGTAGATTGGATGGCTGGGACTGAGGACTTGACATGGGGAGCTGAAAGTAGGCTACAGTATACAGGAGGGTGGGCAGACATTTTCCCTGAGCACATATCATAGGATCAGGCTTGTAGGGATCTGCCTCCACTAGTCTTTCTTTGTTAAGGAATTCCGCTGTTATATTCCAGTGGTCCTTGCATTCAACCCAAACATTCCCGTGAGAAAGAAACATGGGTCCTCCTGCTGATGCTGCCAGTGCCCTGGGGTAGAAAACTGTGGAAAAGTGAAATTTCTGTTTCTGGTTGTTCCTGTCCTCTTTGTGCACTTAATACTAGATTGTCTAGACCAGAGCTCGGGGTTACTTATTATCCTCATAATCCATTTCCTTTCGCCAACAGCAGTGGCTTATGTGGCTAAGTCAGAAGGGAATGCTC
The DNA here is from genome assembly GCF_015227805.2 of Hirundo rustica. Classification (NCBI taxonomy): domain Eukaryota; kingdom Metazoa; phylum Chordata; class Aves; order Passeriformes; family Hirundinidae; genus Hirundo; species Hirundo rustica. The sequence goes on along the minus strand of NC_053451.1, from coordinate 23,559,623 downwards.
CCATCACAGGCAGCCTCTTTCCTATGATCTTCATTAAGCTTTGGGCCATTAACTCAAGATGCGTGATTATTTTGTTTGTTCGAACAGCAAGACAAGCAGAGTCTCCTCTGAGTGTTTCTTTCAAGCAAACCAGCATGACTGAAAACTGGGAGCTTGCCAGAAAACGTTACGTGAGATAGTAGTGGCAGGTTCATCTCAGTGTAGGCGGAGAGGGAGCGATGTACCCTCTCTTTTACTACTTCAAACATGCAGTGTCCATATGCCATAGTTGAGTTGGTTTATGGATGGAGTATGAAGGATACTACTCCATCTCCTTCATGCAAGCGCTGTGTGAGTGCTGTGGGATACAGAGTCGTAGGGATATGGGTATCAGCTGTTGCTGCAGTCCAAACACACAGCGTCAATATTCAGTATGCTATAGACAGTACCGTTTTCCTCCTTTATATTTAGTGTTGGTACACAGAGCCAAATACTAAAAGGGGGGTGGGTGGGTCACATGATGAAATTAATACCATTAATTATTTAGAAACAATCAAAGGAAATACAAGACATCTGGCTTTAAGCCCAAACAACTCATGGCACTGCTGTTGCCTTGTAACCTCATCAGCTCTTAGTCCAGTCATCTCTCTTCTTTCATTATGAACACAGGAGACGCTTCCCCCTACCCCCCTTCCCCACCCCTCTTTCCTGCCTTATTTCTGGCAGCTTGGAGCACAGATCACAAGACTGAACTATATAGTTTACTGATTTTGTGTGCATAAACCCTGATTAGTTCTGTGGTGAAAAGGCATCCCCTCACATCCCCATGATATACAATAGTGTTTGATTAGCAGCGTGTTGCAGCCATAGGTCACGTTTTTTTTCTCCTCGTCTTGATACTGGGGAGTAGCTGCTGTAGGAGGAAAGGGCGCTGTTGCTACTGTGGTGCTAAAAGTCATCAAACACACGTATTGCAGTAGGCTGTGCACAACATACAGTGAGAGACGGTTCCTGCCCTGAAGAGGGGCGGGTCTACGTAGGCAAAAAACTGGAGCAGAACAAACATCACAGCAGATGGAGGCGTTGTGCCCATGATTCTGCGAGCGGACTGTGGCAGACCCAGTCCACTGGCCTTGGCATTCACCTCCCCCTGGCTGAGGCCAGTGGTCTTATCCTTCGCAGCCATGGCCAGGCGGTTTTCCATTAGAATGATTTTTCAGTGGAAATTCTTTTTATTGAAATGGAAATTTTCTTGGGGAATAACAGTTTTACCCAAGAAAGTCAAATTAATATTTGCCTACTGCTGGTTCTGAAAGACTCATTATCCTTTTTCCCCCCCTCCTTTTTCCAGGTAGTTGAAGAAAAAATTCTGGTTTTGTTTTCTGAGAGGTGTATATTTGTGGAAAGACCTTCTCAGAGGAAAAAAACCCCTACTTTGCTGATTCTTCCAACTCAAGAATAGAACATTTTGGGGTCCCTTTCCCTCAAGTGATTATGTCATCTTGATAAGATAGTTACATTTTCTCTCCAGCTCAGTCTTTCTGAGTATAGATGATTTAATACAGTATAATTATGAGGTTCTCATCTTCCATAGGCAAATCAGCATGTACAGCCTCCTGAAATGGTTTTCTCGGGGCAGAACAAAGTTCTTGCTGGTCATTCTACTTTTCTGTGCATTGGTGAATATGGGCCCATTTTGATGATTGAAATGCCGGTGCATTGAAGTCATTCTCATTACATCTTTGTCTGTGGAGAAGCACTGACTTTCATGTTCCTACTTTAATCTGAAAAGCATAGATTCACTGACTGTTCTCTTAATGGTTGTTGAGAGTTGCTTTGAAGAACTCTTATTTTATGAAAAAGCACTGAGACTTCTGTCACAGTAAGCATCTCCTGACAGTCTTTACCTACTCTTGACTAGCATTTTGAAGATGCACAATCCCAATTACTAGTGAAAAGGTGCTTTCTTGGTTCTGAGATGCTTGCTTTAGACTACTGCTCTCTATTATTTGTAGTATTCTGTAGCCTACTCTTGTCCTCAGGAAACGATGGCATCAGTTGAACATATTGGGTGTGATTTTTCGAAGTATGCAGTTACCCACATTCGGTTCCTTCTGCATTCAATGTGTGTTAACACTATCTTCAACAAAGGCAGAGTTAGGCCTATGCAGAAGGCTTTAAAAACTGTAAAATGAAACCCACCTCTTGCACCCCGGGCTATTTGCAGGCAAGAACATATGTTATGAGTGCTTCTGCTGCTCTTCACGGTGTTTGTTAAAGGTGTTTAGAGTCTTTTCTGAGTAATGGAGTAGTTAATTTTGATGCTATGATAGATTTGTTTCTTTCATGTTGTCCCTTAAAGTTTATCATCTGAAGGTATTTTATCTCCTTGAAGTAAATGTAAACAACAATTCTAATAAACTAAAAAAAAAGTAGAAACAAACAAACAAACAAATCCCCCACAACCTCTTAGATTAAGCTGTTCCAAGGGTTTTTTTATTTGTTTCCTTATACTAAAGCCAGTACTTTCTATTTTATTTTCCTCAGATGTAGTCATTAAGTACAGTTTCTTGTTTACGTAAAACTTACAGTTTTGTTTTCCTTTTTTCTTCTCTCCCTTTTCTTTTCCCTTTCCTGACATCTGCATCGCATGTTGATGTCAAGAGCAGCAGTGGTTGGCAGTTTTCCTCAACTTTGCAAGAGAGAGAGAGATTTGGTTGGAATGAAACCTTGGTCTGCGTACAGCCTGCTTGAGATGCAGCATTGAAAGGTATAATCTCATTTTCTGTCTTGAAACCAGAGATGAAAACCACAAACAGGTAGAAATCTCGGTGCCAAACCACCTGTTGAGTCACAGCCGAAAAGCCTTTGGCAATACTTTCCTCACTGTATCCAGTTGGAACGATTACATGGCCGATTCCCACAGTATCTGTCTGTACCTGTGAGTTTGGTAATGAGGCTAGTTCATTGGAGAAGACTGGGATTGAAATTCAGTTAGAGTTAGCATGGCAAAGAATCTTCTGCTATTAGTCTTGCTTTTTGCCTGGAGTAGCATACATCACTCGTACAACTCAGTTCAGCTCTGAAAATACCAATCCTGAAGTCACATGCTGTGTATTAGAGAGAAAAATGAGATTTGTTGAAACAGCTTTGTGTGGAGTCCAGATCTGCAATAGCATGATATCCTAGAGGTCAGAATTGAGGTGACTGGATGAAACTGTGAAGACAAAAGTTGTGAAATACCCTGCCGGCAGCATCAGTACTTCATCTTTTGAGGGTATTACAGTTCAGAAAATCACTTGAAATCAAGTTAAAATGCTGTCCTTGGACTGCTACACATATGCTCCCTGTGACATCTGCATTACAGAAACAGCCACTGTGTGTTAATATGGCATTACAGTTTTGGACTCCACCCACAAAAATTAATAACATTCTTCAAAAAGAGTGATGTAGGATGCTGACACATTTAAGCCCATATGTTCTTGAACTTGTGTCTTCCAGTGCATGAGAGAATAGAAATCCCAGAATTTTCCTTATTTCCTGTAAAGCCATGCTGGTAAAGTAGTAGAATGCAAGTGCAGGCAGGCTGGCAGGTTTGGACCATGGATAGCTAAACAGTAGAGCCATATTTTATACTTTTACATGCTCTTATGTATTCTGTTCTGTTAGTGGTACTAGCTGACTTCCGTGGGTTTGCACAAGCATAATTTAGAACAGATTTGGTCCACACTATTTATATTTGTGCAGATTGCTTCATGTTTGTGAAACAATTATTTCCTGTGAATCTGTACCATTGTCCAGTGTTGCAAAATGCTTTCATATGTATATATGACTGGTTAAAACATGAAATGTGTTTTGAAGCAACATGACAAAGAGCAGTAAAATCTGCAGAGTAACTGAGCTTTACTTGGCTGTCCATATAATGTCCAATTAATGCGGTTACTGTGCTTTGAAGTCTCTCCAAGGCTAAATAAGACACGCTGTGGCCTTGTAAAAGATGCACTTTTTCCCTGAATTTTCTAAAGATTTCCATTACAGATGCTACAATGACATGAGGACAGTGTAATCTGTATCTTTAGCAGCAGTAACAATGCAGGGTGTGAAGTATATCCCCAAAATCTGAAGGTGTGAATGCTAACCCATCAGCGAGCTGTGTGAGAATTCTATAGAGTAAAACCTTATTCTGTGCTGAAGAGGAACACTGTGAACACCCAGCATAAAATAGAAGATGTTCTGTTCTCTACTGCACTATCTTGAGCCAAACTTGGGATCTAAAAGCCAAGCGAGGTTCTTTCATCACCATCATAAAGATGCTGTAAGTCAGATTGTCCCCTCAGGCTATATTTTGACAATGTAGTAAATTGAGCTTTGGGAACTTTCTACCAGATCGAGAACTCTGTCACCTCAAAATGCAAAGCACGGATCCATTATAAATTCTCTGATGCAGTTTTTAAAATATGTTTTGATGTGTTGACTTCTACCAGCAAGCTCTGTGCCTTATCTGATACCTTTTGTTCCTTGCTGCTAGCATTAACACATATAAGGGCTGGCAGAAATGTCATCTCATGCCCCCACATGATCCAGGTGAAGTCTGTTAAAGAGTCAGTGATACAGCACCATCAACTCAGTTACTTCCCTGCATTTTGTGGACTTCCTATTCTTCCCTTAGTCCCGGAAGGTGGCACAGGTATTAGGAAGCACAAAACTTGATCTGTGTTACAAATGGAATCAGAAAATATCTTGGGTTTTGTATATGTGTACCAAGACTTCCAATCCGGTGAACTGTGTTGAGAAGAGTGAACAAACCTAAGCGGTGTTTCTTGCACAAAATGAAAGCAGGGCACTACAGGAAAAGTACATGGCCAACTTCCTTTTTGCCTAAACTCTAGAGAAACCAATGAACAGGCAAGCCTTCAGAGTTTTGATTTGAGGATGAGTTTGGCCAGTATTAAAATTTGTACAAAATTCTTATTGTTTTCTTCTGCCTTCTTCCCCTTTGCTTTTCTCTGTTGTGTGATGGTTGTATCATGTCCACATCTTGTGACTGTAGCTTTGGGTTTAAAGCCCACGTTGGCACAATGAATATCTTTACTAAATTATATTTCAGAATTCTTCTAGGGAGCCTGCAGTTTGGAAAGGCAGAGATGCTTGCAGAATCTTTAGTTTCATATATCTTCTGTATTTGAATGTATATGGTTTCCTTGACCTTGGTGTGCCAAAATGATTCTCAGTCTGAGGATCTTGGTCTCCTGGAAAGAAGAATAGGGGAAGAGGAGGGAAGAACTTTATAGTGATATTTTTGACATTGCTGTGTTTAAAACTTATTGTTTCCTGGAGTTTTGAGAAGTTTTCAATTTGTTTTCCTTCCCTCTCTAACCTAATTAATTTTCAGGGATATCCCCAGGGAAGTAATTTATAAGACAAATGAATTACATTAGAAGTTTCTGTCATGGTATAAGCCCCCTTGTTTAGGGTAAATTTAATATGTTTCTGTGTTCTTTCCATCTATAAATACTAATCAACCAGTGACAGTCTGTTTTCTTTATTTTTCGGAAAATTTTGTTGTTAGTGTTGAAAGGAGTAAAAACATGGAAATTAAAAAGGAGAAACATTGCTGTTATTCAACTGTGGCTAGCAAAAATCTTCTCAAGTGTCACTAGCACAGAGGTAGGGCTCTCTGCTTTGACTTTTTTGTCTTTAAAATTAGGGTTTTTTGTAGAAAATACTTAAATAGTAAGTGGTATACAAGTCAACAGTTTTCCGCTCAGTGTAAAATAAAAACATTCACCCTCAAGAAAGAATTTTTAAGAAGGCAAAGCACATACCAGCTGCATTGCTCTGTTCAGCACTGTCCCAACTGCAGTGTTTGTACTGGTGACGCTGCTTAACCTTTTGAAGCCCGTGGATCCTTGTACTGTCTTTTCATGCAGCCTTTTTTTAATATCCGTGCAACCTACCGACTTCAGCAGGATAGTACACACATTAAAACATTTACCTTGGGCCTCCAGGGCTGTGCATTCTTTTCTGAAAGATTAAGGAGACACGAGGGATAATTGCTGCTCCTGGTAAAAGCAGTAGGAGTTTTGAGAGTAGGAGCAAGTTTGCTGTAAATTCAGGCCAAAATACAAGCTTGGAATTTACTTGGATTACAAAATTTTCCAGTAGCATTGCAGCTAGGTCCTTGTTCCTGAGGCTGGATAGTGACACTGACTTTCCTTTTCACTGAGAATGATATGCAGAAAATAGCTTAAATTATAACAAAACAAAGTGTGGTGTGTCTTTAGCAACTTTTGTTTTGATTAGATGGAATAATCCAAGGAAGAGAACTTAGTTTGTAAAACCATAGTAAACATAGCAGAACATCCCAACATAAATTCAGCAGAGTATCCAAGGCAGTGTGTAAATCTCAGCTTGTGCTCCCGTGTCTCTGCCTGACATAGGCTTTTCTGACCCCACCATGGCCAGGTTCCAGCTGCTCACCCCCACCTTGAGTGGGATTTTGGTAAGTGTGAGGAACTGCCTGGGAAATTTGCCTCAGGAGATGATAGCAGGGAAAGGGTGCTGTGCAGGGAGCATATTTTGAAACACTGGATGCACTTTTTTTAGTTTTCTATTTCCATCCTGTGTTCCCAGCTTTTCTAAAGGAATCCTAAGTAATTTCAAAACAGAATTACTTCACTAGCAGTTGTGCAGCCCTCATGAATATAGCAAAGCCTGACAATCCCTGTGTCGCTTTTTCTTGAGGTGCTTAACAGTCTTGCAGCATTTTAAAAATCGTCTTTCTTTGTCCAGATAGCATTGTCTTTAAGTAAAGATAAGGTTCATAGGCAAATATAAAACGTTTATTATAGGTCTGCACTAACTCTGCCTTTTGTCTGGTTTTTTTTTTTTTTTTTTTTTTTTTGAGATGCTAAATTGTTTTCTTTTCCTTACACAAATTGCAGCAAACACAGTGCTATCCCACAGTCCCCAGCTTCAGTTTTAAAATGGATCAAGTTTAGGTTCTGACATAATTGGCAGAGTACCATCGTTTTTCTACCCCTCCCTCAATCTGGGCCATAATTGTGGATATCCTGTGGACTGCAGCCCAGAGACTGCCAGTGCTGGGAGCATACGGAAGGGAAGAGATGATGGCAATAGCTCTGTAGCTTGACCTGACATTTGCATTGTTTCTCAGTCGCTCAGTGCGGTGAGGGGAGCGCAGGTTTTGGCATGAACTGTAAGAACTGGCCATGATTTGGAGGAGCAGTCTCCCCTACCTGGCTCAGATGTTACTAGTCGGTGCTGTTTGCACTTCAGAAAATACAGTACAAAGAAGGGGTATTTTAAATAAAGAGGAAGAAAGCAAATAGATAGAGAAAGGCATATTCTAGGCAATTCCACTGCTTGCAGTGAAGTTTCACTTGGGGATAGATATTGACCCCATAAAATCCCGAGGTCGCAGACAGCCTTATGACAGACCCTGATAGCTTTGTGAAGACAGATTATGTCAAGCCCTCAAATTTGGAAACATAGCAATTCCTCTGTAGTAAGATTGCAAATGAACACCCATTTGGAGATTGCCAACATTATCACAGTTTGTCAGGGTGATCTCACAGCCCACAAAGCGCTGTAAGAGATTGCTTTACAAGTTCTGAAAGATTAGAGCGTTGAAGTATGTGACACTGGAATGATGCTTTGATGCCTGGCTTTGTCAGTCAGCCAGACAAATAAATACTATCCAGTGTTTTTATTAGTGTAAAGCATAACAGGTAATAAAATGTATGGAGACACACTTTCTTGTTGCAGCCACACTGAAATGTAGGCTAAGAGAAAATGGGATGTGTGAATGTCAAACCCCTCAAACAGGCAGTTAAATGTCTGTGTGGGTCAGTAACTTACTGCTATTTCAGCAGGTACTAGTTCAAGTTCAGATCGTTAGAATTATTGCATGGCTAAATGAAACAGCAGAAATATTTGGCGGTCTTGGATTTTGGTCATCTGGAGAAGCATGAAAACCTATATACTTGTAAAATAAGGATGGATGGTTAAGGGCCCTGCCTGCAGAAACCATGGGTTCCTCTCATGAGTTGTGAGAGAGAGCAATGTAGGTATGCATGTAGGAAGTGGCATGGAATTAAACAGCAGAAGAGTGTAAAATCCAGCCTTTCTTTAGAGCTTGGAATTGTGGAAAAGCTTTTGGGTAATATGGCATGCTCAGATTTTTGTTAAGAGTTTCAGAGCTCATAAAACTTAAGAGATCAATGTGAGAATAGTCTAGAAGCATGAAATTGGTGTTTGGGACTTTGTATAACAACTGAACTTTATAGGCTGCCCTTTTCCAGATTCCTTCCACATTCAACCCAGATTTCCACAAAGGATGCCTGGTCTGAATACTGTTTGTGGAGCCTCAGATGAAAACTATTTGCACTGGTAAACAGTTCCAAACAAGGCAAATTCGTTAATCTTTGTGCTTTGATGCAAGACATCAGTATGTTTTTTGTATATACCAGTGTTCCACCAAGGACAGAACATGGATCTGATTTATGTCTATTTTCAAGCTTTAAACTTTGTGGAACAGAAGGTATAAGATGTACGTTTGTTACGCTCCTTTATTCTTAGGCAGCCACAAAGTTGTAGTAATGTCAGATCAGCTACAAACTCCTTGCACCTCTGGTCCACCTGTGGTTAAAGGATGGTCATCTGCATTTGTCTCCCACCTGTAGAGCAACTCATAGTTTGTCCTTGACCCTGGAGAGCTTTTTCCCCTGTTTCTCCATCCATGAGGGCAGCAGAGTACTTGCAGGTACCCAGGCATTAATTAATAATTGCTTACACAAACCTGGAGAAGCTTGGATGAAGGACTTGGTGTAAGGGCATAGAACTATTATGGCTATTATTAACTGAATTCCTAAACCTAGACAATGCATTTGCACATGTAAGTAATTATGATGCACTTCAAGGCATTCTGTTTGTAATGCTTTGTAATGCTTTGCTCTCCATTTCCTACAAATCAAATTACTCAGGGATAGATTTGATTTCCACATCATTTTGAAAATATTTTCTTCTTCTTTTTTTAATTTCCTTTGTATTAATTTTTTTCAAAGTTCAAAACACAACCAACTGTGACTAAATGCATAAACCCAAACAAAAACCCCTAAAGTATAACAAAATTAAAGACAGCCTAAGATGATATGCAGCAAACAATGTAAATCATACCTAACAAACGTGGTTGTAATAATATACCTTATCCATGTCTGATCCACTAATAACAAATACTTATTCAGAGAACAAATAACTCATTCTTCTTCTCAGAGAGAGAGAGAGGCAAGACCCAAATTCAAATTATATCTTACAGTCTAAACAAATATGAAAAACCTGCCAAATCTTCTTATAGAAATCCCAACAATCTTGTGTTTTCTTGGTATCTTGTGGGAATAAGGAGATTGGGAGGAGGGGAAAGAAAGGCCAGCTTTTACTGGAAATGTGTGTCCTGATCCTGTAGCTATTCCGTGAGAATTCCTCGGTGCCTTCTGTTGAAAGGTTTCTCTTGCAGGTACTAGATTCAAACCAAAACCTGAAAGCACAGCCTAGGGTTATTTTTAATAATTTGGGATTTTCTCCTCCCTTATAAGAAGTTTCTTCAGAGCGTTGGGTTGGCAAGCAGATTACAAGTGAACTCTGGTCAGTTTATAAAGTTTGTTACAAGAATAAAGACTGTTATTAGAAATTAATGAATGCTTTCCTTTCTCCCTCATGTCAAAATAGGCTTTTGACATTTTCACGTTTTTCCTTTTTTGTTACATAAACAATTCCTGTTTGCTTAACAGAATAGCATCATCCTCCCTGTCCTGCGCTGTAGGTGTGGCACCGTCTTCCCCTGGTCCCTTCCCTGTCGCGGAGTCAGTCAGATTTGGTTCAGTTCTGGGCCACGGGTTGCCACCAGTGGTTAACTGGCACACCTGCTTCCCAAAGTGGGAAAAGGCAGATGTTCAGGTATCTTGGAAGCCATGGCACACCCTACCTGCCGCACAGCACGTATTTGTTGTTTGTGATCAGGTCTTGGCTGCAGTGCCAGCTTTGCCACTTGCCCCATCAGCCTGCGAGGAGCTCTGGTCTCACTGCCTGCTGGCAGAACTCATGTTTAATGATGTTTAAAGAAGCTGAGTATTTTCCCTCTCACATTAAACTTTGGGGTAGAAAACAGTGTCTAGCTCATGTCTCGTCTGTTGTCCTTGTTACACCTCGTGTTCCTCACTCCTCCTCTCTGGGCTGTGGTTCTTGGGAGGAGAAGAAATTCAGTCCCTCACCTATGAGAGCTGGTGAAATCACTGCCTTGCAGGGGCCCTGTGCTGAGAGGTGTAGCAGGGTGTCTCTGTGTGTCTTTTGATTTTGCCTTGAGGCCTCTCGTCATTCAGCAACACTCCCAACTCCTAGCTCCTCTCCCACTGTCCCCACATGTCCCTTTAGCTGCTGGTCTCCCCAAAGTGCCACCCCTTTCCTGGCATGGTCCTGCAGGGCTATTCTGTTTGCCTGAAAGGTGATGGTCAGGAATTTTGCAGTTTCCAGGTGATGCTTCTAGTCACTGTTTTTGCTTGGAGTTTAAAATGTGCTCTTGGCTGAGTCCAGGCTGCCTCTTGCGAAGTCCCACTGTCTATTAGACCCAGGTAACGTGTGCATATCAGAAACAAACAGGAGATGAGCACGATCACTAGGGTGATGTATGGTAAGGAAGCATTTTTAGAGCCTCTCATATGGTATTTGGCATCATGAACTTCATTTTAAATTCTATCAACAGCAATTTGCACTTAAAACCTAAGCCATAGAAATTTCTCAACATCATAGATGAGAAACATGCCTTAAAAATGTGAGCCAAGCATAGCTGGTACAGTGTCCTGTCCCAGTGTGTAGGATCCCAGATTACTGCCACTTAAGCTGTTTTGGCGTTTATTTTTATTGAGGAATACCCAATTCCACAATCATGGCTTCCAGCAAAGATGTTTTCTTCCCAGACCAAAAATATGAACCTTATTAGCTGGAATGTAACATGTGAGAGCGAAGTGTCTGTACTGGCTGCAGAAACAGAGATCCCAGCTTCAGATACAGACCAACCCCCTAGCAGTGGGCTAACAGCATCCACCTCCTTCTGAGTACCAGAGAGAAAATCTTAATGCACTTTTTGTGTATTCTCTTTGAGATTCTTATTAAATGTCAGATGCTAGGCCTTTTTTCCCTATACATCTGTATAAAATCCTGTCAGGGGAACAAGGGGTTTGGGAAAAGGGAAGGTGGTTATAGAACATGTTCTGATAGAACATGCACTATGCAGGGCAAATGGACTTCTGTGGTACGTGGGCTTAGGTGGGAAATGGAGTAACAAGAGAAAAAAAATGATAAATTAATGTATAGGCTGAACCTCAGAGGTCAGAATTAGATTATTCTTTCTTTTCATAGTAAAGTTACCTGCTTTATGAAGCAATGTCCTAGGTATTTAGCCGGTAATATTTTCATAAGAATGCATTCCTATTTCTAAAGAGACAGGTATCCCAGAACATGGTTTAGGGATTGGAGAGAATGTATATCAGTTACATATGAGTAACTGTTCCTTGTACTGAAATGAAAATTAAATTTTTGATACTGCTGTCATTCTTTGATTGAGAGAAGTGAAGCTATAGAATTAAGTTTATAGTGCCTGTCATTTAGTTGGGCTCTGCTTTAGTCAAGTTGGCCAAACTATCAGAGAAAATTAGGCTTCTTAATGTAACCTTTTAACCTCTTGTTTCTAGCACTGCAGCACATCACTGCCCTGCCCTGTAGCACAAAAGCTGCTCAAAAAAGTATTTTTCAGAGCTTGAACTGCTGGTGTGCTGGTCCAGAAATGCACTTTGGCACCTGCAGTTAATCTTTCCAGATCAGGGCAGTAATTTAGATGTCTCTTGAGAGCTTATGTGTTGTCATGTGTTTGCATATCTCTCAATCTGTCCGTGATTATGGTTGTTTAAATGGTTTTGGATTTTAAACTTGTTGGATCTTCCTTTAAAAGTTCCGTTCATTTAGTCAGTGTGGAGATGGTGCCACTGCCAGGGCCCCACATGGGTTTCCATTTGTGTCTGCTTTCTGGATTCTCACAGGGAAGAGGTGGCATGGGATTTGTTCAAGGAGGTTGCATTCATTTTCAGCAGACGTATTTCCTGTTGCACAGTGACAATGTTGAGCAGTTAAGGTTGCATCTATTCTGCAAGAGCTGAACTGTAACCCCCACTAGCGGAAGATCAGGGTCCGTGTAAGTACGAAGGGTTTGCCGATTTGTTGGAAGACTGTGGTGAGGTCTTAAGGTACAAAACCACCTCTACATCACAGCCCAAAATAGTGCATTGTCCCCAGAGGGTGGCAACAGCAGATGTTTGTGAATGGCAAGACCGAGCCTGCAATATGATCAGGAAAATCATTCTTAGTGGAAATTTCACTTCATGGTGCTGAAGGGAAGTGAAGCGCCATTTATTGACACAACTGAGGAGTTTTACACTCTGTTGTGTTGTGGATAGAGAGGAATAGTAAAACAGCTTCTACTTGGCATGTTGTCAGTACAACCACCAGTTAGAGGGAATTCAGTCAGGCACAATGCCTGCAGCCTGCACACCAGGGAAAGTAAACTTTTGTAATACATAGCACAGTCATCGAACTCTCGGCATGCACATCCAATCTGTGCAACTGTTTCCTGGGTTATGTGTCCTGGGTCTAGCGTGAATACAGGTATGCCTTATTGCTTCCCATAATCGTGCCAATGGACAGCAAGAATAGACATACAAAATCTTGGAAAGGCATCAGAACAAACAGGCACATGTTCTTCACCTCTCCATGCAGTCACCGTGGATCAAAAGCACAGACAGACAATACGTCATATGTGAGGGCAAAAAACACAGACTGCACCCAGTGCAGCCATCACACCTTGAAAACAGACATAAAATGTGAAGTCAATATGAATACACAGCTCCTAACAGTCTAATAGAATAGATCACACCACAGCCAGGTACATCTGTTCTCAGCACTAAACATTATCATTAGCTTAAAACACTTAAAATCACTGAGCTTCTTCAGGTCTGGGGACAGATTATAGCAGGGAGAATCTGCTAAATAGATTTAGCAATGTTGCAGGCAGGGACCTTGACTACATTAAAACGATACATTTTGCATCTCAAAGGCTGTAGGCTGTTTTCAGAGGAACAGTCTGAATGAAGAATGACACTAACACTGGATAGCAATTTCTTTATCACTGTGTAAATACAGGGCTTTAAACCCTTGGACAAACAACTGTGCCAAACTGGAAAACAATTTGCCTGTGGAAAATCAGGCTTGCAATGTACGGCAGGTCATCAGCCATCCTGTGTTCTTGTCAGACTTCTGTGTAGGCTGGAAAGACTGAACTGTGACTGGACTTCAGACTGAGCGGCTGACAGAAAGAATCAAATCTCTCTTCTGTGGGAAAAGAAACAAAAGAAATAGCATGTTTCTCCCTGTCTCTCTGTGTTCACATGCTGGTATCTGACTGCTGTGAAATGTGAGATATGGATTCTTGCAGAGACTGTCAAGTCATGAAAGCGTAGAGGAGCTTTCAGAAGCAAACAAAAAAGCGGTTTGATATACATGCAGCAGTGACTACTGAGGTGGTGTGCTGCTTCTTGTTTAGGCCTTGCTCTGAAGGAACTGGTGAAGAAGGTATGTGCCTGGTTCACTGCCTGGCTCTTCAAAAGAAGTGAAAGTGGAGATAGGGCATAATAATCATGACAGAAATAAATATATGAAATATTATTTTTGATGATGAAAAGTCTGGAAGATATTAAAGAGAAAAAAAGAAAAAAGGACATGTATGTTTTGCACATTAGCTAAGAACAGGTCCAAAGAATAGGTGAAGGTTTAGCCTGTGTTCTCATACTTGTCAGGAAATTGCTTGAACTTTATGAATGGCCATGAAGGACTAATACCTCTGCCAGAACTTCAGAGAGTGGTTCCGTATATTCTTCACCCAGACTAGGAATTCTCCAAGAGTACTCCTAATAAGAGATTAGGAAAAAACGCAATAGCAAGTAGACACAGAAGGCCATCCTGGTTTTCAATCAAGCTCACTCTTTTTTGTATCTTAACAGTGAGCAGAGATCCCATCTTCCACGTTGTCATCTTTTCCAAATCTCCCTCCATTCTGTCTCATGGCACAGATTTCTGAGGCATTAAGGCTGACAGGAGTTCTGTGTTTCCCCACGACAGAGCAGGCTGGGTGTGTGGAACCTCCTTCCCCGTTCTCATAAGGTGAAGTGTCTTTGTTTTCACCATCTTGGCCCATGGTTTGTTAAGCTGTTTTTCCTGGATCTGAAAGGCCACATAACCTTCTCTTGCAAGGTCCTGAAATGCTTCCTGGGGAGGGAATACTTGCCTTCGGGGTGCTGACATAACCTACACACAGTGAGTGGAGGTCCCCAGAAAACTGCAGTCAACAGCCAGGCATCTCTGGCACAATCATTCTCTCTGTGCCAAAGGACAATCTGTCACTTGCCTGGGAGGCAGTCTGAACCCATGCAGTTACATCCCTGGTGATTAATGTACACCTTACCACCTCCTGCTTCCCATGGGAAGTGTATTTCTTTTATCATGTCTTCTTAAATAGAAACAAAGAGCATCATGCACATTAAAAAAGCCCCTACCAAAACAGGAAACAGCATTGCACCCAGTTCTGTCTCTGGAGAAGAGGAGTAGTTCATGGTGGTTATGTTGCATGGCACATTCAAAGCATTATCTGGATGAGGGTCTGGTGGCAGGGCCATGGTCAGGGGATCAGGAATCAGGACCAGAGCGGGACAGGTGATTACCCTGGCAGATGGGGAGGAGATCTCATGATAAGAAATAACCCATGGTATATGCCTGTTCATTCAGCCCCAGAATGGGGATAGGTGGGATATAATATTTTCAAGAAAAAAACAACTAATAAAGTTGCCAAGAACAGATATTTTATAATCTGTGCTAAATCTCTGCTGGAAAACATGAACAGCAATGAAACTGAGAAGACACTAAAAGAAATTCGGGGCAAAGTGCCAGACGCCCAGACGGAAGCAGAATGTGGACCAAAAAGCTTGCGACAATTGGGTAATTATGGTTTATGAATTTCAGCTTTAATCTGTAGTTCAGTGAGTCCTGATTAAATATCTGTTAAACACAATTAAAGTTTGTTTTTGTATTTCACCGTCTTGATCAGAATAATTAGAGACTGCGTGTTTCATGTCAAAAGTAGCAAGAGGAATTTTAGTGAATGAACATCGTTTTTAAAAGCCATTTGTAGCACCAGCTGTTGGCATTATTTTATATTTTAGTGTTATCAGCATAAAGATGGGTCCTCTCAATGCTGAATGCTTTCCAGCAGGGCTAAGATTCCGGGAAAGGCGTGATACAGTCGGAACTGTGCGGGGCCGTGGGGCGACGCCGAGAGCCCGGGCTGGGACTCTCTTGCTACGACATGAGACTGTGCACTTGAGCGGTGGAGGGTGAGAAGTGCTGTGAGCAGGTCGTGTAGTGCCCAGCCTGTGCTTCTGTGCCAGAGATGTTTGAGATGGCAAGTGCGATGAGCGATAGGAAGGATCGCTGGAGAGGGCACGGATCTGATGAGCTGCATTTGGATTCTCTCATCGCAGTGTCTTATCGGAAGCTCCGCGTGTCCCAAGGGTTAGGTGTTAGAGCGTTAGCCCAGAAGGATGATTGTGGCAGCGTTACGAGTGCTCTGGGGAAGGAACCCTTCCGCTGTGTGGTGGTGCCTTAGCAAAAGCAGCAGGCTGCAGTGATGGCCCTGTGCAGTTACTGGATAAACTGGAAAGGATGGGTTTGCCCATGCCAGATGCTGCGAGGACTTGGCGTGTTGGTCTTCATCAAAAGCAATTCTGTTTAACTCAGGAGAGGGGACAAAGTCAGCTAAGTTGTTCCTCAGAAAAACAGGAAATAAACGCTGTTGTGGAGGAAAAGCAGGATAGTTTTAAATAAAGGGAAGGCATATTGAGACACAAAGCTCCATCTACAGAAGCTGCTTTTTTTCCGCAAGAACCTGAAATGTATCTGAATGTCACCTGAATGTAGTTAGGGTGTATAAATAAATCCAGGGGTGGGGAGAGTGTGCACGGGTATATGGCCAACCTGGTTTTACCCTTCATCTGTCTCTTTATGCCAGCAAAAATGAATCTTCAGTCACAGTTCGGGGTGCCTGAGGAGGGGGAATAAATCTCAAATAACATGAGCTAAAAATTGAAATTACCTACAGACAGTGCCAGTTTCTCCTCTTGAGAATGTGTTTTGCTGCTCTGTTGTTTAGTTTACTTCGAATTATATGGTTCCTTTGGCCTCTACAGTTTCGGCATCTTTGCTGAGTGTCCAAAGAAGGAGAAATGCAGGTGTCCTGTGTGGAGGTGACAGTCTTCAAGCACAGGACTGAGACCACAGTCCTACTGAGTAGTCATCCATTAGTAACAGCTCTCAGTCACCAGTGGCCTTGTGGAGGGTCTGTGTGGCTCATTATCATCCTGCAGAACCACTTCATTTGCTGGCAGCTTAATAATTCAGTAAGAGACTTGTTCGAAAAGCAGAACTCAAAACTCAAGAAAGGTGTTAGCTTATCTATAGTTTATTTTGGGTTTCTTTAAAGCACTGGTCAGTTTCTTTGTACTGTTTCACCTACCTTTCCAGCTAAGAGGCGAAAAATAGTGCCAGAGAAAACAGAATTTCTAAATTAGCCTTCCAATAAAACTATAGATCTAATAATTCCTAAGTGAAATCGAGGTTAATGGTGAAAGAGTTGAACAGAACTTAAAAATCAAAGATACGTTGGAAGACAACATCAAAGGCATATCAAAATATGGTGGTCTTTTTATAAGCTGCAAGCCCTGAAGAGATGGTGCCCCTAATAGAGCTGAGGGAGAAAGGATCAAAGCACTGATCACATGAGTCTTTAAAGTAGAAAGAATATGTGGAGTGAATCTATGAAGAGACAGGTTTTGGATGAAACTTGCATAGCACTGGGATCGTTTATCACATCTTGAAGCCTGGGTACAGTACAAATGATCAGATTTCACCAGAGAAGGAGGGAAAGGATATTCGATTCAAGGAAGGAAAACTCAGGCCAAGTTTCTATCTGTGGAATAACAATATTTATGTTCAAATGTGTGTATGTTTACATATATGTATGTAAACAAATGCATTTTTAAAACTTATATTTTATGGATATTAGCCATACCCACTTTTCTTCAAGAGGAATATATTCTGGAGAAACAAAAGACATCAGTAGTATTTGGTTGAGTGTAATTTTTTTTTTGTTTTTTTGGTTTTTTGGTTTTTTTTTAATTTCATAAGGTTATAAGGAAAGGAGAAACAGAGTCAGAGCTTTTCTGTTATCTTCTGTTGCATTTCTGAATTACTCTGATTTTCCCTTGGAACCAGCTGCTTAAGTATATCTCATCAAATGGCTGAGCTTGTCCAAATCCACTACCCTTATGTCTGAGATTAAAAAAAAAAAAGAACAAAAAAACCAGGGCAGTGTGTAGGTCTTAATACAAGTTGCTTTATATGGGGGTGGGTAAATGGAAATACTGATTTGTAATTCAGTGTGTGTAGGCCTTTCGCAAAGTGTATGCAAGCCCAGTGAAAAAAAAAAGAAGGAGCTATTTGTTCTTTTGGCAAAGGTGTGCGTAGTTCTTCCACAGAGTTTTATACTACGCCTGAGGGTCATTTCTCTTTTAAAAAAGCACTGACAGCTGTGATGAATGGCATTACCTGGGAAGAGGGAATATCTAGATGTTTAAAAAGATCAAGTTTCTTCTTATAGAAAAGTAAACATTAAGTCACAAATCTGACTGTTCTACTTTCATGGACAATCAGGATCAATTCTATGCTACTTAAATGTGAACTGGAAAGGCTTAAGTGTAGCTGCATGCTGACATTAACAGGGGAGGGTAGTTCACAACCCGTGCACACTGCCACAGCTATCCTTTTCCATGAAGTCATGGATGAATGCCATGTGCCCATGTTGAGTTGCCTCCTTGTCAGCAGGCGAGATTGCCCGTCCATCACTATTATCTACAACGGGGCTCATTACCTGCCAGCCAGTAAACATCTCACTCTTGCCATCTGCAGTGAATTACAAAGTGACTGGAAGAATCAGGACCAGTTTGCCTTGCAGAATGATTGTCAAGTTCATTTTCATCTTTGGAAGCCCTTTAGAAATGGGAGAGATGGTGACTGGGATGGGAAAAAGATGATGTCCATTACCCTCAGCCATGCAAGCTGACTCATGCTATTCTTTACGTGCCTTGAAATTTTCACAGCTTGCAGGTGAAATAATTTCTTTTATTCTTGACTGGCTGTATCATTTGTGATAAATAGTGGTGCCATTTTCACATGAGTGGACAATGTTTTCTCTCATTCAGGAAAGATTTTTTTTAATAAAAACATTAATTGTGCTCAGTACAAAGACATCTCCCATTGACAAAGTTCATGTCCAGCCCATCAGTGCTGCATTCAGAGAGGAGGATAGTGTATTACAGTAATTTTTGCTGTTAGCATTTTGTCAGTCAGTGGGGTTTTTTAAAGCCTCCAGGTAGCTTAACAATGATTGTAAACCTTGATGTCACTGCATGGGCTTACAGTGAATTTCAAGCATCTGCCTTAGGGAAGACAGAATCTATTTCATATGGCTTTTAAAGGAAAACATTAAATAAGTGGGGTAGATCAAGAATCTGTCAATAATCCTTGGTATACGGTCTGTTGGTAATGTACAGATACAGATTAGATGTCCTGCTGTTGGTAGAGGGAAGGCAGACAGAGGAACAGGAGTGTTTGGAAACAAAAGCCATTCTAATGGCTCTTCCCTTTGGCTTTAAGGACACATCAGGTTAGTGCAGAACCTGGCCCTGGGCTTGGGTGTCTGTCTTTTTTCTTCGGCCTCTTTCTCTCAGCAAAATTCAGAGTTTGAAAAAAAATAAAAAATGGAGTGATATGTGTTTGGTATGTCAGCCAATGGCCACATGTGCAGTGAGGAAATTTTCTCTGAGAGCTCCCAAAGCTCATAATCGTTGTGCAAGACATAATTATACTCTTTAGAAATCCAGATCGGTCCACAGTAAGGGGAGGATGGGAGGGAATGTTACAGACGGATTTTAACAAGTGTATGTGTCTCCTTTTCTGCAACAATTTTGGTCTTAAGTGCACTTGGCTAAATTCTCATTCTCCCCCGGGAGGGTTACTGGAGGGATTTCCAGGCTTTTCTGTCTGCCTGCAGCAGGCTCATGGGGAGCAAACACGCTGACTACCATTCTTTGCACCTGCTTCAGAGAGGGGCAGCGTACACTCCCAGATGCTTGCCTCGGGGTGCCAGCGGGAATGGGGGAATAGGAGGAGGCTGGCACTGCTCTTCAACAGACAGTCATCCCCCTTGGGAGTCTGGAGATGCCAGTGGGCATGATGCACCCAGGACTTTGGAGCTGAGCAAGTGCTGATGACAGTGTTATACCTGATCCCAGTCAGATAAATAAAGAGGTTCAGAGAAGCTCTCCTGAATCCTTTCTTCACTCTAATAATGCTTCAGGAATAGCTGGTATTTAGCTCTCGGTAAGAGAAGAGCCTGGTGCACTGTTTTAGAGAGCAAAATCAAATTAAGCTGGAGTGCAACCCAAATTTCTGACTGGGTTTAACCATTTGCTTATCTGAGCTAATCATTGTTTTTAGGCTTTCTTCCTTTTTTTTTGTTTTATTTTTTGCTTCCTTGATCCTTTACATTGCAAGCATCATTTGCTAAAGGAAACAATTTCCCGAACAGTGATTTTGTCTGTAAAACAGGGATTCAGAATGGTCTGCCATCCCGATTTTTGGTGACACCCGGACTTCTGACTGACCAGGCATCTTTCTTAGTTCTTAGATTTGCTATATTTTGGATCTGGAACAAATGCTTATAACAAAGCAAATGAACAATACTAAAGTAAACGAACAATACTTTCTGAACCCGTGAAGTAAATGGAAATTTTGCCTTGGGCAAGTAATGTCTGGAGCTTCACAGTCACCCTCACTTCATACAGAAAAGTAATAGACTGCCGTTATTTCTGTAGCAGGCAGGGATGATTTGGTACCTAGAACCAGACAGTGGATTGCTGCATGATGGACAGTGTAGCCTCTCTGGATCATACCTTGATATCCAGGATGAGAGATAAATGTCAGCCCTTACAGCAGGGTTTTGTGTGTTGCATTTGGCAACACATGCATACTGTTGTCACTTTTCCCATCTCCAGGAACTCTGCAATGGAGGGATCTAATTATTGGATGCCAGATTATCAAAAGCATTTAGATGTTTAAAGATGTCACTGATTGCCTGAAGGTAACTTTCAAGAGTACATTAGCAGGTTAGGGTTGTTCCTTTGGCTCTGGGTGCATTTTAAAATTCTGGTCGCTGCCTGCTGTTATGTTTGATTATAAAAATTTCTCTAAAGATCTTCATTGCCTCCTCCAAGGCTTGCCAGCACACCCACCCGAGTTGTGAGTGCCCTCTAGGCTTCTCCCGTATGAAGCATGTGAGGATGCGATATGGCCTGCTTCCCTCAAAGTACCAGGAAGCACAAAAGTATGGAGAAGTGGGCATAAATAAGAGGGAACTAGAAAAATATGGAATTTGGGCCAACTTTGTGAAGAGTAGAGGAAGCCTGCACAATGAGCTGTTGTGCTGTCATTGTGCTGTGCTTGCTGAGCAGGGATGAGATGGATCTGAAGGATGGCAGGCTTGCTGTGGGCCTCACGTTTGCACTGAAATACTGAGCAGACAAATCAGCTGCCATGTGAACTCGAGCCATCCAACAGCCAGCATAGCTTGGCTTGATAAACAGCCTCTCAGAAGAAGGTACCTACGTCACCAGTCCAGGCAGAGAGAAAAGCTCTCCTTTATGCTGTGTTGTGACTATTACGTGCTTCCAAATGGTACATTTAGTGACACTGATAGAGAAAAGATGGCTCTAAGTATCAAGCAAGAAGGAAATGATAGAACACCAAGCTGTTGAAATAGCTTATCGGCTAGCCAAAAGAATGTCTGGCCACGTTTTTAGATGTTGTAAAAGCAGTATGATTATTTAGATCTTAGTTGAAACATGCTAAGTTATACTTGCAAAATATCCAGCCCTTTGTTTGTGATAATTCATGAAAGCAAGAGCTTTATCCCTGTGTGTGGTTAACAATTTCTGTATGGGTGTTGATGTTCTAAAGTTTCAAACATGGATTTTTAAACCAGATCTAACGGAAATGTCACTCCTTGTAACAGGTCTCATTCTTTGGGATTTTTGAATTGTAAAATATCTAAAAAAAAAACCTCTGAGACAAGCCTGAATCTAAAAATTGCAAAGCTGTAGGTACCCTTACTCTAGTGACTGAAGCATAAATACAGAGATTTTCCAGCAAAATAGCTCTGTGAAATAGCATTAGAACACTTGCAGTTACACAATGAGGAATTCAACACACTTGACATTTTGCAAGAATTTGGGAGTTTTCATAATTTGGAAAGTGTTTTGGAAGTGTTTTAGATGGCATGCTAAAAGAAATAGTTAAAAGATGAAAACATGCCATGATTTCATATATATATATATATTTTTTTTTTTTATTATTATTATTATTATTTTTTTTTTTTTTAAACTGATATTTTCCAGAAGGACCACGTAAAAAATGTTGGGTTAATAGAGAAATTCCCACCAAGTTCACTGTGCCTTAAAGCAGATTAATGGCAATTCAGAACTCCTAAAAATAGCAAGAAATAGGTTTTGGGAACCTTTTAATTGGAAAAGTACATTTGCAACACAAGCACTGAATTACATTTCTTCCTGGACTTTGTTTGACAGAGTTAGTTTAGTTCTCTGACAACTGCCAATGCACATTTTTCAGAGACGAAGGTGGTGTTCTATACAAAGTATATGGAAGAGTGAATTACAGAATGGGACATTTGTGGGGGTTGAGCTGGTAAAATACCTGCAAAAGGCTGCTTACCTGTAGGACTTGAGGAAGACTATGACTGAACTAAAGCTTTAATATTTGACTGGCACAATTGCTAGTGCAACACTTGTTAAGGCACTTGTGGGTTATATTGTTGTGTACTTTCTTTCCTTTTTCTGCAATATAAATTCAGCAGAATGCGCTAAAGAAATGGTGGTTCAGCATCTTTAACAGCATCTTTCTTGTAAAGGTTGATATAAAACTCCACCATTTTTTCCTCATTCAAATTCTCCCTTGACGTCCCTACCTGGAAGGTATAAATATCAGCTGTGAAATGGAGTTCTAATTCCTTTTCACTCACAATTACACAAGTTGAGCAGCTTGTTCTAGTTTATCACAGTTGGGGATTTCTTTGATTTTGTTAGTTTATTTTGGTGACGTTTATAACATCCAGGCAGCTGAGGAATAAATAACACCTCTCTCAGTTGCCAAATCTTCCTCCAATGACGCCTTAGGACGTGGAGAACGACGTTTTAGTTGAAGTACCACATTCCACAGCTGAAGCAAAAAAGGTCACGCTGAGGTATGGATGTGGCTGGATTTCAAGGCAGAATCAATGGTCATATTGAAGATTTTCTTGTACTTTTCCGTGTACATATCTTGAATCCAAGTGATGTAAGATGAGCTTTTCTCTCAAAATTTCTACACTATATTTTTCAAGAAGGATTAGTAGAGGAAAATTTTGGTGGTATCTAGATGGCACTAAGGAATGGCAAACCTGGTTATTTACAGTGGAAGCTGAAATCCAGTTTAAAATAATTGTACCCTTTTTTGTTAGGGATTTTTGAGACTGCACATGCACGTATATAAACTTGCGCTTGTGGCTGTGTCATAAGATGATAAAGCTGTTGGAAAGCATTGCCTGAATCTGTCTGCACAGTTCTAGAGCACAAGGATGTGATGTGTACACATAATTGTACTGCAGATACCCATGGTGACTAAGACAGGAGTTAGGTTTGAGGGCTGCCGCAGAAGGAGCTGCATCTGCAGAGTATCTGGGTATTTGTGCAGATTGGTACTGTTGGAGCGCAGAAAGCTGTGGAAGAGAAAGAAGGTAGGGTCTCGTCAGTGTTTTAGCTAGACATAATCAGTGCAGGGAGTTCTCATATGTGATCTTTGATGCATCATTATTGCTTGCAGGCTTTGGAGGCAGCTGCTGTTAATAAATGAGGAGAGGTTTTCCTTCACTTCAAAATGTGGCTATCTTGCTTTTGGGTCCTGAGGTCCTCCACTGAATCTTGCACTGAGACAATTCTTCGGAAGACAGGATCATCCTCCATTTGGCATTTACTCACTCAATTACCTTCCTGTGTTTTGTGCAGGCCACATTAGACTTTTCGTAATTTATTTGTTCTTACCAGACCACATTTATTCATTAGCTGTATTTATTGTAGTTATGGTTGAGACAGCACTTTAATTGCAAGCCCCCTATCTTTGGTGGTTTATAACTTTCTGAAACAATAACCTTTTTGGCTGAAATTTCTCAAGCTTGTTCTAAGCTCAGAGGTGAATAATGTTTCAGTAAGGTTGAAAAAAATCCATTAAGCCATTTATGAGGACTAGACGTTCCAATAAACGTAGGCGCATTTATTTTTTGATGACCTACTTATTCCAATAAAGTACATTATTATTCTGTTTTCTCCTGATTTAAATTATGTTGTCTTTTAAAAGAGAATGAGGACGTTTTATAGCAGATTTTTAGACGGGCTTCAAGCAAGGTTTGTTCCCATGCAGTTTTTTGCAGGCAAGCACACTTGTTTGCTGCACTGAGCTCACAAACAGGGCTGTTTATGGGTGCAAAAGCTTTTGGAGCTCAGCACATTGTTCTCTGCAGGAAAACAACAGCTCAGTCCCTTGTGGTTCTGGTGGATAGCTGGCGCTGCATATGTGAGTCTGACTACACAGTGCAAGGGTAGATAGACAAAATGAGGCCGTCTTTTGAATATAGGTCTTTGGTTGTGCAATGATGCTAACTCAGTGTGAAGATTCAGGTATTGCTTGTGCAACAGTACGCTGAACATACTTCTGCTGTCTTGCAGGCATGGGATACAGTTTTTCATCATGCTGTCCTGGACAATGTGCAATAATTTGACAAGTGATAAAGTCTTGTGCAATTGAAAAGGCAGTGCTTTTTTTCTTCTCTCTTTTTTTTTTTTTTTTAATTGAACTTCTGCATAGGCAATGGAATTAAATTCAGCTGTGCTTTGTCTCATGTCTGCACTGTGCCTTTTAGTACACATGTAATGCTTTGTGTGTTGCATACATTGTGAGGAAGTTCTAATGTTTATGCACACTGATGTAGCATGAAAATATAGCAACTTTTACTTACTAAAGATAGGAGTTTATGCCATGTAACTGAGAGCAGATTTTGGCCCAGTATGATTAAATGAACTTTGATGCTAAACTCCATGGCCTTTGCACAATTAAAATCTCAACTTTAACATTGCATTAGCCTAGGTTTTCATTTAATTACACGTATTTGGTTGAAAGCTTCAAAAATGCTAATATTTTAAGTCTCTTCTCATGTTTGTAATTGAACTTTTTTGTGTGATTGTTTTCTGCAGTAATCAAAAGGACATTAGCATGGACAGGAAATGAATCTGGAACTCTAGAGATTAATATTAATCTGCTAATGTCCTGTCCTGATGTTCTCAGGAATCCTTTCTTCTCTAGCACATTATGGTACTTTAGTAATCAGCAATTAGGGTAAGGTTTTCTCAAGCCTGAACTATGTCCTCATATGTCTCTCATTTTCTGATTGCTGTGGGAATGCTGGTTCTGTCCCCCATGGAGTCAGAGCAGAACGCAATGTTTCTTCTCCGAGAGCCGTACTGCTTAGACAAATGAAGGGCTGGAGGCTTAACACGTTATAAGGACGGAGATTTGAGAGCTGGTATGGGGAGTTTAACCTCAAGTTATATTGCTGTATGGGATTTGCCATGATTCCATGCTCGGAAATACTTACCTTGATCTTTGTGCTAACTCTGCATAGAGCTGTGGGCTCAACTTTGGGAAGCACAGACCCAGCTGGCTCTGACCCACAGCAGCACATCACAGCCTGGGCCTTGCTGAGATCTGCATCAGGGGGCAAAGTCTCATCCTCTGGTTCTGTGCTTCCGACAAGACTTTTTTGCAGACCCAGTCTTGTAGTGTCAGGCAAGAGGTCAGAGGGACTGTGGAAGCTCTGCCCAGTTATCACCTCCTGCAATGGACCTTGTTGTCCCAGCCCAGAGACACACCAATGCCTCTGCAGAAATCACTGTCACCCTTGGGCTTCAGCAGAATTCACTGTCACCCTTGGGCTTCAGCAGAATTCACTGATAGTGCTCAAGTTTATATACGTAGCATTTAGGCAGCAGATCCTGCAAGCCACACTATTTCCTCCCTGTTACTTCCTCCACTTGCCACTCCCAAGACGGCCCGAAACATTCCAGCTCCGTGGCATTTAGGAAGTACAGACCTGTCTCCAAATATCCCACTCTCATTTGCATAACAAAGCTGAAAACATTTTTATTTCTTTTAGCATGTGTGCAGAACGAGAGGTGAACAGAGAGAATTCATTTTCAGGTTTGCAGAGCGCTGTAGGATTCTCTGGGCTGGTTCAGGAGGAGGGAGGGTTGGTGTGTGTTTTCTTCCTTTTCTGGCATAAGTGCCCCTGGTTTTGCTCCAGAAAATTAATTGATAGTCCATTACAAACTTCCTACATTTGTTCTTACTTCTACTTTTATTTTGAATTTCTATTGTGCGATTCCATCTGAATAAGAAACCCTCTAGAAAGTGCAATATTGAGATGTAATATTGACTTGATTGTAGCAGATCATTCAAATTTTTTTTCCCTAAACAAAATTTCATTGAAATTGTTGTATTTTCAGTGCCTCACTTTTGATAAATCAGCATCTTCCAATGGCCATATGTTCCATTGGAAAAATCTCAAGTCGTCCTAGTTGTATGCACCCAGATGATACTCAGTTGCATGATATGTTCCGTCGTATGGTATGTGGTGCCGAGAGAGGAAAACAAGAAAGTGATAGTGGAAATGACACTGAGCCCTGTGCTTGCACTTCAGAACAAGCAGATTGGAGTCCAAGCACCGCTTAAAGCTTCAAGTTCAGTAATTTTTGTTTTGTTTTAGGATACAGAATAATTTCCATTTATCTCAAGTTGGGTTGTTTTCTTTACAGCCTGTTTATTCCCATGAAAAATGCCTACATAATCTGAGCCTTTTACTAGCCAGATACTTATTATTATATAATACTATATTGTTTTTGCATGATAGGTAATTGAGCATCCACTCTTCTTAGCAGATGAAATGGATGATAAAGTTGGTTTGAGTTCCTAGGAAATAGGAATCAAAATACCGTTGCAAACCTCAGGCTTGGTTTTTCTGTGCCACCGTTTCCCACCTGTACATACATCTCTCTGATTTATAAAGGGTACTTTAAAAATAATTGTTGCCGAAATGGAGAAGTGCGACTATACAGATACCTAAAACGTTGAAGAGAATAATCCCAGATTCTGGGGCCATTTGCAGGGGAGGGAGGGAGGGGAGGGGTAAGAAAGCCCAGGTTTCTCTAGCTGTACAGTTTCTGCTATGGCACTAGGGTTGAAAGGGAGAGAGATTCACTTCTGGTGGACAGAAAAGCCAAGTATATTTTGACTCATGAGTGCAGACACCTTGCACTGCCCAAGCTGCCCAAGCTCTATCCCAGCTCTACAAACATCTGACATTCTTTTGAAGCAACAACCCCTGAACTGGACGAGTTTATTACCAAACATTTTCAAGAAAACCATAACCACTTATGATTTGTTTTATTACCTTGAATTTTGAGCTGTGGCTCTTCAAAATCTGCTTCATGAGGGTTTCAGGCAGCATTGTAGCAGCGGTGGATAGTGAGCTGGGTGGCAGCAACATTTGACATCCCAGTGCCTGGGACTGATTCTAAGTCATACCAATTCTTTTTGCTTCAGCATTGAGGTCAGGTGCATCCTCCATCTGTGCTCCATCTGCTCAGCAAGAATGTTGATCTGGTGTTCTGTACCTGCTGCAGTATATCTGTCTTGCTATTAGATATAAAAAGGACAGAAGGCCCTGAGGACATCCATAGTGTTTAAGTATTTTTAAAGGTTTGGCTGAAAACTTTTAAACTTCAGTGGCCAGCAGGACAGCTGCAGCAAACAAGACTTCTTTAAGCTCCCTTTAGAGCCCTTCTTTTCTCTGGTTTTCAGTTTCCAGAGGATTTCTAGTTCTCAGAAATATGAACAAAAGTTGCAAGAAAGCTCACTCGAAGCGCAACCTTTAGTGAGAGCTAAGGCGCTCAGTGTCTCAGATACTGACTGACTTAGAGCTGGTGGAACCTGGGTCTTCTACCCTCTTTGAACTGTGTTGCAGAGATCCAGGTCTTTTTCTTGTGACAGTCACATATTGTCATTTCAAAGCAACAGTTTATTTTACAAATGAATTTATTACCTAGTGCCAAGGGAAAAGTGAGGCACAAAAGGACTGAATCATACAATGGAGTGAGTATCAAAGCAGAGCATGAAATCCCACATTTAATGCTGGCTTCTTGAAATCCAGGGTAAAGCTGACTGATGGGACCAGCTTTTCTGAAGATAGCTCCAGACTCTTCATGTGTTTTCTGTCCCATTTCACCTTTGTCTGAGTACTTACGGCTTAAATTCAGGAAGTTCACTTTAGCTAAGTGTCCAAAATGGTAGGAATTCCTTTGAATATTTATATTTTCAAAAATGAGCTATATGTTATTTAAGAACTGTGTTGAACAGGATATTTTTTGCCCCTTAGCATCATAGATCCAGCAAAATGCATTGTATGTCTAAACAAAAGTCTTTTCAAAAGTTCATTATATGTATTTAGTAATAAAGAGCTCAGAAATTCCATCAGCATTTTTAAAGTTTGAAGAAGATTCAGAGTCCAAATATGCAACACTTCCCAGAAGAAAATGCCTGTTGCCTTTGTTGTTCCCTCCCAAACTGGCATGGTTAAAGGATTAGTTACTCAGCAGTGTTCTGGGTAAAAGATCAGGCTGGTTTGCATTTTTCTGTAAGGCAATTCACCCTTCCCCACGACAGAAAAGGACAGTTGCATTTATACTGACAAGAGCTGTAAATCGGAATTGGAATAGATGTTGGCACTGGCTCCTAATCATTCCTGGGAGTTGGGATCAGGTATGGCTTGCATTTGTACCACAACTCTAAAAGGCCACAGAGCACTTTCCAAAAGCTGAACAATGCAGATGTCCGTTTTCTGTGGGTTCAGCTATAGCAGGCTGCAGCCCACTGCTCAAACATCTGTTGAAGGAATGGGCCCATTGAAAGAACACAGCGTCGCTGTCGTGTGGTGGTGCATTTTAATTGTCTCGTGCTATACTTTTTCATGCTTTTTCAGCCCTGTGGAAAACCAAGTTCTCCTCCAACTGGTCAGAGGTGTTCACACAAATTTACTTGCCCTGGGATTCACTATGAGTCACCCTGATTTCAGGGAATACTGCCCAAGCGTTCTGGTTTCTTTGCAGTTTGTTCTAAACAGGTCTTGCATAATCTTGGTTTTCTCTAGGGTGCAGGAATGTGGGGAGCATGGAGTTTGGCAGGTTGTTGGCAGGATGGAGGGCTGAAAAGATCTTCTCTTTCCGCTGTTGCTCATCAGTGGTGCCAGGTAGTTGTGGCAGGCTAACTGCACTGGGGTAGCTATTCAGCACAGGGCTGGTGGAATTCTGTGATAATTCTGCAAAGCCTCACTAGCCCCTGGACCATCTTTCCTTCTCTGCTGCTTTTTAAGGGAGTGGTTGAAAGTAAAGGCTTGCACGTTCTATTGCAAGCCATCATGTTTTCAGAAGCATTTATAGATTTGAGTCACGGTTTTCCCATATCTGGCAGCAAATACCGATATGAGAAAGGAAAAGATATCACTCCCTTGATAAATTTATATATATATATATATATATATATATATATATATATATATATATATATATAAAATTTTATTTTCACATTAGCCCAGCTGGATATTACTCATTTTCCTAGCACAGCCTTGGTCTTCTACCCAGAAAGACACTTCTACACATGCAGAAAAGATGAGGGAGCTGTGCTTTTGGTTTATTGTTATTACTTCATTTATTAAACGAAAGTGTCAATTTTTTAACTAAAATTTTGAAGATCTGTATATGCATGGTGCTTTCCATATCATTATGATAAGGTGCTGAGCACTCACAACTTTCTCAGAAGCTGGTAAAAACCAAGAGCATTAGGACCTTCTAAAATCAGTCATCTAAGACCTTTTAAACAAAAGTCATCCTCTACTTACACAACACAGGTTTCATACAACTATACAACTGAAGTGTACACAAAGGTGTATTTCAGTCTCTTCTCTTGCTGATATTTTGTTGTATGGTATGGATCAAATGTCCATCTTCCTTTGGTATTGAACAAATCCCAGGAGTGCTTAATCTGGAGCACAGTGTTCATAGGTTAGGGAAGTAAATAACGACTCACCAAAGCATGTGTTTCCTGCTGTGGAAGACCGTGAGAACCGGTTGATTT
This sequence comes from Hirundo rustica, assembly GCF_015227805.2. Lineage (NCBI taxonomy): Eukaryota > Metazoa > Chordata > Aves > Passeriformes > Hirundinidae > Hirundo > Hirundo rustica. The sequence goes on along the minus strand of NC_053451.1, from coordinate 23,530,067 downwards.
AGCTTGGCTGTTTTGTTTCACTGCCACTTGCCCTAAGGATTCCCAGTCTGTTTTATTAAAGGTTTGGTCAGGATCAGTGGCCAGCCTCGCCTGGTACAACTCCTCCCTTTGGGGATGTTGATGATGAAGGCATATCACAGGACCATTAAGGTTGGAAAAGACCTCTGAGATCATCAAGTCCAACCTTAATATCACTTGATAATTCCTAGGTTAAAGCTATGGGCACAAAGCAACACTGAAACTCAGATTTGACCTTCCTCAGTCTGAGCTGATGGCTACTTATGGTTGGGACCTTCCAAGAAACTCTCAATCCAGCCTTTTCTTTTGGGGAAGTGAGACCGAAAACATCATGTCCTTTGCATGCACTTGGCAGCACGTGGCAGCAGTTCTGTGCTGCTGAGAGAGGCAGGCTCCCTGGAACCTGGATCTTCACTGCCTCACACGAAGGGGCCTTAATGCAAACAAGGAATCTAAAGAAGAGTGCTGCATGTGCCTGTGTAAACAGTCTGCAGATGCCATTGCAAGGAGACATTCCTGAGGTGATTTCTGAGCTCCTTCGTCCCAGTCAGTTGAATTCTCCCTAGTTACACCCATGCTCTTCACAGAAGGCGGTGGAGTAGAGAATGCATCACTGATTGTGTGTTTCTTCGGCCTTGTGGTTGTGTGACTGGAAGAAACATCTGCAGATGTCTGGGTTGTACAGGAGTTAACAGAGAGAGTGATTGAGGCCGCCAAATGTGGATATTTTATTGTGGCCCTATTGTAACTTTTCACATATTTTATATCTTCTAGTGACTGCACAATCCTGAGACTTGCCTTCTGGCTATGATTTATTTTTCCTGTTAAGTCATTGTTCATCATTACGAGCTGAGATTATTTTTCTGTGTAAATTTAACAGAGAAGCATTCTTGAACTTGAACACATTTTTAATTTATAAAAAGCAGCAGAACTCCCTTTGCTCTCCTATGATTATGATACTAAGCAATTATAACTCTTTACCCTTTGGTCCTCACAGCATTCTTGTCAGATTAGTACAGAGAGAGGCTTAAATCAGGACAGTGCCCCTGAACCCCCTCACGAGCTGTGGGCTTTGAAGGGCTCTTTAAGCCTGGATCCAGACACAGTCTTGTCTGAACACCGGAAAGCAAGCGCAGAAACGTGCCACGGAAGCAAGGCTGTGCAGTCATCGATGCAGATGTAATTTTGTTGTTATTGCTAACGCTGAAATCCTAAAGGAGCAAAATTTAGTTGGGGCATCTGTTGAAGGGGAAAGAGTGAGCCCTGCTAGTAGTTGACCTTGGCAGCTGTCAGATGAAGGAATGCAAATGACTCTTAGGAAGACTTGGAAGGTCACTTGGGCAGTCCAAGAGAGGGTAAGCAGGCCTTCCTGGCCACCCAAAATTTGGCATGAAGAGAGAAGCAGGTGCACCTCTGAGTAGATCAGAGGGTGTTCCACTTGGCCTTTGGAGAAGTTCAAAGGGACAGGTACAGGACAGGTCTCAGATCTCAATTCTTCACAGAGGGAAGGTCACAGTAGTTGTGTAACTGTTGTTGCATGGGGTTGGAGTATCAGGATAGTTTTCAGGGAGAAAGAAGGTGTTTAGTGCTTGAAGCAGGGAGTCCTTGCTTGACATGATGAGAACTCCAGTTTGGGCTTTTCAGTTGCTAGACAAGAGGCTGAGTAATCCTTTCTCTTACTGTTTATATTTTCTTTTACTTGCCTATAAGAATGCAATGATAGCCTCTTCATTAAAGCAAAATCTGGTATATCTTAGGTGAAAAGAACTATCCAAAAAATGGATTAGATACACAAGTATTTAATGTCACTCACATTTTTCTGTTCATGCTACTTAACAGTGTTTTGCTTACCACTCAATTCATCTCTGTCCTGATTTACGAACTACGTTTTTCTGCCAACCCTAGAAGCTCCCTAACCATTGTTACTCCTTCTTTGAGAATCTTTGTGGATTTGCATTTTACCTCTCACTCATTTTCCTCTTTCCTTTTTCTCTCCCTTTGCTATCTACATGTAAATTGATAGTTTTTATTATGAGTAAGGAAGTCTGTTTGTGTTTGTCCCAAATGTTGAGGTCTACTGAAAGGGGGCAGGAGGAGAAGCTAAATTGAAGTCATCATTCTTGGCTCCTTGAAAGCTGGAACCAACTTCAAAGGTAGTCTCGACTTGGGGGCAGTTGCACAACGAATCCCAAACCTTTTTACGTCCTTCTCTTTCTTTCCTCCTCCTCTCTCCTCATGTAGTCCGAACAGATTTGGCAATTTCAGTTAAGCACGTCTGTGCAGATTTTTAAAATCCATTACATAAGTTTGTTAGTTTAAGACTCTCTTCTTCGACATATGAGCCTAAAATGGCTTTGATTTAAAAATGGAACTTGGCAGGGAATTTGTTCATATGGTAAGATATGTTTTTTTCTTAGTTTGGTTTCATTTATAATATGTTTTAATCATTTTTGGTGTTTTCAAAACAAATGGTGAAATACGGGGTTTTTTCTTCTATTTCTGGCTACCCTCCTCTGAAAGGCCTTACTTCTCTCTGTGTGTTTAATTTGGTGCTTGAAGAAGCCTTTTTAGATTGAGGCTGCAAAATGTAGACTTAACATGCCTGTGAGGAGGGAAAATTCAGACGTAGATCCTGCTGACCGGAACTGTGGATGTCAGGGATCTTCTCTAATAGCAAGCAGAAGGGTCACTGAGTGGGTCTCAGACTATGTACAGATGCAGAAAATAAGTGGTATACAAGGAAAAGAAAGGAGGAAAACAAGGTGGGACAACACTGTTTCTATATTCGTGATCAGTGCATCATGATAATCTGAGCAATTACAATTATAAGGATTTTTTTTTTTTCAGTCTGAGTTGTAGCAAAACAGATTGCCACCAAGCAAAGCTCTTTCTTCTAGTTCTTAGAACAGGGGGATCTGCATTCCCCGACTGGCCCAAATTATCCCGAATTTTCTGTATTTTCCTATAGAAGTTTTTCTTTGTGATCTTCTTGGTACATACAGTAACCCATAGAAGAGATTTTTGCCCTTTAGCACGTGGTTCGGATCATGCATCCTGTTAAAATCTGTACAGTAGAATTGGGTCCTAATTTTTCAGGTGACCTTGTCTTCGTGTGCGCGGATCCCAACTTTGCTAGGGATGGGAAAGCAGGATACAATTTTAAGTTGTGTTCAGTCTTGGAACCTCAGAGCAAATACTTTTGAAAGAAATGCAAGGCTGACCACCTGGTCTGCCAGTTGCACCTACCTATGTAGGAGGGCCCAGCTTATGTTTGTGGCCAGACCGGCTGAAACAAAATGCATGTTGCTTTTGCAAAGGACAACAGCAAAGAACATCCTCAACCCAAAGAGAAATCCCTTTTTTGGAAAGGACAGGCCCTAGAAAAAAAAAGAAATCTACTCTATTCATCCTTTGTGGGAAACCCAGCTGCCATTGCTGACAATTTGGGATGAGAAAGGGGTAGACTCTGCATGACTAAAGCAAAGGAAGGGAGGGTCCACTACAGAAAACTGTGCTAAAGTGTTGGAGTCCAGGGCATTCCTTTGGCTGCCCTGGAGGGTCAGGGACCTGGACAGGGGGGTCTGGGACCCTGGCACAGAGCCCAGAGGGACATTGGCTTTGATCCCAGTCCATGGGAAAGGCTTCCTGCACTGCGGGAAGGATTGCAGGCCACAAGAGTGTGAAAGATAGTAGTTTAGCTTATCACAGGGTGAAAAACAGTAGGTTTGGGTTTTTAGTATGGAAGTGGATGGGAGCAAGATGGAGGATTTTGGGAGTTGTCTCTTGCTTCTTCTTTCTTCTTCATTCACTCCATTTTCTGCAGTGACGGTGGCACAAAGTAGTTTAAGGAGATTGGGTCAAAGTAGGGATGACCTTTTTAGTATAAGTGATAGGTATTGGCAAATAATGATAAATAAAGAACACGTAACAATTAGTATAAAAGACAGAGACAGCCCAGTGCGGGAGGAGTCGTCAGATGCCCGAGCAGCTGCACAGACCTTAGTCGGGCACTGAGAAAATTGTAAGATAAGAAACAATAAACAAAGCGCGCAACCTTGAAAAATCAGAACCTGAAGACTCCGTCTCTTTCTTGTGTCTAGCTCAGGGCTTTGCAGAAGGCAAAAAGACTCTAAAACCACCTGAATCTCGGAAAAGAAACCGAGAGTAAAGGGGCAAAATTTGTAACTCCACTTCATCCCGGTTAAGGCTGATGTATGAAGTAGAGGGAAGAATCTTTTAGGCTTGGAGATGGGCTTTAGAAGACCAGTCAGAAAAAAGATAAGACACAAAAATAAGAAAGCAGAAGGCGTGGGTAGTTGCGGGGATTAGAACTGACATATGGAGCCTATCAGCTTGAAGTTACATGTTTAAATCTGACCTAGGTCAATCATGCCCCAAAGTCATTACTGTCGAACAGCTGTTGGGTGGCCTCTGTGAAATGACTTAGGGGTTTGAGCCCAGTTTCTAGTGGCAGGTGTCCACATTACACAAAACCCATCTGTATTAATTACCTCCCTATATCTGGCAATCTCACCAGAAAGATCAAGTACTAAGCGTTCATCACAGAGACTGAACTATCCTGTTTTATCTTGGGTGGCCCTTCAAGGAAGGGGCTGAAGAACTTTGGAAAAGAATCATGGGAGAAGACAGCACATTCGCTGCTCTGTGGTTCAAGTCAGACCACCAATTTTCAAACCCCTCGAACCTGCCGATTTCACTGGTGCTACGTTTACTCTCAAAGTCAGCAGAAAGTATTTCATAACTGGCTGCTTGCACAATGTTGAATATACATCATTTGGTTTCTACTTTCGGATCATAATAATATAAACAGGAAAACTACATTTTGAATTCATTAAGTTCTTCCTCCGCTGTTTATAAAAGATAAAAACTTCTCGCTCCTTTTTTTTTTTCCTAAGGATTGATTGGTGTCATGTACATATTCGTTCACTTCTGTTTATGCAAGATAATAAGAGTATTAACATGGAGGTGGAATAATGGTGTTTATAGTTCCATCACCACTGTTTATATAAGATAAAAACAGTTTAAAAAACAGAAAAAAGAAAAATAGTGAGAGAACATTTGCTGTTACGTACATACATTATTTTTCCCACTTCTATTTGTAAAGAATGTAAAAGAAAAAAAGTAAGTGTTGCAAGTTGAAGAGGAGTTGATTCTGTTTATAATATTTCTGTGCTGTTTACCTAAGATAAATTAATTTAGAGTTGATGTAATGAGCAGCTTGGAAGAAGAGAATTGGGGTGAAAGAGGAACTGGTGGGGTTAAGTCTGATACTCTTAGTACCTTGTAATCCTTCCTTTTATTAAGAAACATGAAAGATGCATAGTGAATCTTTCTAGTGGGAATACGATACCACCGGTGAGGCTGGGGACACACGGTGCTGTCATGCCAGCCAGTGCAGCAGCTACCAGAGGGCTTGGAGGCTTTCTCTGGCAAGAGAGCTCTCAGAACAGAAAGGGTACTACAATAGCCTGAAAAGATCTCATGAACGTTAAACCCCTTGGTATCATTGTCCATGGACTTAGTCCAGTAATTGTGTGCCTGTATGACTCTGTTTTGTTCTGCAGCTTTGAAGTCTAATCCTAATTCCTTCAGGGAAAAAGGCTTGTAAAATGTTAGCATTTCAGAGAGACAGGGAAATACTACCTTTGATGCCAGCCCTATTGTTGGTCCCGCTCAGTCCTTCTGATTCACCCCTGCTCCTACCCTGTGCACGGGCATATTGACAGATGAGGGAAGCTGGCAGATGTGCATGTCTCCTTGGGATGAGACCGATGCTCTGGTTCTCAGTGTCAACCAGAAAGGCCGCTTATACCTAATGAAAGAACAACTGTGTGGACATTAATGCATGCGCAGGCAAAAAGTCTGGGAGTATTCGCTTACTTTTCCAAATGAGTTTGCTCTGGTTTCAGTCGCACCCTTTGTTTGCTTTGGTCAAACATTCAAGCAGGCAGGCTTGAAAAATCAGGTGTTGGTGCACTTTCAGGTAGGGAGCTATCAGCTCGCTGCTGTACTCACCTTGTAAGTGGTAAGTGCTGTGAGAGATGGCTTTTTGCACATGCTTCTCACCTCCCCTGTGCAGGTAAAGGAATCAGCCCAGGAGTTGGCTTGACCTTCTCCAAGTGGTGATGAACTAGCTTAAGGAAAAATAGCGAGAGAAAATCAAACTGCATCCCTAACCAGGAAGCTATAGAATATCAGTAAATCTAGAATTGTATCAAAAATGGGTTTTGTCTTCTAAAATTATTCACCATCTTTTATAATTTCATAGTAGCATTTTTTTTCCTCTCTAATCCTGGGTGTCCCTCACTCACAGTGATATCTTCATCTCCTCTTCCCAGTTCTTACTTCAGCTCAATAAATATCTTTACAAGACAGACCGCTTAAACACATGCATAAGTCCATTTCTGTTCAATGGATCCTGAAGTAAAGGTTGAATTTTAATTATATCCTTGAATCCCATTTCATTCACACATTTGAATTTAAGCATGAGCTTGAGTACGTGGTTTGAGGGCTCAAGGTTTAACGTTAATGCTGTCAGGATGCAAAACAGTGCTGTGCATCAGCTGTGTGATGTGGTCCATTGCACTGCTTGATGCCACCTATGCTCCCCTGCTCCAAATGTCAAGTACTTGAAGCAGGCTGTGTGTGCTTAGTGAGCAGCATTGCCCAAGGTAGATAAAGAAATGGTTTTATTGCGGAAAAAAAAAAAAAAAAACAATTGCAATCTACAGGTGGACCTTCCAAAGGCAGATAAGGGTATGAATTTGCCAGGTAAATGAATCCTTGAAAATTTTGCCCTACTAATTGCCAGCCCTTACTTCCCTTAATGCTGAGATGGATGCAAAGAGAAAGGATAGATCTGTCAGCGAGCTGAGAGAGTTTAAAGGAACTTCAATCAGAAAGTTTTGTTTTTCAGATGAATATATATTGTCATGGGTACAAAATGACATTTCCTGAAGTGAAGGCCATTCTCATCCCTATCCAGAGCATTCCAACATTCAGTAATATGTGTCTTAATTATGGTGTTTCTGTGCCTAAAAAAGGCTCAGAAATGTCACTTTTCAGAGTTGTATAATCAAGTTGCTCCACCTTGCTATTAGGCATGAATGGCAGTCAGTGCTCCAGGGAAGCCTGAAATTGAAAGAGCAGCAGGTGGGGAGCAGTGGGTCAGGATGGGTATGCATTTAGGAGAGCTGTGTGGGGAGTCCAGAAGTAGAATAGCGGGAAGTGCTGTAAATTGGATTGAACACGTTGCTAGTGGACAGGGTGAAAGATTATACAGCATTTGTCTGTGTGACCGTAATGAGCTTTTTTTCCCATAAAAGATTTGGGGAGAAAGTACTGTGTATGAATAGGGTCCCTTTAAGAAGCACTTTTAAAAGAGCTCATTTTCGATTCCAATCATGTATATGCCCCAGCAAGATGCTTGTAGATCTGAAGAAAACAGCCCAACCCTTTTCTTATCATCTACCAGAGATGACAGCCTTTAAAAACGCAATGGCACTTTCGATAACTTCTAACAAGAACTGTGACTTGCCTGGCTCCATTTGTCTGGTCAAGGCTGTATTTCTGCAATTTATCCCATGGAGATTTTCAGCAGAACCTTACACTTAGTGTCTAAATTAATGATATTCCTTCCTTTTTGCCATGACAAAAACCACTCTGCACTATATACATTATGCTAAAGTTTTTGTCATGGACACAATCTGTAAAAGCTTTTTCAGCTTCATCATTTTGACAAGCTGATTCCATTAAACCCTTCCCAGTGATCACGTTTGTGTGGTGCGCATGGGGGAGGTTGTTTGCTCACATGGTTTTCCCTTCTTTGAAGCAAGGAAACAGTGATCATCCCTCAGGTTACATGTTACGTCTAATCACTGGCCTGCCCCTGAGAAAACGTATTTTGAGGGAACACAGACATTTTCTGTGTAGCTCTCTTAGTAAATGAGTCTTCTCTGTGCTGTAGTCCTTAACTTTTCTTTAAGGGTCTTTTAGGACAGAGATGGTGTTAGCTCTTAAAGTGTGTAGCTTGGTCTGTTGATATGTTTGCATTAAAAAGCTCTGAACACATGAGACATTTTTCAGTGGTTTTTACCATTCCACTTGCACTGGAATGGAAATAGTTGAGTGCTTTGAATAACAAAACTCTAGTTTTTCTCAGATACATGGTTTACTCAAAATCCTCCAGTGAAGGTTCACCACAGTCTGGTGATACCTCTGCTGGATACCTTGCTCTATTGGAGGTTTTAAACACTGGTAGTTCTGATCCTGCCCTGCTGGCAAGTGCTGGTGATTAAAGCTGGAGCTGATAAATGATAGAGCTGATAATGGAAGAAAAGGATGCTTTATTTTAAAATGCATTCCCTCGCAGCATGCTTTCTAAGTGAGTTATTTTAATATCAGTTTTTGGCAATAAGGAAACTTAAGATTTTGTGGCTAAGGCAGATAGGAGTCTGGAGGGGAATCAGATCCCACAAAACCTGTGTCTGTCTTCAAGGAATGCTTTTTATCTGCCTTTGCTAAAAATGAACACCGTGTAGAGCTACTTCTTTATTTCATTGTCAGTAAAGCCAGTAGAACATTTTATGCCAACCTCAGTGATGGGCACAGCCACCAGACTTACTGGATAATTGTCAGTGCAGAACAGCATTGCCTACAGCCTGCTTTAGCATAAACCCAAAATCTATCTCAGTAGGCTTCCAAGGGCATTGAAGCATCTCAGATTCATTAATTCATTTGTCTGTGCCCCAAACAATAAGGAAATTTTTAAGTGCCTTTTTTTTTTTTTTTTTTTTTTTTTGGGGGGGGGGGGGGAGGGGGTGGAGGGGGAGGTTTTCTTTTTTTCTTTTTTTCTTTTTTTTCCCAACTGCTAATAACTTTGCCTTCCTTCCTTGTCCAGGGCATCTCCACAGATACTCATATTTCTCAGGCTGACAGATTTCTGATCCCCCAGACTAAATAGCTGTATATCTCAGCTTCCCATCTTACATGAACTTTATCTCTCTCATTTAAAATAGCAAAAGCATTGTCTGCATGAGCAGACCATTATCCTGGTTGGGTTGTTAAAGTTACTGTAATGCTGACTTTATTTTCTTGTAACAGTTCTGAACAAAATGTTTCCTTTGAAAGGTCTCAGACCTCTATCCTCCCAACTCCTAATCACAGTAATATCCAACCTCAAGGAGTCATTAGTGAAGACTCAAACAATATCCTGTAACAAGTCAGCTATGAAGAAATTGGCATAGTTTATCTCTCTGATTCATGTTCGTATGAAAATAATCGGTTGCAAAATAAAGGTAGCATTGCTCTCATGCTATTCAGTACTCACTGGATCCGAGTCTTTACTCCCCCACCAACACATCTTCCAAACTAACCCTGAATACAGCTCTGCAGTGTCTTATGACACAGGGTCCATCTACTGAGGCGACGTGTTCTTGGACTATAAAGCCAATTCATTGTGCTGCTTCTTAAACTGGCTCACCTGTAAACCTCTATTTGGTCATGGTAAGCTGTTGCATTTTTAGATAACTGGGAAAATGGTATAATGATTATATTCAAATCCAACCCTTAAAGAGGGCTTTGCATTTCTGGACCAAATGGATGCAGTGACCCGTGTGAACTGAGTTTGGATGCGTTCTTGGAGTTGTTTGGTTTTGGTTTGGTCTTTGTGAAGTGGACACATAGCTTTGCAGGAAAGCTGATAAGTAGCGTAAACTGTGTCTCACCACTAAGAGACTTTGTAAAATCTTGGTGTCTGCTGTTTGGTTTGGGCTTCAGCAATCAAAGGCATTTTCTTCACAGAAAGGAGCGTGCAGGTGCCTCTTCAGATTTCTGTGAGGATTTTTCTTCTCCTTTGATGGGATACAGGTTCTAAACTGGGCATCAAAAGATGTGAGTTCATTTCATAGTTCTGCCTTAGTATTGACCAGCTTCAAGATCAATTTAACTTTCTCTTATTTCCTTTTTTTTTTTTTTCCCTGTAAAATTGGAGTAAGGAGAATTACCCCATAAAGCAAAAGGTGATGTTTCTCTCATTGTGGGTTTGTTTGTGGTTTTTTTACAATTAATGCTCCTGAGGTTATATGTATTGATCTCCACAACTTTAAGTCACATTGGTTGCTCTCTGGAGGAGCTCTATAGATATGGATAAACTGTACTGTGTTAGGAAAAACTGGGAAACTTGGAAAATCCGAGAAATAATTCACACTTCCACAAAGCATATCCCACAATTCAGTTAAAAGTACTATTTCTACTTGTTGACTGAGTCAGCAGATGATATTACCAGGCTGAGATAGCCCAAGACGTTTTGGTTGTTCAGGAGAGGAAGCTCAGGGCTGGAACAAGAGTGTCACTTCTAAGCCAAGTCCTGCTAGAGAAGTTGATGGGTACCTGCAGTGTGACTTCTTTTATATTATGTCTGACTTTTCCCTTCAGTTACATCTTGAAATAATTTCACTCAGTCGACTACCCTGTCTTGTCGTCTATCTATATTATGAAATGGATACTCCGGTTAAGATGGAAGAGTTGGTGAAAAATTCCATCTAAGCTGCTCCTCAACTTAAACTTAGTGCAGCATCACCTTGCTGGTGAGGGTAAGGGGGGAGGCATATCAAAGTTAAACTGATACAATGAGGACTCAAGAGGGGAGGTGGTTTGAATATACTGGCAGTAAAACTTATTTCAGCCCATGTAAAAGAGCAGTGAAAAGTTTGGTTGTCCTGAAGCTCAGTTTTCAGGCCACACATCACAGAAGTAACAGCTACAGAATATGCTGTTCTCATGCCAAATACGAAACGGAGAGTATTGTTCCCAGAAGCCATTTTAGTGGAGCTTTATAAGGTAGTTTTGATTTATTTTGATAGGCAGAAAGTGAGAAGAAATAGGTGAAAGATAACTTCCAAAGTATTGATTATGTCCTTGTAGGAAAAAATCTTCTTCTGGAAAACTCAGAAGAAACACACGCTTAACCTGTCTTTGTAGATGCTAAGGGCTTAACATGCATCTGTACTGCATACAGAAGTACAGCTGCATGACCCTGGTGACTTCAATGTGTCTGCAGGGGTTTAAAGGCAAGTGAAATCCTTCTGAAATTCTTTTAGTCTTCTTCCAAGTGTTGTGTACTCTCCCAAAAACATAGTTTATGTTTGAAGCAGTACAAATTTTTAAAAATCAAGCACAAGCTGTATGTGCTCTTATCTTTCAAGGATTTGCTGCTCTTCTCTATGGTATCTGTCAGGTTAAGATACTACTATAGCTCTTCATAGAGTCAGGTTGTAATTTCTTTATGGATAGGCAGTCAAGAAAACATCCTGACAGTTTCTTTAAATGATTGTGGCAATGGATCTGACATGGTCACGCCTTTCCATAACGATCTTGCTGCCACTTTGCTCCTGATTTAACAAACGCCCTCATTGTCGAGTCATAAACTGTGGAGCTCTCAGCAAAGAGAGCAAGTTGGATTTTTGAAGTCCAGTGTAACCTTAGCCTGGGGCTTGCCAGAACTCTACTCATACCCTAATGTGCCCCACCAGCCATGCAGACCCCACATCCCTGCACAGCCCTCCAGAGCCTCCTTGCAGCTCAGGCTCACCAGGGTTCCCCACTCCAGCCCCACCTGTTCTCCAGACACTGCAGTACTCGTACACTCAGCCAGTGCCCTTTAGTTCTGCCCTGCAGTGCTGTCAGGGGAAAATGATATATCAGAGTACTTATGTCCAAAATTGAATGTTAGTCAGATGTTAAAATGAAAGAAATCTTATGGAGAGTCAGTACATCTCACTGTGGAAATAAATTACCTACAGTGTCATGGCTCTTGGGACCACATATGATCCTAAGACACCATTTAGAGAAGTGATCACAACATCACTGGATTTATCAGCTCATGATTGAGAAACATTAATACCCAGAAAGCAAATAATAATTAGCAATAGAAAGCTCCCAACCAGTAACTTAAACTCATCTTTCAGGGTCACTTCCTCACATTAGTAGCCTATTTGTATGTATCACTAGATTTTATAGCAATTATCTCCTTATTAATAGTAACTTCACTAATTCCTAATATTAATAAAGATGCATTTAGTTCCTAGTACCTTACTGTCTCAGTTTAACATTTTGGTTACTCAAGTGTCATCTGCCTAAATAATTTAGTATTATTTCATTGTATTTTCTCATGCTGTGCAGCCCAGTCCTGCAGAATTCAGGACACTTGAGAGGATGTCGGGAACAGCCACCATGCACTAGGACTGCAAACCTCCAGGCAGGGAAGCAAGGATGCTTCATTGCTTATCCACCTTGCAATAAAGAGAGCATGGCTTGATGTGGCCATGGTGTAACACAACAGATCCACCTTGTGAGCTGCCACTTCAACCACACTCCCTCAGAACAGAGAATTCACCTACAGGTATAATCAGAGCCAAGACATAATGTGGAAAGTCTGATCCTGAAGGGCAGCCAGGATCTTTAAGTGTATATCTTTGTATAGTTAGGTAGATATGTTTTCTGTTTTCTTCTGTTTAAGGTTTCAAAGCTGAGTTTTAAGTGCTGAGAGAAACCAAAACAAAATATTTTATAAAATGGAAATGCCCAAATTGCTTCTGGACCATAAAGAGAATTCATCTGGTCAGCTGCTGACTTCACTTTTCTCTTTTTTGGAAGAGTGAACAGGGAGCAGGATGTATGCTGGGTGGGAACAACACAGTTTCAATAAAACCATTATTTTTCCAGTGCCATTTCTGCTCCTTCACGGTCTCTTGATGGGAGCACACACAGCCACACAGTGAAGGAGAAGGGGATCAGGAGCCTGGGAAAGATTACAGACAGAAGCAGGCAGCAGTTGCCACCAGAGGAGTGAAGCTGGCCTACAGCACAGCCCCCTTGGGCAGTCAGGAGTGGGCTTTGGGAGTTATTTTGGGACCCCTTCCCAGGTATTCTGCTGCCAGAATTAGCCCCCTAGCAGTGACGTCCTTGTCCAGGGTGGTGGTGGGCAGCAGGAGCAGGGTGGTGCTGTGGCTCTGGGAGGTGGTGCTGGGCAGCCTCCTTCTGCCAGTGGGCTGAGCTGGAGGCTGCGCCAGCCGAGCACCTGCCAGTGAAATGCCCTGGTTTCACTTGTAGAATATCCCTCAAAGATGTAGTCAGTGGTTAGAGTTACAGAAAGATAAAAAGTACCATCCCAGGCCGTCTTTTAAGTCAAGATGCGCGCTCAAAATGCTACATTTACATTATAAAACAAGAATGTATTTAACCTTTCTTCCTCCTCACTTTTTGCTGGCTTTGCCCGTACCCTGAGCCCCTTAAAGCAACTGCTGCTGAAGCTGTAATGTGCTGTTGCTTCCAGAGAGCTCTCGTGCTCTTCTTTTAAAGATGTTTTCCTCCGAGGTGCTTTATATAGAGACTTCTGTTGACTGAAGTTCCTCTTAGGGAGCAAAGGACCTCCAATGGATGTTAATTAGAGTTCAGTTTGCAGATGCAAGAGATTACTGTTCTTATTTCATCTGTCTCATTGTTTTCACTGAGAACAGCTGTTAGTACTTACTTTGGGCTGAGTTACCTGTGGAATGAGTCAGCTTGATGTCTTTTTGAATTAGCTTACATATACATGAAAGTCCAAATTTGGATTGGATTAATTCTTTTGTCTTATCAAAACATACTATCCAGCCTTCCTGGCAAGTAGAGTGTGCTGAAAAATCTATTCCATCAAGATTTGTCTTTTGTGTTTTCTAGTTGTGGGTCCTTGAAGTTTTCTGGTTTATTAAAGCATTTTTGTGTGTGCGCATGTGTAAAGCTCATCTAAAGTCTGCGTTTCCCAGTACATGTTTCTCAATGTGAGAAAGACAAGGCTAAAATTTTAACCATCCTTAATTACAAAAGAAAATGTAAAGGATTCCTTTTACTACACTTAACAGCCCAAATTTAACAATGCTATTAAATACGCTATTGACAATAAATACACTACTGAAAGAAAATGTAAGCTTGAGCTGTGTCCTAATCCTTTTACAGTATGTGTTAAGGTAGACTGCAAGGCATTATGTCATCAAATTTGAGAGAGGAAACAGTCAGTTACCTTTTCTATCACCTTTGGTGGAGTATAGGTTCTAAACAAACTCTGTCTTTGGAAAATGAGTGATGGAAATATTATCAGTAAATTTTGATTCAGAATTGTTGCCAAGTCATCACTGTAATCTTTACATAACCATGGTTTGGAGTTTATTTCATTAAAAAGAGCATTTGCAGCTGTAGTTGAGTAGATTTTTTTTCAAATTCTTTCATGATACATAACAAAAATATATATACGTGTGACAATGCATACAGATGGGCTAATTCTAATGTACAAAGAAAAACTTCTTGTTCTTTCCTAAAGATAATTTTATTTTGATTCTCCAGTATTGCAGACTAAGGGTTTATACACAGCCATATAACTGGCTCTCAAGCTGTATTTGCAGCGTCCTCTCCCATATGAGCTTTCTCCCTCCCTGCAATAAGCTGTCAGATGTAAAACCGTCTCCTCAGTTCATCCCTTTCCGAGCCCTGGCTCCACTGAGTGATGTTCATTTCATGTCGTACTGAACAGAGTAGCCAGCCCTTCTCCTCAGTCTTGTGCGAATGCAGGAGTCCATGAGGACAAGGGCTGAGCTTTGGAGCTTCCTCTTCTGGTAGCACACAGAGGTGAAGATGCAGAGGAAGAAAAGGAATGTGCCCTGTTTGCCCTTTGCAAAGACTTGCTTGATTTCAAACGGATTGGGCTCGTGCACTGGTCAAGATCTGCTGAACTGCTTTTTCTCTGATGTGCCTTTTGGACCATGAGTGTGCTGTGACACACTGCTTGAGCAGGTGTCATTATCAGTCCCCAAGCAGACACCATTGTGCAGTGAAGCCCTTTAATAAAGGTCACTGAAATTCCAGATATTTTGACTGCTACAGGAGGTGGTCACTTCAAGTAGCATGACCGCAGGGTGGGGAAAAAAAAAAAAAAAAAAAAAAAAAAAAAAAAAAAAAAAAAAAAAAGGGAGAACTTGAAGGTCATTTTCCTCTCTACGTTGCCACATTGCTTTTCCTGATGTGGCCCCTTACCTCGCATGTGACATCTGTGTCTAAGGTGTTGTCATATTTCTGGTATGCTAACATAACATTTGACTGCCTTCTTCTCCATTCTTGTAATTAACTCCTAATATTAAAGCAGTTTCCATCTCTGGATTCCTCAGCAAGCTGATTGAAAGGCGATTTAATTGCACAGCATTGCCAAGAAACATGTTAGGTGATTGCTGGCTGTAGTAACAAGTAATGTGAAGGTAATAGAAGATATCACAGGGACTAAGATTTTGCTGGCCATTAGCAGAGGTGACTTCAAAAAGCAGATGATAATTAGTGTAGGTTTCACTGAACCAAGTTTCCATCTGCTGCTAGTCACCGGATTTTGAGCTGCTCTCCTATTCAAGATTTGCATGTATGTTCCTGGATTCTCGATGGAAAGGACACTTAGGGGGAAAGGGTATAAATCAGCAAATAACTGTGTAACCTGCAGAAATATAAATCTATGTAGATTAATCCGTGTTTCCTAAATTGCATACTAGATTGTAATTCAATCAAAGGGTAGGGGTCGCGTGACGTTTATGAACATTTATGGATGGTATAAGCACTCAGATTAAATGTCAAACCCGGTATTCAGTTTAGAATCACGTATTATTGTTATTCATTAATATATAAAAACAACAATTATATCCACTAAAATCCTCAATTTAATTTTGCTGTAATCTGTCTCTGCTGTGTCAGAGGTGCAGTGCAGTCTCTTTGCCCCCTCAGATCATATAAAGGGATTCACTGAGTTTTAGCCCAGTCTGCTCTTTCCTCTAGCACGGCACTGGCTCCATTTGGCCTGGAACTGAGGAATTCTCTGGTAAATTATTTTCTTTATCTTCCACTGGGATTGAATTTTAGTTTTCATACTGAGTGGATGTAGTGCACCCAGAAGGGGAGGAGAGGCAAAACTCTGGATCTTAGATCCGATTCACTGAGTATATCACACACAATAAAGCTGTGCCCCTCACTGATTCCGTATCGGTAAAGGGTGAAAATACTTTGAGGCAAGAACAGTCATTTTAGGATTATCTGAATTTGTTGTCAGTCCTTCAAGCCTGCTCCTTCCCAGTTTGGTGCTAAAGGACTAGCACTGCTCACCTTGGTGCAGTGCATTATATCAGAGAGATCTGAAATCACTTTGCAAAAATGGAGCAGAATTGCTGTCCCAATTTACTGCTAAGACGGCGCTTGAAGCAGGTTGCCTCAAACCACTTAACAAATAAAGTGTAAGAAGCAACTGAATGCCAATCGCAGAAACAACTTTGGCACCTAAGATGTTACTGTTGTTGAAAGGAAGCAATGCTTAGGCTAACAAAGGTAATATATTTCATCGCGGCTTACAGCCAAAATTTTACTGACTTCCAGAGGCCTTCAACATGAATGCCTCGGTCACTTTTGAAAATTATAGTTAGCCTCATAAATCTGTTATCTGCTTATATAATGTAACTCATACCACTGGTTTTCACCACCTTAACTTCCCATAAATAGAAATTCTTCAGTGTTTAGGAACCTTATTGTCATTAAACTCGGGGAAACTAGATTTCTAAATAACCTTAACATGTAGACCTTGCTTGTCTCTTAGTCTTTGTGATTTAAATGGAATTTATTCATGTAGCAAAGAAAGAGAGGAGAAGAAGAATCTAACCACAACAAAACAAGGACAGGTTTAAGATTAGCCCTTGGCTATTCTGTTCAATGGCCAAGACATCTTCCAAGTAATAATGATTAATTAACACTCGGAATTCAATATTAAAAAAAAAAAAAAAAAAAAAAAAAAAAAGAAGAGAGATCAGTGGGTTCCATTTGTCCATTCCACCAAACAGAGCCATAATGGGTTGAAAACAAGCGACATAAATGGAGACAGGTAACTATTCTGTTTACAACATAGAGAGATGGGGAAAATAGTCAGCTTTCTTCAACTTCATTTTCTTAGGTTGTTATATAATAATATATCTTGAAGAAATCTACTGTATTAATCTAATGTAATTAGGTTAAATGTCTCTAGTGACCAACAGTGCCATATGATAAGAAGTTTCACCCCAGTATTTTAATGGTTCGGGTTCTGCTCATGGTTTCAATTAAGTCAGCATGATTGCACAGGGCAGTGAGAACAGGATTTGGCCCATTTCTCTCCCGCATACGTGTTCTGCAGTTATCTAACCTGGAATGAATCATAGCTTCCTCAGACACATCTTGTTTTTCCAGTACTTTACAGGGAAAGTTTTGTTTTCATGTATTTTCTTTTGAACAAAACTGGTAATCAGGTGTCCAGACCAATTGGAATAATTTTAGAAAGTACGGTGTTCCAGTTCTGGTGATTTTGCCGGATTCTAGTTTGCAGCTTCTAGTATATCATGCCTGTCTATAATTACCCTACAGTTTTAATTAGGCAGGACAATCTTGTTCACTTCTTAGAGCAAATTTGTTGGTAATGTTGGTGTAAGTCATTACTCAGCACCTCCAGAATCTCAGGCCATAATTTGTAGAATTCTTTGGCATCTATGTTGTCAAAATTGCTTGATGCTTTCCCCTAAGAGACCTTGTTTTATGTTGCTTATAACAGAGCCAAGCTCTAACCTCAGCATAAAATTTTCCATTCTGTGGTTTTTTTTCCCCATACTGGATGATGCCTCCTTTTTTTTTTTTTTTTTTTTTTAAACTCTGGGACTCCAAGGCACACTCTTTGGCCCAGACCTCTTGTCTCAGGCTCTTCTCTGGTTTGCAGCTCACCGTCCCATATGCCCAAAACTCTGAAAGAAATACTGCCCAACTACCAGCCCCTAACAGTGCTTCACTATTACAGATGAATCCATAGACTTCCATGGTTAACTCTGCAGGAGAAATGTAAGAGGAAAATAAGGGGTACATGCTTAGGAAGGGAGATTTCTCCAGGAGAACTTCTCTGTTACAGTTCATTAGAATAATGGATTCTTGAAAGCAAGATAGCGACAGTCTGTCCGCCAGCTTGATCTTGCCCTTCCTTTCATTTTATGTCATTTCAGCTCTTCAGCCTGGGTAGAATCCATCCTGTCTTCTGTCTCATGCAAATCTTCCTTACATGGGGAGCAGTCAGCTCCTTTAAAGAGGAATTTGCTGTTAAAAGGGCCTCTCAGGGTGGCCTGCCTAAAAGATGCTATAGGCATCGTGCTTCCTGCCCTGCAGTTTTTAGGATTGTCTCTACTCTTTGCTGTATTTCCTCCACCTCCCTTGCAAACCAAGCGCTGGATTTGTACACATGCTTTCTCTCATGCTCTCCTCTACCAGGACCATAATTCCCAGAAAAAGTAGCTACAACTCTGAACAGATTTTCTGCCTGCCTTCCCTCCCTCTCTCCTGTGGCAGCTCCTCTCTTTCCCTTCACTCTCTGAACTCAGGTTTATATTTCTCAGAGCTTTTTAATTGCTTTGAGGAATGACAGAGCTAATCGCTCCCTGTAACTAGACAGGAAGCAGAAGTTGAGGGCCATGTCTTAAGTACTGGAGAACAACCACGTGGATCCCATGGTCGTTTTCCACTGTGCTCCTGGTCCCCTGATAACAGTCTTCTGGAGAGCACTGTCTGGCCTGACTACCCAGATTTTTTTCAGCTTGGCAAAGAGAAGGGGAGACAGGACTGATTTGTAGCTTTGAACATTTGGGGAGCATCTGCCTTTGTTTTCTGTGTCCAACAGGAGTGAGTCTTCTTGTTACAATTCAGAGCATCAGGCTTTGATTAATTTTGTTTATTGCTTCATCCCAGGTTATTATGTTTTGGAAATAAATATGAAAATAAATATGTTGGCAATAAAGCTTAGATAGTCCAAAATAGACCTGTAGTCTAGCAGAAGTTTGCAAACCTTTAGCCATTCCACTTTCATGCAGTCGTTTTTTTCTTAGGGGTCTCAGGGTAACAAATCAATCAAGTCCAAAAGATACTGTGTTGACAGAAGGAACTAAGACAACACAATTTTTCTGTGCAGCTATCAGCTGTAATGTAAGCATTCTCAGCCCTAATAATAAGCCTAACCCCTCTTTTGTGAAGGTCAGGATGAAGAAGGCGAGTTCTGTTTCAGAGTCCTGTATCATCTGGCATGACTGCTAAGAAGGATGCCGCTCAAATCTGGCAGTGTTTTTGTGATACGAACATTTGTCCTTAGGAGCCACAAGCCTATTTCACGGAGACTGTTGAACAGCCTCCAGAGGATATTTAGTCTCCGCTGGCCTGGAATTATCCCAGGACTGAAAAGCTCCTCAGCCATTACCAGTTTTCTCAGCTACATAGTTCTGGGGTCAGGTAGTTTAAAAACTTTCAGGATCTGTGTTGTTTGTGAATTTAAAACATTTTTTTTTCCCCTCTCCTGTGGGAAATGCCACCATCTCTAACTCTCCTTGATCTCTGTTTTATATTGTTACACTGGTATCATTTAGTATGTTTATTAATTTGATTTCCTTTTTTTTTTCTCCTCAGATCACTCACAGTCAGTTTGTGGCCTTTCTCTGGAGCAGCCCTTCCTTGTCTCTTGTGTAAGTATTTATAGCATTTTATATTTTTCATTGATACAAGTTGTGCCTTTTCTTCAAGTTCCATCAAAGTCAGCCCAGGGCCTCTGCTGCTTCCCATGGCCACAGGACTCAATACTGAATTTTTATTCTAATGCTGTTCAAGATTTTAGTGGAGTGTCACCTTATGGGACTCAGATTTTAGTTCAGTGACATTGTGTGATTGACTGATCTGGAATTTATACATGCATTTCTAGATGACAATATGGAGGATTTCTTTTTATATGTGAGCATATACGTGTTCTGGCGGACATTGTGCTGTCGTGTTCTAGTTCAGAATGAAACGTAAAGTATTCCATGCTGCGCAAGTGCAAAACAAGTACAGAAAACAGTCAACTAGCATTGCAACCTGTCCATAATGAAGTCTGACCCTGTGGTGTGGGACCCTGCCTTACCCAGTCCCAGCTGCTCTCTGAGCTGCTCTTCTTACCTGAGTAGATTTAATGTGCTTTATTCTTACTGACATCCAACAGTATCAGGATTAAAAATCTGTCAGCCATTTCTTTGGAAGGTGTTCTGCAGGGTTCTTTTCTCACCTAGTCACATTCACTTGAGTTTGGCTGCTGCTATGTAGGTTGGTGATTCGTTGACCTTTGTAACTGAAGAAAATACTGTTTATCCAGATAATTGTGTTTTCAAGACCCAGAACAGGAAGAATTAATTTTTTCATGGGTTTGTTTTTTTCACTTTTGGGGGGAATAAGGGATGGAGCCTTTGGGAGTGTTTGTTTGTTATCATTTGAGTTTTAATTCTGTCAGGTTCTGACACATGATGGTTTTGCGCATTTGGAACAAAAACTCACATTTTTCTGGGATTCCTTCATACATATTGGCAGTGAAATCTAGTGCTTTTGAAACAATGACTCTTCTTGATGAAATATAAAGGGAAATATAGCACTACCACTTCATAATATTTACTATAGTTAAGTAAAGACAGACCAAAGTTTTCCAAATGTCCACCAGCATTTTCAGCCACTGTTTTGGGATGTCTGTGCTGAATCTATTTAGTGAATGCCAAAAATAATGAGGGCTTTTAAATTTAGGTTTAGAACTACACTTCCAAATATACCTGGACTTTGTGTTACTTCAGATCTCCACTTTGCAATTTAAATTCATGTCTCCAACCTTCTCAGAGAGAAAAGTAGATGACTGTTAAAGTGCTGCCTGAAATTAAGGAGAAAAAAAAAAAAAAAAAAAAAAAGCCAGCACATTAAGAGAAATAGCTCTTTCTTATTTATTTATGTTCAAGTTGTGGTTTGATTGTTGGAATTTCTTTAAAGAGATGCAAAAGTGCAAATGGGCATTCGTAATTTTTTCAAGGCGCTTGCTGAAAGCACAAAAGAACTTTCTTTTCCTGATACAAGACCTAAAATATGTGGCTTCAACATTTAAAGTTGACCCACTACTTTTGCAGTGGAGAAGGAAATGGCACGGTGCCTTCTCCCCCACCCTGTGGGCAGAAAGATGAGATTTGCTGCAGTGGCTGCAGAAGGTGGTATGACAATGCCAGCTCCCAAGGGGATGTATTTGAGTTGACCTATCATGCCTATGATGTCCCCATATTTCTTTCCCTTCTCCTTTGCCTTTCATTATAAGGTGTCCCAAATCTGTAATTTACAACATGCTGCTCCAGTTTTGCTCTGATATATTTGCCACAAATAAGTAGGAGCCTATGCGTGTCCATAGCTGCCTGTGGCGGTGTCAGGCCTCTGAGATGAGGGGAGCAGAGGCGCCCGCAGAACGCAACGTGGCTTATGTCTAATGTGACATTTATTTGACTCAGAAAGGCAATTGATTAAAGGCCCATCGGACCTTTGCCGTCATGTATTATGTATTTATCCAGCAGGGGCAGTTTATAACGGCCCCTGACAAATCCTATTACTTTTGTTGCAGAACTTCATAATATCAATAAAAAGCATTAATGATACTCAGGGCGGGGAGACGTTAACATTGCTTGTGTTAACGCTTCCCACAGCAGTGGCAAAAGCATTTGTGTCTGTGGCAGACACCATGTGCCTTCAACATTTTCACAAAGGCACCAGTTTAACATTTTTTCTACCTCTGCGGGGCAAGGCAGTTAGGTGGAAGCAGCGAGCTGGCTTCATGATAGCTAGGTATGTGGAAACCTGAAGCTGAAATCCCTCTTCAACAGTGCTTTGCTGTGTGACTGTGCATTTGTTGTTTTCCATCTCTCTGCCTTTGTTTCTTGACTTGTAGGATTAGAATCACGTGCTCTCTTGCTTTTTTAAGTCAGGCTTATTCCGCGGCCAAGAAGGGCTTCTTGGGGCTCCTCCATTCCTAAATTAGCAAGCTCCATAGGAGCCCTAATATATTTCAGGCATGTCTTGTTCTGTACTGGCTCTCCCCTCTCTCTCTGGAAGGCAGGTCCTTCAGGCCATTAATAGTCTGGGTTCTTTTTGGTAACAGGAAAAGTGTAAATGGGACATTTTTACGTTAAAAGCTGTGAATGGTACCTGACAAGCACGCTTCTGATCTAGATAGCTGATTTGTTCTGCCTTCTGTCTCAGTGTCCAGCACTGGGCTCTCCTTTCATATCCCTTCCCACAACTTGCTGATGATTCAGTCTTCATCCTTCTCCCAGATGTTACACACACATCTGCCTAATTATATGGTGTCAGGGTTTTGGAGGTGGAAGGACTTCATAGATCTCTCCTCCAAATTCTAATTTCACTTAAGAGGAATACAGGTAATCTCTGCTCCCCTTGAATGTCCTCAGGACTTTGAGAGACACAGGTGAACTCTTTGTCAAAATAATTCTTTTCATGGAAGTCTTCCAACCAGCCTATAGCAGTATCGACATTATTAAGGTGCTTTACAGTAGGAGATTTAGCTACACTGGGATAAATAGCTACAGCAGGAGGCTTCTTTAACTTCCAGAGCAGTGCCTGTTCAGATGGAACCCATGCAATACTGAAAAGTCATCTGCTGTTAGCGTTGGTGAGTGCAAATCGGAAGTGCACCAAAGTCATCCAGATACAAGGAAGTTGCAGGACATGTTAACCTAATCTCATGGGTAACTGTCCATCTTGTTTAAATTGATTTCTGATGTAACCAGGTTGTACTGAGTTCCAGCATCATTCCTGTCAGACTGAGCACAGATTCTAATTCTCGTTAGTGGACATCCTAGTTTAAAAATCAATCAATCAATCAATCAATCAATAAGAAAGAAAGAAAAAAAAAAAGAAAAGCGGAAAAGAAAAGAAGTAAAGAACTGCAAAAAAAAGTGCCATTTCTTTCCCGGCTTCATGAAGACGTATTTGGTCAAGTAATGATGACCTAAGGGAAGCTGAGAGGCATCTTACTGATCTCATCATAGTTATGAGAACCATCCATCATATGGCGAGTGATCTGTATGTCAAAAGACACCCAGCAGTATTCCAGCCTGCCAGTAGCCACTTTCTGAGAATCCTTACTGACTTTATCAGACGTGACGATGCTCAAATAGTCTTTGATATCTATGTGTATGTCTCTGCTTTGGTACTTGTTCACCACCAAACTGTCATCTGTTACCACTCCGAACCATTATCTTGAAATAGCAACTAATTACCCCCCTCTGAATCCCTTTATCTGGTTCTGTGCTTAGTGTTGTTTTGCAGATGAGGAGCAACGGTAATTGCTACATCAGGAATGGGAAGGAGGCATCTTTTCTCTTCTCAGGTTTCTTAAGGAGCTCTTCCTTACTTGAGAGGAGGATAATAACCTCCAGGTCAAGCTTTTTCATGAATCAGAAATGAACACTTGCAAAATGCCAAAAAAGTCTACATGTAATAAGCTTTATGTTTACAACAGCTTTCAAGAGTTAGCATTTTTCAAGAATTATCATAATTAATGTAATAAATAGACATGGAAATTATCCAGAAGTATCTGTTGATCTTCTTCTGAAAATAATGAGGTTTAGGAAGGGAATGGTCACCTAAACAGCAATCTGAGACAGGAAAGGAGTATTTTTTCCCCAGCTATTATATGTCTCCTGAAGGAAGGGAATGATCCAAAAAAAGAAAACAACATGGGCAGAGGCAAATGAGAGAAATGGTGAAACAGCCTCAAAATGGCAGCAGAGCTGAAATTCTACTCTGGTGTATTTATAGAAATGAAACCGTATAACTGAAAGTACACCTTGGGATGAACGTTCTTGAGCAGTGCCACAATTTTGTGCTTTATTCTTTATCTGAAGATGTAGCCATCAAATAAACTTGAGCAATAGATGTGCATGGGAAAAAAAACCCCTCATTATTTAAAACAAATCTGTCAAAGTTCACTGGTTTGCTTTAAAACATCTGTCACAAAAATAGACCAAATATCCAGAAAACTCAAGACGTAGCCAGATTTACAAAAAGGGGGAAAATTTGGTCCCAGTTTTTCATTCAAGCATTAGTTTAAGTGTTGACATTCAAATTGTTCAGCAAGTAATAAAGGCTGCACATAGCTGTGAAGTTGATGTGTGGATTACAATAGGTATGTGTGCAACCTGCCTTCTAATTGCAGTATCTACAATATATCCACTGGTGCTGGATGAGATTGAACTCAAGATTGGCCAGCGTGACAGCTGAAAATGTCACGCCTTTCTGCCATTATGCATACTAGCAATCTCTTTGTTCTGTGTTATTTTTCGTTTACTTAGTGTAATATAATGTATTGAGTGTTAGCTTTTTTTGAAATATTACAGAGTACAAGAGAAAAAAAATGGACTTTAACTAGACAGTTATAGGAGCATAATATTTTAGGTTTAACTAGAAAAAAGAAGGAGACTGAGAAAATTGAGTTGTTCAATGCACTTTTACACCACACTGGCAAAATTTAATGTATTTGGATGGAAAAGACCACCTTTCCAAAGCAGTAGCAGCATTTCCTACAGCAGTCTCAACGCCAGCCATCAAAATATTAAGACAGACCAGTTTGTTAGGTTGAAATCACTGTGCAAAATGGTAACAACTACCATGGCAGAGCATGGCAGAGTTTTTCAGAATATTCCCTTTGTAGTTATGGTAAATTATCTTCCAACTTCGGCGAGCACATTGCTATTCTACAGCTGTATCACCAAATGTCTTTTTGTTTTCTGAGCTTTATTGTGAGTCCTTCTCCTAGTGCAGAAATCCTCTTTGATGCACCCTGCTTTAGCATCATGTTGTGTATCTGCCTCCGTCTTACGTGTACACCAGAGACAGGGTAAAAATGGTACCGAGAACAAGTTGTGCTGGAGGAGTGGTTGTTATAAAACACAACATCCAGAAATAGGAGGTTTCCCAAAAGTCACCTTTTGATCAAGACATTGTAGATGTGTCTATTGAAGCTGGCACCAAGATACGAATACCCAGGGAGGTCCAAATGCCTGCCCACGTGCCCGTGTTCATGCTGAGTGTCCCATGCGTGAGACACCACAATGGAAAATGAGCTTGTAAGAGGATTCCCTCCATCTCCTTTTCCTCTCCACCACTCCCACTTACAAAAGAAGCAAATCATCTGCCATGTAGCTCGTTTGTGTGCCATTACACAGGTGCACATATCAAAACACATGTGAGTAGTCTTCAGGCCATGCTTCATGAAGGCTGTTTTGCCTCTTGGTGGGAAGGGTAACTCTTAGACATAAAAGATCACAGTGTGTGGAGAAATAATGATTCTTTCCTCTGAAGTTCTTGTTGTTCACTGCTGAAGCTTTTCTTCATTTTGGATAATATCATGCTGCATATGGTTCACAAATTCAGCCCCCCAGCTAATATTTTCATTTCATGTGTTTGCATGCCCAAAATATTGGATTTTTGCACACCACCAAAAGCAAATGCTTTTGGATCTGAATAGATCTCGCTCTCTCCCATTCCATTGTACTGAGTTTTAAGTTTAATAGAATAGCTGTATCAGTTTTCTGAATTATGTTTTCTAATGTTTTAGCTTCTTAAGCATACTCTAAACATCTTGAATTTTCAAGGACAAAATTGAAATCCCAACTTCAAATAGCATCCAATTTAGAACTATTCGTGCTTCACCCAATCACCAAAGTAAGGATCAGTTGCAACATTTGGATCTGGGTGTGTATTTAAATTTCATATTTGTCCGTGTTCACTTATCCTGGATGTCTGTAAAGAGATTAATTGCTTTTCAATTTTTGCAGTAAATCCACTTCTACATAAAAGACAAAAAATAATGTGTAACATTTTGGATGGTCTGCACTAAAGGTTGTGGAGGAGAATTACTATGTGTGATGAGCATATAACCAGCTCTGAAGAATGAAGGATTTCAGACACTGTTTTTCAATTTTTGTGTTTTAAAAAATCTTTACGTTTTGGGGTTTAGGGCAGATTTCTTGAGTGAATGTCTGTGCTTGCTTAACATGGTCCAGTCATGACATTAAATACTTAAATTCTGCCACAGAAGGCTAAAACAAAAATGCAGCTTCTCTTCCAGTGAACTTTAATGGGAAGGTAGCAGTTTTAGTCATTCAAATACCTGCAGACTGAGACATGCCTCAGGGAAGACTGTCAAAAATCCTGTTTTTTCTTAACTTGTTGAAAATAGCTTGGCAGATCTTTTATTGTGGAGCCTGCAATTTAATCTCACATTGATACTGTGACTTCTGTGGCAATGTCTTCACCTTCCATCCTGGCTTGTGCCAGTGCAACATTGCCACCCTGCTAGTGGGCAGCCCAGTTTTTCCTATTGCAGGAATTTACAAAGTGTCATAGCCTGTCTGGATCTAGAAAAGCACGTAGTGTGTTCAGGGAGAAGCAATGCTTTTGTGAGTGCTTCTGATCACCAAGTATTTCCTCTCCACATCTTACTCCAGCAGCCTTTTCTTGGGAGGCAGGGTCCAGCATTCAAAGGCATTCAGCAAGATTTTATAGATGAATAGATACCCTGTTCTGGGAATAAGATTATTTTAAAAGCACGAAACTGAGCTAGATATTTAATTAAACTGTACAAGTAACTGCTGAGAGAGTTGTAGCATCTCTGAACATCCCAAAGAACTGAGACAGAGAAATTACACTTGAACATTACAGGTGAATGAGAACTAAATATTGTTAATGAGCAATTTATTGGTGTTGCTTGATCCTTTTATAGCTGTTAAGCATGCCTCCACTTTTTCCTAATCTACGTCCCCTGCCTTTGAGGGGCCTTGTAAAGAAATGTTACCTGCTCCACCCAAATCCTATTAGATACAAAAAGCTATTTTATTTAACTAAACAGTTGTGGAAATATAGCCTTCACCTTGCCCAATAATTCTTTCCTCACCACTGCTGAATCTCCCCTTCAGATAAGCAGCTTCTCACCTTACAGTCCTTTCGCAAATCTTCATCTAAACTCATAATTTCCCTTGCGATACTCTATCAAGTGCTCTACTGATAAATCTACTGCCTTTCCTTAGTCTGGATAATCAGTTATCTTATCAAAGAAAGTTATCAGGTTAGTCTACTACAAACTACCTTTGGGAAACTCATGTTTTGTTTCATCCCATTCTCCGTTTACCTGCATGCCTTTCCTGTTACTTTTTCCTTCAACATTTGCTGCACTCATGCTGTCGAAGCTCCTGATGTTACATCAACATCAAACAGGTGTAAGTGAGATCAGAATCAGTTTCAATGCGCTGTAGTACAGCCTTGCAAAAGCCTATTAATTCTGATGACTACAAAAAGCTGAGTTCTCATCTGGCAGACAAGTAAAATATCATTTTTTATTTTTCATTGTCATTATAGCAAAGGGCAGGTGGGCTTGTTTTGAGCCTTGGCTGGTGAATGTTTGCAGTGATGTGCAAAAGGGTTTCTAGAGATAGAATCAGAGACATCTACCTGCACATTAGAGTGCTTGGGCACTTGCATTAGAAAAACCTTAATGTATGTATCAGTAATGAAAATCTTAATTAAGAACACTGCATCATTGTCCATGAACACTCTTTCTTTCTCTGTCTCTGAAGCTCTTTGTGTATTGCAGCATCTACCTGGTCGAGACAGACAGAGGCCTCAAAGAGTGTCTGGCAGATCTCTTGATTATTAACAACTAGAAAATGGCAAACTCACTCTTCTTTTGTCTCAGCACTGAAACTCAGAATGGTAGAGCATACAGCGTAACTTGGAGTTTGTTTGGGCTTCTGGTAGGCATTTTCCACTTCATTGTTATACTGGTGGGTTTCAAAATCCAGTAGCATTGATTAGAACAGAATGATGTACCTTAGAGCTGCCAAAATGTGCACAGACATCTGTTTACCCAATAATATATCTTTTCCTTTAGGAACAAGTCACTTGCTTGGCCCGTGTTCTTTATGCACAAAAATGTGAGCTAATGGATGTGGCGACTGTGATGTCAATCTCCCTAAACTCAGGAAATTTAGAGTGAAGGTTCCCAGAGAAACCTCGCCTCTGTCCCTTGCTTATGATGGGGTCTCCTCCTGATCCCTTGGCTTTCCAAGACAGACAGCACAGAGAGAAGACAGGGCAACAGAGAGGAGCTGCTCGAGGTTTTTCTCCATAACTGTATTCAAGTGATGTTTGTTGAGCACCGCTTGTGTGTTTGATGTGGTTTGAAACACGTTCAGGAAACCTCTCCAAGTATTGGACATACACCTGATTTATAGGTGTACTGATAGAAGCACAAACAGTGTAAGGTGAGGAAGGCTGTGCGCCCATGCAGACACAGGTTTGCCAGAGTTGTATCTTTCGCTTCCAGATGGGTCAGGCTGTCCTCTCAGATTCACTGTTACGTCACTGATGCAGGTGGTTTCTGTGGACTCACACCTGCATGGTAGGAGGATATGTCCCAGGAAAGGCAGGAGATACGGCTATTTACTTTGAATAAGAAACAACTATGGAGTCTCTTGTTGTCTCTACAAATCGTCACAGTTGAGACCAATTTAAAAACCTACACATGCAGTGACTTCATTTTTTCCTCTTTAGAAAGGATTCCTCCAGTCTGACAGAGGAGTTCATGCTGAGGCCAGTAGCTTATGCAAGGAACAAAAACTGCATATGCCTTTATATTGTGGTATAAAAAAACAGTTCTGAGAGTGAAACCCATGTAATCCAATAATCCCTCAGACTACAGCTGCTGTTTCAGCCATCATTAATATTCTCAAAACCAACACTTACTTCCCTAAGACATCAGAACGCAAAATAGTCCAGATTAAATGAAGTGGGATAGAAAGATGATGAAGGGACTGGAGCATCCCTCTTAGGAAAGGCTGAGGGAGCTGGGCCTGTTCAACCTCCAGCAGAGACAGCTGAGAGGGGATCTCACCAATGTCTGTCAGCATCTGAAGGGAGAATGTCAGGGGGATGGGGCCAGGCTCTGCTCTGTGGAGCTGAGCAATGGGACAAGAGACGACAGGCAGAAACTGATGCACAGAAAGTTCCACCTGAGCATGAGGAATGACTTATTTACTGTAGAGGTGACTGAGCACTGGAACAGGCTGCCCAGAGAGGTTGTGATGCCTCCCTCACTGGAGATATTCCAGACCTGCCTAAACACAGCCCTGTGCCATGTGCTCTGGGAAGACCCTGCTTGAGCAAGGAGGTTAGACAAGATGACCCATTGTGGCCCCTTCTGACCTACCCAGTCTGTGATTCTGTGAGATGGCTGATTCTTCACTGCTTGGTATCAGGTCAATGCATTTCTATGTAGTCAGAATGTAAGTCAGGAATCACCTCCAGCATGACTTGATGCCATTCTACACCAAAATGCAAATATGCAGTAATTAAAACTGTCCCCTTAGTCTTCCTGCTACAGCTCAGTCACATATTGCAAAAACAGTATAATTTTTTGTCCTTTTTTCTTTTCCTTTTTTACTGGTCATTTACACAATTAGCTGTCTACAGTTAGAAAAGTGTAGCTCGGTGTCTGGAAGAATATTTAAGAAAATAAAGCTATTTTAACATGTTAAAAACCTTGTTATTCCAAAACCAAATGGTTTCAAACATGTCGGTGCTGCTACTTCTCTTTCAGGACTATGTACGTGTCAAGTTTGATGTTTTAAAACAAAGCTGTGTTATAATTATACAAGCATGTTTGAGAAAAAAGGGCTTATGGAAGACTTAACAGCTGGAAACTGTTTTTTACATACTTGGATGACTCAAAAGCAGCTGAATGGGTTTTTGCAAAACTTTACCAAAAATGACATTTCTGGATTGAGAAATAGCAGCTGAAAAGGTAACAGTTTCACAAAGGTATGAGCAAATATAGACAGAGATTATTTAATTCATCAACTTCCACTGTACAATCATTAATGTAATGCTATAAAAACAAAAGGATTCATATTTATATAGTTTTTCAAGGATTTCAAAGATCTGTATTAGACTTTAAGGAACTAAGCTTTGTAGCTGAGCGCTAATCAAATATTAATATTTATATTTCATTGGAATACCTCATATTCAAACAGGAAAACAAAGGCACAGAGAAAAATAGAGGTTTCGCCAGTGTCTGCACAGAGAGAAGGCCACATTTAGCACCCCTGCCTTCGGATTGCTCAGCTTGGCAGTGTGGGAGCACACTTGGCATCAGGGAGCTCCTGGCTTCTCTCTCCCTCTGACTCCCACTTCAGGCACGCCCAGCTTGTAGGTGAGGAGCCTCTCTCACACACATGGGCTGGGCTCAGGTACCCAGCTCCCTTCTTTCTGTCTCCACGTTTCACTCCCAAAGGCAAAGTCTGCCAGATTCTGGCTACTGAGATCATGGAGCTTGACTGCATTTAAGTATCCACCCCCATTTGAAGTGTGCATAGGCTCCTCCTTCTCCCCTGTTCTCGAGGACTGTCAAGGTGAGAGAGCTGTCACCAGAAACCTCTTCTGAGGTCTTTTTCAGTGCATGGTTCAGTCTATTACTCTCTAACAATCACTTTACTGTTTGAAACCTCAGTCAGTGAATAAATACGATTTTACTGCTGCTTAGTTTGGATGTTGAACTGTATTGGAGGAAACTGCTCTAGTTTCATACTGGATTTTTTTTCAGGGTGGTGTGTGTGAAAAATAACATAAATAGGAGTGTTTTTGGATGGTCACACTGAGCAGTCAGCAAGAAGAAAAGTGCAGTACAGTGAAGGGAAATCTGTTTGTAGTAAAAGCAACATGAGCCTGTGGTTTGCTAAGGGGACCAAGAACATGAATTGTTCACTTTAACCCCAGCTGTAAAACTCCCTCCCGATGGTAGGGAAACCACTTGATGTGCTGTTGTTGCGCCTCAATTTCATCTCTATTGTGTCAGCCATGACCCAGCTCACCAGAATACCATTCCTCTTGAAGTTCAGATATTAGCAGACATTTGTAGAGAGGCTTTTCTAACCTAACAAGCCCACTCCTTGTCAATGTTGAGTCTCATTGTCTTACTTTCCCAATTAAACAGGATTTTATGGATTTCACTTTTTTAACTTGGCAGAATCACCAATTCTGGGAGCAAAGATTCAGTGCTGCCTTGTGCATTATGCAGATTTCCAGTAGCAACCTCAGATATTTTCAGGGGGACATAATTTCATTTTCTCAACACAGTTAATCTGAGCTTCTTGAAAAATGGTAATCATGAGACATTGCAATCTTTGCAGGCACATTTGCAGTAATTCTAGATTTGGTTAGATTTAATCTCTGCACCTAAACTATGAATTTGCATGAGGAAAAACTTGAATTTAGCCAGGTAGGAGCACCTAATTCCACAGATTCCCTCAGCAAAAGCAGGTGTCATCAGTCTTTTCTCAGTTTTTCAAAAGTGCCCTACATATTGATGATTTCACTCGTGAAAGGCCTCAGTTTTGTTTTCCCTTTATCATTTCCAGTTTGAGCTGTCTAGTGTTGCAGTGGTTCTCACAAGAAGCTGTCCTTGTATTCCTGCCAAAACCAGAATCACAGCCTAAGCCAGCCTTTAACTGGGCATTAGAAGGAAATGACACTCTTCTTATTTTCCTAGCGGTATCGCTTCCTCAGCTTCACAAGTAATTATCTGATCCAAAACTTTTCCATTATTGTGTTTAAGTGTTTTGCAAGTCTTATACCTAGAAAAATTCAAATGCTGAGCAGTGTTGTTATGCGTATCTCTCCTTCTTGTGTGTGAATATCCTAAGCACCAGGAAGTGCCAGGTTCATGGATCTTTTTTGTCAGAACTCATCAGTTCTTACTTTCTGAGTCATCTTTTAGATTGTATGAATTTTAAATATTTTTTGGCTAGAGGATGACTGCATAGAAAAAGAGGAGAAGAACTACCAAAAGGCAGAAGCCAGCGAGTTGGATGGTCTGTTGAAGATAAACCCTTTCCTAGAGAAAAGGTTACATCCTGTAGTGCCCAGGTCAGCTGGATATAACTACACTGCAGGCTGACAAATTCTTTTCTTTCCTGCTAACTATTATGAACAAAACTTACCAAAAACCCAAAAAGCAAACAAGCAAGTAAACAAATAAAACAAAAACGAACCCCAGAAGATTTATTACAATTAAATTTCAACTATGATGGAAGTAGGAGAAACAAATCTAGTAAACAGTGTTAGAAAGTATTTCCCATTGTAGTCCATACAAGAACTGGAATAATTTAAATAACATGGGTGCAAATGGGATGCATTTAGGAAGCAGAAGAAACTTCACAGCATCCTCTTTGCTCCCACTCCACTTCATCAGGTTTTTGTTCTTCAGCTCAGCTGCCTTTTCAGGACTGCATCTTAAGGTGTTGCCAGTTTTGGCTGAAAGTTTTCAGACTGTCACTGAAAAAAAAAAAAAAAAAAGTAGAGAGAAAACACAATTAAAAGTTTCATTTCTCTTGCCTACTTGAAACAGCAAAATGCGTTTGGCTGTTTTCGTGTGAGAGGCAAAGCAGAAAGCACAGCCCCTCCATTTAAAATAAGATTACTATTTTTCAGCCCACTTTGCACGCGTGAGCCAGGGAGGCAGGCAGGATGAGTTGTGAGAGAAAGAGGCTGCAAGGAGGAGCAATCCAATCTCTTGCACATCTTAAGCAACATATGACAGGTGACATATGACCCTTTGGTTCGATGTATGCACAAAGTTTCTTTGAGCTGGCACAGCAAGGTTGTGCTACCTATGTTTGTGCGGTCCACCTGCATGTACGTGCTATTTGTGAATTTGTGAACCTTCCCCTCAGCCCATTTACAGTTTGCCCAGGGATTTAGCAGAGTTTTGCAATCTCACGGAACTCTGGCTCATCACATGTAACATTAAACGAAATTGGTTTGTATTGCAACAGGATTGGTGGGAGGATCAAAGGCTTGGTGTAAAATAAAAGGAGGGTTTTGGTTTCTGTGTGCTGAGATATTTCTATTTCCCTTATTTTTTTTATTAGTGTATATTAAGCAATTGAATTCTCCAATAGTAAGCAAAAAATTCTACCAAAGCGGCTCTTAAAGGAAGCCTCTTCATTTACTGTGACAAGGGCTGAGTGTTACAGCTATAAAGGATCTCAGAAACTGTGTTCTTCTCAGGCTGATCAAAATTTAGTTTTAAAATCAGAGGTGTGCACCTAGACAACACAATATATCTGATAATTCTGGTTCAGGCTGAAGAGCCTGGGGTCAGCTAGAAATTTGGCAGACGGTCTCCCAGGTCAGGAAGTTGTTCTGGTTTACAAATTTAAAAGCCACATTCTGTTTTAGTATTTCTTAAATGTCAAAACAAGCCTCTGACCTTGAAAATTACTCTCTCTGTATGCTTTTGGGGCTTTTAAGTGAAAACCAGGCCTTTTTCTTAGTGAAATATGGTACCCTGTTAGTCATCAAACTCATCTTTTCTTTCCCTTTGTCAGTGCAAGAATGGCATCTGGAGGGAGAAAGATGTGCTAACCTTTAACTGTGCTTCCAGTTTATTTCCGTAATGTACACTGTGGCTTCTCCAAGGATGAGTCCTCTATCTGCAGCCTTTCAGGCCTCATAGCAATAATAAGAGGGAGGACAAGCTTCTCTGCTCTCTGTCAGAACTTAACCTTCAATGCCTTGATTTCGGTTTGCCCCCGCCTAAGCACTGCAGGTAAAGGCCGTATTTAGTGCAGCTGGCCAGTTGCACACTTCTGTAACCCAAACTGATCATTCCTGGCCCTTAATAATATGATTGGTAGAACTTAAATACGGAATTTGAGCAGGCCAGTTAGTTTATGTATCTCCATTATTCTCCTTTTCTGGAAAGTAATTTTGCTGCTTCTGAAATTTTGATGAAAACTGAAAATATGCCCTTCCTTCATCCCTTCTCCATCCACCTCTTCTTCTCCCTCTTGCATTTCCTTTTGGAAAGGGGGTATCTGTTTGGTGCCCCTGTTTCCAGCAGAGCAGAAGCAGCCTGCTCTTCTCACTGTGAATGAGAAATGGCATGAGAGGGAGCAGCCTGCAGCCCTTCTCTCTCACCTGAAAGTGGAGCATAACTCATCCTTGTGGCTCCCAGATGCTGCTGCTCTGTGCAAAACTGACTTCAGGTCTTTTTGGTTCTGATGTGATGAACCCCAGAACTTCTGGTGTGAGTTCTGTGCCTCTTCCTCCTCAGTTATCCTTACAATCTAATGTTAGGGCATTCTCCAAGACTTTCTGCCCAAGGATTCGCAATTACTAAGTGATTGTTAATGACTTAGCTTTCCCTGGATTTCTGTAAAGTAGGAAGGTCATATTTTCAGCACTTTGCTATGGGGTAAACTGAGGCACGGAATGAATTGGGATTTAACAGAATACCTCAGCCCACAGTTCTTTGAATTTAAGGGTCATTTCAAGAGATTTTCTGAGAAGTTGTTTGAAATATCTGCCTCAAGTTGTTTTGCTGAAAAACATCTCATAAATAAGTGCACGGTGTTTATAGCAATCAATTAATTAGGTACCACTGCTACGTAGAGATAGAGAAACCAAGGCGTTGCATTTGTTTAAGGTCAAGCAACCTGAGAGCTTATGCTCACAGAGTTAAGCAGCTTTCTTTAGTCTTTGTGGTTACATTCCTTCCTTTCTCCATGTAGCTGGCCATTTAAAAGATTGAACATGGCTTTTTGGAGAAGAGATTAAATTTGGAGGTGTTGGCTGTAGTGTTCCGAGACGATGGTTATTCAGCCAGTTTACGATGTAGTATTATAAATTATTAAGTGTATTGAAAGGTTAAAAAGTAATATCTGCTCAATGATGCGCCAACTTGATGTAGAACAAACACCTACTACTGATCTGTAGTTAAATTATTTAATCTAGAACTAATCTACTGTTCAAACCAGTTTTGAAAATGGAATAGTTCTATCACTGAAAATAATTAATTGTTCAAACCCATAGGGCTAAATCTAGCAGTGACCTAAATGATAGGAGAGAATTACACATCGGACATCAGTGTGTGGGAAAGTAAGTAACAAAATAATGTGCGTTGCCCCGGTTCTCTCTTATCCTGGCCAGTATCACGCACTTTTGTTGGAAGGGTTTTTTGCTGGTGCTGGCTTTGTCCCCTAATTCCTCCCTCCAGCATTTGAGTTCCAGCACTTATATGATTATTTCACAGGGAAAGTTGGTAGAGGTTTATGTTTTCTTTGCCCTGCATCCATTCACACCCATTCTGTGACCTGGCACAGGGCGTGGGCCCCGACTGGTCCTGTGGAAGAGTTTGGCTCGGCAGGGCTGACCCCACATCTGGCAAGGGGAGCTGCCTGCCAGAGCACTCCTGGTGACCTCACTGCAATTGCTCCTGATTCATCCTGGTGTGAAGATGAGCAGATCTCAGGCCAGTAGCCCTCAGTGATGAAGTGTTTCCAGCATACCATTTCAGGAAAAATAGCAAGCCCCTTTGATGAGGGAGAAAAAAAAAAAAATTTTTTTCTTTCCTCTCTATCTCCCAACACCTCCACAGAACAAGATGGGGGAAAGGGGAATAGCAAATATTCAATGGGAAATTTTGTCTTCATTTTTTTCTTCTTCAAGAAAAAAAATTCCACACACAAATCAAAACAAGATGGAGCCCTGGAGCCCCACCTGCTGACTTGAGGGAACAGAGAGAGGGAAGGGAAGATGCCTGGTTGTGTGCCAAGCATTCAGCACTGGGCTTGTAGCACTGTGATGTGGCACTTGAAGCTCTAGGGGCCTGGAGCCAGCGATACAAATGCAACAAGAACTCTCCTGAAAACGAGCCTCTTAACAGCGTGTGGAGCTGGTCTGTGATGGCCTCAGGAAATCCCCCCGGCTAGACAGGGCCTTTTTATCCACTACATTGCTCTGACTCAAAGAGAAATCTCACGTAGCTTCCTCGACCAGAAACTGAGCATGCATGTAGTCTGCAGCGTGGGGCTTTGGAATTCCCTGATTTTCAGGTAGTTGTTCCCCTCATACTGCTGTGAAGAAGTCTGCCCTACCTTTTTTCCTTGTCTTGTCACACATCCAGTGCTGCAAGCACATCCTCAGTCCTCAGCCATCAGGCTTCGTGCTGTCCTTCCTTTTGGCCAGACCCTCAGCTGATGGACACTGGCCTAGGGCCACTGGTTGGAGCTGGGATTTTCACTCCTTGGACATTTGGCCCTTTAAAGCCCTGAGAACTACTTTTAATAGCACCACGACTGGCAGCGCTTGTTTTTAGGCTCAGGACCATCAACGAGCAAATGCTTGCGTATTAATTACAACAAAGAGCAAATCTACTTGACATTTGATTTTGTTTTTCTTGTTTCCTTGCAAGCTTGAAAATGAGTTGCTTTTGCCAAAGGAAAAAAAAAAAAGCATTTCACGCCTTTTTTTTTTTTTTTTTTAACTTGAAATAGGCCCTTGAAAAAACTGACATGTTAAACACCAGCAAGAAAATTATTATTTGGACATATGGCTCCTCTTCCTGAACTTTGCAGAGAGGTTAGATAACACTCTTTCACATCTTAAAAGACTAGACTGCTGCTACATTATTAACGTATTCTTATGTAATAATCTGGCATTGATGATACTTTATCCAGCCCCAGTAATGTAAGACTCATTTATGGTTCGGTCAGTTATGAGGGATTTTGTTTTTTCGCAGATTATCTTCTAATTTGTTGGGTTTTCCATTACACTGTCCAGAAGCAGAATATAGCATAGCATAGCATAGAATAGTGCACAGAAATATATTGTGGCTCTGTCTTTCAGGAGGGTTTTGCATTGTACAGATTGTTTCTATAAAACACTGCACGCTTAATACAAAAGTAAAACTAAATTTTAAAATCTAACTCCTAAATTAAGACAAACTCATCTGAACCCATCCATTTACTTTTCAGATAAGGCTGTTTCATAAAGTGAAAAATCTTTAAGAATTAAAATAAAGTTGTCAAAACATCTAAGATAGTGAAATATCACAGAAAGATTGTCATTGCCCTTGACACAGCAGATGTTGGCAGTGATGTAAGGTTTGGAGGTACTTACAGAATGAAGAGTTGTATAGGTGAGCTGGCCAGAAAACAGCAGTGTCCCACAGTGAAAATACTTGCTACTTTGGAGTATGAGAATGAAACTTTATTAAACTTCTTCATAAAGAAACTAGCTTTTAAAATACTAGGACTAGAACCCCTCCAGTGGGTGAGGGAGCATGGGAGCCTCTTCATTTCGAACTGGAGTTTCTATCCTCAACCCAAGAAACTTCCCTGATAATATTTTCCTTGAAAATTATGTTTACCGCAATTTGTTTTATGTTCGGTGACAGAGCTCTGCCATGGAAAACTGTGGATTCACAGAATCCTGGAATGATAAAAATCAGAAAAAAAACTCCTTAAGTCATTTGGGTCCAACCCTCACCCTGCTCAAAGTAGAGCCGGTGAGGATGAGGTTACTTTTTTAACCAGCTTGTTCATCTATGCATGTATGTGTCTGTCTCCATATCAATTTTAGAAGTACTTACATCCTACTGTCCATTTTTTCAATAACTCTTTCTGAAACGTGAGATTTTTAGAATAGTTTTAGGTTCTCTCACTGATAAGCAGAAACTCTTGATCAGAAACTGTCCTGCACAGGAATTAATGGGCAGGTGTGCAGCCACTGTAGCCAACTCCTGCTGAGCCTGGTTCCTTCCTTTCATTGCAAGACCACTTTGTTTAGTGACAATGAGTTGTAGGGGCTTAAATATCTCACCTAAGTAACAAAAATAATGCTGTTACCAAGGACCAGCATTGACTGTTCTTAGACTGAACTCTGTTCCTGCACAGAGGGGGGACCCCAGTTCTGTTACCCTGCATTCATTGCAGCTGTTTGTTGCAGGGCGGTGTTTTACTAGATGGAGCAGTGGTCTAATCTGATGTGGCGGCTCCTACATTTTTATCTTGTAAGTGCTTTACTTACATGAATTAATTCTGAAAACACTCTTGTGACGTTAGTCATTGTTATGATTCCCATTTTAGAGACCCTGTGTCTAATTCTTAATTATACTAATTCTTCCTTATGCTGGTGAGGTTCCGGATCTGTGAAAGGGTCTCCCAACTGAGGGAGATGGATTGCAGAAATGTCAGTGGCAAAATGAGAGTTCATTGCCCTCTAGCAATTCTCTGTTTCTCGGAGGTTGGAGAGAAATATTGGAAGACAAGTATATGAGTGATTCTGTTGATTTGTACTAAGGGCTACACAGGAGTTGCATAGCTCAAGCCTGTAAGAGGTGTTGTATTAGCCAAAATTAAATTATTGAGATTGTTGACACTTCTATCAGTGTGGCCACAGTCTCATCAAAAGAAAGGGAAAGCAACCTCTGCTGGCCCTTCTTTTCCTTTAATCAGGATACATTATCAGAGAATTGCCATCCTACCTCCGCCAAAAAGCCTCACAAACAAAACAATAACCCCAGAAGGGGAGGCAGTGAGCTTGAGGGAGGGAGAAAGAGACAGAGGTTTTCCTGGGAATGAATAGCAAGCCATTTTAAAAGTAGTCATTATGTGCTGTAACCAGAAGGACCTTCTGTCTTTCTGTATGATAAAACTACCAGTGAGATGTATTGCAAGATAATTAGGAGCAAACAGGCAGGAAAAATGAGTGATGTGCTACTCTTCATTTCCCGAGCCAGTCGTGTTCCAGTCGCTGTGCAAGCTGCAGCTCTGTCTGTGGAGAGGGTGGAGGTGGGAATCAACCCTATCTGTGTCTTCTTCCTTCATGGCTTCACCCAGCTGAAGAACATGATGGACGATTATATCTGCTGCAGAAAAGAGTCAGAACTCTACACCCTCCTCTGGGTTTTTGGCTTCCCACTCTATTTATAGCCAAGTCTAAGAGATGAAGTGGTATGTGCAGATAGAGACCCTTTTGCAGCTGTCCCTGAAACAAAACTAATGGTTGGGCAGAGAAAACAAAAGGCCTCGGTGGGGTTATTTTGGCGGCAATGTCATGTTTTTGGCATGCTGTGACTGTACAGCTCCCCAGACTGCAAGCAATGTTGTTGTTCTTACAAAGGTTTTGCCTAGAATGAGGAATATGAGAATAATTACAATTTTTCCTTACCATTGAGCCTATGGAAAAGCCTCCTGAAACAAGGCATCTTTAGATAAGCAAGGCTGGAAGCAGAGGCGCAATACCTGTCACCTCCAAATGTAGGAAATAAGATTTGTGACTACGTGACAGCACCAAAGTTAGCAAGAGGGATATGTAGCATGTTTCCCGTCAGCATTTAGAACAGAAGTGGGGCAGACGTCCGCTTTAAAGTTCTTCAAATCAATTATAATTGTCTATCCGTGAAGGTATGAGAGAAGATTAAAACCCCTGACATCCTGAGATATTTAACGCTTCTTTCAAAAATCATAGAATAAAATAGAATAGAACAGAGCAGAATAGGCTGAACATAACACACAATGCTGTTTAAATAATTTTAGTTTTGGAGAAGAGATGCAATTGGTAACAATGGTATGGATCCTGATAGAGGGTAGAGAGTTAATGTTTTCAAGTGTTTAAAAATCTTTGGGAACCTTCACAATAAACTTCCTTATAAATGTACAGAAGGCATGT
The DNA here is from genome assembly GCF_015227805.2 of Hirundo rustica. NCBI lineage: Eukaryota > Metazoa > Chordata > Aves > Passeriformes > Hirundinidae > Hirundo > Hirundo rustica. The sequence goes on along the minus strand of NC_053451.1, from coordinate 23,490,560 downwards.
TACCTGCAAAAATCATGTCCTCATTGATCTGCTTTTTAACCAGTGATCAGATTTCCTTAATTTTTTGTAAAATCAAAATATCACTTTTTGACCCAATGCAGCTGAGGAGAGAGAAATGCAGGAGTCCTGCTCTTCTCGTGTCTTCTCAACCAGATGTTTTATGGAGTTCCCCTAGGTTGCACTGTTGCTTTTCTAATGAAGGCAAGGGGATTGCACTCGTGCCCAGGAGGGTCTGGCTCACTTTTCAGCACTTCTTACTTCGGTGGTAGTGCAGTAAAACAAAAAAATGAACATCATAGACCAGTTTGCAGTATTTTCTCTCTTTTTTTAAAGAGAGTCTCTTCCGCAAAATAGGACATTACATTTGTATTGTCTAAGAGAGTAAAAATATGGAGACCCTCTGATGTTTCCCTCTACATTTCCCTATTGTCAACAAATCTCTGAAAGGAATTGCCTTGGGAACGGCACATTGTAGGAAAAAGGTGCTTTATGAACCAATCCTGGACATTCAGTACAGTTGGGGCAGGAGGAGGATGAGGGGAAGGGAGGTGTGGGGAGGGCTGATTCTGGTAATCAGTGCAGTAAGGAACAAGATTGTTTGTTTTGCCCCAGAAAATCAAATGGCATATGTGAAAGGAATGACCCAGATGCAAGTCATGGTACCTTTCTTCCTTTAGCATGCAAAGGTACCTACTGAGCGCAGTGGTGCAAGTTAGGAAGGATGCTTTCCCAAAAGATAAGCAAGGAGTTGATTTCTGTAACAAGTGGACTTCCCTGTCTCTTTCTCTAATTTCTTACATACTGAATAATAACCATGTATTCACCCTCTCCAACATGCTGTGCTGGTTTACATCTCTGAACAAAAAGCACAGACTCACAGCTGTTTATGAAGACAAGCCAATAAATCTAGAGGAATATATTTATACAACTCATCCTGAGATTACATAGTTAAATTCCATTTTTTCAAATAGACAGAGCTCCTTCTTTGCAAAGGAACCAAGTTCCTCTCTGTGCCACCCAGATCTGTTGATTTTCCATTAATGTCAGCTCTTGTCAGCTGTACTGAGTGCTACAAGTTGCATTGCAGAATACTTTAAATACATTAAAGGTGCAAGTACTCTGCCATTTCCATGTGCTGCTTTTGGCGGGCATTAAGTGATGCCAAATGTAGAAGTCAGAAATGCATGTAGAAGTCAGAAAGTGAGCAGCAGTTCTGGTGGCTTTTCCTTTCCTCAGTCCTGCCTTTTGCTGATGGCAAATCCAGGTACAGTTCTCATAAAGACCTCTTCCAATTCTGTAGCAACATATGGAGAGAGTGTCATATGCATGAGTCTGAAAACTTGTTGCAGCACTGATTGCCTTTTCCATAGCAAACACGAAACTTTATTCAACTGATCAGACAGACTGATCTTTCAGTTATCACTTCTTTGGCTAAATCTCCCTGATACACGTAAAAATTTATATGAAGGAAGAGCAAGTAAGAGGGTACCATGCAAAGCTAAAGATCATCTTCATATATCTGAGTTAAAATCTGTGATAAAAATCTCAGGAGGGGAAAGTGATGTACATTTTCTGGAGGCCCTCTTGGCCTTTTTGCATTTATTTAGACTGCAAGTCAGCTCTTGGATGATATTCAGGTGGTCCTTGACTTCTGTGGCTTCCAGTAGAAGGGGACCAGCTGAGAGCAGGACTTAACAGTAGTGTTCGCTGCATTAGGCACTACAGGAGATTTGGGGATCTCCGTATCAGGAGATGCTAATAAAATATGTGCCACATAGTGAAAACTCACCTGGGTGAAATGCTGCTCCTTCTGATATCAATGGAAATTTCCTTTTGACCAGGGGTTGCTATGGCAGCAAGCAGTGGAAATGAGAACAAGGACATTTTGATATGTCTACACTGTGGATTGCAAATTATGATACCCGAGTTAGTTTTAAACAGTCTTGCAAGGAGTGGTCTAGTTAAGGCAGCCTGAAACACCACGTGGCCTAATTTACCGTGCTAAGCAGTTTGCTTTCCTCTGTGCTCAGGGTGTGTTCATGCTTGGGGTAGAGCAGAGGGGAAGAGGTATTTGAGGAAATGCCTCTTTTAGGGCAACGGGATGAGGAACAGTGTGACAAGGAGTAGTGTAGGGAGGGAGAAATAACATGAGAGAAAGTAAGCTACGAAAAAAGAGGAGCAGCAGTCTGTGGAGTCAAGTGAATGGAAGCAAATCCAACAGCAACACAAGACGTGCAGGCTTGTGGAGCCAGGGTCCAGAGGGTCTCTTCCCTAGGCGAGGCAGTGTGCTTTGCTCTCCTCCTCGAAGGTCAGCTTAGGGCTTCTGTCTCGCAGCAGTTTCTTTGTCAGGAAGACTGTCAAATCACTGAAGGAAGTGTCCTCACAGTCTTCCAGTGGTTGATCCCCTCGTCGGCGCCGTTTTAGTCGAGCTGCTGCTGGCGCTGCCGACTGAAGTGGTGGAGTCCTGTATTACAGCTCCACAGGTGCTAACCCTCCCCAGCCTCGGCAGCAACGTGGAACAGCCTCTAAGTTGACTTCCAAAGAAAACCCTGAGAAATTACACCGAAAATGCATTTCTGGAATGTTAATGTTACTAAGTCAAACACTTAAAAAGTTAGGAAATGCCACAGCTAATGTTGTCAGTGCAACCTTAGAGAGATCCCCATGTACCATTACCGTGGCTTGTAATTACATGGCTGCACTCTGTTTCTTCATTGAATCCCCGCATAAGGTGGTCAGGTCCTCTGCATATTTTATTAGAAATAAAACAGCCCAGAGCTGTTTTGCATTCTGTTGGATTATTACTTTGGTACTGACCCAGGGAAGAGACTTGTCTGTGTCATTGTGCTCTACAAAATCTCATCTGAAAAGGAGTTGAGGCTTTTGATGGTACTGTGTTTCTCTGAAATCTCCTTTTCTGTTTTTTGAGACATCTTGCCTTCCATAATATTCCAAATGTGAAAAATTCATATTTGGGGAGGCTGAGGAGAGAACTCCTAAACAACCTCATTAAGCCCAATGTCCCCATTGCTTCTGCAATGTGTCCCTCTCCTGTTGACCGTTCAGGTCTTCTGTAAGCTCTGCTGAGTCAATGGGCCCCAGTGGGGCTGGTATGCACATGGAACACAGCCAGCCAGCATGTAACATTTTAAAAGGTGGAAAAGGGTGAGAACCCACCTTTTCCCATAGCAGAAGCATACAGAAGGAATGGATAATACTGACATCTCACATCAGCTCTCCATTAAAAGCAAAACACATAAAAGCTGGTGCCAGATTTGCCTGCACACCTATGTTACAAAAATTATAAAATTAACATGTAGACGTTGATAGAACTTCTGTCTTTTGTTTCTTCCTTCCTTAAGCATTAGTACCCAAAATACAGAGTGAGGGGAGAATCCCAGCACTCCCACTGAAAGAACAGCAGTCGGCTGCATTGTGAGTCCCTTCTCTACTTTCTTCCCATGCTTTTGAGTTGCACTGGCAGGTTAGTCATGCCCATTTAAAAGTTTATATACAGCAGATGTTCACGGAGCTGATGAGGAATTATGGATTTGCTGTTGTAGCTGCAGCCCTGTATGAAATACAGAAAATGTGTTTAAAACACAGAGAATATACCTGCCTTGCACAATATATTCAAACATCTCCCTTGGTGCTGTTTGCTCAGGAGGGGACATCTGTGCCCCTGATGAGGGGACGTTCAGTGTCCTGAAACCCAAAGCACGTTCCTTGCATCTGACAAGGGAAAGTTCTGGCAGGGCAGGGGTGTGATATCCAGGGCCTAAACATGCTGACGGCTCCCTCTCAGAGCAGGGTGTTATCTGCTGCCTTCCTCCTCAGGTGGAGAGACTGACTGGCCCACACCTTTTTAGAAGCAGACTTTGCACAAGTGTCATAAATCTCTGCCTTGCCTGCTGCACAGCGCTGCTGCTGCACTAGGTATCACCAGGAACCATCCATTTGAACTGTACTTCATTTTGCAGCCCAGGGTAGAAGAAATAGATTACTTTGCCACCTATTTGGGGGGATAATTTCTCCACCTCCTTGATGCCTGAGACTTGTCTTACTCCAATACCCAGCACTGCCTTTTCACAACATCTCCGTCTGTACCCTGTCGGTGCTCGATTTGTCTGTGTTTGTGCAGACATGCATGGCAAGGATGTGCTCCCGGAGCCTGTGTAGTTCCAGAATCATAACATTCCAGTGATCCATCAGGAAAATTTGGCTAAAGGGCAGCATGGGCTTGCTTTAAGCGAGCCAAGGTAGCAGGCAAACCTGCACTCTCTTCCCCACCCCACAGGACAGGTAGTCTTTGAAGACTGTAGGAAGGTGCAGGTGGGTTTTTTTTGGCAAAAGCTGCAGTGATGTGTTAAAAAGAGAGGGAAGGGATCTCCCAGCTTTTTGGGGATGGCCTCTGTATAATGCCGTTTGAATCTTACTTTTTGTTTGGTGGTAAGTTTTAATAGTTACCCTTTGAGGATTTTCCCTGCAAGCTTATCTGAATACACCAACAGTCTTTTTTGTAATATTCGCATTTCCCCTTTGGTTCAGCCGAGCCCACTGACAGATCATTCAAATTCAATTGTTTTATGTCTAAGCCGAACAGCTAATTAAAGTAGGGATGATTAACCTGACTGGCAGTGTCGCTCTCTCTCCCTCGCTCTCTCGCTCCCTCCCTCCCTCCCTCCCTCCTGTTCCAATCAGTCTTTTTCTCACACTCTCCCTCTCTCTCCCTCTCTCTCTCTCTCTCTGTCTTTTGCTCTACTGTGTGTGTGTGTGTGTGTGTGTGTGGTTTTTTTTTTCCTCTCTCCTAAACGTGGTCTGCTTGCTGATGGCAGAATGGCACTCGGAGATTTGTGCATTGTGTCTGGTTTCCTACGGGCAGGCTGACCCAGTGCCTCTAGGGACTTATCAATAGACCACTCAGAAGAGACAGAGACAGGAGAAAGGAGGAGGGGTGGGGGGGAGAGAAAGAGAGAGGGAGAAAGAGAGAGAGAGAGAGAGAGAGAATCAATATCAAGAATAGAAGGAGCTCCGAAGCCATTTTTTTTTTTTTTTTTTAAAGAAGTATCAGGACTTGGGAAGAGGGTGACAAAGAAGGTTTTTCAAAGAGGCAGTGGAGGAGGTTCTAATAAATTTGGAAGGAAACAGTTCCCTGTCTTGGGAAAAAAGGAGAACTCCTGGCTGATTAGCATTCACACCAGGTATGAGATGTTCCCTACCCCTTATCACTGTCGCAACCGAGATGGAAAAAAGCGCTTCCCCCCCCCCCCCTTTTTTTTTTTGGTTGTTTGTTTTTGGTTTTTTTCTTCCCTTCTTCTCCCCCCCCCCCCCCCCCCCCCCCCCCCCCCAGCCGTCTCTGCTCTTCAAGTGGATGGAGCGAGCGTTTATTTTGGTTCGTTGCTCGGTGGTGGCAGGGGGAGTGCGAGCTGTGGGCATTTGTGTGCCGGGAGCAGGGAGAATGGAAGCAGGGCAGCGGGGAGGGGGCGGGTGGGAGAAGAGCCGGGAGTGTGTTACTGTGTCTCCTCTTTGTGCACCCCTGGGGGGGGTTACCCAAGTTCATTTCCAGCAGGTGGATTTAGACAGGGAGTTACTTAACGCTTGACCGCCAGTTTTGAAAAAAAAAAAAAAAAAAAAGAAAAAAAAAAGGACCTGCTTCCTATGTCTATTAAAGGAAGCTCCAATTTTTTCCCTCTCTCTCCTCTCTCTCTCCTTCCTCTCTTCCTAACCAGACAGCGGGAGGGTTTCTGGCTCCTCGCCAGCCCAAAAGCCTCTAAGTGTTTTGCACTTGTTTCAGGGAGCCCGGGGATTTTTTTCAGCATTTTCACTAGAGAACAAAGAGTTCTTTACAAAGGAAGGGGGAGAGCGAGCTTAACGCCTGAGATATGTTTTTCTATTTTTATTAGGGATTTTTTTCCCCCTCCTAAAAAGAAAGAGAGAGAAGCAAACCACAGAATGTGTGGCAGCAACAAAATAGATTGAAAGGAAATGCAGTTCCCTTACCTCCAAATTATAATTTGGAATTAATAAGAACAGGAATGGAAGGGGGACAAGAAGAAGTGAGTTTGGTATGTCGTTCTTTTCTCCCTTTTATTTAAAGCTCTCTCTTTAAATTCCAATTGCTGTTTTGCCAACTTACCTAGCTGCCTTTTTTTTTTTTTTTTTTTTTTCTTTTTTTCCTCCAGTGTAAAAGTTGTGCTACGAACAGTTTCTGTTTACTTAAAAGATGAACCAACATTTTTTTTTACCGGGGGGAAAAAAAAAAAAAAAGAGGGAAGTGGGGTGGTTTTGGTAAAAAAGAAGCAAATTAGTGGGAACAGAAATCTTTCACTTTCTGTCACTTAGAAAAAAAGTTGGTAATGGCTTGTTGAAGCTAGGATCCTAAAATACAGATGGGGCACTAACGTCTGTGTCCACGGACCCTGCTTTTCCCTGACCATCTGTCTAAAAGTCACCTCTTATTGGCAGCTCAAATGATTAATCGGAGCTCAGGGATTTTTTTGTTGTTGTTGTTTATTTGTTTATTTGCTCATTCCTCCTGTTCGGTGGGACCTTCTTTTAAATGGCTCCATTTCACCTTCTGAGTTTAGTTCTTCAGTCGAGCCCCAGACTGTGGGTTTCAGGACAGACTTTCTTGCACTGTAGATTTTTTGTTCTTCTGAATGTGTTTCTTATAGATACACTCTTTGTCTATTTGTACGTGAACAAGGCACATGTAATATAGAAGGGAATAGCACATCATGTTTAAGGAGATGTTTCATCTGCATTTTATTGCATGTAGTGTATAGCACACAGAATATCTTCTCTACAGGATCTCCTGTGCAGTGGTTAGGATGTTTGAGAATATATACTGTTGCAAATTCAGTAGCTTAAGGAAGTGCTTTCTTTAGCCAAATTCTGCCTTCCTTCCTATATTGATTTTTGTTTTCCTGGCTTTGACAAATTGCCAGTCTGAGAACAGCGTCATATAGTAGAGGTTCAGAAAACAAGAGAGGGAACTGTATGTTATATCGCCCCTAAAAATCATCAGCACACAATACACAAACTAGATCAAGTTACGATGACTGTTTCTGGCTGCACTACTACTACAATGGCTCGATTTTTATTTTCATGCTGCTGGCTTTCCTCAGAGGAGGTTGTCTCTTACAGCTTCGTAGGTATCATATATGTGTTGTAACACTGTTTTTAAGCAACACCTGTGCATTGTGTAAGTGTACATGGGGAATTATCCATTTACATCTCCTCATATGATGAGGGGGAGAAAAAAATCCATCCTTGGGCTCTGCTTGCAGCGCTTTAGAAATCCCAGTACAGGATACAGCCCGTCCCTTGCAGAAGTGCGGGGAAGCTGTCCATGACAAGTGAAACCACCAGTTAAAACACAGTTTTGTTTTCATACTAGTATCTAGACTGAGTGCTTGCACCCCCACAGCTTCATTAGCTGGGACTCTTCCTTCTCCAGAGCTGCGGTGCGCACAGCTCTCCCAGCAGAAGTTGGAGACTCATCACAAGCTGAAGTCCCTCACTCCAAGTACAGGTTCCTTTGCTGCAGGTAACGCAGGTGTTCTGCCTTTCCATGGGCAACAGCAACAGTGGTGCCAAGCTAAAAAGTACTTAGCGAGCTCCCCAGTTTAATGTGGAATGCTTGGCTGAGAGGGATGGACAACCATAACAAATAGAAAAACTTTTGGCAAATTACAAATTCCTTTCTTTTACTTAAAAACCTTGCTTTCCTCATTCCTTCAGAGAGTTTTCCCAGCTCCTGATGTTTTTCATGGTCTGAATATCTTCTGTGACTTTCTTTTCTTGCTCTCTCCAAAAAAGAAAAAAAAAAAAAAAAATCGCAGGAAAAGTAAGCAAAAGAGAGCAGAAATGGGACTTGGTCTTTGAAGTTTTCCATGGGATAAGCAGTCTCGCGTTTTTTCTGCCTGAATATTTTTTCTTCTTGCCCCACACAACCTCTCCGTCCCCCCTCTTTTTTTTTTTTTTTTTTTTAAATCTAGTATGGTTTTTGTGAGAATTTTGTATCTGCAACCCTGGTGATGGTGATATAAGAGAGAGGTCAGAACAGAGCTGAAACCTAGATCTAGCCCCCTCAATCTCAACTAGAAGGCATCTTCCAGTGGCTGTCACTGCATCCAGAAGTAGGGAGAAAGATGATAGCTGTCTTTTGGGGACTCCACGGACCTGACCTGAGAGTAACACATTCACAGTACGAGAGAAAAGAGAGAGAGGGGGAAAAAAAAATTTAAAAAGGGGGGAAGAAAAGCTCTTTGAGCAGTAACACACTGGCTCTTTCTTCCTGCAGGCAATCCGCTCCAGCTCCTGGCGACGTGTCCTGCACTATCAGATATCATATGACTCTTTATTTGGGCTCCCGTTAGCAGTATGGGCCTGTTAGGAGGCTGTTTGTTTTCTTTTCCTTTCATTTCCTTCTCCTTAGTTCCCCCCTATTTTATGTGTGCCCATGTGAGCATATCCCCTTTATAATCTCTCTTTTTGTGCTGAAGCTTTATAGAAAAGAAAAAAACAAAAAAAAACCCAAAAAAAACAACCTTAATCATTTCCCGGGGCTGTTTTTAATCCTCTGCCAAAATTGAAGTTCATTGTCGAGTTGTAAAAATAAATAACACCTTTCGGCTTTATTTCTCTCTTTCACTTCTTCCTGTGCCCTTCCTGGCACTTCTCGGTATGTCCGTATCTACCCGTACGTTTCTGCCTGTCTCTGCTGCCTGAGTGGGTGAAGTTGGGATACACCTGTGTCAGTCTAAGGAGGAGTGCAGAGCTGCCTGCTGCCGCTCCTGCCGCGCCGTGCCGTTCCTTTCACTTTCATAAACTTCCCTCCGGTTCTTTATTTATTTTGTTTGGGCACCTTCTCCACACCAGGTTTGAAAAGCTGTCAGGCAGCGATCCCTGTGCTGGGCTTTTCTGCATTTCGGTGAGCAAATGGAGGAGGTTAAGGCTGTAAGAAAATGAAACGTTGCGCTGAAGGAAGAGAGGATGGAGAGCGAGTTAGGAATTAGGCATGCTTTGTGTATGCCGCCCATAAAAGTTTCCTGCACCAGAACTCTGGTGCCTAATAATAGGATGGGGGGAGCCAGACAGCAGCTAACAACTGGAGGTGTGTAGCAAAGTAGCCTTAAGGCAGCAGCATTTCTGATACTGAGTCACATTTCAGTTAAGGGAGATGATATTTTTTCCTTGTTTGTGCTGTCTTTAGTATTACATTGTTTAGACAAACACCACTGCAAAACTTTTTTGTCTGAAAATGCTAAGTCACGTCAACAGAAACACTGAATTGAAATCAAATTTACTAAATCGTTGCAAGGAAAAAGGTCTGTCTTTCCAAAAGTGAGGTAATGTTTTGTTTTGATACTTTCCTACGCAATGTTTTAATTTCTCTATGTGAGCTAATGATTTCTGTTGAGAATTATTAAGAATTTATTTTTAAAGGTGGGGGGGGGGCCCTTAAAACATTCCAAAATGAGACATTTTGAAGGGAAGAGATTTAAGTTTTATCAAAGGAATTTAAAGTGTTCGGCTTTTTGTTTGTTTGCTTCATTTTTTTGCGACCTGAATCATAACATACTTTGTCGAGCAAACCAGTAAATGAGCTTTTTACACAACTTTGCTCCCTCTGTAATTATTGCTGTATTTTTGTGGAACTTGGTGCTTTATTTGTCCGAATTTGGTGAGATCAGCAAAGCCGAAATCCTGTTTGCACTACAGAGGCACAAAGGAGTTACTGATACTTTCTGTTAGAGGTAGGTGCTTTGGCCAGCCAGTCCTTCTACCAAGTTGTGCTGTTCAGCAGCGACTGTGTACGGGCCGATCGCCACGCTCCGGGGGAAAGTATGGACAGGTTTTGGTGTGTGATTTATATACATTTTGGGCTGATACTCCTATTCCACAGCTGAAGAACTGTAAGTTTTAGCCTTTCCTCTCCAGTATATACTTAGGCCAGCGTACAAAAGCAATCTTGTAAGTGAGGCAAATACAGACCAGAGGTTTTTTTGTTAAGAATCCAGAAATAACTGCATTTCAGCTGTATTGTAGATGCATAAATTGAGGTTGCCCTGCTAGTTGGTGGTGTTTCTTACTTCTCATCTAAGACACCTTCCCGCTGAAGTCAGTGCAGGTTTTCCTGAGAAAAGGTAATGAACAACAGAGCTAGAAGATCAGGATTTAGCATGGTCCCCTTGAATCAGTGTTGGAAACCAGAAACCCCGGAGTGTATGCTTGCACAGCACAGCATCCTTCTGAAGCCTGCAGGGTGCACTCGCTTTAGTGGAGGTGCTAGAGCTGAATTGAGATGACTCCTGCAGTCTGAAACTTTATTTGTATATGCCTGCAGTTCCTCCAGATAAATACCAATGTCTGCTTCACTCTCAACGGCACACTGTTTCTTTTTATTTCCTTTTTGCCAGTCATCCCAATGAGGGGTAAGAGGCTCTTTGACCAGAGACAACATTTTCAGGCTTCTTTCCTTTTCCCTCTTCCTTGACCAATGTAAAACCAGCTTTACTTTAACGTTTCACGCTTGGGCACGTTCATGCTCCTGAGGAAACAATTACAGACTTTGTTGGAAGAAATCTGTTTTTGGAGTAAGTGTTACGAATGTTTAAGAATTGTGTGTTCTGCGTGCACAGTACATGATGTTCCCTGGTACTCCAGGCGTGCTCCAGTGCTCTGAGCAGTCCTAGCTGCGGGTATTGTATTTATTTGTCAGCTCATTCTGGTAGCCGCCCATGAATTTAGTTGACTTGACAATCAGTAAACAGCTCCACGATAAGGCTGAAGTTTGAGAGCAATATAAGTGGGAATTAAAAGGCTTCTTTCAAGTTTTTGGCCATTTCAATGGATTGTTGCTCAGCATCTTTATTTATAGGAAAAAAACCCCATGCTCTTCAGACTTCTTCAGCGTCATCTCTGCAGAGTAGATTCTTTCATTTCAAAGATGTTACAAGCTCAAATAATTATAAAAGGCGTATTTAGCTACCTCACAAAATAAATATAGCAAAGAGGTGCAGAGAGCTGAAAGCCAAGTGCTGCAGCTAATGCCTGAAAGTGGTGCTCTGGGCTGGGCAGAGAAGGACAGGCTCGCTGCTGAAGTTTTGTTAGCATAACTTGGACTTGGTGGAATTGCACCAAAGTTGTGTTTTGACTTGGCTTAACTTCACTGCTTTCATCTGACTTTTTTTTCTAAGCCAGCCCAATCCAGATCTGTTCAGCGCTCGGGAGGGTGATAGCCAAGGGACAAAACAGCTTGTCTAACACATGTCTCTTTAGTGCACCAGTGTGTGGCTTGTGAGGCCTCAGACTGGATCACCACTGTCAAGAGAAATGTGTTTTCCTACAGCGTAATAAGTTGTCCTGCTGCTTTCAGATGTCAGAGATCCCCAGTTCAGCACTTGGTGAAAAGGTCTGCTCTCAGAAGAGGTTTCCCTTCCATTTAACATTTCATTAGTGCATGCAAGTCATGTAAATGTGATGTGGCCAGTAGGAGCAACAAATTCTGGTTTTATTTTTGCCAGGATAGATGTATTTATGCTAGGTCTATATTAACATTATGGTGAGATGGTATTTCAACCTAAACACCAATTTCAGTGGCTTACCGCTAAAATATGAGCTGAGTTGAAATGTCAAGTAGTTGTTCCAAGCTCAGAGGTGAAGCTTATATTGTTTTGGAAAGTATGAGGAAAGTCATGGGTACTTTTTTTCTCTTTTTTCTTTTTTAATGTGTTGGGCAGCCACACTAAGACAGGAGCATTTTCTGATTAACTAATTACTGAAACCCATTAATTTTTCCATTCTCATTCTATTTTTAATTTTTTTTTACTTCTTCAATATGAAATGAAAATTATAAAGAGCTAATTTCCTTAAACTAATTAGACTTACAATTTTAATCTCACAAAACCCAGGAAATTCCAAGCGATGTTTTTTTGTAACACTGCCATGTTGCACATGCCTCTCTCCTCTTTGAAACCCTTGTCTTGGCCTTCAAAAAATCCTGGGAAAACACTCAACACTTGCCTGAGCCAACCTTCTTGGTCCAAACTCTCCTGAACTTCTGGCACTGCTAGGCATCCAGATCCAGATTTTGCGATTTGAGCTCATCATTTTTGAAAATAACAACTTGGAATTTCCAGATATTTCTTTGTAAGAAATTAAGGGTTTAAAACAAAACAAAACAAAAAAAAATTAATATTTAGAATGAGTCTGTTTCCACTGAAGCCAGCACAAGCAGAATCCACATCCTCTGGCTAAAATTTCTCATGGCACTTTCCAAAACTTGATTTTTGCTCAGATGGCCTTTTCAGTTTTGACCATCTGGAGAGCAGTTAAGTTAGTTACTAGGCAGTCCTCTGAATAGGACTCTTAAAACTCTTTGACCTGTTAATCTCAACTACATATCCCATCAAGCCAGCGTGAGAAATAATTTTTGTTCTGTCCTCGCAGAGAAAAGGGTTTAGTGATAATTTCTTTGGCTGGAGAATCAGGAAATACCAGTGAAAGCTCTTTGTAACGAAGATGCCAGTGTTTTCTTCAGTGAGATCAACTGTTCTAGATGATAGATATAAAGATAGATAATCTCCCTTTTTTCTTGTTAAAATATATCTCCCCAATTTTCAGAAGCCACAGAAAATCATTGGTCCCACAATAACCTTGTACAGCTGGAGAATGCTAAGCAGAGCGGATCTGAGGCAGATATCCCTGCTAATGAGAGAAGCCACCAAGTTGGTTTCAGGCTTTGGTTTGTGCCATTGCCTGCACACTGCTGAAGCACCAGGGTGTACCCTACAAGGAACCTTCCTCTCTGTAATAGTTTTTAACATCCTGATCCAATTCTTTAACTTCCATTTTCATTAAATTCTCAGCAAAGTTATCTCTGTCTGACAAGCATGACAAAAATGGACCCTCTCTAAGTAGTCTCCACTACTCATACAGTTAAAACTTCCCCCCTCATGAACAACAAAAATAACAACAACATCAAAAGAACATATATAGTAGAAAGTTAAGGGGAACATTGATTTTCAGCCTATTCATTTTGTATTATGCTCATGTCAGACACTGTAAGGCTTTTCTGGTGCTTGCTGTGGAGAACCTTTGTGAAACTCTGTAGAACTACACCAAGCAAAGTCAGCAAGTGAGACTCATCTTTGGTTTCTGACCAAAATGAAGTAATGTGCCAACTAATGATGACAGAAACCCGGAGAGCTCTAGGTGCTCCTTTTTATCAGAGATATAAAAATAGAGATTCAGACTGCTGCTAAAGATTGCATAATGTCCTGGCTAAATTTCAATGAAGGCAATTATATTTGGCCTCCTTGAATTCCCTCTGAAGTGTCAGTTGTGCAGGGCAATATTCAGTTCCAGACCTGAACCACTCCATAAGGGCTTGGAGCACAGTTAAGCAGCTGCCGCCTCCCACTCTTGGGATGGCTGTATTAGCTCAGCTCAAAGAAACCACTTCGCAGTTTGATCAAGGACTGACTCGACAATGACGACAAACAACACCTCTCTTCCATGCCTTCATTTGTCTAAAATGCTTATTATAAAATCTGACAGCTTGAGTCTCTTCCCCTCAACGGTCTGGTGGTATTTGTAAGAACTATCTCTATTTTGCAAATGAGGAAACTGAGGCACAGAAATGTTTGAATGACTTTTCTAAATGCACACAGCAAATCAATGGCAGATCCAGGAGAATAACTTGGGAATCCTGGTTCTCAGTCTCATGCTCTAAGCACTAGGAAACACTACCCCTCTGAATGTAAGTTATTGTTATTAAGATGTGGTTTATCTTTCATGTGAGTCGCCATCTGTTATATTGCCTACTTGCTGTTAGTTACGAAAGCTATTCAAATTTTAAACTGTTTTGCATTCTCACAGCTACTTAAGCCCACAGTAGACTTTTTGACAACAGTAACAGTGCTTCTCATGTGAAAGAACTGGACAAATATTAACTCATGTTTTTTCAGTAAATTTTTGCGATGCCATAAACCCACAGTTTAGACTGAATTTAAACAGACCTTGAAAAATCCATGTATTGAATGCTGATTGGTTCCATGTCTGTCAGTTGTACTTCAGTTAAGACATGACTGTATATTCTCATGGATATGATTAAGAACATAAATATCCAAATGGTAATTTAATGTAAATTGAGTCACTGATAACTTTATGTGTCTTGGGCCTAACAGCTCTGTGGCTGCTGCAGTCGTTTGAACATGTAGTTGGACAAATGTATTAATCTTGAGCTCTTAGTGATGCTTCTGGGGACCTCAGCGAGCCAAGGAGAACTAAGCAGGTGTACTGGAGGCAGTCTGGAAAAGCCCTGAGCAGGAGCTGGGGCAGGGAGTGGAGTTTTAAAATGAGAAAAGACTTTTGAAAAGTAGAAGCTGCTCTGTTTTTCTTTCAGCGTACAGGTGGGTGCTAGGGAAATATGTCCATTTAGATCCTCACAGTCATGATTTTTAAAGGAGCTGTGAAGGCCAGACGAGAAAGGGTAGCCCCTGCAAAAAGGGAGAAATAGCCTTGTAGCTGAAGAAGGGAAGAATTATTCCAGACTGTCCAATGTCTGCTAGCAGGTGGAGCAACAGGGACACTGTCAGGAAGAGTCCAAGGCAGACGGGACACTGATGGCTTCTGATCTCTGAAGATGATCAAGCAGAAAGGGCACTTCCAATAGACCTAACTACTTACTTTCACGAGATACAGCCTGCTGAATTTCTGAAAACACTTTTGTTCTGCTGAGCTAGAACATATCTTTCAGAAAAACAGATAATCCTAAATGTGGTCATCAGGAATGACCACATATTTAAGACAATTATTCTGAAGATTTTAGAGTCTGTTCTACTTGTTTTGAGTCTGAATTTGGCTTAACCTCAGCTGTGCCTTAGTCTGATGTATTAAGGAGCCCTCTACTGTCAGAAATCTTCTCCCCATGCTTGGTATTAATAAACTTTGCTGGTCTGGTTAACTGGTGGTAAATTTTTGACACCCAGAGTAAAGTTAGAGGGAATGGGGAGGTGAGTAATGGAATTTGAAGAGAGGTGAGGAGTTACTGGTGGCAGAAGTCGGTGAATAGAGAAGAGAAACAGTATGTGAAGAGAGTGGGTTTCTACTTGAATATATAAGGCAGAAATGAAAGAAATATGTGGCTAAAGTCAAAGAACCAGTTATAAAGAGGGAAAGAGATGAGAACAAAAGAGAAAAGGTCTCGAGAATAGATACAGAAAGTAATGTGAAAGGAGAAGCATCATAAAGCTATTGAAGACCGGTAAAAGAAACAAATTCAGTCTGCAGTGGTCAATAAGGTCAAAACAAATGGCGAAATATCAGAGTATGTTAAGAATGTAACAAAAAGTAGCAATCTTTCACCTTGGATTAGGGCTTCTCAAGCAGCGGGTACTTTCCCATCTCACAGGAGGCCAGCGGGCTTAGCTCATTATGGCATTGAAAATGCACTGCTTAATCTGGAGGTTAAGAGAGGGGTTGGTACAGTTTTGAAAGGTCTGAACACATTCAGACTTTGTGAAAAAGACTGGCCAAATTTTCTGCCCAAGGCCTCTCTGTGCTCAGGATTAAAACTCCGATGTTCAGGGCATAACGAAAGGGGGGCCTAATTAAGCAAGAGAAAGCTCTTCTGACACACATAGCTGCCTTTTTTTTTTTTTTTCTTTCTTTCTTTTTTCTTTTTTTTTTCTTTTTTTTTCCCCTACCAACGAAGGAACAAAGAATGGGGTAAAACTTTCTTATGGTAAGTGTACTGTTAGTTTTCTCCAGTTGTTTCTCTTCCAGCCCTCACCAGAGCAACACCTCTCTGCTCTAGTGGCTGAGACATCACAAAATGGACTCGTTCCTCACCTGCTGCCCACTCATGGTGCAGCCTGGAACAGGTCACTTAGCCCCTGGCTTCAAAGTACTCCAGCCAACTCTAAAACCAGCTGGTGGTTTCCTGTCTCAGGGGCAGTTGAAAAGATGGCATCAGCATCTTTGCTGATGGCCTGTGAAATGCTTACAAAATAATTAGGTGCAATTGGCAAGGTTGCCTCTGGATTTCACACAGTTCAGTATGAAGAATTCTTGCATCTTCCAGTATTGTGGCGTTTCTCTCCTGTCCTCCCTCAGCTGTGAAATATCTCTGGTAATGCTCGTTATTGAGTGTGAGTGTAATGAGGGTTTCATGCTTGGAAGCTTGGAAAGCTTCCTCTTAAAACTTGATAAAATCCTCTGGCCAAGGTAAAAGTCTAGTTAGTTTTTATTAAGAAAGGAAAGGATATTTTTCTGAAGGACATTGGTTTGCTTGTGAAAATACATGACAGGTCCTAACCAGTCTGGCAAATAGAGTAAGAGGAATGATAATTTCAAAGGTGCCATTGTAGGCCAAGCACTGAAATGATTCCAGTCTGGATCATTCCGACTCATTTTTAGGACAATAACATGCTTTTTAAAAGATTTATTTTTTAAAAAAGTCCCTTCAAACTGGTTTTGTGTGGCTGACTTGTTTCTGATGTGAACAAAGTGCATGGAAGGAAACGCCATGACACTGCTTACAAGAAACACATATCTGCGTATTCTTGTTGATGGATGGATTACTGCGTGTCATCTTCCAAATTCTTTTTTGAAAAGGCTATCATGTTGCATTTGTGCAAGCAAAGAAAAAAATATTCAAAAGGACAAAACCCCAAAAACTGTTAGAAACATGAAAGTCCTTTCTAAAGCCATTTCTCCCTGTCACTGGTATGAGAAGAATTTTCATTCTCTTTAAGGCTATTTAAAATATACTTTGGGGCTGAAATAACAGAGAAGACAATCCAATGCATTCTCAGCCCTGAAACCACAATCGGTTACAGATCCCTGTTGCCACATTGCATCCAGTGAGATAGCTTACTGGAAGAACTGGTCAAAAAAAACTCAATATTGATTGGAGAAAAAAAAATTAAAATGTTCTCTTTCTCCTTCCTCTCATTCTTTTTTTCAGAGGGGGGAAAAAAAAAAAAAAAAAGGCAAAACACTGTTTTTATTGTTAAATTAAATTAAATCCTCATTTTTCAGTGATTTTACTTTCTGTGAATTTTAATTCTTGGGGTTTTTTTGTTTGTTTGTTTTGGTTTTTTTTACATGAGACAAAGTGGGCATGCAGTTAAAATTTTCATTAATTTTTTTTGTTTGATTTTAATTTGGTATGAAAGATTATTCTCTCAGTTTCTGCTGCCCTCCTGTCTCTCTTTTCCATATTCGTGCACACTCCTGGCTGACTCTGAATGGCACTTAACTGTTCATCAAGAGAGACCAATTGGTGGTTCCATAACTTTGTTGATGTAAGTTGAGATCATGGTAGGGACAACTCTGGATTCTGGAAATGATGCAAATTCTTGAAGATACTTTACAAAGTAAAGTAAGTAAGGAATACGATAGCATCTCTTCTAACCAGGATGAGTATCACTGCAGTCAGCAGTAGGTGTCACAAGCTGTATGGGTACATCAGGGATCTGACATGAGAACACTTGTGTTCATAATGTTTCTGTCACTTACCCAATGCACAATTTCTGACTTATCAATTTTGGCTTGTTTTCCACATCAGGAAAACTTGGCACGGGTGATAAAACTAAATTTTCTTCAGTTTTCTGACAGACTACATGAGGATTTATCTATATGTATGGCACCAGTATTTTAGGTCACTCCTGTTGGAAGGCCAACACCACTGATTTGGTCAGTGCTAACATTTATCTCCATGTTGAAAGCATGATTTTTTTTCCCAAAACATTGAATAATGCCAAAATTAGGATGCTTTGTAATAATGGAATTAAACCCCATGATTTTAGAATAGACATTGATATGGCATTGTTATCCACCTGTAACATCTTTCCTATTAAGCCAAGTGAAATGGCAGTAGCATTAAGGAGGAAAATTTAAGCGGGTGTTCTTGACCAGATGGATGCAGCTGTTCTGTTACATTCCCACCATTTTGCATTTGAGCTGTTTATTTTCACTCTCTAGCTTTCAGTCATCACATGAATTACCACTGAAAGACTCTTTCCCTACTGCAGGATCTACAGTCATGGGTCCACCAGTCTGCAGGAGCGACTGTGCTGTTTAGTTCTGTCTTCTCTGGTGTTTTGCCTCTCTAGGCAGGGCTCTGCAGATTGGCATCACAGTTTGCTCTTACTTCCAAGAAGTGCCAGACAAAAGTGAGGCAGAAATTTGTCCCAGTAGGATTAGAGGAAGCCTTGAGTGATATGACCCAGTCAACAACTGTCAGGAAGCATTGCCGCTTGAGGAAAAGTAAATGCCTCATTATTGCTGCTAGACAGATGCACCTCCATAAAACACCTGGATGTGGTCCACAGACCACAGACAGAACGTCACTGAGGTTGATTTTTTTTTTTTTTTTCCCCTTCAAATGGGGAGAGATAGCAGACCTTGTATTTTTAGACATAAATTGTTCATCAGCTGGAGTGAGGAAGTAATCTATTGCAGTTGAGTCTCCTGCAGAAACCAAGCGTGTTATGAGGTGATGTCCCTTTCATCAGATGGTGACTGCGGTAGGTAGGGGGAAGGACATCAGACTGCCTGGGCCATCACTTTGAGCTCGCAGGGCATATGTTACTTGTGGTGAGGCTGAAAGTGAGCGAGGTAACCACAGAGTAAGCTCCTAATGATGTGGATTGTGGGAAGCACGACTGATAGGAAGCAGACAGTTGGATTGATTAGGGCAGCCCCAGGGACTAGTTGTTTTTCTTTCACCGTCCTGGGGTGAAGTTAAACCTGCTACTGGTAGTAATGAAGAATAGCTAATACAGATCAAACTCTGCCAAAGTAACAGCAGTGGCATCAGGAGCAGAAAGTTTTGCAGATTTGTCTGTGTGTGCACTTGCTACTGGTGTTCCTGGTGGGTGGCTGAATCATCCTGATGGCATTCAACAGGAACCAGCTGCTGAGAATATTAAAATGCAAGCATTTATTCCTCTAGAGAGACAGTAGCATCTGCAAAGTTTTCCTGTCTTGATAGTACAGATAATCCCGTGGAGTATTCTCTAGTAGTTTTTAACTCTCAATTCATTTATACGTGTATTTTAAAGCTGTAAGTGCCTTGTGTCTGCACAGAAAGGAGAGCCTAGTCTTAGATCTGAGGCCACAACTGTCCTCAGCAGGTAGTTTGCAGCCCTGTGCTCAAGTTGAGGTACCTTATATGGGCAAAAGGTACCTTCCACCTTTCTTCTTCACCCTCCTCCTGTCAGGAATAACCACATTGGAGGCTGGTATTTCATGGAGAAAGAACCCTTGGCCATGATTCTGTAACTTCCATATCAGGGTAAGCTCTGTCTTGAAAGTTGTATTAGCAACAATTGTAAGAAATGATGAAAAAAATGTGAAAAAGCAACTAAATGTTCTGATAGAGTAGGATGTTCAACACACGTATTATTGTTTATATTTATTGTTCCCAGCGAGGAACATGTTGCTTCTCAAGCCTGTGAGAAACGCTCCCCAGCCCTAATCTGCTTAGGGATACCTGTGGAAACAGGGAGCTAGCAGCTTTGAGTAACCCATCAAAACCAGAGAGCACTTGGCACCCATCAGAGGCTGGCCCTTAGTCCGACATGGTCCTAACAACAAAGGTCATAACCACAGCAAGTGAGGGAAGAGAAAAAGCAGAGAGTAGCAACAGTGGGGAAGAAGATGGTAATTTCTTCTTTTAAGTCTTTGCTTAGATCTGCATATCTCTTCTGCTTTCCTTAGAATATGTTCTCATGCAAATAATGTGTGATTTCACGTACTAACAGTGTTTACAGGACAGGGAAGGCAGAAATTCTACCCATGGCATATGATGTGAGTAAAGGTGCATAATTGTTTTATGGAGAAAGAGAAACCAAGTCCTTTTGCAGTGTGGCTGCAGTGTTGGCACAGAGAGAAGAAACAAGCTGTAGGCAGCCAGAGCTGTGTAGCAAAAGGAAGGGTAAGGTTTGTGATTTTATTTGAAAAGGAGCATAACTTGGTGCACTCATCACAGTAGCATTTTATTAAGGTATTTTATCCGTATCTAAATAGCTTTGTGTAAAATGCCTGCCTATTACCTCGTGGCTGTGAACAGTTTGGCTGTTTTTCTAAGCTGGAATATCAGTACATAGTGTTAAAAGAACAAACTCGCCCAAGGCAGCAAACCTCCATTCCTGCTTCCACCTTTTGTCATTTCTAGTCATCCTCAGAGCCTGTCAGGGTGCGTCAGCAAGTCAGGGTTTTGACAGGAACTTACAGACACAAGAGGGACCACAAACACCACTCTACAGAGTTTATTGATAGCCGCTCTCATGATGTGACAGGCCAAGGAAAGCTGTTGCAGGAGAGGTGACAGCAACGGCAGCACTTTATAGCCCTTCCTGATTTCAGCTTCTCCTTGGAAAGAGCTGTTGAAACCTCTTAGCGGTGTTAGACATACAGTTTAATCTCAGTAAGACATCACAGTGATGATGCATACATCAAAGACTCTGTTGTGTTTCCCCCCTTTTTATGTGAGTTATGTTTGCTCATTTGTTTAAAAAAAAAATAGCATAATGATTTCAATTTTAAGAGGCTTAAGCCCAAAGCTTTGGAAAGTCTTAACAAAGAATGATTTAATGAACTGGCTATTGTGTTTATTGTTGTGCTCAGCTACTTAAGTATGTCATAGGCTCTGCAATACAAACAATTAATGGTCAAGCTTCTGAGCTCAAGTGTTACGGTCTTCTGCCTTCAGAAAAGGAGTAGCAGCATTTGAGGTCTGTTCCCACTTAAGCAGCAGTGCAATAAAAATCCAGTGGATTTAGACTAAATGCCTTGGGGTTGGATTTGTTGCTTGTTGTTGGTACAACACAATAAAGCAGAACTTAATCCTGAATAAGAGCAGCACTGAAAAATTTCAGGAACGTACTGAATAATACTTAAACATTTTCATCCCAGCATTTCCTCTAAGGACACATCTCTCTTTAAAAAGTCATAGGGAAGAAAAGACTCTTGAGCTTTGTCTTGGATAATGCTGTGGGTGTGAGTGAGCTTTGCCCTGAGAAGATTCATGCCCACCAAATTTAGGAATGGTTGATCTTTATTGCATGCCCTGCTGTTACACCACGGGGCATCATATGGCTCCTAATGCAGCTCAGCTGACAGTATGATGTTGGTACCTATCTTGAAAGCCACACAGGATGTATCCCAACAAATCCTGAGGACTTTGGTTCTCCGGTGAAATACAGGCTATCAATAATCTTTAAAAATTACCAAATAACTTTTTTTTTGCTCTTCAATTTTACGATTTCTATCATGTCAACTAACTACGTAAGTTCTAAGTAAAGGCATAGAAGTGTCATTTTAATGCTGCTGTATTTTGTCATGGGTATTTCACATCTTCTGTTTTCACTGCTTATCTGCACTTCGTATTTATCACTACAAAATGATAATGAGAAGGTGGGGATTAGAGAAAGTAATGAATTTTTAGAGCTGTTTATTGTCCTCAAACAGCATGATCCTCTAGGGCAATATCCCCCCACCTAGTCTAAGCAGGCAGCAAAGAGGCATTTGGACACAAACTCAGCCACTAAGAATGAAGTCAAAGCTCAGAGCTATCATAAAAAATTCCATCCTGAGAAGAAAGGAAAGGCTGAGGCTGCCAGTGGAGCAACTGAATATCTACAGAGCAATGACTTGGTTTTTCCTTCGTCATCCCAAGGCTGAAATCAAGCTATGTCTCTGAGTTACTGACCTCTCTGCCCACAGGAAGATGGCAAACCTGAAAATCCCATCCGTGCTGTCCATGTAGCAAGACCTGCCGCTTTTTAACCTCTTAATACTGTCACATCTGAGTAGCAAACTACGCTAACTCTGTAATAAATATTATAACAATAGTTACTGCTGCATTATATTTTACTAGGAATGCTTTTCCTAGTAAATTTGGACTAGTGTTCTCCAGCCCAGTCCCATCAATGAATGCTTTCCCTGACAGCTGCCTGTTCAGTCAGCCCTGTACTGTGGTAAATAACATGCTATCAGCATAAGGTGTCCATACCAACTCCCCTCTTCATCTCTAGTCTATTTACATTCAGTGTGATTCTTTGACTCAAACCATCTCACCCGCAAAAGTCTCTCTTAGCCTTTTATTCAGCTCTCACTCTGTGGGTGAAAGGAGTAAACAACAGCTGCTGGAACCCAGTGGCTGAAACAGTTGAGAGTTCATATTTCTTTAGAGACAGAATCTGTGAGGATTTTTGCTCCAATCTTTTTTTATTTTTTCCTCTTGAAGATTTGGAGAGTGCCACACATGTGCTCTGGTGTGGTAACTCTTCTTTGCCACCTTAAACAGTATTGGTTCATACTGACACTTCTAAGAGAAAACATGAATTCAGCAAATATACCAGGGACACCAAAGAAGAGCTGCTGTAGCCCACAGACTTTCCTGCAGCCTGTTGTCATTACCAGGATTTTCTAAACTTCCTGGATAGTTTAAGTCCTGAGGCAACTACACACAGAGCATGGGTTTTATAGCATCTTTACAAATAAAATGAATAAGGTATCCTATGCTTCCATCATATTTTATGGGAGAAGAAGACAAAGATGTGGCTGGAAGAAGAGTACTGCTCTTTAGCTTATGGAGCTACATTGTCTTTATGCCTTAGAAGAATAAAATGCATTTTCTTGCATTTTAAGAGGGGTGAAAATAAAGTGTGAAGATAAACACTTTATACCCTTAAGCTTATATTTCAAAAGTGACTTCTAAAATTCTGGGTAGTATATTTAGAAATGTGGAATTCTGGAGCAATGGAAATTTTATTCTAGGCCCATGGGGAGTTTTATTTCAAATCCATCTCTTTATCCAAAACCTGTTTGTGAGCAAATACCGAAATTTTGCATACCAAATTGTCTGGCAAGACTCTACACAATGCAAATGGGGGTGGATATCAGAGACCAGGACACAATACTGTGTTCTTCCTTAGAAATTTTGGGGAAATCTGAGTGAGCCTTCCCCAGAGTTTATCAGAGAGCTAAAGAATCCAGGGGACACCAAAATAGGTTTTGGCTTCTTGAGGTCTGTGATACTGGAATTCACACGACAATGTGAAGGATGAAGAACAAGTCAAAAAGAACATTTCAGCCCCCATAATTTCTCTGAAAAAGCCACTTTGTACAGTAAATTCTCCATTAGCTTTCAGTTCCAGTTACAAGCTACGGGGATAGACATTCATTCGAAGATGATGAAGCCTTCATTATTTTTAGAAAATTCATCATAGCACATTTACTTGTACACTGCAAAGTATTTTCACAATTTAAACCTAAGGAGTTGTCAAAATAAATGAACAAAGTATGCTCTGTGATGCTTTATCCTTTATTTATTTATATTATGTATTGTCTGTTGAACTGTTTGTTAATTTGAAAAATTCAGTTATTTGCGATAGGTCAGCATCCTCGCTGTTCCCCTTGAGTTAGCGAGATCATTTTCTTTTCCTGACTAGCTATGCTCCTAACAGCAAACGCAGTAGCTGAGACAGTTATGTTTGGGCTGGAGGAACTGTGGCCACCTCAGTTAATCCAAAGGATTATTCCATGACAGATTATCCTAAATGAAGGTTTTATGAATCCCAAACCTGCTGCTTTGTGAAAGGTCACATCACTTCTGTGCGACTCGGAGTCAAGCCACGTTTTGGCGCTTGCAGGAGGAGGAAATCCAAAAGGAAGGGACGGAGGTGGCAGAACTGGGTGCCATGTGGTAGGCATGTCAGCAGAGGGAACGGCATGCCACACACCTGCTTGGGGCTCTGCAGTGCCACAAGTTAACATTTTGATGAGCAATTTCCATTCTGTTGTTTTCTCTCAACACATGGGGTTCAAAAAACAGTTAAAAGAAAACTGTACCCATTTGCTCATCTCAGAAGCCTGTGATTTCAGAAGAGTCTGCCAGATTAATTTTCACATACAGAGTATTTCAGAGCTGCAATGCACAGAGGAATACAGTTTATCTTTTGAAATTGTAGTGTGATGGCCAAAGAATAGGTATGCATTGCTCAAACTTCATGGAATAACACTGACTGATGGCTCACAGTAGTTTAGAAAAAATCTATTTCTGTAACCACAACTTTCATAGATTTCTCAAATCTATGTAATAATCATGAATACTTGCTTCTCTAGGAGGTTGTTTTTCAGTGGCTATATAAAAACAATTAAAGGCATGCAACAATCATTTTGCTGGCTGCACATCTGTGAAGAACCTGCTTTCTATAATAACCGTACTTGAACTAGTTTTCCTTTAAACCTGCACTTGGATGATAGAATAAAATCTTTTGGTCTGCTACATTAAAGCATTTCATTTTTTGTCCATACTATCTCCGTAAAATCCTGTTGGGTGGGGGCAGACAGGAGGGAAGGGAGGGGAAATGTCTGCAGAATTCCATTGGCATTTCTATGGAAAGGGTGCAAGTCTCACAGAGCACTCTTACCCAGACTTTATATTTTAGTCAGAAATAGGCTAGTCCTTTGCTAATTTACCCTGAGCAGTAGCTGTCAGGCGGTTGAGGAAAGAATTAGACGTGTATTTCCTGGTTAAACATCTAATCTGATATTCATATAGCCAATTTGGTTGTAAATTTTGGCTACTGAAATTTTTCTGGCTTGCAGTAGGCCTGTATCTGTGTAATTGGAAGACAGAAGAGATTCACTTTAATCTGATGCTTATCTCCATCCTCCTTAAGGCAGGAGAAGAGCCAAGGGATTTAGCATCTTCCTTGTTTTCTGGCAACCTCCTGAGCTTAACTATGGTTAGAAGCTCTTCTTGATGCATTTTGTAGCAGGATGTCCATGCTGCTAGATACCTTTTGTTGCCGAAGTCTGAAGCATTAAATTATTCAATAACCCCTTGTTGTCTTCTAGGAGAGTATCAGCTTGTAAAAAGTGACATGATCAACACAAAAGTCATCCTCTGACATGCCCTTGCACCCACAGATCATGTTCATGCACTAGGTAGTAGAGCGGTTTCATAGGTTTCTCAGTAACCTTTTATAGAGTTAATTGCTCTGGTCCCTTTCAAGGGGTCCACTTGATTATATACCAGTAAAAAGAGATGGTATTTGAGGATGGTTGATAACACTCACAATTTTTGTAAGCAGAGACCTTGATGAGTTCCTCCGCAGTCAGTCTCCTTGGGCTAAAATTTCAACCTATTACATGGGGATTTAGCCACTCATTTCCCATAAACATCAATGGGAGGCATGTGGCTAAATCCCTGCGCAACACATTGAGAATGTATTCCCTTATGTTTAAACTCATTTTGATGCAGATGCTTTCTTCTGCAGGAAGCAAGCGAAACGTAGAAGCCATTTATTTCTTTCATTTGTCTGCCCCAGATCTCCAAACTCCCAAATTACCTTCTCTTCTGCCTAGGTACCACAATATCTCACAGGATTTGATGAATCTGTGTGTGACACCAAGTTAGAGGCCAAGCTTCAAGACATTAGGACAATGGATGCTAATTGGTATTTATTACCTACTCATGTGCGGGGAAAATTGGACAGATGACAGGCTGTCCCTTCACCCATGAGGATGAGATTTTTCATTTCTCTCAGTCCTCCATCACCTGCTGTATCACATATTAAAGGAGGGCCCCACATGCTGTTTTTAACTAGTGGTCTTTGACGATGAGCTGCAGGATCATTGCTTGGCTCTCGGTTGATGTGTGCTCTGTGATGCTCTCCCACAAGGTTCAGGGATATGCTGTGAACACTACATGGAGACTCTACTAACTTCCTTAGTCAGGAAGAGGGTCTTTTAGACTAATTATTGGAGGGAGGGGAAATGAAAGGCTATCAGAATGTAGGCACAAATGTGAATATAGTATTTCAGAATCACTGGGCATGATTTTCAGTAATGGCATATGTGTGTTAAGATGCAATTTTGTGCCTGGAAAGAATTGTGTTCATTATAAATGGCAGGTGCTTTTAAAGCATTTAAATATTGCATTTTCTATTTCCACCTGCACACCAGGTAACTGGGTATTAATATGCTACTAGTTGAGCCCATGATTCATTGCAGGTGCAGTGCTTGGGAAATCAAGGATTGCATTGAGGTCCTGATGAAAATCATGCCCTCAGGCACATCTGAGCTCCATTTTGATCAACAAGCCAAAAATAAGACTTTTATTTCAATTACAGTTCGTCTGATTTTGAACTTAATGATGCAACTTGAAGTCTATTGGCTTAGCTCCTGAGACCCAGGAAGGAGGATGTCTGGGACCTTGCCTATTCAGTGGAATATAGGTTCCCATTAAATTCACTCTGATCTCATTACATGTCTTTTATTTGGTCAGAAGCTCTATTTTTGCTCTTCCTGGCCTTATTGAATCTGTTGTTGATTCATTGTGCAGACTTGGTATTAATGAAAAAGACTGCCTCACTCAGGACTCTCTGGAGGGTGAGATTTTCCATAGCCCTGTGTCTGTAGCACGCGTTGGAAGCACAGGCTCTGATGGGTTGCCTTGTGAAACTAGATTCGAGCAGAGCTTTATTAATAGGCTGATGAGATGTATCAGCCTGGCGAGGCTGCCTGCCTCCATAATGAGCGAGGGCTGTATTTTACTTCACTTAACGAAGAGAAAAATCCTCAGCAATGCTTTTTCTGTAGCCCTGCTATCCCGGCTCCGCATTCCACTTTCAAAGACCTCTTTAAAGGTCTCTCTATTATTCCAGCTGCCTTTAGGTGTCACTCGAAGCTTTGGGTTTCTCCTGTTCATCCGTCCCTTTGTGTGCTGAGCCCTGCCCTGCCATTCAGCTGCCCCAGCAGCTTGGGGGTCCCCTGGTCACCCCCCAGCGACTGCTTCCCTCGCTTTGTGGCTGCATTGCTTGTCCACACCAGTTGCACAACATTAGGTTCAATGAAAAGGAAAGTAATCCCTTTTGGTAGCTTTTCTCATTTCCAGCTGGATGTCAGCGGCTGCCCCTGCATTATTGAATTGGAAAGTCTGCCACAGGAGAGGGTGATTGTCCTACACTATGTTGTAGGCTGAAGAGCTGCATTTTTAGCTTGCCTAAGAATGGAAGGGCTGACTTC
The DNA here is from genome assembly GCF_015227805.2 of Hirundo rustica. Lineage (NCBI taxonomy): Eukaryota > Metazoa > Chordata > Aves > Passeriformes > Hirundinidae > Hirundo > Hirundo rustica. Next base: position 23,463,503 of record NC_053451.1, on the reverse strand, counting down.
TGTCCTGCTTTTGTCAGCCATTGTCAAGGTGTCCTAGCTTGTTTTGCTACTAGATTTCAGGAACTGTTAATCTGGTATTTTCTGTTTCAAGATGGATCTGAACATTTTTGAGTGGGCCAAATACTTCCTTGGCCTTCTGACGAGGCTTAGGTCGCTCATATGGTAAATCATTAATTTGGAGACTACATTCCGCCTTTGCTGGGAGTTAAGAGTGGTGTTCTAATAGCTTCCTTCCATCTGGAGCAGTCATAAACCAGATGGATAAGGGATTGGCACCACTTATTTTGAGTCTTTACCCAATTCACCCTGTGTAAAAGGACCTTGCAATATTTCCCAGACAATTGTTGCATGTAATCCAGAATCACGAGTGAAAAATACCAGGATCATATGTGTGGGCTGCCTCTTGGGGAAAGGTTTGAAGGAGTAAGCAATAAAAATATCTTTCTTTTAGCAGGGTTACATTGTTGTCCGTGATTAGGAACCGTATGTAAGGGGGGTTTTTTGTATCTAAGTATTATTTGAAATGGTATTAATCTAGTTTGAAATCCAAAGCTTATAGCACCTTGGGTTAAGCCATTTCAATTCAGAATTTGTGTCTGATATAGAATGATAAGAGATAGGTTTTCAAGGATGTTGTGTATAAAGATGCTAGCATCTTCTGTTACCAAATTCAGTGTTTTCATGAAAATGAATTCATCACACTGCATTTCAGTACATTCCTTTAATATGATTTAGTAAGAATGAAAATATTGCCAGAAACTAGAAGTTGCACCTATATTTATTTATTTATTTTATTAAATTGGAAATATTATTGTTTTCATTAGTGAATGGCTGGAAGGAAGAAGTCAAGTGGTTGTGCAAATAGCATTTATTATGGAGAGTGTTTTCATTTATGATATGCCTTTAAAGAACTGCTCTTTGGCCCAGGCCACACTGTAATGTTTAAGAATTGCTTCAAGAACGCTTTTGATGTTGCTGAATACCAGAACAGATTCATAATGGTAGCCTATTTTATTTTGGCTTTAAGAAAATAAAGGAAAGAAAGAAAGATAATACGAGAAAGACCATAAAATTCAGATGACAAAATGGAAAGGTTCACGAAGACTTCCTATGCATACCAGCGACAATGCTATTGCAAAGTGCAAGAAGGAAAGCAGGAAGCTGAGTGTGCCTAAATGGGCAAAGGTGGAATAGATTTTTCAAGTGAAATAGCCCTTTTCACTAAGCACAAGTCCAGAACAAGGAGATCCATAAGAAAGGTTTCTAAATCTACGATAAAAGTTACATAGAAAAGGGTGCAACAGGGGTTGGAAAAGCAAAGAGCAAACCCATAAAAAGAAAAGGTTCTGTATTTTAACTTGAGTTTGAGGGGGAATAAATGGGGACATTGTGAAAGAAGAGAAGGATATAAAGACAGGAATACTGAGGCATTGCAAAGAATTTCTTTTTGTTTGTCATCAATTGTATTGAAGACTTTTTTGATTTTCAGCCAATTAAGAGCCTTTGTAGACAACTTCCACAGAGGGTGTAGTGGCATATTGTCTAGGATCATGTTGTGTATGAATTCTAGAGCATGCAGGGAACTGGGATGAGTGGTGTTGGTGCTCCTAAAAAAAAAAAAAAAAAAAAAAAAACCAACCAAACAAACCAAATAACACAATCTGTTCTGAAAGTTAGCTGGAGAAACAAGGAGATTCAAAAATTGCTCAATTACTTCAAAAGACCACGCTGTTGTCTTATGAATTAATTTGGCAAAGCTTGTTTTGGTAGTTTATAAATTGTTTGCCATTACAGTTAAAACTATAAACAATTTTTTTGTAGGCTGGTTAGTTTTTAATGACTCTTTCCACTTTCCTGGAACAATCTGTCCATGCCTGAGTGCCTCAATGGCTAATGCCTCCTGTGCTGAACAGCCCATCCCTCCGGTCCCAGGTGCCATCGCTGTGGATGGGCACCTTTTGAAGCAGTAAATGCCAGGAGGTTCTGTCGCTTCCCACTACCAGCCCGATGCTGGTCTGTGAAGCAGTAATTGGCAGCCAACCTTGTGTATTGGATCCAGGATCCATTTCCCAGGATATCCATGAGGATAGAAGGGATGGGGCAAATGTTATCACTACAGAAGTTAAAAATTCATTCCAGTCTGTCTTTGTGGTTTCACGATAAGGAGTGTATTAGAAGAGCCAGTTCCTTTTAGCAGTTTCTCCCTGAAATGTGCTGGAATGAGAAGTGTTCAGATGAAATCCTTTGTACTAGTACCTCTCTCTCTTCATTTTCTGCCATTCCCAAATTACAAATTTGTCTCAAGAAAGATTCTAAATTGAGGTAGTGGGTCAAGAAATGTGTCTCTAGAGCAACTCATTACGAAACAGTTAAAATACAGCTGTGCCTCTTGTTATAAAATCAAATTAAACTGAACTATTAAAAAAAAAAAAAAAAAAAAGTAAGAGAACAAAAGCACCAAAGTAATAAGCGGAAACAGATTGGCATTCAACATTAGTTCACCTGACCCTCATAACATGGAAATACCCAAACTAATCATTTATTTGAAAGCTGAAGACAAGAGCACAACCTGTTAACAACAGTAGTCCAGTTTCCCTCTTGCCAGGTTTGCAGCACCAGTACAAACCAGGGAGTAAAATTTAGACTTGCATCTAGGCTTTGCTGCTAACTCCTTAAATTTGTGCTGGATAAACACGGAAAAATCTGCTCAAACATGGGACCAACAGGAAATTAAAAGCCTTTCTCTCTTAAAATGCCAGAGATATAGAAGTTGCACATCCAGTACTGTGGTTCGCAACTTCTTGAAGGCACACGGGCTGTTTTTCATTATTTATTCCAATCAGTATCAAAGTTACAGTAGTCTGGTAACAGTCTTGCCTTTTGCCATTTTGTTTCAATTTATCTCCAAGTCATCTCTTGCTAGAAACTAGAAAAAATTACTAACAAAAGACTAGTTTCACTGATGTCAGTGCGAGTACCAAAACAAGAAAATCTTGTGAGGATTAGGCTCTCAGTGTTCATACCAGCTGGAAATAGGTTGGGATCCCATTCAAATGTCAAATGGTGGGGGCAGCTAGTGCTGCTTGATTTCGAAACCTGAGATCTTCTGCCTTGCCTGTGTTAGAGGCAATTCTGTGGCCCCACAGCACAGTTTCAGGACTAGTGTCTTGTTCCAGCACCAGTTCCAGATTATGATCCACAAAAAAAAAAAGGCCATTTTCTCTGTCTTCGGCGTAAAGGAATAGCAAAGAAACACAGTCTTGCAGAATGACATCTTTAGTTAAGAGGAACAAAAGGCTGAGCTGGGAAGGTCATTGTTTTGTCAATTTCTTGCTTATGCTTGCCTGATTTCTAACTTTAGAATTAATATAAAACATATCCCCTTTGCTCAACTGTTTTCTGTGACTATTTGTATTATCTGTAAAGAATTGTTAACGACTTACAAAATATTTTCATAGCTCACCATGATTATCAGTATGTTGGAAATAGGGGTCGGTCTTAAAATATGGATTACTGATGTGATCATTTGCCCCAGCTGCAACCTTTCTAGATAATCTCTAATACAACAGGCTTTTAAAAATACAGCATGTGATAACAAGAGCTGCTTATTTGCTCCCTAGCAGAGCCATGAAGAACTCTGTATTTTCACTTTGCAAACCTTGGCAAAGATATAATACTGTGTATGCCAATTTTTAAAAAATGATGGAATTTTACTTTCATGCCCAGGATTAAAACTGCCTAAGGTACCACCGCTAGAAAACTTGACATTGGGAGGAATACCCCAGAAGCCTTGTAAGCTATTTTTTTTTTAAATAGATAGACTTTAGACATCAGCCGATATTATTACAGCAGGACAAAGAGTTCTCTGGACTTTCTGCTCTGAGAACTACAAAAATAAGCATCTGACATTAAACAGAACAGTAAAAATACCTTCCCAAATGTATCCTGACTTGACAAATCACAACTGAAAGTAAATGATAGCTCAAATACCAATACCCTGACAAAAATAGAGGAGAGATATTAGAATGAAAAAATGTATAATCTAGGTTAGTAATTGCTCTTTCTGGTTTTAAAAAATGGGAAAGACAATTTAGTAAACCCCGTATCATTCACTGCTAGCTTACTTAATAGATTGACACAGAAGTTTTCCAAATTTCTCTCAGTTTTACAAAACACTAGTTCATTGCTGCGACCTGGAATGAAACTGTTTACCGCTCTAACTAGAAAGTTCAAATCAATTCTTGTCCATTAGAGTTGGGCATAACTGATGAAATATCCCCAAAGGAGTATTGTAAATGTATCAAGATGTCCTCCCCCATTACAGAAAAGGGGAGGCATGGTGAATTACTTACCTTCTCTCTTGCACTTAATGTCTCTGAAATGCTGCCAGGCAGAAAAGGCTTATCTTGTCTCACTGGGTCTAAGAGAGGTCTAGTCTATGCTGTAATCTGGGATACAGGGGAGGAAAGAAAGATAGTAGATGTCTGAGAATAAAGCCTCATATTCCCTCTATCTGAGAAGAAAGCCTAATATGGGGCAGACCCATATTAGGCTTTATTCTCAGACAGGGCCAACAACAACAACAACAAAAAAAAGTGTGTGTGTGAGAGAGAGAAAAGCTACTCAATAACCAACAGTGGATTCAAAATACATGCAGGAAATATCTGATCCAAAAATCAGTACTAGGGAGTTTTTTAATAATGTAACTGAAAGTTTTGTGCAGTGAGCTATATAATAAATTCAGTCATTAAAATATACACTGAAATAGCATTGGGGCAGAACATACAAACAATAGAAACCAAGAAAACCATGCTTAAGGATGTCTCGAAATGCCAAGGCACAGTGTGCATGGTATTAAAAGTAGCTAGCATTCACAATTTCTCTCTATCAGGAAAAGAGCCTTCAGCCTTCTTCTCACTTGCTATGAATTTGGCTCTAGGACTGTACTTGAAGTTGTAAAGAAATATGGGAAGTCTAGGTTCTTGCATCAGGAGGCCTTACACAAAAGGCCATACAAATGAAGTTTGTGGCTGCCAAACACACTTAACATTTTATAACACCTGACTGAGATGTTCCCAGTCTACTCTTGCTGCTGACAAACAAGAGTGCTCAGTTATGGGATCAGAGTGATCTCAGCTGCATGAGACAGTCTGCCACCAAGCAGAAGACGGTAGAGCAGAGGTGAAAACACAAGGTGGTGAGAACCTCTTGAAGACTGAATGGCAGAGGAGAGAGAAAAGGAGACAGAACGGGGAATAGGCATGCTCCAAATTGGCCTGTGAAATTGAATCTTGATGTAGAAAAAGAGTTCAGGTTTATGAAAGACTCAATGAGTACCCTGTGCCCTCTGAGCATTCATAAGGAAATCAGAAATACACAATTCAGAAGGAAGAAGTGCATCTCCCCTTAACAGCCCCAGAAAATGCTGCCATGACTAACTATAGTCTATGCTGCCAACAGAGAAACTAGACTTGCTTTGCATGGTGCATGAAATTTTAAGCAACTCAATGAAGAAAAGGAAGAAGATAGGGTCAGGAGTTTACAAATCCTGTGTGTGGTTTTTTCTGGCTCCTGGGACTTCTAACACAACAGCTTCTACTGATCTCAGTTACAAGTGGATGCAAAAGGAAAAGCAAAGGTGGAACAGGAATAATCGAAGTGACTGGGAGGAACAAAAGTAGTATTCAAAGCAAAATATTTGTTAAGTAAAAGCACAGGAAAAAATCTAATGAGAAATGGAAAAGCTTCAAGGTCCAATTTAATTATGTGGGAGGGCAGGAGGAAAAGGGTCTTCAGGGTCTTAAATAACATAGTGGACAGTGAAACTATTCCAAGAGTTAAATCACTGGCTTGGAAATGTAAAGCCTGATTTTAAGATTTTTATTTTATTACTTTCTTCTGTGAGCCTGGCAAGTAACATCATCTCCAAGCCTTAGTTTCCAGCCTGGAGGTTAGGAATGTCTGTACTTCAGTTACCTACAAAGACTTTATGAGACATAATTTTGAATGTCATGTCTCAAAAAAGGTCTCCATGAAGGTGAAGATGATGCTTCAGCTGTATGGTTCACATAAGTATCTTAAGAAATAAATATTGAGAATGCACATTACGAATGAGACCTAACTTGAGAGCAGTGGAATGTAGATTTTGTTGTACAAAATGCTCTTCCTTCATAAGAGAATTATCATAAGGTGTGTGGTGATGTCCAGCTCCCCTCCCAATCTCAGGCATTGTTTCCAAAGGATTTGACTCTTATCAGAATACATTAAACACACAACTGACTGTTGGAATCTAATGGATATTGAGGCACAAGCATAATCCCACTCATGTCAGTAGAATATGATCTCAGCACTGCACATAACCAGAAGAAATCATTGTAGACAAGTTGGACTTTATGTTTTGTATTTTTCTCCCTAATTTTCCTTCCAAGCCATAGTGTCTAAGACAGCCGCTGTTGAGAATACCCGTCAATGCATTAGTGGCACAAGGAAATGGTCTGATCACTCTACATAACTATAAAGAAACAGTTTTTATTTATGATGGATGTAGTGGTGTTCCCTTCTTCCAGCAGGGGAGACTCCTCTGTCCAAAGCACTAGAGCCAGCTGCCTCTGCCCACCCCTCCCATACCCACTCTGGGCAGTTTTTTCCCCACGAGCTGCTCTTTTTCATCCTGCTGAAGTCTTTGGGGGAAAATAGCTCGTTGAAATGCTCAGGGAGTATAGCACAAATGGGCCCAAAGGCTGCTTCTTACAAGGCCAAGGAATAATCATTTAAACTCGCTGCACTCCAAGATGTATTTCCCTGCTGACACTACTGTCACATACTGCTGTATACATCTTTTCCCTGGGAAGAGGGAGCTGTACATTGCTTTCAACCAATCGCCACTTCTCCTCCACTCCTTCTGGATGGAGAAGCATCAAGGATGTGAAGTGGGATTACCAGAAAACAACAAAATGCAGACACAGGTTACACTGAGTGATTAGTAGGAAGGCTTCTGCTCTCACTGCTGTGATGTAGCTAGAGAATGTTTGACACCTGGCATAACGTTTAAATTCAGGGAAATTTTCCTGGAAAGTAAGGTCTCTGATCAGTTAGTAATGTAAGTCTTCCCATATTAGTGTAAGGAAGCCTTAATCCCACCCTGTTTCACTCTCTAACTCATGACATGCAATTCTTCGTGAAGTAAAGCCATTTGCAAAAATATTGAGTTCCTTATTTCACCTATTTATATTCTGAGTCTTTAATCTTAGGCCTGGCAAGGCACCACAAAATGGCATCTGTGCATACTTGTCCCGATTCCATTTCATTCTGCCATATTTCTCTCCTAATGAACATTTTCAAAATGTTCAGGTGAAGATTTTTGTGGTTATGAGTGCTTATGCATCATTTGGAATCTGTCCTTCTGCTTGAAAAGTTTGTCATTCAGTTAAAAACAGGAAGCATTAGACTTAGATGACCAGACTCATGGTATGAATAACAAATGGTAAAAAAAGAATCCTTCATATATTGCCAAAGGGATATATACCATTTACCAAACTGCTCAGCTCATGCAACTGGACAAAAACATCACTTGAAAAATAAAGACTAGGCTACCAAAAATAAAAACGGGGTAAATTTTTCCATTCTGAATCACTTGTACAGTCAACTCTACTAATCCTTCCTGACTAGCCTTGGAGATAGGAAACAGCTGTAAACATATGTCAGAATAATAGAATAATTGCATATATGGCTTTTCTGTACATAGCATTGCTATAAATAGCATTGCTGATCTCTCAGGACCTTACAAGCCAACTTTAACCCTGTTCTGCATATCCTCATTGAAAATCAAAGGAATTGTATTGCTTCAATACAGATTCTTTTATTTCTTTTCATCATGAATTGCAGAATTCACACCTTGTATTTGTCATTGCTCCAGGAATCAAAATTGCCATTAAGGAACTCTGGACCATTTTAGTTTATGGCCTGTGGTATTGGTAAAATATAAGTAAGGAGAGAAAGAAGAAAAATTAATTAGGGAGCAGGAGAAAAGGTTGTTTTCTTTGTGAGGATTAAAAAACTTGAGATATTAGAAATTGTACTGTAGAGGAGAAATTTGTGAGCAAAGGCAGAAGAATCACTACCTGCTGTAGCTCTGCTTAGGGAGACAGCTGTGGTAGGAATGGCAGACATATTCATAATTAGACTGATAGAGATAGTTTTGCTGATATGAGCTTGGGATACACATATTCTCCTTTTCCAAGTGGTGCTGCTCAGCCAACAGAAAAGAGGATGCAGGGAGAAGTTTTGGAGTACTTTCATGGAGTATATCTATATCTATATATGAGAAAAGTGTTTTAGGTAAGCTTTGCGCATAGTGGGTGTCTCTTCTGTAAGTACAGGAGTAATTGACCTTATCCCTTCATCTTCAACCAAATTCTTCAGATATCACAAAAGAGACATCACAAAGCTCAGGGAATGCTCAATGACTGTCAAATGCTTACAAGTTACATATGTGAATGTATATGTAAATATGTATACAAACATGCCTATAAATATGTATGTGTGAAAATTAAATAGTTGCTTGCACATATGCATGCGTGCATGGATATGTATAACTGTTAAGGTTTGGTGGGTATGTGTGCAGACATGGATACTTATATATGTTATATATGTTAAATATGTGAGATATATTCATATAGTCACTAATTTCAGTCTAGTAACAGGGTCAAAAATAAGCATGGCATGTCTGATTAAGAAACCTGCTCTCTTTTCCAAAGCAGTGGCAGTGACCTTCTTCTAATGCAAAATAGAAATTGCACATGAGGCAGAATTTTGGATAAAGATCGGACCTTAGGTTTCTGTGGTTCTAGTGAAGAATATTATATCTGTAACAGAGGAAAAAAATCAGTTTCTTTGTCTAGGAAGAAGTAGTTGTTTGAAGGTGCATGGGTTGGAGAATTGTTTATCTAATTTTTAGGGGGATGCCTTAGCCAGCAGGAGATGCTAATGTAGGACATTCAAATTACTCCTGTGAAAAATTAATGTAGAATACATGTATATGATTCATTACAGGGCTATTTCTTTTACATACATGACATATGGTGCTTTTTTAAGCTCAGTCTTGTTTAGAGCTGAAATTATCTGACTGAGAAAGGTGGTGGCTTTATAGATTTCATTCATTGGGGTTTTGAGCACTTGAAGCCATTGAACAAAAATGCTGAAAGCCACAAATCACCTTTGAGTGGCTGCGAACAACTTATTTCTGGGGAAAACATTAATAGTGGATACCAAAGTCCACAGGTATTCGAGGACACCTGTTCTCCATCCTTTGGGCATCATATCATCTTGAAGCAGATGGATTCTTACTGAGATCATGAGGCAACAAAAGTTCTTGCTCATGTATTTCATCCAAACCTGCTCTAATCCAACTGTGCTCCCTGTAGCCCTTAGAGATCATCTTCACTGAAAGGAGTTGATCATCTTCACTGGAAGGAGTTGAGGGAGCTATAGGATTTGTGGCTTTGTGATGAGTGTGAAAAGTCCCTTTCTGGGTGTTTGGACGGTAGACATGGTGTATCCATGGGTCATCTCCGTGCTGCTATAAACAGGCTGCTGTAAACAAGAGGACAAATTACTCTGACTTGTTCCAGACAGACATCCAGTACGTGCAGCTCAGCAGGCAGCTTTCTGAGTCACTGTATGCAAATGAAGCCTCCCGTGAGACTTTGCGATAAAACAGAAGAAAGCTTCTTGTTATTTCAGTAATCATGAGCCACTGAGCCAAATAAACTAAGGCTGCCCATAGAGCCACCCTTAACCTGGGGGAAGGACTATCTGTGGCTCCTGCTTTCTCTTCCATCACTAAAGGCACTGGAATCCCCAGTAGTCACTGGGCCATCTTGGTTTAGTCAACTTTTGTGTTTGGTTTGACTAGAAAATTGCTTCGTAAAAACGAGCCTATCCTGTGCAGTCAAAGGAAAACTTGACCGCTTTTGAGTCAGAGTCACGGTCCAGACTGGCTGCTGCTGTGTGTGCCTTTCTGGATTACCTAGCTACCAGAGCCCACTTGATGCTTAAGTAGCCATTGAAAACAGTGCATGATGTGTTGGCTCTGAGCAAGGAACAGTCAGAAGAGTCTGAATAGACTGATCAGCACCAATAAAGAGCTCCAATCTGACTGAGCAGATATAGGAACAAGCTTTTTCTATAAATCCAAGGTACAGCCATCCAGGATCGATGTGCTCACAGAGGGAGCTTGATATGTGAAATTGCAGGAATCATTTGAGAAAATGTTTGCACAGATAAATGTAATGAATTTCTTTTTCTCTCCTTTTGCTTTGTCATATTCCCCATCCATACAAAGCCACAGTTTATCTTTCTGTCCTCAGGAACAGGGAAGCTGCCAGACACAAATTGAAGAGCCCACACTAGCACAGAATGGAGCGAAACATTCTCCATCATCTGTACAGATCTGACCAGCCTGTATTTAAGTTTTCTCTCTGTGCAGGCACAAATGCAATTAGGAAACCTGTGATTTCTCCTGAGCCTTGCCAGTCTGACAGCTTGGGAGAAGGAAGTGAGGAGAATGCAGGGATCACTGGGCTAACAGTGATCGGCAGCCGCACTGAAAATGTCTGTTCAATCAAGGAGGGTGTACCGGGCACCGAGGTCTCACTTCACAAACTGCGGCATCTCGGCACTTGGAGGCACCGTGCTCATTGTCAATCAGTCTGTGACAGCCAGCACTGCCTCCACGAGCACTTCATTCCCCCTCCTGCCTTTTCTGGAGCGGTAGGAAATGACGATGATAGGAAACCAGAGTTAATGAAAGGTGAGGGTGTCAGACAAGAGAGTTCTCCTCCTAAATGCAAGACAAAGGTAAACACACAAATTAAAACCCAGGTACTCTGATGGCATGGAACATTGCCAGATGCCAGGATAGGTAAGCAGGAGAAACAGAAAAAAAACATGTATACTACAGAGTCTTACAAACTATATATGTGAAAGTGGAGAACAAGTGGCAGGCTAAGGGACTAGCTAGAAATGAGTAAAGAGGGACCCAAAAAGGTAGGTAAAGGAGCAGGCAGAAAGGAAAATGTGGAAAAGGCAGAAACACAATGGAATGGATGGGTATCATTTATACTGCATCCTCTCATGAGATTCTATGCCCAAAAAAATAGAGGTGATGGGATCTTTGGAACCTTCAAAAGAGATTAAGCACACTATTTACGTTAAAATAAAATGAGGTTTGTGAGTGTAGCATAACAAGCTGGTCTTAAAAATTCTTCTCTGTATTCATAGCAGCATATAGTAACATCAGCACGAGCTGCATGACTTAGAGCCCTACAAATCAAAGTTAGCATGGGCCCCAAACACTTCATTAAACCCTTATGCATGTACTATGCAATGTCAGCATATAGCAAGAGGTAGGGTATTTCTTCTCAAAAGCATGTATGTGTTTGTTCCCTACGTGCTGTAGGTAAGTTTACATAGATGAAATTGCCACAAATTACTCATTCTAAGATTTTGGATGAGTTGCCAATTACTTACAGTCTTCATACCATGCAAATACTGTATGTTCTGAACACATACATGCTGCATTTTTGTCCTGAATTTCACCACAGATTTGCTTTCAAAGTTTCATCTATGCCATTCCTTGAAACTTAAACCAGAAAGAAGTTCTGATGCATTTCTTAAAGAAATTGTGATATAAATTTCTTTTTTTGAAGGAAGCAATGGGCTCCATAGAAGAAAATAGGCCCGTAACTTCCACAAATGAAATTCTTACAAGAGAAGTGGCAAATGGAGTCAGCTCAGCTCCCACTTAGCAAAAGTTTCATTAAAGCTGAAAAGAAGCATCTGATAAGACACTTCTCTATAGCCCCCTAACCTGTTAACAGGAATAGGAAAACCTTTAAAGCAACTTTAAGGGGTTTTACTCTGTATATTGCACATAGCAAGTACCACAGCCATGTAACAATACTGCATTTGTATGGCTTTGCCTCTTGCAGATGAATCCCAAGCCAAGTGATCATTTGAGGCTTTACATAGTGTGGTGTTTTCCTTTCATTTTACGCAGGTATCTACAATTGTACATTATAACAAGTGGGGAAGAATATGGGGCTTTAATGTCCTAAAGACTGCAGTGGCCCCTCAGGCTGAAGCTTCCTGCTCGAAGTTTCAAAGGGCAAGGGAATACAATGACAATTATACTTTTCTGAAATAGAAGGTTTATTGTGTACAGCCAGGGCAGATGCTCACTTAGCTGTAACTGAGCTGCTAAAACAAAAGCTGTGTTTACCTGCTGCTGCTGCTGCTCAGTAGATTTGAAGTCTGACAGATCTGTTTGCTGCAATTCGAGAGGAGCCATGAGCATGCTTTAGGTTTAATGGCACACCTCTTGATGAGTCGTGAAATACTGCTCGGGGAGGTGAAGAGGAGGTGAAAATACTCTTCCCTCAGTCAGAAACCATCCCTAGGCCATGAAATACACTTTGGTTGGGAAAAGGTGCATCATAAGGATGTCAAAAAAAGTACAAGGGTCAATAAAGAACCATGGACAAAATCTGTCCGATTTAACAGAACATTAATTCAAGCTGCTAGGCTTTAAAACCCAGGTTTTCTTTAATTGATTTTATGGCAATGTAAGCTGAAGCCCAGCTGATGAATCTTGGCAACTGTCATATGATTAGTTTTTGTAAATGTAAGTAATAAACGGATGTTCAGTAAAAGACAACCTTTAAATTAGACCTATTTAGTACCAGTTGCTTTTCTAATATACAGCACACGGATTTCCATTAGCATCGTTGAGATGACTTCATGCATACCCTGGGGCAAGTTTTGGCCCCAAATGTTCTGTAATTAAGTGCTAGGGGGTCACACAGTAAACTCAAGATTTGGATAACCTACTTAAAGCTGCTAGCATTTAAATGACCACAACTACTGGGGCCTTGATGTTAATGCCCCGTCAGTGCCTCTGCTCTGGGAGTCAGGTTTGCCTGCTTTGACATCTGTTGCACCAGCAGTAGGTTCACCTACACTGGCAGTGTGCAGACGGTCAGGTACACAGGGGAGGGTCTGCAGATCTCTGCTGAAGGGACTGTTCCAGCACAACCGCTGTTTGTATCGGGTGGAGCCACGCTCATTGCTTCTGCCTGAAGAATCATCTTTATGTATCCAGCCAAGCTTAGTAAGGGCTAACTTTTTTTTTTTTTTTTTAATGTCCTAAACTCCCATTTGGGTCCATCAGCATCTCTTATTTTAGCAGGAGTTCAGTCAGATATAAAATAGAGATTAGACTTCTAATACCTAATATATTCTGAGCCAGAAGAAAAAACATCTTCACATCTTTCGGATGTCAAGATACCTGTATTTTGAAATTAGAATCTACTTGCATTTGATGACTGTCTTTTATTGCTCTGGTCTCAGAAATCTTAGACTTGTCAGAGATGTAGATGCATTCTGAATATAGAAGCATGGTGTTGTTTGCATTAGTATTTGGGAGGTATCGTAACAAGATCTTTCTTATTGTGGATCCTACTATGATTATCTCTGTGGGGAATGGTTTGAAAACTTCAGCTCATACACAGAGCAAGTGCTTGCTTGCATAGAATTTAATAGTTTAGCGCTCTCTGGATGACGCTGACTTCTAGGTCATTCTCAGGCATAATCTCAGAGATACTTTTTGACCTTTCAGGGGCTTTATGGGGTTTGGTTGCTTTCTTAACAGCTGAATTATCCTGATTAGCTCTGCCATTGACTCTCTTCCTTGCCTCGTCTCACTGGTTACAGTGGTGCAGTCTTCCTTGGGGAAAGTCCAGTATTGTTTTACTGGGGGGAAGAGCCCTATCTCTTTTCCCAGGCTTGGGTGGATGGCTATGTAAACTGAGGAGAGGAGGGCCAAGATTTTTTCTGTGAGCTTAGAGGCCTTTTTTTAATGTCAGTATGAGGCAGAGTCAGACTGTTCTTTGTATATGATTTTATGCAACATTTGCATACATACATGAAACTTCTAGGTAGGCTTATTTTATAAATCTTAGTAAATTTTAACAATCCCTTTACACTTAAAGAAAAGTTGTCATAAGTATTGTCAAAGTGATAAAAATCACACCACTTTAGGCAGTTTGAGTCGCTAGTGACTGCAATGTTGTTCTTGGTGTTTAGAAAAGCTCTCAGCTGCCCTGACTGACGTGACAGACCTATCAGCAGTACTCATAGGGTAGGAGTCCTGGTTTGGGCAGGCTAAAGGTAATTAAAACATCCCCTGGATAAGGACTCACAGGATGAGCTCTAAAATTAGCTTGCACTTGGGGGAGTGAGCAACATTGTATTTCTTCCTCATATTTAAGTGCTTTCCTAGCCAGAATGGCTGTCACAAGTGTCTGTCAGCTGCTTGGAAGGTCCTCTGTGACGTACGTGGGGTTTTAGGATGCTGGCCTTGTGGAAGCTGGGGTAAGCCATGAATTACTACATGACTCTTGTAAGCGTAGAGGTCAGGTTATCTGTGCGCATCAGCCTGAAAATAAATACCCAGCCTGCAGCCACCTTTGTCCCAAGACTCCTCAGCACCGGGCAGACACATGGTGGGTGGGCTTGTCTTCTGTCTGAGCAGGAATTCCTTCTTGTTCTTTTAAAGAACCTATATCTGGCTCTGCAGATGGACAGGTTACCATTAGTTAGCAGGGACCAGCAGAAAGCTAATAAAGAGCAGAGGCCCTGGTTGGGCAATACATGGGCTTCAGAGACCAAACCAGTTGAATTAATTTCCCTCTTTTGGCTGCTCAGATTTGCCAACATATTGCACAACTCTCCCACTCATTTCGGCACAGATGTTTGTGGAGTCAAGCTACAAGCAGAGACCACCAATCTTTCTTCAAATCATGAATTTTTGTAGGGATCGGAGGGTAATTTTTTGCAATGGCCTGGAGAGTAGTGAGAATACTTTATCTGATATTGCTTCTGAAATCACTATTTTGTTGGACCACCAGCCTTAGGGCATGATTTGCAATGTAATCAGTACTGCATTTATGTTTACCATTTTGTGCAGGAAGCACCATTGCTGGTACAACCAGCTAAACTTCTTCACAGATAGATCTTAATGCTGAATTTGGAGTTGGGCCCCTGAAGGTAGAGCAAGGGGAAAGTTTTCTAGATGTCTGTACCAGTGAGGAAGGTTAACAGAAGTATAACTCAGAAACCAGTATGATCTTTGTATAGTATCACCTGAAACCTTGTTCTCCCTTCACACTGTGCGAGGAAGCAACAGTCAGCAGTGCTGTACTCATAAGACCTCAGGCTGAGAGAAGTGTCAGGAAGATGCTGCAGTGATAGGAAGGTGCTGCCTTGTCCAGACTACATGGCAGCTTAAAATATGAAGCAGCCCCACCTATGTAAGGCCACAGGGGAGTTAAATCACTAATGTCTCTGGTTCAAAGAAGGTTGTCTTTTCCCCTTGCTTCCAAAAAATATAAAACCAGACACCACTCAAATGAAGATACCACTAACTTAATTTTCTCTTTGATAACACGACTACTGCAAAGACAGACTTTGTTTTTCTTGCTGAAAACTGTCAATAAAAAGTTTATTTCTCTGTCTCTACTTTCCCCATGCTTCTCATCCATAAGGCCTTGACTTTCCAGTTAAAAAAAACTAAGGATTATTTCCAGTGCAGGCTAAAATCAGTCAGGATCTGATTTATTTTATGTAGTAACTTCGATGTCTCAGCTTTAGCTGGTGGTTTTCCTGTCTGTACTCCTTACTGCTGGAGAGGTTATGAATAGGAAGTGACAGCAATGTTTCATCCCACTGTGTCCAGACACTTGCACTCTCTTCACTACCACCCCCTGCATGTCTCTGCCATACTTTTTGTCTGTGTGTCCAGCTTTTTGCAGTGTTTCAATACTCAGGTAAGTGGAATGTTCTTTTTTTTTTTTCCTTTAAAGGCTTATATCCATGGTTCAGTAGTATGGAAGAGTGCAAGGCTCACTCTGCCTGTCATTTACTTTCTCAGGATACTCTCTAGAGAGAGACAGGCTCCCTTTTTGCACACTCAGATTTCTGGATTTGTGACACAAGCATTTAACTTTTCCATAGACTAGCCAACTCATGATTCAGGGAGTCACATATGCTTTAAAGTCATTTCCACAACTCCATTCTCATATCTTGTTGCCAGATCCATATATAATCCTCTCTTTTTATGCAATGGATTATCCATGCTGTGTGGCAATTCCACTTTGGGAACCTGATGCTAAAAGCCATTTCCTCAACCTGGTAGGTTTTACTCCTTGATGTTTTACTTCTTTCTTCATATACAACTCTGCCTAATTTACAGGCTTATCCAATGAACATGAATTAAGTCTCCTTCTGGTTAATCATCTTCTAACCTACCAAAGTGTCATTCATGGGTTTCCATATTTTTATGGATAGTTTTTAGACCAGAAAAATGCAGTGTACCTTGGACTCATCATCCTCAAACTGTAAAAACAATCAAAGCCTGCTCAGCCCATCTCCCCAGGGCCAATGAAGGATGTGTGTACTGCGTGTCTAGTGTTTTGTCTAGGTCAGTTTTACACAGTCAAATTTCAGTTCCTTCCCTAAGGAGACTACTTTTCAGGTTTATAATATTTTGCTCCTTGGAATTTCAGCTTCATGTTACTGGTCTTAATTTCATCCATATACATATACATATACATATGCGTATTATTAGCTATCCTCTTTTTACTTCTTTTTCTTCCTTTTTTTTTCTTTTTTTTTTTTTCTTTTTTGTTATTTGCACCTTTCAATTATATGCAGCTTGTTCTCATGCCTTTGCCCTCATCTGATAGTCACTGGCATGTAACCAGGCTATTGCAGATGTAGCTCTTAATTTCTTTCCCTAATAGCTCAGTCTTTCCACCACACTGGTTGCTTATGAGGCTCTTCTCTGAACTGTCTCCAATCACTCTTATGAGGAGGTGCCCAGAAACAAATGTCACATTCCAGGTGCTTTCACCTCAGAGCAGAGACAGAGAGACTATTGCTGTATCTCGCTGTTATGTGATGTGATTACTTAGCTTTTAATGGTGATGATTTGTCTTGACTTTTCTCTATGTATTCAGTCTAGACTGTGGCCATTGTCTGTGGTTCTTTAAAAGATTCTCTTTAGAAGCCTCCAGGCCTGTTCCATTGATCTGAATTGTTCATTTGGCTCCTTCAGCCCCTATCCTCCCTCTTTCTCCTCAAGTGCAGCTGTCACAAAGCTCAGTATAATCCTCTCAGGGTTGGTGCGTTTCAAATACTTCAGTTAACATTTCAGCTCCGCCTGCTTTTGGAGCCAACCCGGTGAGGCTAGGATTTTTGAGTCTATTTGCTCCAGTGTGTACGAAATACTTCCTCTCACCTTTACCTGGCTACATCTATTCAAGCCTTCTTTGAAAATGTTCATGCCAGTAATAAATCTTCATGAGACTAGGTTTTAAAGTAACATGCACACTCAGTGTGGGCACTTCTCAGTCTTTGGGTGACTTGAGCCTAAATATTTCACTTTTGATGTTTATCTGTACAACTATGTAGAAAGAACAAAAGAGAAATGCCACACTGAGATTCTCGGGAATTTTTGAAGATGTTTGTATTCCAGTACAAATTTTGCTTTGGCACTTCCTGTTAAAAGAACGGATGTCAGGTTAAAGTAAACAAATAATCTGAGCAGCTTCTTAAAATGCATGAAATGTAAAAGGCAGGGCTTAATTTCTCTCCAGTGCTCTCCATCAGGTAGACCTACTTTGTCCACCTGTCAGTTGCATATTTTTATCCCTGTTAAGCTTACAAAGGGTGTGGTGTTTTTTTGTTATCATGTTGCTCATTCCCTAAATATTTACTCTTGACATGCATATATGCCGATATTAAAAACAACAACAACAACAACAAACCACCAACCATTGCACTTCCATATGCCCAGAGTGCTTTGGATTCATGTTTAGCTCTGGAATCCCCTGGGTACCAGCACTACTTGTGACCTTTGTGCTCACTGCAGTGTCCTGACCTCTGTGCTAATTGTAGCTTGTTATTGAAAAGAGAGAATTTATGTCCTTGATAGTAAAGCCTGTTCAGGATAAGATAAGAAAAAGATGCATACCTCTCCACTGTCTGCTAACTTTGATAGTGCAAGATAAGAAAAATACACAGAATACAGTGGAAGGCACCATGAGCTGTAAACAAGCTGCTATAAATATATTTGTGTTGCAGTGCATATTGAAGTCTCGCTGTCCTATAGCTGAACAGGGTTGTGCTAGTCCTTTCGGGCTGGTAACACATCACTGCCTAGGGGTTTTGGTAGATACATTCCTAATCAGTAAACTGATTTGGGCAGCTCTGTCTCTTTGAGGCCTTTCATAACTCTTACTAGAGACAAAAGTTGCAACAGACACTGATGAAACATATTTGATTTTGCAGGTCTGACTCGTGGCATCTTGGTATTTTCTGTTTGTCATTTACGTCTAAGTAAAAAGGGTTTGGAAAAGTTATGTCAAAGTTGTATTAAATCAGACTAATTGTTTTTATAATTCTCTTTATTTTAGCATTCTTACTTTGTATCTTTCTTTCTTTCTTTCTTTCTTTCTTTCTTTCTTTCTTTCTTTCTTTCTTTCTTTCTTTCTTTCTTTCTTTCTTTCTTTCTTTCTTTCTTTCTAATATCTAGTTTACTCTGCCAAGGCCTATTCCACCATATCTACTATTATAAAACTCAAAATTTTTAGAAAGCCAGGCCTATTTTAAACACAAGGGAAACAGGTAGGTGCCTAAGGCTGTGGATTGATGGAACAGAGAGACCAAATGGTTGGTCCCCAAAGTCTTAGAGCGATGTGGTTTCTTGCCTGAACTGCTGTGTCAAGAGTGCTAGGAAAATTAATCCACAAACACCAGAGGTTTGTGTCCAAAAAGGAGACAGAGAAGTCCTTTTACTTTATTTGAATAAAGGGAGAGGCCATGGGGCATTTCCCCTGGGGTCTCTCAAATTTTTGGAGGACGCAGCCTCTTTTTTATCCTAATTTCCCGGCCGCATTTCCCTCTCTCTTTCCCCATTGGCTGAGATACTTGAGAGGTACAGACTTCCTGAAATGCCTAAGACCTAAGATTCCCCTTTTAATGTATAACCCCCCTAATTTTTAATTCTTATGGGATTTATGGGTTTTCCCCACTGTTGCTTTCATCTTTCAATATTCAGTTTTGTTTACAAACCTGTGGTTTGTTTGTAAAGGCAAGTATCTTCCATTCTTCAATCAACAGAATCCTTCCCATTGTTTTTCTTATCTCTCAGTGCTAGTTTTATCTACCAGCAGACCCAGGGCTTGTTTGTAAAGACAAATCTTGTCATTCCTCTCAAGAGTCTGTGCGAATGGACAACTCTCCAAGAAGTCGTAACTTCTCATTCCTCTTCCCAACAGGCCAGTAGTGTGGTGTTTTCTCACAGGGAATGGGCACATGTACACAATGTTGCAAGGCTGCAGCCAGCCAGGGCTTCCTCTCACCATTTACATGTTTGTGTTTTCAGGGGGAATTTCTGTGCCCATTTGGCTGGGAAGCTTTACACTTCCTTTGGAAATAAAATGCAAAAAAGGACCTTATTTTTTCTCTTCCTGTGATTTGGGGAGATGGCTGAGTTGTGGAATTTCTTTTTCAAATGCTCCCCAAATCTTAACATTCTTTTTTGTTGTTCATGCCATTTAATAGTTTCTGCATAAAAAAACTGAAAGTGTTTGCTCAACACTCATGAATTAAGATGCATGTGAAGTTGATCTATTATTATCTTGATTGGTCTTACAGAGAATCTGAAGCACAGAGCACTGAAATATCTTTCTCAAGGCCAAGCATACATTCCCTAGTAGAGGTGTAAGTAGGACTCAGATTTCCTGATTCCTACTGCTGTTCTTTAAAATAAGTAGAATTCCCTTTTGACTTGTGAGGATGTTCTTTGGTGGTGGCGGCAGCTGTGTTCATATTTGTAAAGTTTTTCTTTTCCTTTCTGATCTCAAAGTCTATTATTATTATTATTATTATTATCACCATCATCATTATTATTACTAGCTCTAAACAATTTCTGTTTACATTTTGGCAGTCACGAGTTTTCCATCAAATTGGTGGAACCATCACTTACTAAACTTCTTCATAGCATTAAAATTGATGAGATTAAGTTGAAGCTGCTTTGACTTTTCTTTTTTAACTTTATTTTTTTCGCATTTAATAAAGGAAAATCAAACTGATGTGTTCCACATTTACACCTCTACTTTATTTTACTTGGTATGATTGATGGCTCTGTTTCTTACTACTCCTTTTCTATTATCACGTGTATCCATTTGCAGTGAAATACCCATCTGTCTTCTCTGTTGTATTTTCACAGTGCAGTCAAAAACCTCATTGCCTCTCAGGCACCAATTACAAACCCTTTTTTTATCTGTCCTTTCCCGGAGATTTGTGTGGCAGCTCAGTCCATCTGCAAACTAAAAAACCTTTGCCTCTTTTTTCCTTACTCATGCCATGAAGTCATAGTTGTCTATGATATCACAGTGGGCTGCCCTGAGAAGTCTTGTGATATCTGAAGGAGAGGATTATAGCTAGGTTAACAAAGCAGTGGCAGGACTGGAATGATAAAGGTGTTTATCATACCATAAAGCGTCTTGGTAATTAGATATTTAAGCACAGACGTTTCCTGTTTTTTGAGGGAGAGCTGGAATTTTATCTGCTTTTCTCTCATGCTTCATCAAGGAAGTTCACTTATATAAAGCAAGAGGAATTGAAGCTGCACTTTGTTTTTCTCACTGTAAGAGGGAAGGGAAAAATGTGCAGGCAGGCTAGGTCTATAACATTGATTTGTAACCAACAAAGGAAATGTCTACTTATGAGACACAAATCAATGTAACCAGACTGTGAAAGTGCAAACAGAGATGTGAGAAAATTAGTTGATCGTTAGCCTTCCTTTTGAAAAGGCAGAGGGACAAATTCTGCTCTCATTTATGAGGATGTAACTTCCATGAAAACCAGAGGAGCCTTGCCAGTGTAATTATGGACAAAATTTTGTATGGTGTCCTTCTGATGGATGGAGGTGTAAGGCATTAGAGTCAGGAAGGGGGCTAGGCAGGAAAGGAAGAATGCTGTTGTAAAAAGGATATGAACAAGGTTTTGCTGTTAATGAACTGTAGATACAGAAAACATATTGATGTTCCCCTCCCATGCAGGGGTGACCTGTATGAACTGTGCACCTCCTTAATTCAACTGAAATCTTAAAATAGTTTTCATTAACCTGAGAATTTGTTGCCACAGGCTGAGATATTTTCTTGGAGGCAGACTTGTCTCCTGAGAATTATCTAATCTTGCACATTCTAGACTACAGGGTTCATTATCTAGGAAACCCTGTATTATGAATAAAACCACTATATTTTGAAGATGGGAAGAAAATTTGGTGGTCCAAGTCCTTTTGGCCCATGGAAAGCAATGGATACTGATTTGGAAGTGAACCTCTTTATTCTTTCATGGCTAGTCTTTGCAAAGACAATGTGCTTCCCAGGTGGGGGATTTTGTCTTCCCTTGAGCTGTTTGCACCCCCAGATTTAGAATGATAGAATTGGTTTTTTCCATGCAAAATCAGTTTCTGAAGCTGTAGGTTGACTTTATAGTGGATCTCGGTCATAAAACCATATCAAAACCACTGTAGCTGTAAAAGAGAAAATCTTGATCTAGGATAAATTCACACACTGATTTGAGTGTTTTCAGAACAAATGGATTATCTTTATGTGGCAGGCTGGATGTCAGATCAGGTGTCACCTGTCTGCGCCACTGTGACTTCAGGCTAGATTAGGTATCGTCTGCTCTCTTGCAGCAACACAAACTCCTGCTAATTTAACAGTAATGTGATCCTGTGCCCGTGCCCAAACCAGGTCAGACCTACACTGATGACTGAGCTGAGTCTGTTCATTAGTGAGGAAACTTATCTCGACTTCCATTTCAGAAACACCTCCAAGTGGAGGCAAACCACCTCCTTCAGCTGCAGACCCTGCTTCAGTGAAGGCTACAGCTTCTCTTCAGTAGTTCCCTGCATTTGCAGAGATATCTGGATTTCCCATATGTCTCCATCCAATTCCATTAGTGCAGCCACTGCAAAGAAAAAGGCCAACACATACATACATACATACATGCACAGTTTTAAAGGCTTGGGACTCACTTGGAGAGATAGATATTTTTATTCTGGTTAAACTGCTCTTAATTCCTGGGGATATTGTTTTATTTATGCCACAATACGAGATTAAATCAGGCCATGGCTTCCCAACAGACAAACAAAGCGAGTCTAAACAAATTATATTTTTGAAAGCTTTGGGGATAAGAATCATTTTGAATCTAAAATGCATTAAAGTGACATTAAATAACAACAAAAATCTTATATTCATTATAAGTTAAATTCCCCTTTACAGAAGGAGGTGCAACAAGTTCCGTCATTTTACTTTTTAAACCAAAAATTGTCTGCTTTTTGATTCTTCTGAACTACTCTTGGCCTTTTGAGATGGAGGCAAAACTCTTCCTGGCTCTTGCCCCCAACTCTCACATGTAGTGAATATTTCCCGTCGAGTGTTCTTTGTGTTGTGATATCTTGAAATAAGTGTCTTTCTGTCAGGCATTGCTCTTATATAATACATGTTGTCATCTGGAATGAGGCACAGTTGTGCATATTTAGCTGGTTTGCTTCGTAATGCGTCATTACAAGTGACCGAAAACACGGTACAGGAAGTTGTGTGCTTTTTTTTCGTTGCTTATGCAACTTCCAAGCAGAAAATGTTTCTGAGAGCAGATGGTACAGAAAAGTCAATTGCAAGTTCCATTTTCCAGATGCAGAGATGTTTCATGTCTTCTTGAAGCCAGTTCAGATGGCTTTGGAAACTTGAGTCTAACTTTTGTTTAACCCTTTACTGGGTCACCAGTTAAATTGTTTCCTATAGGCGTTTAAGTCCTAATAAAAATAGCCTGACTGCACAAGATCCATTGTGTTCTCAGATGCTTAGCTGGAATCTGGGACATAGTGTTATAATCACCAATAAAAATATTAATACTGCTCTTCTAGCAAGAATGCTGCAAGTTCAGCAACTGATGCATGTTCTATGGTTTCCATTCATTTCTCTCTTTCAACTTTCCAAAGAATACATTATAACACAGAGGGGCCAATATCTGAATTTCTTGCTGCTTGACAAAGGGATTACTAGATAGTGAAGGCAAATTAATTTGACTTCCTACAGAGAAGGTAAGAACTTCTTACCCTAGGGCAGTAACACAGTCAGCTCATGACTGCATGATACTGATAAACTACAGTTTACAACTCAGTAGGTTGCTTGTTTGATTTGGTTTTTTTCACTTGCTTGGGTCTTTGGACTTTTCACTGTAGTTTTATTGCTGAACTGTAGGCTTTTATTTGATGACAAAGTATCAGCCCATTTTTTTTCCCCCGTTGCACCCACAGAAATCTGTGGGAGATCATGAGTATTGTTGACTAACTTAGTGGGAGGGCATGAAAGTCGGCCAGACCTGTGCAATTGTTGGCCAGACCAGTCACTTTGTGAGCTCAAACACAGTCTAGGTTTAGTTCAGGTCTGACTTTACTATAAGGTGATTTATAGATCCAAGGATTCATAAGAAGTGAGACACTTGATCCCATAACAATACCAAATTGTCAGTTGCTGTCCATAGATCTGGAGAAAATGGAAAGTAGGACTTCTCCAAAGATACTGCCTGGCATGCAGTATGACATGCCTTGGTCAGAGGTAGGCATAGAATCAGAGTCTGAACATCTGATCCACTAAGTTTTGATGCTTTTCAAGAAAGACTATCTGAGCTAGGAGAATAGATTTAGAAACACAAGCTGAAGAAGAACATTTTTTATTATGTCACCACCTAAGTTTTTAGCTCTTTCTTCACATGTGTGTTCTATGCACACAGTGTTTGTGAATGAAAGATGAACCTAAACTGAACTCACAAAGCTGAAGAAATTCACAAGTGAAACTGACTTTCCAAATCCCTGGCTGCAAGACGTATCTTAAAATAAGAGAATACAGAGGTTTCAGAGATTACTGAAATCTGGCTCTTATGTTGGTAATAGCATATAATTCAAGTTTAGATGCCTAGAAATCATGATTGATGACAAGAGAGGTCAGAAGGAACTGGTTTCTTTGGCAAACCTTGTGAAATAGTCTAGAACCACTCCATCTGCAAACAGGCTCCCTAGGGCAGTGGTCCTGACATCAATCCCATCAGCATTCAGGAAGTGTCTGGACAGTGCTCAGTTCTATGATTTAGTTGTAGGTAGTCATGCAAGGATGACCTACTGAATGAAAGCTCAGATTTTTGTGATTACACCAGAGTAATCTTCAGAAACTCCTTCCTTCCGTAGACCTCTCATAGATTACAAAAAGAATAATATTTTCAATTTACAGAGAAGTTTCATCTGAAGACCTCATCATTGATTTGCAGCATTATCTATTAGCCTTGCAATAATGAGGGAGTTGCATATTGTCATTTACTTTTCAAGGGGGAAACAGAGGTGTAAAAACAAGGGTTTGTCAGAACTATGAGAAGTACTTTACTACAATGTAGGCCTTCTCTGTGAGACAGAAGGAGAGCTAACACGTAGAAAGTCTCGAGCTTTCAGGACAGGATCCAACCATAGCCTTCACCACTCAGTGTTCTCCCAAAGCCAAACAGAGCTGTTGGAAGTTTTTTTTTTTCACTCCTTGCTGCTTGGGCTGAGAAGCAAATTGCACATACCAGACTGGCTTCTCGAGGCAATAAGTGAAAATGGCATTTTAAAATAATAGTTGCCACGTCCTGCAACTCAGAACTGTCATACTGCATGTGAAAAGCTCACTCATTCCCAGAAACAAGGTGTAGAAAGTAATAGGAATATGTGTGTGTGTGTGTGTGTGTGAATGTGGATGTGTCTGGGACACAGAATCCCTACCTGGGAATGGCTTGCTATTATTAAACATGCAGTTACCAGGGGTTATGTAAGACAATTGGAGCTCTGTTTTTTAACAGAGACGTGATTCATGCTACTTGTAGTAACAGTGGCCACCTCCAAATCAGACAGAAAGCAGACCAGAGAAAAGGCTGAAGAAATCAATGCTGGCTGAACACAGCCATCCTCCTGATACCTTCTGCTTGCAAACAGACTTCAGGTTATCAGCTGTGGAGGTTGATGCTAATTCCAAAGAATTCTGGACCTACTGAGCCAGTGCATCTGTGTTGGTGTTTGCAGGGCGTGGCTGAGGCTGCAGGAGCTGTGAGGGGTGACAGCATTGTGCACACTTTGCCATGTTCCCAGCAACTTCTCTGGTGTTCTGCAGGAGGCTGAGGGAGCTGTGAGCAGAACTAGCACTCCTACTCTATTTTCTCAGTTACTCCTGCTGGGAAAGACTGGAACCAAAACAACTTTTGGCTCCTCTGCAGTTAACACTTCTACAGACATTTTTATAGTAATGTGGAGGGAGAGTCGAGACCTGGAGTAGCTTTGAACTTCTGCCAGTGCTCTTCATTAGAGCAAATTGTGAAATCTGATTGAACTAGAATAGCTCTAAGCTCCCCTACAGCTAAGATTTCTGATCCATCTCCTATGGTACTTCTTGCCGGTCATGGCAGAAATCAGAATATCTGCAAGCGTCCTGATAATTTTGTTCATCTGGGCCATTTTCTTATAAGATTTTCTGTCAAAAAATAGGAGGAGTAAGGTAGCTGCCAGATTGTCTACAGTCAAAAACTCAATCACCTCCTCACAGAATTTCTTTCCTGATAAGAAAAAATGTTGAGTTCAGACACTGCTGGGGTGCTTATTTACAGTGTCACTTTCCAAAAATAAAAGGTGGGGAAGTTGCTATCAGGTCCCCTCAAGTCACTGCCATTCCTTACCATGCCTCCTCTTAGAAGATTGTGGATCTCCTGTAAAATTTCATTTCAGCATCATCTAAACCATTCTGGATAGTAACTTCTGCTGTCAAGGAAGAAGATGCTTAAGAGTTGCAAATGGTCTTTTTAGCACTCAGGAGACAGCCCTCCTACATTAGCAGAACTTACCCAACAACAGAGCCAAC
This sequence comes from Hirundo rustica, assembly GCF_015227805.2. Lineage (NCBI taxonomy): Eukaryota > Metazoa > Chordata > Aves > Passeriformes > Hirundinidae > Hirundo > Hirundo rustica. The sequence continues at coordinate 23,437,431 of NC_053451.1, read as the reverse complement.
TGCCTTCAGTTTCATTCAAAAAAGTTTTGAAATGACCAGAGAAGAGCCCTCTCAGAGCCACGGAAGAGAGCTGAATACTGAATTACAATAAATCCCAAGAGTATAATTTGCTAATACTGAAGTAAAAATAGCAATTATTGCTATGTTATTTTCCTTAATGCATCATGCTGCATATACTGCACAGAAATCACTTCAGCTACTATTAATGCTAGTAATCATTCTCCATCAGCCACATCACGTACAGTTTTAAGAGAATAGTGAAAAATAACTCAGAGTGCCTTAAAAATGGCACTGTAGTCATATCCTGACTCTGTTTTCCTGGCACAGGGTATTTAAAACCCAGATCTGAATAACGCAGCTGGCACTGACATCTCTACATTTCAGGCACACTTAAGAAAAATCTTGGTTTGATGCAGATGATACATAACTTTAAAAAGCAAATAATTATCGCAAATATACATCAGACCTCAGGACACACTGCTGTCAGTGACTTGACATTTCAAATGATGAGTTTCACAAATGCGCATAACCATCAGATTTGATTGAACAATGTTTTAGAATAATTCAAATACTCATCTAGAACTTTTTCATTGTGTTTTGGCACTGAAGCATGAAACAGGAAATCTACAGTGGTTTTCTCTTTGCTTGTGAAGAAGCAAGCGCTTTGATCAGTTCTACATACTCCAAGGCTGTAGTCAGTTATTCCTCAATGGATAATGAAACTAAAGCCCAGAGTGACTTGGTTTCTCTGTGGATCCCGTGTGATATTTTATATATAGTTTTTGACATAAATCAAACAAGCTTTCATTTGTACAGTTTGAGGCCAGAGGCAGCAAACACATAGGAAGAATGGTATGAGAAAACACGTTTGTGGTGCTTTTTACCTAGGCTTTTCACTGTGTTGGTTACCGACTCTTTAATGAATGACTGGCAAGGGAAATCTTCAGAGATGGAGACAGTCCTCCAAAACAACAAAAAAAAAGTAAAAATCATTTTAATTTTTTCATAACTGGCAGTAACACATTTGTTTAGCTCAGTATTCAGGCAGTGGTGGTAAAAATGTTAAAACTTAAGGAAAAGATTCCTTGTCTCAGACTTTGCCCCTCAGAATCCATGCAAATGTGATTTTTAATATAAATCTTCCTCTAGTAAAGGCAGATAAAACTGTGCAAGCATTTTCATCTCCTTATAAAACAAGTCACATAATGAAATCTCAGGGAGAACAAGGAGTTCTGTCAAGAAGATGCTAAGGTTTTTTGGGGGTGAAGGAAGGTGGTTCAGTTTTTCTGTTTATTTGATAACCTGGCTCTTGGTGCTTGAGAAAACCAGATATATCAGTGAAACTTTTATTTCTTAGTTTGCCTTGAAGGGGATAGTCCTGTGACAAATGGATGAAATCTACTGAAATTTATAGCTGAAATTTATTCCACTGTCCTACATGGAATTCTACCTTTAATTAATATAAACAGTATCTCTTAGTTTCTGCAAGCAACAAACCATGAAAAAAAAACAGTATTTAATTACTTTTATCACTTACCATTTTGTATCATGTTCCATATTCCTGAAAGAGTACTTCTGACTTGTGACTGAGATCATCTTTCAGCATAAGAACCACAAGTTTGGTGGCCAGACACTGATGCATCAAGTGCTGTACCATTGTGACCAGGAGGGATGGGGGTATGGCAGAACCAGTGGCACTGGTGTAAATCTTGATTAAATTGTTATGTGCTGAGATTACACCTGTAATCTCCCTGTACTTCGGTGAAAATACACTGTCTGTTCGAAACCCTGATTACTGAAACAGGGAGGTCTGTTCTTTGAGGACCTTCAGTACTTTCTGCAATTCACCAGCATCTATGGGACTAAAGGGTTTCAGAGTTTAGGGAAAAGTATTTGCAAGGACAGCATTTAATGAAACCAAAGCAATGTGTAGGGGAGGAGGAAGAAACTCAGCTCCTTTTCTTCGTATGCTTTCATTGTTTTTGTTCTTCCTGAAAAATAATGTCCTTTCAGATTTCGTTTGACATCTCCATGATGTTGAACAGATTTGGAGAAATCACCAATATTTTGACAGGGTTCCTTGGCAATGAAATGTTCATGAAGCTCATCTGTCATGAGCTAATCTGGCTCATCTAGCCAAAGCAGTAGCTTAGGCGGATATATTACTGTAACAATTTAATTTCTACACATTTTCTTCGTCTCTTGTGATTGCAGTGATGGCAATTCATATTTCAGTTTCAGAAACATTGGTATTAATTGCAGCACAACTATACCTTTAGTTTTGTGAGAATCTTATTTAAGGTAGCAAGACGGCATCAAGTTGTCCGAGTGCCACCTTCTTGTTAACAAGACAATATTCTGATTGCACTGGCCATCTTGAGTGTTCATGGCTTCAAAACCTGAACCTCTTACTTGTTCCCCTCCCACAAACCTTTCGAGTTTCATGCCATAATGTTTACGCCTTGTAACCTACAGCATCAGCATATAAATGCCGGAGGCTGTTTATACCCTCACACTGCTTCTATTAATACTAAGTATCTGTAGAAAAGTAGCACTCAAGATTCAACAAGGCTCACAGTATACAAGCACTACCCACAAATCAGTCTGTTCCCAGGAAAGGTTATGTAGGTGCAGTTCCACTGAGCACAGATGATTTACTCCATATTCCACACCAACATCAATAAAATTAGGACTTTATCTGTTTGCCTCAGTCGCACCCCACTTTAATGAACTGCTTTGAAAATTACATGGTTTCACTCAGCAGTCAGGAATTCCATAGTAGGAATACAAAGAACTACGTGTTTTATACCCAGCAATGTTTTGCCAGAATAAGATAATCTTAAAATAATGATCATGTATATAACTCTACATACATACATAAATATATGGTTACTTACATGTATATATTCTAGGTATGCATGCAATACAGTTTCTTCTTGTTACCACATATGAAAAGTGGTCTGACACACTGCCATAGTTCAGTTTGGCATCGCAGATTTTTGTATTCATTTAAACCATTAGCTGAATGTTACATTAGGGCTTTTGGTGATTTGCTTCTGCTCTGATTGGGCCTACCAACTACTGACATTTAATTTCCTCTTCCAAGTAGCAGTTATCTTCATTTCAAATCAGGTGCAAAGACCAAACAGTTGCTTACCATTGCCAAGCATGGTTTTATCCTGCTCTGTCCCCTGCAAGGATCCGCCAAGAGAGCGGAGCACGTTCTGCTCGGGCACCTGCCACACCTGCAGGGGAGGAATTTACACACCCAACACACTGAGCATGATGAGATCTTCATTAGTGGAAAATAGGCAGCACTCAGGGTTAGATCTTAAATGAGAGAGAATGGTCTGGGCTGAGGCCTTGTACCACTGCCACAGGAAGGAGGGGATTTGGCATGGGAAGCAGAAAGGGAAGTCAGAAGGAGAAGATTTATCCTTTTTGACCTGAACTCTGGTTAGCTGTTACACTGAGAGTACTGCCTGCAAACAGAAAGAAATATCAGAAGAATCAACAGACAAAAAGGAGACCTCAAAAATGCCTATTCCAAGTGCCAAAATCAAACTTAAGAATTGCAGCCTAAGAGCAGTGAAATTCTGTAGTATCAGATAAATGGCACTGAAAGAAGGGAAAAAGAAACGGATGCATACAAGTAGTAGGGGGCCTGTGAGACAAAAAGTGGGAACATAATGTAGACTTTCCTACAAACTATATTGCTATTCTGGATTTCAGTAAGTACCTCTGGGACTTCAGGGAGAGATTTTTTTTTTTCTCAAGTGCTATTGCAAACACGTCCCTGTGGGAAATTGGCCTTTATCAGGCTAGAGCGGTCCAGCCTCTTTAAACAGTCTTTCTGTAAATGTCTAATCCATTAACAAATTGATTTCTGATTTTTAGGCCATACTGATAGTGGACATACAGCGTTCCCAGTAGACTACAGAGATGAGCCATTTCCTCTTGGAAATGAAGCCTTGACTACTGTGAAAAATCTATGCTTATGCCCATCTCATAACATGTCCTGTGTTGCTAAATTTTTGTTGGTTTTTTTGGCACAAGTTCTGGCCTCTGCTGGAATGGTGGCTTTTATATCTCAGTCTATCTTGATCTCTTAAGACGTTGGGGTTGGATATCTACCCATAGGTAGCCAGTGGCCTAACCTTGTTCATACAATGTCAATGCCATAGTCAGTCCTGGTCAGACAATGTACCTTCTCCTTACAGAGAAACAGTAGAATATATCTGGAATAACCCACTTCATTAAGGAAGTTGATTCTTGAATCGTGTTTGTTGATGGCTAACACTGCTGTTCTCATCTCCTCCTTCTTGTTGTGGCTTTAAGAATTTAATCCAAAATGCTACTCCCAGAGAGAAAAAGTGACCACAAAGAATTGAATTTATCCTAGACAGCCCAGTCTGAAAATATATCATGACTGTGAATGCATCAATTAAAACTCAACCCACCTAACTCAAGAGAGCGGAACAATACGCAGATTAAGATCAGACATGCCAACTTCCAAGGCACTGCTGAGTTACTTTCCATTGCCTCATGATAGACAGCACTGTTCCGGCACAACAAATAAGAGTAATCAGAAATAAGCTCACAAGAAGCTCATCTTTTAATTTTTTCATTACTAGGGATCAGAGGAAAGGCAGAAGGAAGCATTCTGGTGATATCAGAGAAAAGACAATTGCGGGAGTAAAATAAATAGCAATTAACTAAAAACTTGAATCTGCTTGATCAGGAATCACTAAAAAAAAAAAAAAAAAGTAACAGAAGATAGTGGTACCAGGTCTCAAACAAAGAGAAAGAGCCATTTTGCTGATTGTCCCTTGCTGGTCAGACATAGGAGTGCCCCTAACAAGCAGGGAATACTGAGTGTGTTTGATGGTGTCTCTGAGCAGAAAGAGGTACATCCAGGGGGAGAGATAGAAATATCCTGCAGGGAACTAATCTAGAAAAAGCCAGTTTCAGGCAAAAGCAGTAAGTTGATGTTTATAATATTTAAGTCATCTGTAAAGGAAATATGATGGTGTGTCGTGTAAAGAGCAGACTCAGGCCAGTGCTTGCTTCTGTGTGTTTTAGGTAATACAGTATGACAGACCACATCAGATCAATGGTGCTGATTAATGAATAGCCCTGGAAAGGTAGCTAACAAGAGATGAAAGGGTCAAGACACAAATTTCAGGAGGGAGAAGGAGGATCAGTGCCTCAGAATATAGAGTTATGGTCCATGAGCCCATTAATCATCAGCATTATTATGTAAAGCACCACATTTTCTCTTGACTTTATGCCCACTGCAACTGCACTGAAGTCAGTATAAAACTGACCTAAAGTGTACATCTTAAATCATAATCTGTAGTACATCACTACTCTCATAAAATGGACCTTCCTTAATAAAAACACTGATACAATTAATGTTCCTCACACCCTCTAAATTACCAGATAAAACTTGGAAAGAGCAAGGTGGAATAAAAGTGAGCATATATAAAATGCCCAAGTTACTATCATTAGTGGGAATATTTAAGTAATAAAGTCTGCATTTCTGGAATGCATTCATGCAGAAAATTTATCCTCCAAAATCTTAATTAAGCACACAGTACCCCACGGAACAGAAATATAATGCTTTCCTTTTCTGGGTAGGAGAGCCTGGGTAGACAGGGGAGAAGTTACTTAACCCAATGTCACACATTGCATTTTTCTGTTGTCCTGCTTGTCTCTTTTTCTGCCTAATTTTCTTATGGTCAAAGATCCTTTTCCTCTAATTTTCCCAAAGCTAAATAAAGTCTTTTACAAAAATATGGGGTATTTCATTCTCTGTTGCAGTCCCAATGTGTTAAGAAGTACCATCAGCTTTGTTGATTTTATGTATTTAAAAAGTGCCTAACAACTGCTGAGGATCTCAGTGCTTTATGCTCATCACACTGGAGGAAAGAGAGGTATCTTCTGAGGCCATAGCAAAAAAAAATGGAGAAAAATGAAGATATTTTAAGTATTGCCTTTCACAGAGATTTTTGAGCCCAGATTTTGTAGAAGACTTCCAACAGCCCATCTCTAACAACTTGTCTGCCTGACCCTTGATGTGAAGCCAGATTGAGTGCTAGGCAGCGCTGCAAGAGAGAGCCACTTGGATTGGGATCCCAGAGATTGGAAGAGCAATAATGACACAAAAAGAGAGGTGACAAAATATGCAAGATTAGTACATGCAGTTCTTAGGCTTCTCTTGTGTGAAATTAGGAGTGAAGTGAGCAGGAGTTCTGCTGAAGTAAAGACTAAAGACCCGATCCTGTGATTTTTCTGCTTCTAGTACAAGTTAAAAATGCACATTATCTGAAGTATGAGGCAGTCTTTAAGGCACGTGGGGATTTATGCCTTAAAAAGGTGAGCAACAGCCACATGAAAGACAGACTGATGTGTGCAAAGTGGATATAAGAAGCAAGGTCAGCGTTAACAGAACAGGTGGGGCGTATATGGAGGTGGGAAGGAGAGCTTGAAAGTAAGCCATGCTGAGTGTTAGCAAGGACTTAAATCTACAGAATCCTTAGGCGTTGCTGCACCTTTGAAATGCAATCCTTGGTTCTGGTCAAAAGTGTCACTATTTTATGTAATTCTTTCAAAGTAACCTGATGGATGTGCTTCCTCTCCCAAGCCCTGGTGAAACTCAGAGGTTCAGACTAAGTTGTAGAATTTTTTCAGTGTGTGATATTGAATTTACTTAATTTGCAATTCAAAGCAGACTCCAAGAGGGGGGAACCTAAAAAAACTGGAATCAAAGAAAATGTTTGCTTGAGCCCCTGTAAAATATAGCTGCCAAGTTTCGTGTAGCCTGTTGAAATCATAATTTAGTATATATCCCAGTCATTAAGAAACATCATCATTACAAAATATGTGAATTGAACATAAAACTGAATATATATTTTGTGAAGTACATTATTACAGTGTCATCTGAAATCCTTCATTGTGTCTGTTGGTGCTCATTGGAGTGTTCCTGCTGCACGAACAGTGGGGGATTTTTCTGTTGCGTTTTCAGACATAAATTCCAACTTGCACAGTGACATTAGCTACCTGTGAAATAACAATTATATCTCTTACCATTTTTCATTCACCTTCTTGATTTCTTTGATGAAACAAATATTTGCTTTTCTGGTCTGCTCAGAGTAGGCAAGATCATTTTTTCATGGAAGTGGCGACAGTGGTTTTATTGGGGACAAGACTGAATATGCTGATGTCTCAAGAGTTCTTTGCATAAGTGAAGTGAGCAGGATTTAATTCTGTCCCTAGATGTCAACTTCAGACATACTCCCAACATACCCACAGTGAACCACCAAAGGATAATAAGAAGCTAGCAAAGGAGGAGTTCTCTTAGTCTAGAGAGAGATTCAAGTCTCTCCAAAATGTAAATACTCCCAAAAACTTAGATCTGGATGGTAAAATCACCATCTAAGAAATACTGGAGCTGAAGTTTTTCTGTGGATCCCTTTCCATCTCAGTCCATTGGTTCCAACTATCTCTTCAGCTCAGAAGATTTCAGAGATAAAACTATTGCTGAGCTGAACCTTTCCTGCAAGGCTGGCAATAAGTTACTTCCCTGGTGTCACTGCAGTAGACCAAGTGACTGGATGAGAGAAAAGTGGAATTTCTGCTTTGATATGAGCCATGCTTTTTGTGATGTAAAGACAGCAGAAGACATGAAGGAGGATTTTTTTTCCCCTTCCTTTTCCTGCCTTTCATACTTGAGGAAGAGTCTGTTGCTGCTCGGAACAGGACTGGCCTTGTTGTTCTGCTGAGATGCACCCGAGTGCCAAATTTGTGCTAGCTCTCCCTCAGTGCTCCGTGCTCATGCCATTGGAGTGAGAGACCTCTCAGAAGGAGTCCCGCAGATAGCACTTTGGTGGCTAACCCTCCCTCTCCTCCTTGCTTCACAGGATTAGGTTGCATGGGCAGACTGGGGTAACTGGGGACTGACTCTGGTCATTTGCAGCCAGGGCCGGAGGGGCTGAAGCGGGAATTCAGCACTACCAGGCTGCAGCCAGCTGTACTCACAGCACAGAATGCCAGCTAGAGTTGTAGCAAGTTTTCTTGCTCTCAGTAAATAATTATTATTTCCCCCTGACCTTTCCTTTTGATTCTTCCTGGTACAGACACAGCCTCTCTCTGTTCCCTGCCCCAATGAACGTCTGCACTAAGTCCAAGGCTTGGAGTAATTTACCTGAAGAGTGATACCATTTGGAAACCACTGTAAGTATATTTTATCTCTTATAAAAGACTTCTTGTTCAGCAAAAAAAATAAAAAATAAAAAAGACATCTTACAAAAACAAAAACAAACTGCAGCACCTGTGAGCCTTACTGATGAGGGTAAACTAAGTTTTGCTTTTGAAATTTGCAAGGAAATATGTGGGCAAAAAGTATGTCAGTAAAAAACTGTTAAATATTTAAGTCGTAGCCTCACAGTATAGTTCAGCAATGGCTGGTTTGAACTGCTTGTATCTTCTAGTTTGGCAGGTCCTCCCTGCTTATTGCTCTAGTTCGTGCTGTCTAAGTTGATTCATTCATGTTTGTCTTTGCAGTGTTTATCTTCTTTTTTATTCTTACTACTTTTTAATGAGACACCTTTCCTCTCGTTGGTGTCTCAGGCAATACAGATGGAATCTACTGCAACTTCTTAGAGGTTTACACTGTTCTTTCTGGGCCTTGAGACATTTGTGACTTAAGGCCATTATGATTTGGTAGATTTGGCTGGAATGCATAGGTAAAGTTGCCTGAGAATTCTGACTTTGCACTGTGGTTTTATTATGCTCTGAAATGACCCTCTGTCTAATATTTGTACTTTTCCCCCTGTAAATATAATAGTTTTGAATTCTTTTGATAAATTCTCAGTAATTGTCAGCATTGTCACAGTGTTAGTGTAGCTGAGATGCTCTGATGTGACAAGTCAGGCAAGCTCTGCAGTCAGAACCCAACTCTCATGAGACTTGTGGTTTACATGGAATAAATGGACAAATTTTAGGCCTTATAAACCTTACTTCAGGCCTGAAAAGGACCCAGCAAATTTCAATCTTATTTTAACTTAATCTCTGAGTTTAATTTAATTATGTTAATCAGTCTCCTGTAAGGGATTTTGGAGTTTATTTTACTTTTCTGTGTTGATTAAATTTTCCAGGCTTTTATTGCACTAGAACATTGGGTCTCTCTTGTCAATTCTCCGTGCCTCCCATTCTTGCTTTGCAGTGTTCCACTGGGATTTCTCTTTCATATTACATTTTATGGCAATGTTTTCAGGAGTTTGTGTTTTCCATTCTATGACACAAACTTGCAATCAGAGATTTTAAACAAGCTGCCAGTCATGTAGCTGCAACGGCATGAAGATCAATGTGGCTGCAAAATCATCAGAGAAGCTGTGTGAATATTCAGCCTGCGCCGGACTTTTAACTACTGAAGCAACACTTCTAGCAGGAAAACTGTGATAGCTCAGGTGGTTTAAAGTAAGCTTGTCTTGAGAAGCTTCACCCTCAGCTCTGGCATTCAGTGTAGCCTGAATTTTGAGGTGAGGTCTCTGGGCAGATTTCAGTGGGTTCTCGTTGTTCTTTCAGGCCTGTTTTTTTATATTCAGTGATTGTACTCATCTCTCTCTCTCTTTACTTTGTCAGTTTCTAAATATGTATTGTCAATGTCATGTCTGGAAGAGACACAACACTGGCAGTGATAAGCACTGATATCAGGAGCTGTGTTAGTCGCACACAGGCAGAGGAAGAATGTGCAGCAGAACACTCAGGAAAAATATTGCTTAAAATCAGACATGAACTATTTTCAAACTCTTATTTTTAGGATCTGAAAAGCTGGAGTTTGGGGTGGTTTTTTTCCAATTATATACAGCCTCTGAATTACTGAGGTTACAAACGTACTGTGCACCAGTGAGTTAAGTGCAGTCCTTGGACACTAAAGGCATCTCTGACCTGAGGGCACTTACTATAAGGTGATGCCATAGCTGTGAAGAGGCAAAATAATGCCTGGCACATGGGTGGGCAGACTCAGCCAGCAGCAGCACTTACAACAACACCAGCAACCCTGTGGCATGTTCCCTCTGTGCTGTTTAATATGCGATGAACAAAGGTCTGGTTGGTGACCCAGCCCTCCCTGTATTCAGAGGCTGAAAACTGCCTCATTATTGTTCATTATGTAGTATTATTCTCATGCAGTCACATTATCATAGCTTCCCCTGAGAGCCAGGATGCTGCTGTGGGCTCTGCACAGCTACACTGGTTCCTATACCTGAGCTAATTTGTTCAGTGCTAACCTGATGTCTCTGCAGGACAGAGAGCTATTCCCCTTGTAAGGGAAGGTTCAAGCACTAGTTATAGCTGCTGTGTGAGAAGTACAACATACACTGTCTATTTTTGACAGGGACCTGGTTTGCTGGCCCTGTTGTGAGAACGTGTTAACTCATCCAGGGGAAATTCATTCCAAACTCACGTAATGGTTGCAAGGGAGGTACACACAAAGAAATCAACTGTGGAGAGCAAGTGGAGGGTTGAGTGAGAGAAAGTTGTACGCGAGAGTGGCAGCAAGAAAGGGGAAGTGTGGCAGGGGTTTTAAAGGCATTCCAAAGCTCAGAGGTAGTAATTAGTTTCTAGATAGCTTTGAGTTTAGGGCACCCAAAATATTACCCATTCTGCCTTCAAATGAAACAGAAATGAGCCAATTCTAGTTTACAGGCAGTACCCAGATCATTGCAGTCGCTGCATCATTGTGAATTGCCCACCATTTGAGATCTTGTTGTATGATAGTATGTAGATAGATGTATGTATGTATGTATGTATGTATGTAGATGTTGTATGGAAGGGAGTGAATGCCTCAGTGCTGACAGAAAACAGAAATAAAATGGTGGCCGTGATTGTACATTTTGCTTTACACGTGAGCTGGCAAGTACTGATACACACAGTTCTGTTCAGGGATGACAGTGGAGGCAGTTAGCCTACTGTTAGGTACTGGAGAGCATACAATGAAAAAGGAAGATAATATATTTTAACTGATGTAAATTAGCATAATGAAAAATAACAAATAAACTTAAGGGAATGCTGAAAGTGAATACCAACAAAATTAAAGTATGTGGACATAGGATAGAAAATTTAAAGTGATAGAGTAGGTAGGATGTTTAGAAATAAACTGGATAAATCTCTTGTAAATCAGTAGCAAATATAAATTCTGCAGGGACCCTCTAGACTTTGAAAGTCAGTATCTTTTCTGTTCCCAGCTCCTGGGATTCTATGCATCAAGTCCATGTACAAAATCTCTTTGCTATATTGCCCTTCTGCTGTTCTTCACAAGGAGCAAGGATGATGATGGCCCTCTGATAACGTTAAGAATCGGTTCAGTATTGGAAAGGACTTGTGATGCACCACAGGTATGTGTGGAGATAACCAGAGATCAGAAGGAGCCTCTTGCTCCAAGAACACATTCCCAAGACTTTTGCATTCCAAACATGGTAATTACTGCCCTTACTAACAAGTAAATAGCAAACAGCTCTTTTCCGAGATTAGTATGCGGAGAAAAACAAAGTCATAAGAACTAAAGGAGCAAGGTAGACTTACCCTTACCACTGAAATAATCACATAGGATTGCCAATCAATTGGCAATTTGGGAAGGTTCCACAAACAATATTTATTACTTGTTTCATTCTTGCTCCTACCCTCATTCTTTCAGGGTTTTTGACATAGCTGTAACAATTCACACTCTTCCAAATTTTTAAAAATGCCATTTTTACCTTCTGGAACATGGAGATATATTAGAGAGCTTGCTGATGAAAGTGTTCATAGAAGTAGTGTGCAATCAGAAAAAGAATTAGGTTGGAAGGGTCCTCTGGAGGTCTCTAGTCCAATTCCCTGCTCAGAGCGGAGCTGACTTCCAAGCTGGATTAGGTTATTCAGGGCCTTGTTCAATTAAGTTTGGAAAATCTCCAAGGATGGAGATGCCACAACCTGATTGAGTACTTAACAACTCTCCCTGTGAAGACTTATAGCAATAAGATAGCAATAGAAGTAGACTATGTAAGAGAATGTAAGAATATTTAATTAGAATATATAGGTGAAGATCATAGCAATAGGAGATTTCTGTATGGGTGATAAGGGAGAACAAAAGAATAGCAATATACTTACAATAACAACAGGATTGCTGTGGCTCTGCCTTTGCTGGCAACAGTAGTAGTACACTGCAGGGTGGAGAACTTTGTTTGGGTTTCTTCATAGGTAGTTTTGATCACAGTGTCCCCAGGATTTTTCTTTTCTGAAAAGCTTTCTTTAGATCCTTAGCTGACTTTGCTGATTCCTTAGCTTCCCTCCTGTGGAAGCCTGCATTCCTTTCAGGTGGTAGTGACGTGCAGCCCATGTCTGAACAGTGAGAGAAATGAACTTCTGTGGAGAGGTGTTGTCTCCAGTGCCAGTCAGCACCACTGCTATATTCTTACCATCCTAGTGAGCAAAAGTCGCCGAGCTGCAGGACCACACTGTGGAAAAGTGATGACACAAGAGTATCTTGATAACAGTGTCAGCCTTAGGAGCGAAGTAGGAAATATATAGGTTTGGATAGGAAGAAGCAGGGGATGCTTTGCACAGGCTCCTTCGTGTCACTATCTGTTGCTATAGTATTTTTTAACTTGTCCCTCTAATGAGTTTGGAAGGCCTGGGAGAGACAGGCAGGATCAGCCACGGGATGAAACATCAGTCAGTGCTTGGTTTAACAACGGAACTACAGCTGTGCTAGTTGACTGACAAGTCTCATTTACTCAGACTAAGCCTCCACTCTGCAAACAGCAGCAGTCTCCTGCCTAGGGTAGGCAGCTTTGTGTGTGGATAGACCTGGAGTCAGAGGCTGTATTCCAAGCATGTAACTTGGGCTAACTGAGCTGAAAACAGGCTTTAAATGCAGCAGTTCAGCTGCCGGGTACAAGGAACTTCATTGCCCTGTGCATCCAGAGTCCAAGACTACCGGACTGGCAAAAAAAGGTGTGCTATCTGAAAGCTGCTCGGGTAGCAATGCTGTAAAAATCCAGTGGTTTACACACTGATCTCCTGCAGTCCCCAGTGCACGCTGACGGCACATGGGAATGTCCTGGGATCTGGAAATGAGGTGTGTGAAGGTTTGCCAGAGTTCGTCTGGATCATGCCGAAGATCCATGCGGACTGTTACAAACAAAACATATGCAGTCCGTGTACTTCAAAATACACGTGCCCGCATACAAGCTATCATTTACAGCAGCAAAACCATCTGCCCATCTCGTGGCGTGGAGATTTATAGTCCCGATAATCCAAAAAGCCCCAGGGCTGCCAGAAGCTGCGGGGTTATCAGTGTGACCCCTCGCTGGCCGTGGCAGAGCTCAGCTCCCCGGCCACACCCTGAACCCCGGCCAGCTGCCACCGGGCACCTCCAGGGCATCCCTTCCGCGCCCACCACCTCCTGGAGGGGGGGCTTTACGGGAGGACGGCTGGGGGAAGGATTAGTTCTTTTTCGCTCTGGCCTGTTTAAGCTATATCTTCATTCTGATTGCGGTTTTTCTTCCCCGCGCTGCTCCTCGGGCCGCCCGCCCGTGCGGGTGCTGTCTCCCGGCGGCGGCCGCAGGCAATGGCGGCGGGCCGGGCCCTGCTCCCGGCCGGGCGTGCCGCCCTTATGTAAGGCCTTTAGGTAAGGGCCCGTCTGGCCCTGTTTGCCCCCCGCGGGAACCGCGCTCTCCGCGCCCTACGATCGCGTTCGGAATGGAGAGGCCGGCGCAGCCCTCAAACCCCGTCCCGGCTGGGACGCAGGAGGGCAAAGGCTAGCGGGGAGAAGGGGCTCCTGCGCTGGCCCTCGCTGAGGAGAGTCCCGGCCTGTCGGAAGGGCTCTGCCGGCAGGCGGCAGGCGGGACGTGCTCCCGGGGCGCCCCGGCGCTGCTCGTGTTCAGCAGGAGATAACGGGTTCAGCGGGATGGCTCCCGCCTGCCTGGCTGCTGCTGCTCTCCTGCGAGTGACCGCGGTTCTGCCCCCGGCATGCGGGCGGCAGCAGCCGATGTTCGCGGGCGGCCCCAGCCGCATCCTGGGCCGGGACAGCGCTGTGCCCTCCGCAGGCTGCACCCCGAGCTGGCGGCGCGGCTCCCCGGCTCGGGGAGCGCTGAGGGAGCGCCCGCACCCGTGTAGCGGACAGGGACAGTGAGACGGCCGCCCGCCGCCCTGTTCGGAGCGCTCGCTGTGTGATTCGAAACCTGCCACCTCGCCCCGTGCCTCGCCTTCTCCAGCCGTGAAGCTAAGGTGGTGACTGACTACCTGCTTGATGTACCACTGAGGCTTTAATTCCTTGGAGGTCCTGGATGGTGAGAGCTGTTGAGCGCTCGTGTGCTCAGTGCTCACAGAGAGCTGTTTCAGGTTCCAAGTCTTAATGCTTTACTTAGATGACCTCTCCTCAAAATTGCCTCAGTGCTTTTCCCTGCAAAGCAAGTCTGCGCTGATTCGTCTTGAACTGGAAACTTGCATATTCGTTTGCTTTTCAGACAATTCTATTATATTTCTGTATAACTCTCTCTGTTCAGAATGCTACAGCCTTGGTTAATATTTGTCAAACGGCGCTCTGACTGTCTAAACTACTGGGACGAGTTTCATTTTATATGTCATCAGTAGGGGCAGAATAAGGAGCTTCGTGCTTGGCCTATTTGCTGTAACACAGTCTCAAGGCCATTGCATCAGAGTCAAAACAAGGAGCAGCTTGTTTCCAAACAAGAAGTATGGAGGAAAGTCTTCTCTGCCTCCTTCCCTGTCAGGGAAAAGGGAGGCGAGAGGGGGGTGGTGGTGGTGGGGGAAGAAAGTTATCTTTAACAGATTCTAAAAATGCCTTTTCCCAAATATGCAGTCAGTCCCTTCAAAGGTCTCTTTGTTTATTTTCAGGAAGAAACCCAAGACAGCTGAAAACCAGAAGGCGTCTGAGGAGAATGAGATTACTCAGACGGGTGCATGCAGCGCCAAGCCGGGCCTTCCCTGCCTGAACCTTGAAGCTGTTCCTTCTCTGAGCCCGGCCCTCATCCACTCTCCACATTCACCAACAAACCTGCACGCACACACAGGGTCATCTGATTGTGAGTACACCAACGTGCTGCTGCGGTTCTTTCAAACACCTCCTTTACTGTGCACCACTTGGATGCTCTTCCCTTAATGTCATAAGCAGGACTTCCCCAGGGCTTAGCTTTTCCCTTCTTTGGGAATAACATCTAGAGCAGAACACTTTTGTGTCAAGGTTGTGATAATGCAGTCAGCCAGAGAAAGCTGAGAGCGTGTTGTTAGGTCAGGTTGCTGCTTATTACAAATTTAAAAGGGAAGACCCCTCAAGCATGTCTCTGTCCAACTAGAACTGTTGCTCCTCTCCAGGTAGTTCCATGCTTTGCATTACCCAACCATATTTCCTGACTGGGGGGTTTCAGCTTGTGCTGAGAACAAGTGCCTGGCTCTGCAGCCCAGGTTTGTAAAGTTTCTACAAAGAAAGGGAAGTGTTTTGTGGAGAGGATCAGTCTGTGAGAGTCTGGAAAATCTTTGTAGATCTGTGTGGTCATACCAGCTTTAAGGCCCTTGTTTTGAGGGCATTTGCTTCCAGATTACTCAGCATGGGTTAATTGCCCTTTAAAAAATGTTCTTCTCCATTTTGCCAAAAAATACAAAAAATAAGGGAGGGAATTGTTAAAATTGGATTTTGGAAAGTCATCTTGCCTCACTAGCTCTTCAAAATGTTGTAATTTCACAGAGATCCTTGCCTGGAAGTCTCTTGGGCAAGAATGTGCAGGGTAATGTGAATCTCATCGCTCACTAGTTTTAGAAGGTATAGTTTACCTCTTCTGTGGTGGTTTAGGATGTTTTAAAATTTACAAGAGAGGGGGAAAGGAGAAGGATGATGGCACCAGGTTTCAACAGCTCAGAAGCCAACCAGACTTCACAAAAGCCTATAAAAAAAAATCAGGGCATGACAATAAAAAATCAGATTAAAAAGTATGTGTATCCTTTTCTTTTTTTAATTTAAAAACCCTGCCTCAGGGGCAAGCTTGGAAGCAGTCGGGTTATAGGGATCATCACTATCAAAATCACTTTAGCTGCAATTCATTCCTGTTGGCTTCTGACTTTATTCATTATGAGCTTCTGCTAGAGATCTTGATTTTAATAGAGCTGGTAAACATTGGGGAGACTTTCCTAAATCTCACCTGGTGATTTGGGGAGAAGAAAGAGGTGTGAAACAATTGAACAGCAGGCAGCATGCAATTTAGTGTATACAAGAATTCTCTTCAAATTGGAGATGTCAGGTTTTTTGTTAAAACTGGGGTGCAGTTTTGTCTTGTAATGTTTTCTGAAAAGAAAAAGCTTGTGAAAAGATGCAAAAAATGAGCAGAACAACAAGAAAAAAAAAATCCTTATTTTCAAACAAAGAATCCCTTTACCCATTCACAAAGATGAAAGAGTTCATTAGTAAATGGGATTTGAAACCTCACACTGATTTTTTTGACAGCACAAATGGAAACCCATGAAAGCAACCTTAGGACAGGGGCCAGCAAGGGATTGTAGGGAACTTGGAGAATGAACTCCTGCTTTTGCTTTCTGAAGTGGCCAAGTTCAGGGTGAGGAATATTGGCAGAGGGCAGCAGGGGAAGGTGGAGCCTGCAGCTCTTCATGCTCTACCTGTTCTGTGCACAGAGTTTTTTAGACCCCCTAAGTTTTTAATGTCCCCAAGTGACCTTCCAGATGATGTCAAAGGTCTTTTACAACCTAAACAATTGTATTATTCTATAAATAGGAATAAGCTGCCAGCCCAGATTAGATGCTCCTTTCATACTGAAAGTGTGGGAGATTTTTTTCAGAAAATGGGTTTAATAGCAATTTCAGCAGTAACTTTGTCCTATCTTGTGAACTGTTGAAATTTAGTTCCCAAAATACAGCTAGAGTCCTGCAAAAATTCAGGAAATGGTAAGACCTCTTGTGGTATTGATCTCTGCTAGCTGATTCCATATACTTTGAAACCAATAGAAAAACATCAGAATTATTTATGGTGGGTTATGACCTTTATCAGGCTGTATTTGTTAGGGGTGTTATTAATATAATTAGTGTTTGGCATGCCCTTGCAAAACAGCAAGAACCCACATGAGCTGGAATGAGACATGATGAGTATTTACTGCATATTTATTATAGCTTACTGCTGTGTTTTGTGGTATTCTTTCTTAATATTGCATTAATCGTTAGTATGGAATGTGTTCATGGACACAAAAGATTGATTTTTGTGGCTCCCAACATTAAAAACAGGTTTCCATACCTCTGATGTGCCCTGTCTTTTGGATTGATTCTTTCCCCTCACTCTAGAATCTCTTTGTCCTTCTCTTCCCCCCCCTTTCAGAAGAGATACATTGCCACATCTTTCTTCCTCTCAATTTTTGGACCCGTGGTGATGCTTTTCTTCTCTGGGTCAGCAGGACTTCCCTCTACCTTTAGACAGCACAACATTGCATCTCTTCCCTTGTCCAGACCATTCTATTGCCTGTATCCCCACAGCTGAGCAGATAGTTCATTTTCGAAGGACATCCTTCATCCTGCATAGTGGATGGCAAGTAATACAAAAATACTTAAAACTTGAGTTAGACGGGAAGTTTGGGAGGAGGTTTTTTTCTGAAAATACCAGAAACACCCAAAAAGAGTCAGCATGGTAGGGTATATCAATTCTTGGAAAAAAGCACAGATGTACAGATGGTTTCATGAGGCCTCATTCATGTATCTGGGGAGAAAAAAAGACTTGGATTTTATGGAACACCTATTCAAATCAGTTTGAAATCTTCCCTGACCATTTTGCATGCACAGTCACTAGTGCTTGGCAGAAAACAACACCACATATTTATTATTATGAGAAATGTTCAGAAGACAATCTACTTTAAAATATCAGGGTGCCTTTGGAATGATTCAGATCAATTTTTTTTTTCCAAGCATAGGAAATAAAAACTCTGTGATAGCCATCTGCTCCTCAGCTGTAAAAGGCAGAGGTGAAGAGAGCCTAAAGCAATAGTCTGAATGCTAGTCTTACTGATCTGAATACTTAGCAAAAAAAAAAAAAAAAAAAAAAAAAAAAAAAAAAAAAAAAAAAAATCCTGGGTAAAGTCATATGTGATGCACAACATAATTCAGGGTTTCGTTCTGTAGCATAATATGTTCTACATGCTGATTCTGGTGTGACTTATTCCAGTTGAAATTGCATTATTCCTCAGATTTCTAGGACTGGGTCTTAGATTTCTGGGTTTGAACACTGTATTTCCAGCACAGATGAATCCTTGAACCTAAATCCAGAACACAGGATGCACTGTGTCCAGTTCCATCTCTTTTAGTCTTGGGAAATGCTGACTCATGCAATGCAATTGGAGAAACAAGTTAGAGGAAGAGGTGCTTCCTGAGGTGACTCTTTTCATGGAAGGCTTGGCATATAAAAAACACCACTTTAAATTATTTTGGTGTTAAGTGATAGAGTGAGCTGATAAAACTCCAGCTGAGTTATACCTCTAGCTACTCAGCTGTCACAAACAGATCTATCTGCTTACCCAGACGAAAGGGGCTCGTGCAGGGACAAGGTTCTGGAAAGATTATAAAAAAGCAAAGGAAAGCAATGAGATCTGTGCTATTCACATTTTTTCACATATTCCCTTGCTTATGGACAGAGAATGCATAAAGTGCATAATAAGGTTGTAGTTCAAAGGCTGAGCAGCCTCAGGTAAAGTTTCTAAAGATTTGGTGAGAGGAAGAAGGTCATCAGGACCTGGCTGTATTTAAACTGGTTTGGTCTGCATAGGCCACTTATTTCAGGAGCCTTTCAGAAAGCATGTGTATAGCATAGCTGTATATGTTTTCCAAGTGCCAAGAGATAAGATCACTTTGGCAGAAACTTTCTCGAGTTCTCAAAGATACAATCAGACAAAAACTTCATTCAGTCTCTGATGTATGCATCTTAACAGATGTGTCCAAACTCAAAGGAATCCCATGGGAACAGTGCAACTGAATCTCTTTGTCTCTATTGATAGTTAAAAGAGTTATTCTTAGACATTGGATGGTCCATCTGTGAAGAAATTTGTTCCAGACAAGACAAAAGCAACATCTTTGCAAAGAGTTTCCATGGGACTGAGAGGCAGGTTGGACAAGCACTGAAAAAACTTCTGAAGCAGTATTTATGATTTTAGAGAACACAGAATTCTTGCAGAGACCTGAGATTCTGGTAAGGAATGAATTGAGAAGAAAAGTAAGGCATGAATATGTTTTTAAAAAACTGTTAAACAATCATTGGCAGGTTGTCGAAATAAGGGAGGACTTTCTAAAGTTATGTTTTAGCAAGGGACAGGGAGGTTTTTTGCATTAAATAGAATGTACTTTATAAACACTATCAGTGATAGACCATATCTGAACTCTTTGCCCTTACATGCTCCAGTACCGTGGCTGACTTGGTCCAATTCCAGCATTTTTCAGCTCTCACAGGACGAGAACATTGAAGCAGAGTATTTGCTTTTTTTCCTTTTAAGTGCTGATTTTTGTAGCTTCTTAGCCTTCTAGCATGACAGGAAAAGACAGAGTGGGAACCTCACAAGATTCATGAACTCCACAGAGCATGGAGAGTGAATATGGAAACTCTGGGGTTTTATTTCCTTGAGCAGCCGGGGGACCCACCATTCCCTTCCCATGAATCTGCCAGTTTGATTTGCCTGGGGCCAGTATAGAGGCTGGGTAGATCTGAAGGTGGTTTGGCCTCATCTTTACCTTTTAGGTTTCCTGTGTCTCCCTTCGAGGTTCTGTGGCAGGAAGAGAATGGTTACATGCCCTGATGGTCTTCCTCTTCTCCCTGGGAATTTGTGGCTGTGATTCCCTAGGAACTACTCTGGAGCTTTCACTTCTCAGTGAAGACAAGAGGCACCCTGATTGTACCAGCTTCTTTGTTTAGAGAGTCAGGCAGCATGTCAATAGTCGTTTCAGCTGTATTTTTGCTAATCTATGTATGGCATGTCTTAGCTATTTTTAGGTTGTTTTTGGTGACCTAAGAAATGATGTATGCTTAGATATCTATTTTAGATGATACAATAATAATGATACCAGCCTTTTCTGTAGAAAGCTAAACTGAAAGCAAGGATGTCCATAGTTCTCAAATACTTATGTCACAACACTTAATTATACTTTCATCTTGCAGAACATTTGAAATTTTGTTTAGTAACTACTTCTCTTCTTAGTAGTTGTAAGTGATTTCTATGTCCCGTGCACTTGTATTTTTGTTTGTAAAAGTATCAAAGAAATTTATCAGTCAGGAATGACTGTGTTTTCATAGAAGCAGGTACGTGTTGCTTGAATTGTGTAGAGACAAAAGTAGGTACAAGTACAGGCATGCAAAACTGTAAGCTGACCTCACCCTGCCTCTCGAAAAAGCCATCACAATACACTGAAGACCTGGCAGTGAAAAACAGTGAAAAACAGTGAAAAACGTACGAGTGGTAGGAACTGATCTCTATATTCTAATCGGTGCACTAAGTGAGTTTTGTCAGGTTGGTCTCTCGGGCTTTTTGTCTCTTGAGAAATGACTAATAGCATATGGTATCTCAGTTACAAAGTCAGTGAGTATGTTTTCAAAAGCAGCTGTGGAACCCAACTTGCACTGATGCGTAAATGACTTACATTTGTAACACATAGATGCCTTTGAATTTTTTTCTAATTATCCTAAATGTTGGTTCTGTTATTTGGTGCCCCTGTAATACTGTCTTGGTGTTAGGTTGTGGTGTTCAGTGCTTTTCTTACTGCTCTCCATTTAGAGAACTGTCAGTGATAGCGTGCAGAGCCTCAGCTTTGGTTTAAAACTGCCATGCATGCTCCTAACTCCCATGATTTCAGGGGACGTCTTAAAGACGTTTCTGCAGTGTATCTATCCTTTCTAAATACCAGGGGGAAAGATAAGACTTAGTGCTCTTCACAGTTCCATAGCTTCCATTCTTGAGGTGACTGAGTTGGGAATGCTGTATTGTTTCTCTTTGTAAATCATGCTGCAGCCAATGAGACACACTCTTAACTGTCCATTAAGATGTCTGCAGTCTGTTTCTGAGTTTACTTTGTCGTGTCTTCAGAGTCAGCCTCCTCCAAGTTTTTAATTACTGTTTTTTATGTTTACAGTCTTCAGCAAATCCTTCTTTTGTATATATTTCAGCTGCTTCTATCACTGTTCAGTGTATCAAGATGTTCTAGTACTTTTTTCAATATTTGGGACTTTGCTTGTTTGTTTTTGTGTGGGGGGTTTGTGTTTGGTTGAGTTTGGTGGGTTTTTATAAGTCTCCAGAGCAGTGCTTTCCTCTTCTCCCTTTGAGCTGCTTTACCTTCTTCCATAATGCTCCATCTTGGAAATGAACAAATAATGTCAATTCCACTGGAGAGTTTCTGTAACCTCGTTGATTACCCTTACTGCTTTCATAGGTAGTAGTCTTGTTAACACACTGACATTACTACTTGTCTGCCCAGTCTATCAATCCACATAGTCTGCAGCACTTCATAGATACCAATCATTGTTCTGTTAACTTTCTCTGTCTGATATGTGTAAATAATGTTTTATTACGGTATTTGTCTTTATGCTTTTAGTGAGTTTTTCTTTAAATTTCCTCTTTGCCCTACCTAATCTTTGTTTTACATCTAGTCTGCTACAGTTTATGCTCAGTTCTATTAATGTCACTCGGGCATGATTTCCATGTTTGGAAGAATAAATTTTCAGCTTTAATGAACTCTTATACCTTGTTATTTAACCATTGTAGCATTTTCTACTTCCTCATTTTTCTATTGTTGTCCTTGGATATGCATATGGACTCTATTAAAGTCTATTAAGGCCACCTCCCTACCGTTCTTAGGGATTTTATTTCCTTATCTTTTCCTTTCAGACCCTTTCTGACTAACTTCCTCTTCTTTTTTTCCTTTCAATAGTTGTTCTTCTCAAAGTTTCACATACCAAAACTGTCACTTTGCGATCTGCTTGAAGGATATCAAACATAATCATGCCAATCATTGTTATTTCATGTCTTAACCATACATGCTACTGCTGTCATCTCCTCTGTCTAAATTGGGTGAGAAAACTAAACCAAATGTGCCATTTCCCTAATATGGTCTTCAGAGGAATACTTCACTATTTGACAGGTGACTCTTGCTTGAAGGAAACTAAAGCAGCTGCATCTCCATCTCCTTTTGTCCTACCGTGGGTTGTTAAAATGCTGTGCAGCTCAGTGCTTACAGCTCCCCAGGTTAGTCCCTTGTGTGCTGTAGGGAGACACCTTCCATACTTTGAGAAACATTGGCTGGTGTAGGAATGGCCTGATTTGTTGCAGCTACAAACTCCCAAGTTACGGGTGAAAAAACATACTTGGTCACCTCCTGCTCCTTTTCACCGCTGTTATCTGTTTAGAATTGGAGCTTTTTGCTCTTTTCCTCTAAGCTTCCATAGTCATTTTCTCCTGTTTTGTTTACGTGTGGTAGATAGAGTAGCCATGTAATCTTTGTGCTGCGATCCCCCTCAGTAACTTTAGAACAAGGTATGGCCAAACGAGTATTCAAATTAGAGAAAACCAAAACAATTCCTGCATTGTTCTCCACTGAACAACTGAACAAAAGGACCTCTTTCATTTGAACCTTTTTTTGAACTGAAGCCTTAACATGGTGGTGGGAGAGAACATGAAACATAAAACCAAGGCTTGTTTAATACCACCTACTAATGTTTATAAAGTGTGCTAAGAGGTGTTGCGGGGTAAAATCATGTTCACAAGAAATGCGGTGTTTGATTTACTCAGTGAGAGTCAGTTGTAAGCCATCAGAATGTCACAAAACCTCATTTCCATCAGGCTGTTTGCCTGGCATCCCAGTGCATGAAGACCATAGCGGCATGTTCTGGCTGGTACTGTGCATTTGAATTTTCGAGGACACCGGGTGCTGTTGTTTCTAGATGGGATGCCATTGTGCCATCTCTTCATTTATATTTTTTTGTGGCTGTTTTCAATTGTCCGTGGAGTCATTCACAAGGCTAAAATAACATGTGATCCAGTCTTCTGTATCTACCACTCAGGAAATAGTGTACAATGAGAATTCAAGAATGCCAGCACAAATATCTCCTTAAGGAAATAACACCTATGAAAAAGAGATAAAAATCCTAGAACCCCTACGCATCCCAGCTTTGTTGTGTTAAACCCTGGAAGGATCTCTGCCTGGTTGGGATGTGCAGTATATACTCTGTATCCATCTGTGACATGTGGTGAAACTTCTTGAAAACCCACGAGAGGGAAGTAGTATAAATTAAGAGTAATCTCACAGCAGCTATTTTTACGTTCTTAACCAGTGAAAATGTAGTGTAGCAATATTGTGCATCTATTAAAAATCTTGAAAGGCTCTTTATAACTAGATGATAGGAGTGATAACGTGTAATTTATTGATGTTACACAGATAGAGGAAGGAACTCACAAAGTAGCAATTTTTGTGTGAAAAGGGGTATGATATGGGAAATAAAAACAGAGAAAGGGGCTTCTCATAGTTTCATGCCTGTGTGGGCAACCATGTCAGTTTTAACAAGAATACCTTGTGCTTTGATCCTATGCTACATTTCAAAACAGGGCATATTCCCTGTATTCAAAAGTAAAACTCCCAGATGCTATCTCTGGTGTTTTGGGGTGAGTGGAGGGTAGAGTGTGCCTGAAGGCAGACCTGAGAAATAACTCCCATGCACTGCATTAGTATCACCTGTTGGTGTCTGAATGCTTGTATATACATGTAATGCCAGGGCCTCTTCCCCAGGGAGTGGGGGGAAGCACTGGAACTGACAGTGTACATTTAATGCTAGAATTTCATGGTATCAAGCCACCCAGGAGTGCTGTGTTCTTGCTTATTCTCTTGATTTATTAAAGTATGCTGCCATACATTTCTATTCCTGTCAAAGCCAAGTAGGTGATTTTGGAAATAAGTCTGTTCCCAGAGATTGCAGAAGTCTCACTGAGGACAGCAACATTTCCTGTGGCCTTCAGTATTGTAGACGTGAGCGTGTTCTGTTTCCCACTGATATTTAAATCTGAACTATAAGCAGGCCTGAACACTCATCCCATAAATTCAAAATAAAGAAACCACAGTCCAAAACAGTATGAATATGTGTCTCACAATATTTCTAAGTTGAAATATTCACCAAAGCACCCAGTTGTACTAGTTAACAATTACCCTTTCACTAGTAGATAAAAAAGACAAATGGGAAAAACAACCAAATAAGATCTAGCATTTTCATGTGATATCTTTCCTCTACTCAGGGCTGAGACAGAGGCACTGGATGAAATAAAAGAATCTTTTCTCAGCCCTGAGGACTGGTATTTACAGTTTTTTATCCATCCCTTGTTTCTCCCATCAACCATAGTTCTGTGACCAGAACAAAATCTCCTACACTGAAAGGCTTTTCTTTGGAATCATGGAGGAAATAAGCAATGCTCTTCCACAACCTCTCCCACAAAACTCAACCATAACTGACAGCACCCTTTTCCTAACAGACTGCTGCACACATTCCCTGTGGAGGATTCTAGCTTGAATGGAAACCTTCTAAACAGGTAATTACCTTAAGAGGTTTTCATCTATACTTTCCTTTTAACCAATGCCCACAAGCTTTCAGGCTTACTGTATTTAACCACACTCAGGTTGATAAGCTTTTTCTCCTTGTCTTTCTGCCTGGGGGAACACCTAATAATGCAGGGTGAACGTGAAGGAGTTCAGGGAATAGCAGTTATCTCTTTTGGAGACACGTTTTAATATATTTGCAGCTATTAGCCTTCTAATTCATTCCTTCTCCAGACACAGCTCCCACCTTCAACCCCAGGCCCTTCTCCTCCCTAAACAAGGTTTCTGAGAGAGGATATGAGTTTATACAGGCCCCCACAGCAAGACAATCAAAAATAATCCATATCCACTTTCCTTATGCAGATTCAGTCTGAAATACACTATTAGGATTTAAAGAAAAGCCTTTCAAACAGGTGGTGGTATTCTTAAGGACTAGAGTAATCTTTTAATCTGGACCATAGAATAGCCAGACAATCCACCTTGTTTGCCTGCTTTTTCCAAAGAATTTTTTTTTTTTTTTTCCAAGAGGCATCCCCCTAAATCTTTTTTTGAGTAGGAAGTGCTCACGCCAGCATTGCTGGCCCATCTCCCCCTTTTCCTGCTCAGTGACTCTCTTGCTGCGGATCCACCAGTGAAATATGCACTCCAAGTAACTGCACCTGACACTGGGAAGGAAAACGAGCAATAGATGTGCCTAGATTTTTAAAGAGCTGAACTGCCTTAAACTTACAGCCAGTTAAAACAGTTGGACCATGCTGAGGCTTGGCAGGATCATGCATGAGCTCTCTGGGAACAAGAGAGGTTGAAACAGATTTCATGTAGAATATGAAAATGTTCCCTACTGAAGAAGGGATGAGCACAGCACCAATTCTCTTCCTAGGAAATGGTGCCATCATGTGGAGATGCTGTTTTCTCTGTTTCCTGTTTTAAGAGGGCAGTTCTGAAGTTTTCTCCCTTTACATTTTAAAGAAGTGCATTAAAATGCTATTTGACTAATATATATTTCACTAGCATAAATAGATTACAACTGACTGGGGCATGGGAATTAACACTCTTGAACTGATATGGCTGCAGTCTGTTGAAATCCCTGTTAACGCAGCTGTGATGACAGCTCCAGAGCTTCTTCTATAACGTCATACATGTTGCTTGGAAGTGGTGTGGGTACCCACAGAAGTATCCCCAATCAATGCAGTTCATTTCTTTGCAATGGTGATACGATGGCATGGCTGTAGATAGTCTGCAGACAAGGTCTGAGAGAGGAACTGGGATAAACAGTGTCTGTATGTCTGCCACTGTTTAATGTGGAAGTATATTTGATTGTACCCCAAATATGTGCCTGGGAATAAAAAATGGCTTTTGCCTATGCACTCTTCAGAGTGTCTTTGGAATTTCTAAAATAGCAAGTATACAAATCATATTAAAAGTAAAATAAGGGGAAACTAAGTATCTTGGCTCAAAATTTAATACTTCTCTAACTTAAAAATAGCTGAATTTGCTGTAACACTGACTTTGGTCACTGCTAGGAGTTGGAGCCAGTTTTTACCTGGTGATTTACGATTGTAAGTAGGATGCTGACCTTAAAGAAGAATGTAAGAATTAAGGCACTGGAGTGCTTTGAGAAGAAAACTAGGTTTTATGTAAGCCTGGAAAATAAAATTTGAAGAGACTTGTAGAATTAATTCTTGATATTTCTTTAGTATTCTTTACCCAAGGATGCAAAACAATCTACTACAATTCCTTGAGGCAGGCAGTCCTGCAGGATTGGGTGCATGATGCTGTCCCTGTTCCAGGTGTGCAGCAAACTGAGGCACAGACATTGCCAGCTGTGGTTTTCAAAGCAAACAGGATTAGTGCCGATGGACACCTCCTGAGGTGTGCCAGGCAAAGCACAGGGAGATAAGGTAACTCTCTGCCTGCCCCCCAGGCCTGGAGGCTGAAAGACAAGCTTTTGTGCTTGACACTGGGGATTTATATCCACTGGGTATAGAAACTATTTTATGTACAGAACACCTATGGTTTAGTCTTCAGCTTTGTGTAAAATCTCACCATTCGGTAAATGCTAAAAAGGACAGGGCAGTTAACTGAATAAATCATCCACAGGAAATTTGCTGAGCATTCTCTAGTTGGCAGAAAAAGTCTCCTGAAAAAAAAGTTTAAGCAAACTCTTTCTTATTTGCCATCTCCTTGGTGTGTTTTCTCCTTGGAGAATAAGGTTGTGTTTGTGTGTGCACGCATTTCTGTCTTTCAAACAAATGTAGTTATTAGCTACAAAATTTAGAGAAGTTTGACAGCTTTCAGAACACAGTGATTCTTCCTTCCATAGAGTGTATTACTGACACATTAATAGATGTTGTGCTGGTAAAAATACAGTACTTCCTGTTAAATGTAGACTGCTACATATTTTGATTCTAACAACAATCTGGTAGGGTTAGGGCAATTTGTGAAGTGTCATCTGGTGTTTGTTTTGGATGGATATTATAGAAGGAGATACTGATTTTCAAGATGTTCAAGCAGATGATTGGGTGAAAACTCCAGCAAACCTTTAAAGCAACAGAAAGCAAGGGCTACTCCTGGTCAGATCTCCTGCTGAGGATACAAATGTTCTTCTATGTCCCTGAAACTCCATAGAGGCTTTACCTCTTGCAAGCCCCTGTTTAGAATGAGGCCAAATATTCAGAAGAATCAGTCTGAGCAGGCGTGGCTGAATTGCTCTCTGCGGCATCTTTGAGATGCACTGAGAAGTCACACATTGCCAAATTTTCAGCATTTGAATTCTGGTCACTTCCTTGAGTGGAAGAAATGTTACTCCACTAAATTGGTCCCAGAGAGTTGGAACCTGATGCAGGGCTAATGTTGTGTATGGAAACACTAGATAGGAATTTTTGCTCTGTTAATCCAGTTTTATAGTAACTAACTTGATAACAACAGAAAACAGAGCTGTATCAGTTGGGATAAATCAGGTCATTGAAGCTGAAGAAAGCACCCACGGTTGTTGCGGTGCAAAGTTTGGGATACGAGACACTAATGTATGGAAATGAGAACTTACTATGGAAATTATAGGGCTATAGTAGCTTTCACATGTTGTGATGGACATGCTGTATTTTGGCTGAACTGTTGTGTTTATGAAAGAGTTGAGATCTTCATTCCGACATAAGGATTCTTTACTCACATACATCTTTCTTAAGGAAGAACGGTTTGGCTAACAGGGCTTTGTTTGCTTGGGCTTATTTATTCTGTAAGGTCTTTAAAGAGTATCATAGACAATGATATATAGGCAACCCCTTCATTCACCTCCCTCAGCTGGAGTACTTTATCTGTGTTTGGGCTGCATTTTACATGAAAGAAAGACAAGCTGGAGAGAAGACAGAAGAAGATAAGGAGGAGAATACCTGTAACTAATTAGGATTATTTGGAGACCTGAGTTTGTATTTTCTAGAATACACAGGTCTAAAGAAGAAAAGTGAGGCACCTTCCAGTATATGAGGGAGTGCTGTAAATGGTCAATAGCGCTCCCTGTCTGTTAGGGAAAGGGGTTGAGTAATCAGTTTCAAAGTTAAATACTAAGATAAAGATAATAGACTGTCTGTCTGGGGAGGGAGGACAAATCCACAATGCTGGTTTTGCAAACATGGTAGACAAATTTCTGAAGAGATAGTGTAGTTAAATTATTCCCACATGAGGAAAAGCAGTGTGCGTAGATGACTGAAGAACATAATGCATCCATTTGATACAAACAGGAGGCCATCCAACAGTCGGTGTGGAGACCAAGGATTAAAGATTTCCAAAACCGCATATGGTAGAGGAAGAGAATAAGGACTAGATGATACTGCTTGTCTCCAGCAGCAGCAGGTTAGTTGTGCTCCCAGGAGCTAGTGGCTGGATTCCTGATGCACAGAAAAGCAGTTTCAGAGCAGGAAGAGCACCTTCAACATCTTTGTCCTAGCCCAGGGTGTTCTCCCAATTAGGGAAACACTTGTCATTTTGATAATAAGAGCATAAAGAGATGGTATTCTGTACGAAATACAATGTCTCCAACTTTTTTCACCATCTCTCAAAGTGTGCATTCTTCTCAATGCAAGGCTTGGGAAGATAGTCAGAAAGACAAACTAGGCAAAAAATACCAAGCTTGTTGATCATGTCTGAGACATCAGTGAGATGTTTTGCCAGACTATTTTCTAAACTATCCTGCAGAAGATTGAGGCAAAAACTAAATCTATATCTGTCTCAGCAAGCCCACCAGTTTTCAAGGATACAGAACAATTATTCTCTATTCCCCATAAGTATGAAAGCAAGACACAGCCTTTGGGTTTCACTCTGCCAGTCATTCCTGTGAAAGAGCACACAGTAAGTTTCCAAAAAAGCTTGAATTCCAGCATCCTAGGCAGTTTTGCTTCAGATGAATGCTGTGCTGAGGTGCTGAGCTACTGCTGAGTTGTAGTAACTGTGATGGGTTCATCACCACTGTGTTTCTAGAAATGGTAGTCATTACTGTGCAATGAGCTTTGAGATACCGTGATTTTAAAAGACACTAGAGAAAATCAAAATCTCTGATATCCTTCAGTTATGAGCATTAAGACTTTCAACAATTGGCTTTGCAGAAAGGGACATCTAGTGGCTGTACAGGACAAACCCTTGCAAAACGCATTTCCAAGTGTAGATGGTAACCATTTGTGTATGGCAGTGTTCAATATTCTGTACATCTTTTTGGTTCTACTACATCTTGTGTTTTCTGGGGGTAATTTTTTATGTTTTTAACAAAAAAGTCACAATTTTGAGCCATAACTTTCTAGCTTTATGTAGATCCATGTATGGTAATTCTGGCAAATAGGAAAGTGCCTCAAGCCATGCTTGACATACCTCATGCTGCACTTCCACGTTTTCTATAGCATCTTCCAGGAGTCCACTGCCTGCTGTTTCCTTCTGCCATTGCCTTCCTCTTTGGTACTGTACTTGGAGAGCTTGTCATTGTTATTGTCATGGTAAAACCTACTTTCTTTTGAATGCCCATAGCATAAAAGTCAGCAGGAGGGGTGGATGAGATTCAGGGAAACACTAATCTAAGCATTCAGTCATGTATTACACAACAAAAGTTTTTCCCTTTCCCATCCACGTTGTGCTCCTTCTTACTAGTTGAGGATGAATTCCATGCATGTTTCTCTGAATAGCCTGACAGTTTAATCGGTACATTTGCATACGGGCAAATGAAGCTTTTTTCAAAGTTGCACAGTAATATGTTTCACCTTTATGCCATGCCAGCTTCAAATTGTATCCCAGGAGGATTTCGAATGTGCATAATCTGTGCAGTTGTCTGGGCTTTTTTCCTTTCTTTTTTTTCTGCCTTTTTTTTTTTTTTTTTTTTTTTTAAACTGGCAAATGCCTATTCATTGCCCATCTGGGTAAGAATGGCCTTTGCATTTTCACACCCATTCTTTCCTATATGGTTTGTGAATACCCCTCCAATCAGAACTTGCTTCACAGAAAGGGGACAAAACCATTTTACAGGAGTTTCTCAGAATAAGTCCATTGGGATCTCTACATCATGTTTACTGGACAAAAAAAAAAGGGAGTACTTAACAAAGAGCACTTGAATTTCACAGAAAGTTTCCCACTGTCTCGAGTTTAAAAGAGTGGCAGGCTTGAGAAGAGCCCTAGACAGGAGTCTTTCTCCTGAGCTGGGCATTCTGTGCAGTGAGAAGTAGGTGAGTGTGCGTGTGTGCAGCTGGGCCTTGTGAGGAGCTGACACACTTTCTGGCTTGTCCAAGGCTCTAGGAGTCTTTGTCAGAATGTGGCATTTACTTAGACTCAAACCTGCATTGGCAAGTCTGTGTTTTGTGGGCAACATCACCTTTGGACTTTCAGCTTAGAACAGCATAAAGTAAAGGTCAACCACAAAATCAGATCTGGACCCGGTTTCCTGCAGAGAGGGAAAGGATCTGCGTTGGACAGCAGGTTTTGCTACAGACCAGTCTCTGGAATTTGTTTAAACTGCTCTTTATACTGATGTGGTTTGTGTAGTAGTGTTTCTGACACTTACGCAACTTATTTGGTTGCCTGGACTTTGGATAGATACGGTGACAGTGTTGAATGTCAAGGAAGGTGGCCTAGAAAAATCATCCTCAAAATCTATATTATCTTTTTTTTTGCAGTTTATTGTGTATCTCTTCCAACCACCCATCTTTTATCCTCAAGGACTAAATTTCAGTTGCTTCTCAGTTGAAGAAGTGGTAGATATTCCAACAATAAGAGGATCTTTTTAAGGGCAAACTCTTAATAGCAACAAAAAATAATGCAATTTATGAAATTACTCAGTTGGCTTTCAGCTCAGTTGGCCTTCAGCTCCTACACCACAAGGAGCATCCTAGATCAGTTCCTATAGGTGAGCTATTCACATCACTCTTGCAAATGCATACAAACGTCTTTTTTGTCTCCAGGATCAACTTCAACAGCCTGTTTTCATTAAGTTAGCTAAGGACCAAATACACTGTGGCTATAAGGCTCTTGATTCCCACAGCCAGGACCTGAGAAGGGCTGTTGAAACTTATTGATGAACCTTGCCTTTCCTCTTTTCTATACATAATTTGTGGGTAAGTGGCATATTAAAGAAATATGGGTATTGATCTAGTATCGATACCCCACTGTGGTGGGCAAAAACTCTCTAACAGTTTAAATTTAGAAAGTGTATGTTTATTACAGCCGGGCAGCACGGCGGGATATTTCCCTAATACACACTGCAAAATTCACAGGTAATTACAAAGCCTTTTATTACAAAAGTGTTGAATACCCAAAATACAAATGCATATTCATACCCCTGTCACCTCCCATTCCTCACTTCATATGCTAATTGGCAAAAAGGCTATTAAGCATGTGTACTTTGTTTTCTAAAATGAGTCGGGGGTCTACTCTGGGGAGGGGTCACCCAAAATGAGGAAGTAAGATGAGTCTTCCTCTTCCTGACCTTTCTACCTTTTCAATGCATTCGTGACAAATGAATCCTTGGTAGAACTTACAGTTTCCTGTGTTCAGTGGGTCTTTAAGCAGGAAATCTGCAGCTATCTTGTGTCCTATTTACCACATTTTGGTTTTCGTTACAAGCACAGCTACATAAACATAAAGCTGACAAGCAATGAGTTACTAAATCCAGGATATCTTATCTAAGATCTGGCTTCTGTTAACTGTGAACAAAGCTTGCCTATCTACTTCAGCTATTTCAGCAACTTATTATCTTAACGTTCCTAAAAATCCTTAATTCTTCAAAATTAATGTCTCATAAGCAGCAGAATTCATTTTCCCTGGAAGTCTTCCAGTCTCATGATGCAAATCACACCTTTCTGGAAGGGAGTTGTCCTTAGGTTGCATTTTTTCAGAGTTCTGCTCACAAAATTAATTTTGTCTGCCAAGGAGAAAAGTAGGTTTCTTTTCTCAAATCAAGTGACCTGTCTGTAGCATCTCTGGTATGCGTAGAATATTCCACATTGTGCATGTTCAAGATAGGATTTTTGGGTTATTGGGTTAGACTGCTGCATATTTCTCTTACTATCAAATACCTCATTTGACAAAGCCAAACAGAGATTTTTTTTCTGTGAAAGTGAGTCCTAGGAGAAAACCAGGTACTCGCTGATACTACTCAAAGATAGATGGACATAAATGGGTAGCTGTACAGTCACTTACTATAGCCTGTAGTAAGTCTTGAAAAGAGATGTTGCCTATTTATCAATAATTTTCCACCTTTTTGTTGCCCCACTGCTACAAAGCTTTTGCCAAGGATTCTGACTTTGTGTGTAAATGCATTTTGGATTCTTGTATGATCTGACACGTTTGACAGAGAAGCATCTGGAACTGCCCTGGAGGCCTCTGGAGAATTATTCTATCAGGAAGGAGGAGGAAATACATCTCTTCTCTACATTATTTTGTGTAATATTAGTTGCAATGCCCTTGAAGGAATATCTCCCAGTTTCTAAGGTGTTTTTCTAGTCCCGTGGTCACTCCCATCAGAGAAAGAAGCTCAGGTTTCCTGGCTAAGCTTATGAACAAGACAGATGTGTTTCACAAACCTCCATCAGGGTCTTAGTGATTTCCTCCTTGTTTCTGCTATGTGAGCATCCTCTCAGTGTGCTAATCACACATGGAAATTAGTAACCTTCTGGTACAGGTTGGTTTACGTCTGTTAACATGAGATTTCTTCAGACAGCCTGGCCCCATTGTGATTTCCAGTTCCTGACCTTTGTGCTTCCCTTTAATCATCAGCTACTTCAGAGAATTAACATAACTGCTTGTGTCCAAGGTGGTTTCCCTTTGAACCACTAGAACAGAGGGTGCTTGAGACATCGGTGGTGAATAAATGGGAAGAAGAGTGCAGAGCAGGGAGGATGCCACACTTGCCTGCAAATTGCAGTGAGTAGTGTTCCACTGCCTGTGGATGAGATGTAAAGCACTCCTTAGGGTGGAGCAGGGTGACATGGCTGGGCTAAAAGGCATGTGTATGCCTTTCAGCTGCTTTCAGTGTTGTTTATTTGCTCTGTACATCTGTTAGACAGTGACAATAAGCTAGTTAATTTACTCACACTTACCACCTTCTATTTTTGGATGCTCACACATTACCAAGTTGTTGTGGCAAGAGTGGTTAGACCTTTGGTGGGAATATTTAAAACAAAATGCCTGTAATACCGGTGGTGATTTATCATTACTTTGTCTAATTTTCTAGAAACCAAGGTGGTGCATGTACTACAAATGCTTAAAGAGAAAAGTTATTAATAGTGGTTTATTTGTTTACCATTCAAGGGCAGTTGATTCTTCATAATTAAAAGGTGAAGCCATTGTTTCTGCCTGTCAAAATCTACATAGATGAAAATTTGGTAAAGAACAGGAAAGGAAATGGGAAAGCACTGAAATCAAAGCAAGCAAGATGAAGATAGGGAACAGTGGATTGGGAAATTAAGAGTTTTCTTTTCAGTTACTTGTAAATTTTGAAGATTATGTTGGTTTTGCGTCCAAATTGGTTAGATGCCTTTCTAAACTGTTCTCTATTTAGATTATTCAGCCAAACTAAGACAAAATCTTCCTTGGAGTAAATGTCTGTAATTTTCCAGTTTCTGTCAAGTAAATAACAGCAGGAGAACATTTGTTTTTATATGATGGCATTCTGGTGCAAGTCAGAACTTGGGATATGCTAAAAATGAAGGGGACAGCTCATGTTAACTTTCTGCTTTGGGTTCTTTCAGAGAACTGTTTGTCACTATTGGGTGGCAAATGTTCTAAACCACAACCCCAGACAAAACTCTGCGTGGGATTTTAGGAACATTTACAACCTAAATCTTGAACCAGATTTGGATTTTACAAAGTGACTGCCAATTTTTTTGATACAAGTAACTGTACTGTGAAACTCAGGATCTAAATTCCTTAAAATACCAATCTAGATTGAAATCATATTTTCATGTTTGCCCTTTGCATTAACAACTTAGGGTCATTACAGATTCTGATCTCTTCTGGCATAGGTCCAATCCAAAGCTTAAAATCCAGCTTTAATCCATGCGCTCAGTGTTTACAATTGGCTGACTCTAAGCTTTTTAAAGCCAGATAAACTGATAGGAAGTCCAAGACCCAGGAGTGTGATTGGAATCTAGGTCCAGCTACACCTGTCTTCATTTGGTTTTGTCCAAAAAATTCAGGACCTGAGCTTCTGGAAAGGAGTAGTGAAGTTTACTTGTAGCCTTACAAAAATGATGTGTTCTTACCGAAGCCTCTGCGTGTGGTTTTTCCAGTGCAATCAGTTTTGTTTATGTAGCGGGAAGTTATCTTTGCCAGCGCTCTCACTGTGGCCCTGCAGAGGACAAGGCTGATTCTGTTCTTCTTTTTGTTTGCTTTTGTCACCTGCTTTGCTCCAGGTAACATCAGTTGCAAGGGGATGACAGAGCGCATTCATAGCATCAACCTTCACAACTTCAGCAATTCTGTGCTCGAGACCCTCAACGAGCAGCGCAACCGTGGCCACTTCTGTGACGTGACGGTCCGCATCCACGGGAGCATGCTGCGCGCCCACCGCTGCGTGCTGGCGGCTGGCAGCCCTTTCTTCCAGGACAAGCTGCTGCTGGGCTACAGCGACATCGAGATCCCCTCCGTGGTGTCGGTCCAGTCTGTGCAAAAGCTCATTGACTTCATGTACAGCGGGGTGCTGCGGGTCTCACAGTCAGAGGCCCTCCAAATCCTCACAGCCGCCAGCATCCTGCAGATCAAGACTGTGATTGATGAGTGCACGAGGATTGTCTCACAAAATGTGGGAGATGTCTACCCAGTGATTCAGGATTCTGGCCAAGAGACACCCAGGGGAACACCTGAATCAGGCACCTCGGGGCAGAGCACTGACACAGAGTCTGGCTACCTGCAGAGCCATTCACAGCACAGCGTGGACAGGATCTATTCAGCCCTCTATGCCTGTTCCATGCAAAATGGCAGTGGGGAGCGCTCCTTTTACAGTGGAGCCGTGGTCAGCCACCATGAGACAGCCCTGGGACTCCCCAGGGACCATCACATAGAAGACCCCAGCTGGATTACCCGGATCCATGAACGGTCACAGCAGATGGAGCGGTACCTCTCCACCACTCCAGAGACCACGCACTGCCGGAAGCAACCCCGCCCTGTCCGAATTCAAACCCTGATGGGCAACATCCATATTAAACAGGAGATGGAGGATGACTATGACTACTACGGCCAACAGAGGGTGCAGATCCTTGAGCGCAATGAGTCTGAGGAATGCACTGAGGACACTGACCAAGCAGAAGGCACTGAGAGCGAGCCCAAAGGGGAGAGTTTTGACTCAGGTGTCAGTTCCTCCATTGGCACTGAGCCTGATTCCATGGAGCAGCAGTTTATGGCTGGTCTGGGCCGGGATGGGCAACAAGAACCTTCTCAAGCAGATCAAAATGATGTCCCTGCTGACGGCACTCAGCCACAGCAGCAGCAGCAACATGTAGATGCCAACTCTTCCTCACCAGAGAGAAGCAATGACGTTGAAATGGACAGCAAAGTGCTCACAGTCAATAACAGCACCGAAAAGGGGGCTTTGCAGCCTTCTGTCAACACATCTGTTGCCCAACCATTGCCAACCACACAGATCTACTTACGCCAGACGGAAACCCTCACCAGCAATCTGAGGATGCCACTGACTCTGACCAGCAACACTCAGGTCATTGGCACAGCTGGCAACACCTACCTGCCTGCCCTTTTCACCACGCAATCTGCTGGCAGCGGCCCTAAGCCTTTTCTCTTCAGCCTGCCCCAACCTTTAGCTGGCCAACAGACACAGTTTGTGACAGTGTCCCAGCCCGGCCTGTCAACCTTTACTGCCCAGCTGCCAGCCCCACAGCCCTTGGCCCCATCTGCGGGCCACAGCACAGCGGGTGGGCAAGGTGAAAAAAAGCCTTACGAGTGCACTCTCTGTAACAAGACTTTCACCGCCAAACAGAACTACGTCAAGCACATGTTTGTACACACAGGTAAGAGTACTTCCCTTTGGCTTGCGTATGGAGCCGCAGAAAGTCCTTCAGGACCACGGACTTAGATTCAGTTTGCTAACCTGCCAGCCCCCAGCACAAACAGGAGGGAGGGCTTGTCCAGGGAGCCGGTGTCACTGAACGCTTTCTGGCCTTACTGCACTGAAGTTGAGTCCCTGCAGAAACATACCAATCCCAAATAGGGGCCTAACTGTGCATGATGCAGAAACAGGCTCCTTTCACTTGGAGTAAAATGTCCAAGGACATGGTGTCCTGGTTTGGGGCAAATTTGGGAGAAAACCCCCAAATAAGGTCCTTCTGAGAGGCAAACTCAAATGGCCTCTCCCCCAACTGGTCCAAGAAAGGACCTCCTCGGAGGAAAGTGGAAAAAGCTATTTATTTAACAAACAAAGTGCCCCCAAACATAAAGAATGAATAATATGAAACCATAAAACCTTTCGTTGCTCTGAAGTGAGATGGTAAATTCAGAAAGTCCTTGCCATGGGTTAGCTCAACTCTCCCAGTCTCTTATCAGTCCTTCTGGAGCTCCAGGCCCTGGTGGGCCACAGGTGCGAGCTCCTGGTGCAAGCTCCTGTTGCTCCTCTGAGTTTTTCAGTCCAGAGCAGATTTAAACAGTCCCAAGAAAAAGGAGATAAACAGTCCAGGAACTTCTCTGCTTCAGCTAACCAAGGCTAATTAAAAACAAAGGAGATCTCTGTCCCATTGCTGGTCTATGCTTCAGACGAACACAGTCCAGAGGAAGAATACGGAGGAGTGAATGCTGTTTTCTCAAAACAAACTGTGCACTTCTTTCCCTGCTCTCTCAGAACTAGTCTTAAAGATACAGCACTTAACATACAGCACAAACAGAACAGACAAATGGGGATACAAGAATAATAAAGTCACCCTAGGACACATAGTGAGCATTTATTGTACCCTGCAAGCTGACCAGGCGACATTAAGCAGAAGAGAGAAAACTAATAGGTCATGAGAAAAACTGTATCTCCTAAGAAAGCTTAAACCCCCCACCCCATGTAGGTTTTACAGCTTTGCGGGGGGAGGGGGTTAAGCTCAAGTAGTGGTGAGGTTAGGGCAAATTCATTGCTGATGGAGCTGCAGCAGTAGGTCCAGACCTGGATGTTACATGCACTGCCACATATTTTCTAGATCTCACATACTACTGTAAGAAAGTAAAGCTGGAGTTTTGTCAGAAAGTCTTTCCATACTTCACTGAAGCTACTAGCTGTAATCCCTTGTCTCTTAGTAAGTCAGAGATAGCACTAGCTATGAGTACAGAAACATGGGGTTCAATGAGAAAATATTGAAAGAATATACATAGAACACAATGGAACACAACATCAGCACCTTTCTGTTTAAAACTGCAGCTGCTTTTGTACATGCTTTATGGTCTATTGAGATAACATAGGTAACCATATTTGCCACTGAGCCAAAACTGTCTTTTCTAGATTTGACAAGTTATGAACCATCAAAGCAAGGGTATGTATGTATTTTACATGGAGGAGTTACCATGGACTGTTTTGCTTACTTTAGCCCTCTTTCTGCTGTTGGAGAGAAATTCTAGTTTAGAGTAAGAGTAAATATTTCTTTCACAAAGCGGTGATTATGTTAACATCAGATCTTAAAATACATGCTGGGTTTGTGATACATGGAAGAGAACATGGAAAAATTGCCCAAAGTATGGGAGGAATGTAGGTCATGCCTCTCCATTGGATACAATCAATTTCAATTCCATGTGTATATGTAAACTTTTAACTTCAATTTACCTGTATTTATCACTTCAGTGAAAAACTCCTCTAGACATCTACGGCAGACTTCTACATGTGCATATACAGAAAGACCAACTTCTCAGGACCGGTACAAAATGTATAATTGCAAGGTTCAAGAGTCTTTAATCCCAAGATTACCTTTGTGTCTGTTTATCTTCTCCATCTTTCTGAAATGGATGAGTAGCTAAAATGCAACATAGATAGTTTTGGTATTCAGAAAAATGTCCCCTTCAGAACACAGTCAAATATATCTGCTTGTAGTTCTAAAAACTAAAAAGGCTTTTTTACAAATAGCTTCACTGAGATTAGGTACTTTATTTCCCCAACCACTGCACTTCGGTTTTGGAGTCAGATAAAGAATAGTACTGGAAGACCTATCTAAAACATTCTTAGCTACTACAAGTTACACCAACTGAGGAAATGGCTAGGCATGTCGAATCATGAATTAATATTTTATTTGCATGGGTCTGGGAATGCCCTAAAAATTGAACTGTGGTGGCAAGGAAGGATTTGGGTAGATAAATCATTTCAAAATTTAGGAGCTAACTGACTCCTGGGAGAATAATTTCACCTTAACCAACAGAGAGCTAGGCTTCAGAAAACCCTCCTGAAAATAATCTTTATGTGTGCATTCTCAGAGAAAGTCTGTCTGCTACCTTGTCTAGTGCTGGACAGTATCATTACAAAAATAGAGGGGAGACAGCTGTTCCCACTGTCAGGGTGACTTTTCCTTAGCCCTGTTAAAAGAAGCCAGGCAAAGTGGCTCTGAAAAAGATCTACAGAAAAATTGAGAGGTTTGGGAGATGCAGATGTTTGAATTAATTTTTCTGTTTGGAGGCCTCACGAGAGAAGTCATAGGAGAGTCTAATCACAAACCAGAATTCAGTAATTTAAAGGTCTCTATATCTCTGTATGTTTTTATGCTTCCAAAAACTGCAGTCTGATGTAGCCTTCCACGAAACAGAAACCAGCATCCTTTTCTTCTTTCACGTGGTTGCAAGCATATTAGAGATGGCCATTTTTCCATGTTCCGTGTAGTCTCACTTTAATATATCCCACAATATTGTGGAAATACAGTGCTAGTGTGTGTGCAGTGTCTGTACTTTGTAAGGCACCATTGCCTTTTCCCATATAACACACTGTGATTAATACTGGATTAAAGGCTGCAAAAGATATGCCAGGGGGATCACAGCAGAGCACCAACATTGCTGCCTCCACGCCTTCCTAATCTGGTGATAGGATGAGGGGAAGTCATTTGAGGAGTGGCTGAGGTCACTTGGCTTGTTCAGCCTGGAAAAGATTGAGGGGAGACCTCATTGTGGTCTTCAGCTTCCTTGTGAGGGGAAGTGCAGGGGCAGGAACTGACCTCTTCTCTCTCATCCAGTGATAGGACACAAGGGAATGCCATGATCCTGTCTCAGGGTAGATTTAGATTAGGTACTAGGAAAAGGTTCTTCACGCTTTGGTTGGGGTTGTTGGGCACTGGAAGAGGTTCCCCAGGGAAGTGGTCGCAGCACCAAACCTGACAGAGTTTGAGAAGCTCTTGGACAATGGTCTCGGGCTTATGGTGTGATTCTTGGACTTATGGTGCTGTACAAGACCAGGAGATGGACTTTGGTGATCCTTGGGAGTCCCTTCCAGCTCTGGATTCTATGATTCCATGACCTCGGTGTCAGCACCAAGTATCCATTATGGTTAGAGCCTACATCACCAGGAGCTCAGGGGCTGGAAAAGGGGACCATGGCCAAGCACTGACATTGCTTCTTCCCCCTTTCAGCTCAGGATATGCTATCATTCTATTATTATAATTGTCCCATATTGCTGTCTAATAACAGCCAAATACAGAATAAAGAAGCAAAAGGAAGAACATGCACATTTAATTTACTAAGTTTCTCTGACTCGAAAATGAAGAGTCACGGGAATAAAGAATCAACAGTGCTCACTTAGGAAGCACATAATTTGCATACAAAAAAAGAAAAACTAAAGTTTTGCAATTCTTTGGAGAGGAGAAATCCCAGGAAGGCTTTGAAGCCAAGATTAAAAAGCCACAACCCAGTGTATCTTAGAAACATAAGCAGGCAAAAATTAAGGTGTTTTTATAGCACAGTCTTAACAGGGTCTAGAGTGGATGAGACTAACTTATTACAAACTCTGGGACATACACTGGGACATTTTTGCCCAAGGCAAAAATGAGCTCCGTAAATACAGTCAGTGTCTTGTAAGTTAATCAGACGTTATTCTAACTGACACTATCATTTTCCACATCATGTGTCAAGCGTATCGGCCTGTCTGCACACAGCACAGCACTGTGTGTGGCGAAGCCATCAGGAAAGTAAGGATTTAGTGTTTTGAGCAAGCGTCTTTCACCAAGCAGGGGCAAACTCCTCACGAGTGGAAGGAAGAGCAGCGAGTGAATTTCATTCATGGATGTCACCATTATACATGCAAACCAGGAAATAAAAAGAAACAGAGACTTGGGGAGATAAAAAAGTAGGTCTTTCACATCTAATCCATTTTAATTATCTCCTCTTAAAATTGAGTATAAGTAGTGTATGGTAATCTCACTATACAATGAGTGAATTATATATTACCACAGGCATGTCTTGGTCCCTGAAGATTGACTCTTCAGGATTTAAAACAGTGCCAAACAGACTGTAAAAAGGGGGAAGCAGGATGTCTGTGGAGAAAAAAAACAAAAACAAAAACAAACAAACCAAGGGAGAAAAAAAAAAAAAAAAAAAAAAAGCCACCTGGGGAAATGGCAGAATAACCACAGGAAAATAATTTTCTCCATCAGTGAAACAGAGGATCATTTTGATTCTTACAGTTATGGTCCCATCTCTATCCCTGACAGCTTTGGGGATGATGAATTCCACAGGTGAAATAAACCACAAGTGATTCAGAAAGCAAATTAAAAAGTAGCTTTTGATGGGGCATTCAGGGTGTTGGATGTTGTCTACGTTACCAGTTCAGCAGCATATCATGAAAACAGTACTTGATACCATGAAACATGAGACTGTGCCTTATCTTTCAGAATTCTGAGCATGAGGAGGATTTAAGAGTAGTCTGAAAAAAACAATCATATGTGCTCAGCTAAGTATTTTTCCCAGTTCATCTTTGTAGTCACTGGTTTGTATAAATGTAATCAGAGTTCAATTATAAAAGTTTCCATAAGTTTTACAACAGTCCTGGGCACACAAGGCAATGTGGAAGATTACATAAGTGTTTTATCTCTCTAGTTTACCTCATAAGGTGTTTTATTTAACTGACAGTCAAATCGTTCAAGTTTCCAGTGTCTTACACTGGAAATTTATGTATTAGGTTGCCCTTTGCAAGGTGCTGGCTGGCCTAGGCAACTCTGTGTCCTGAGGTTCCCTTTTCTGGTACTCCTTGTACATGCTTCAGCTATGGCATTTGACTAGAAAAGGAAGCAACAAATGTAAACCTCTTATAAAGTGTTGGATTCCTCTGACAATCTCTTATCACTCCTCTCCTGAGAAACTGAAAGCAATTTGACCAAAATGAGTCTGGCCCAGGTCAGCTGTCTGGTAATCACTGATTTGTCCTTGTTTTTATTGCATGCCGGTAAGGAAATGGAAGCACTGAAAGGTGAAGTAGCTTTGGCTGAGACATTCCTGTCTAGAAATGAGCATGAGGAGCAAGACAGGAGCACAGACAGGAGAGGCTGTGCCATTGAAACTGGGTGTATGCCAGGACCTTGAAACTCTAGT
This sequence comes from Hirundo rustica, assembly GCF_015227805.2. Classification (NCBI taxonomy): domain Eukaryota; kingdom Metazoa; phylum Chordata; class Aves; order Passeriformes; family Hirundinidae; genus Hirundo; species Hirundo rustica. The sequence continues at coordinate 23,395,821 of NC_053451.1, read as the reverse complement.
CCTGTCTTTGTCAGTGCCTACCTACTATCTGAAATTGAAGAGATCACCCGATCTCCTTTTTAGTGTATGTGGATAGGGAATCCCTACAGCTCCTTTTGTAAAGGATTTTGAAACCTCTGGTTGCAAAAAATATCGTGTGTCAAAACACATTGATTAACAGACTTACTCTTTGTTAGCCAGAGAGCTCTCCAAAGACCCCTATGAGACTTATCATTAGCTTATTGCAAAGAGTATCTACCAAAGTGGTTTAATTTTATGATTTTTTTTTTTTTTTGTCTTATTTCTCTCTGTCTCTCCATCTCTCTCTCATTGGTGATGAGCAGGTGAGAAACCACACCAATGCAGCATCTGTTGGCGCTCCTTCTCTTTAAAGGATTACCTAATCAAACACATGGTGACGCACACTGGCGTGAGGGCCTACCAGTGCAGCATCTGCAACAAGCGCTTCACCCAGAAGAGCTCCCTTAATGTGCACATGCGTCTCCACCGCGGGGAGAAGTCCTACGAGTGCTACATCTGCAAGAAGAAGTTCTCCCACAAGACCCTGCTGGAGAGGCATGTGGCTCTGCACAGTGCCACCAACGGCACGCCTGGAGCCGCCGGCACCGGCGCGAGGGCTGTCCCCGCCGGCGTGGTGGCCTGCACGGAGGGGACCACGTACGTCTGCTCTGTCTGTCCAGCTAAGTTTGACCAAATCGAGCATTTCAACGACCACATGAGGATGCATGTGTCAGACGGATAAGTAGAATCTCTCTCTCTCTCTTTGTTATGAACAACAAAAATAGAAACAACAAAAAAAAGCTATGGCACTAGAATTTAAGAAATTATTTTTGTTTCATTTTTACCTTTATTTTCCTCCTTTTTTTTTTTTTGGGTTCATTTCGTTTTGTTGGTTTTTGTACTACATGAAGAACTGTTTTTTGCCTGCTGGTACATTACATTTCCGGAGGCTGGGTGAATAATAATTTTCCCAGCCTCCCTCGGATGGTGGCCTTAAGGCCAGGTAGTGCTTCATGAGCTCCACTGGTTGGATCTCTAGCTACTGGCCTCTAAATACAACCCTTCTTTACTACAAAAAGCAAACAACAAAAAAAAAAAAAAAAAAAATCCACAAAAAAATTTAAAAAACAGACAGAAAAATAATAAAAAAAAAAAAATCTTTTTTCTCACTTGTGAAGAGCACTACAAATAAAGAAACAAAACAAAATATATTACAAATCTACAAGGCCTACTGTCGTTATAAGTACACCGCTTGCAGTGTTTCAATGGACATGATTCACATTGCTGACCGCTTTTGGACTTCACAGTATCCAGTTAGAACTGTGGAATATTTTGCTTCTGGTTGAGCAGCAACCAGAGGAAACAAGGCCCTGCTGGTTTCCACCACGTGTCTGCTTTCTCACACACACGCATCCACAAACACACAAAAAGGGCTGAGGGGAATGCAAGGCAGTGTGGCTTGGATAGTGTGGAGTCCCTGCAGGGCGAGGAAAAAGAATCAGAGGTTCCTCACCTGGATTCTGCTCCATCCCACGCTGTCTGGTGCACCCTCCCCGCTGCTTTTCTCGTACCACCACCACCTTATAGCAGAAACCAAGAAGATTCAGACAACGAGCAACGGTGGCTTTTTTGTAATTTATTCAGTGTCTTCGCTGAGCACAGGGCCTCAGCACAATCAAGAGGGACTTTCACAGAAGGCAAAGAGAAACACAGAGGAAAATCAAAGATATCGGAGGTTGCAACCTATGGATCTAGGTACAAGAGAAGGGTTAGTTCCCACAATCTTTGCAAAAAAAAAAAAAAAAAAAAAAAAGTTGCATCAGGATTTATTCTTGTTGAAGAAAGAGGAATAAAGGGTGGGAGGGAAGGGGAATAATAATTAAAAAAAAGAGTTGTTGGGACTTTTTTAATTCAAAATTTTATAGAGGGGCAAAAGTGACGTTTACCAGATAGAATGCTGATTTTTTTAATATATTTACAACAGTATTTGTGTAAAAAAAAACAAAAAAAGTGAGATTGTTAAAAGTAATTTTTCTTTGTTTTCTTTTTTGTTTTGCATACACTGCCACTAATATCTTCTCTTTTATTATATATATGAATATATATAAAAATATATATTTTATTTTAAATTGAGACTGTTAAGGTTAGCTAACCTGCTTCCAGATAGAGGGGGGGAGGGGAGATGATCTTGATTTTTATTTTAAAAAGAGGAAGGATGTTTTCTTAATTTTCTTTTCTAGTATTATTCTCTCTGTTTTCTAATGGAATCAAGAATTACCTGGGTCGATGAGGGGCTCTGTGAAGTCATCTGTGAGATTATCTACTAGTGTTTGTGCATCCTGCAGTATCATTTGAACTGCTACTTTGTTTTTTTGAATTACATGGTTCTCTTTTTGGCTCTAACCAAGCTTCTGTTGTTTCTTTTTTGGTTCCATCTCAGAAATTATTTCTGCTGAAAGACATTTCCTTTTGAGAAAGAGATTTTTCTAGTGATGTTCCCTTGGTTTTGGGGATGATATAAACTGTAGTCTTTCTTCTTTGAAAAAGTAATGAAACTTTTGGAAGTATGTAATAACTAGGATTTCCCTTCTTTTTGGTCACTGGACAAGAATTAATCTGCTGTATTGTTCTCTCATCCCTGCCTTGCTCGCTAGAGAGCTTCCATATTTGAGTGGGAATCTGATCCTGCCCCCGATAATTTGTGCTGATGCCAAAACAACTTAAAACGTTACCATTGCAAATAATCTTCCCTTCATTTGCAAAAAGTCTGACTGAAGGGCCACATCCCACATTCTCTGCATAGACAAAGCTATGAAAGGAATGTAGGATCAGTGTGAAAGATTGATTCCTGATCTGCATATATATGTTGGTGTTTTGTATTTTGTTTTACTGTGTTTGGACTGGTTCTCCCTAGTTGTCTTCTGTGTATCTGTGTAAGAATTTTTCCCCCAAAGCCAACTCCCAAAGTACGTGGGTCCTTAGTTCAGTTGGATCAGTGTTTGACACTATCTTTGTCTTGCTTGAAATCCATGTGAGGACTTACACCAACTGCACTCTGGACTTCATATTTTAGGCAGAGAAGAAGCACCTAACAAAAATATGCAAAAAGAAAAAAAAGAAAAATTGCTAGTTTAGCTTTTACTTGTGTCTATGTTTAAATTAAGCTTTCTTAAGTTTACAAAACTTTTTGCTTGTGAACACTGAGCGTTTCTCATGAGACATTCTTTTATGCTGGACAACTTTCTGAGTTATTCACTTGGTAGATCTCCATATACAATTTTGCATGTTCTTTGCAACTGCAGCTTCCCTATCAGATGTTTGTGATTCAGTACAGGTAACTTTATCCATATGTTCTATGCCTGGTCCATTACTATTTATTTGGGAAAAAAAAAAACAAACAAAAACCTGGCAGGTGGTTCAGTCTCAGAATCTTTCTGTGCCCTGCAAGGTATTGTTCAACAGATCCTAAATGCTGAAGCCCAGATCCTTGGCTGCAATATGCAGCATAAAGAGACTTTGAGGTGAATGCCAGAGCAATTGAGTCCTTCGTATGGTAAAGTCTTTCTTTGTTAGAAACCTGTTTGGATAGTTCACAGGGCTGGAGAAGGAGCATGAGTTGGTTAACAAATACTGTTCTAATAACCACACTGGTAAAAGCAATGCTGGCATGTAAATCAAGATGTGAAAAGACAAAGCCCAAGACACAGAGAGGGAGAACGGGTATCTGCTATTTAGACACACTAGATCTATACAGAAAATAAGGGTTCTGGACACTAGGGTATGGAAGAAAATGAGGAAGGTGAACCTAGACAAAAGGAGTGAAGGTTTTTTCTCTGGGGAAAGGAGAGTTTTTTTCTGAGATCTTTAGTACTGAAGAATATTCTCCCATATGAGGAACTAGTGAAGAATTTTACCCAGCTTACAAATATGTAGCTGCTCATTTCTCATCTGAGGTCTGGGGAAAAGCTGTTTAATTTGCCATTGTAAACCTGGTGAACTGTAGTCAAGATGTAGCATATTCTGGAATATACTTCTGGTACCAGAAGAGATATGCCAGTAAACAGGAAAGAAGAATCAGGGTCTATATCCACCAAAATCCAAATACTATCCAAATTTTAATCCTTTAGTTTTCATCCTTCCCTAAATCAAAACATTTACTTTAAAATGCAGATTTTTATAAAGTCTAATAAATTTGACGTGAATTTAAGACAAGTTGTGAGTGAATGAATGAATGAATGAATGATGCCAATTAAAAAACATAAACATAGTTCTAAAGTAAAGCTATGGCATACTAGATTGAATTCTAAAACACTTGTCAAAGAATTTAGGCCTAGGTCTTCACAAATGACTGCCTGTAATATAAGCTGATTTTGTTGGACTTCCAGACTTGATCTTGTAAAATGTGGAGCAACTTGCAGCATGACTGCAAATGTAGCTGAAAGTGCTTGTCAGGTCACTCTAAATTTAGAAGCTCAAACATAGTCACCTTTATCTTTTAAAATGTTAGATTCTCTTTGGCAATTCTTCCTCCCATCTTTGAAATAATTACTTGCTACTTGGAAACAACTATAATATCTGAATGTTACAGGTATATTCAAGCTTCATATATTGTTACAATACGCCTTTGCAAAAAGAATAGCAGTCATAGTGATCTGGAAACCGCTGCTGACAATGTTGGAGCGAATCTCGGTATGCTTGAAAGGCTTCCTTCAAAACACCTGATGAAATGATACAGATGAGAAAATGCAGACTGTAGCACACATCCTTTTGTTGAAGCATGCAATATCCTGCATTCCTTGAGTTTGATTCTCACTTTCCCTAAAGCTCTCTTTGTATTGCTTTGGTAATGGAAAAGGCCATTAGACAGAACATAAATTCAAGCTTATAAATTAAGGCCTCTCTGCAAGGCAAAAGTGCAATAAAGGAAGCCTTAGAGTGAATGAGAAGTGCCTTCTCTTACTGCTGCTGAGGCTGGTGAGGTGAATTGGAAATGTAGGGCTGGCCAGAGCATATCTCCCCTGTGGTCCATCTCGCCCAGTACTGTGTCTGTGCCATGTGGCAAGTTAGAGATGATTTGAATGAAGATGAAAGACCTGTGTTGCATTATTACAACGCAGTAAGCCTAAGGGAGAAGATTTATTATATAATGCTCATTAGCTATTTCTACATGGAAAATACATCTAAATACAAATAAAATACATATTTGCCTATAGCCTAAAGACATAATAATTTATGGCTTTACCTTTTTATCCCATGTAAAAATTATATATTGTGGCAGATAATTCTCATTGTCCTTCAAAGGTCTAGCTCATTAATTTTTAGGTGGCCTCCATGCTATCCTGTGGAAGTGAGTTCCTCCAGTTAATTACCACACTTCCAATTCCCTTCCAAGTTTATTTTGTTGTTCATTAAAACACCCTTATTCTTGTATTATATGAAATCACAAATCAGAGATACAAAATTTAACTTCTCTTGCCCATTTTTCTGAGGTCTGCCTCTCTGGGAAGTTGAATCCACAAGGAATGCAGGACCACAAGCTCAGTCTCTGCTGATTAGCAAGGAGAGGACAGCTCCTGAGCGTGTCCATGTGTGTCTGGGATGTGTGCGTTAGCGAGGTTCTCCTAGAGTGATCTCTTGCAGGGTACTGGCAGGCACAACTCATAAATTACGGGAACCAGCACCACTGTAACCAGTCTGTAAATGGTAATAAGATATTTCAGTCTGGTCCCTCCTCTCAGAAAACCCATATTAATAGTCTCTCTTAAAGGAAATGGGTGGAGATGTTTCACAGGAACTGCTTTGAGGACACTTTCTTAACATCCATCATACTTCTACAAGGCCCACTTCTGGCCCATGCTCTTACCTTCAAAAACAGCTCAAGCTCCCAGTAAGGTGACAGGGGAGAGTGACATTTAATTGATTTTCTAAGTGAATGAGACTTCCCTTTGCTCTAAGATCAAAGAGCCTGAGTGGAACCCGTTTTTCTTCTTTCGATTTCTTTTTCATCCAAAGGAGGTGAGTGATAACCCACATACCATCAGCACCCCACTTCTTATCTACCCCACTGACTGAGTTCAGTTGACCTTGAGCTACTTGATTAATGCTGGATCACTCACATGGTGGAGGAACAGGTTTCTTGCCTTTAGTGAGTATTATCCCAAAATCTCCTGTCTCCCTTAGTAATGAAAACAAGTCCCATAGGGAGAAGGTGCAAGACATACTCTTTGCAGGGGTGTTGAATCCAGTCCAAAATCAGAAGCACCCAAACCATTTCAAACATAATGAGACCTTCACTATGCCTAGATCTATGACCCTCTTGACAGTCCTATGCTAAGGAAATCCTCCAGCTCTCACTGCTGAAAGTGACTTGCCACTCAAAAGAAAAAAACAGCATCAGCCTGGAAAAGAGAAGGGTCCACGTAGACCATCCAGAACCCGACAAGAAGGCTGGAGAGGGACTTTTCACACAGGCATGCAGGGATAGGACTGGGGGAAATGGCCTTAAGCTGATGGAGTGTAGATTCAGGTTAAATATCAGGAAGAAATTCTTTACAATAAGGGTGGTGAGGTACTGGTACAGGTTGCCTGGAGAAGGTGTGGGCTGTAAGGTGTTCAAGATCGGGCTGGATGGGGCTCTGAGTAACACAGTCTAATGGGAAGTCCCCTGCACATGGCAGAGGGCTAGAACTAGATCATCTTTAAAGACCCTTACAACCCAAACCATTCTATAATTCTGTGATAATATCAAATTAGCACCTAGTGGTTGTTCTTCCAAGAAGGACTAGGCCTTGATAATGAACCCTTTCAAATTCAGCATCCAGGTCCTCTGAGTCATTGGAATAAACATGATAGTAAAGAGTCAGCAGGTAGCATAACTGAAACAGTATCTGATTGGCTTGAGTCAAAATAGCTGCTTTTCACATTCCCTGATCTGTTTTTATACTGGCTGTGGAAATTGGTGAAGGAGATATATAGTGATGAGAACTTAGCCCTGAGAGGTTTTGAGCCTCCTCTTCTCCCAGAAGGTTCGTCTTCATCTGACCCCTAAACAATCAGAATTCTGCTGAAAAAAGGCTTATGAAGGAAACTGCAAAAAATACATTGTCTGGAATCTTGAGTTTGTAAATGTAGTGAACACTTTTCCCAGCACTTGACAGTCCTGCTGACAGAAATTGTCAAATGCAGGTAGAAAGGCCAACTGTCTGCAGCATGGCCAGTATGACAGGCAAGCATATGGAGGTGGCCTGGTGCTGGATACACGTCCACAGGGGCTGGTTCTGGCCATGCCAAGCCAGTGTTCTTGCTGCTGTTCACTTTATTGTCATGCAAGAAGTAATAAGCTCTCAGCTAGTTTCCTTTAAAGTTATTCAGTGATCTGGTTCATTTCAGTCAGAGCAAAGGAGCCCCCATATTTTCACAGATCACTAAGCTGGGAAATACAGAGAGTTTTAGGTATGTGCATAGTCTTCAAACTGACAAAACAAAAATGTGGGTTATGCCTTCTCTAGCACTAAACAGGGAAATTTGGTCCACACGGGGCACAACCTGTTTGAGAAAGAGGAATACTTAACTCTCTTACACCTATTGTTATAAGGCGTCTCAAGGGGGAATCTTTGTTTTGTTTTTCTAAGAACATATGTAAATGAGAAACAAGATGTGTTAGGTATTAGTGTATATCCATCTAATTATTCCCAATGCTGATAACTAATTAATTATATTAGTGCCTCTAAGAATAGAGAAAATATTATGCATTCATTGTTGTTATTTCTGGTGCCCCTCTGCTATAGATCAGGAGTACCTAAAGCAAAAAGAGAAGAATTACGCAAATGCAAAATTTTGGTGAACAAAAAAAATTATTTCCCTGTGTAGGTGTACCAGTATCTGGACAAATATCCTCTATGAGTTAGAGAGGATATCTAACAATATATCTAACAGGATACTGTTAGATGATTTTAATTTTAAAATTATTTTTCTAGTGAAAAAAATGCAAAGTTAAATATTAATCAATATTTCTTCATTATATATGTAGCAGTGTTGCTGATCTTCCTCTGTTTCAGCCTCTGCAGTAGTGTTCGACTCAGGCATTAAGAGAGTCCCAAGTATAGGAGAAGCAGAGATTACTGCTCTACTGTGAGTTAGATTAAAAAGTAAATTGAACGCATAATATTGCTTTAATCCACTATTCATGCAGCAACTGGTAACTTCAACTAAAGAGTTTCTAGGTTTATTTTAAAATTAAAGGAGTCAAATATATTCAACACATCATTCTAGCAAAGTCATATCAGGAGAAAAGTAAGTCATGTTTTTAAAATGCCAATTCCCCTAGAATTATTCATTAATAGCTTTTAAAATAAAAGAGGCCAGTTCAAGATAAGCAGAACCCTGCTACTATAACACTGTTCTTCATGTTGCACATGATCATAATTTCTACTACCAGACCTACATGAGCTTCACTGACTTTCCCTGAAGTCAGTGAACTGAAATTTTTGTGCACAGCCACATATGCCCAAAGAAACTTTTCATGTTTCCTGTAGGAAAAGGGGTGTAGCCCTGAGGTAAGCAAACCAGTCATAGAACCATAGAATTGTTAATGTTGGAAAAGGACTCTGAGATCATCGAGTCCGATCATTAATCCAGCTCTGCTAAGCCCACCACTCAACCATGTCCCCAAGTGCTACATCTGCACATGTCTTGAACACAACCAGGGCAGTAATTCCACCACTTCCCTGAGCAGCCTGTTCCAGTTTTGCCTCCCTTTTAGTCAAGAAGTTTTTCCTAATATCTAATCTAACCCTCCCCTGGTACAACTTCTGGCCAGATTCTCTCATCCAGTCACTTGTTACCTGGGAGAAGAGACTGATCCCCACCTGGCTACAATCTCCTTTCCGATAGTTTTAGAGAGCTATGAGGTTCCCCTTCAACCCCCTTTTTTTCTAGATCCCTCTGCTGAGCCTTCTAAATACTTTGTTAACCGTATTTTAACACCCCAATTTACACATTTGTCCTCGACTATTTTTCAAAAAGCAAAGAACATTAAGATACTTTCCTTGGGAAGTAAATACACTACAGCCTTGAATATACTACAGCCTCATAGACAAATGCTTTAAAACAGAAATACATCTGAGCAATGTGAAGTGTGCTTTAGTTTGGTATCTGTAGCAAAGTTTCATCTAAAACATTCCCTTCTTACAAAATATGTTGTGTTTTCCTCTTTGAAAGGGTAGGGAAGAAGGAATATTAGTGAGGCATAGTTGTCTCTTCATATTGGATGTTGCTTTTCTGCTGTTTCCTACCTTCAGTTACAGCTCCAAGTTTGTTCCTCTTCCAAAGTGATCTACTTTTGATTGGTTGGTTGGCATCAGCTCCCTGTAAAACGCTGGAGGGTAAATGCTCTTCCTAAATCAAATTAATAGTATGGGGGTAAGGTTATATGATTTGACTCCAGCATCTCCAACGCCAGTGAAATTCATGAGAGAAAATCCAGTGAAAAGCTATTTTGAAGGGACAAATTCTGTTCTGAATTTCTATCAGTGCAACCTGTATTGGCACTTTTGGGATTGCATGCATGTTACTGCCCATCAGTATACTCCCTTTGAATAGTTTAGCTGGGATTCCTTTTAAGAAAAGCATATTCTAAAAATATCCTTTTGCTGCAGCAATACCATTACACAAACAAAAGAACTACCAATATCTCATCACATGTGAGAACTTCTACCCAGTTCAGCCCATAGGGACATTCTTGTTTTCACTCCTCATGCAAACTTTATTGGCACTTGAGCCCTCTTTCAGCTGTGAAATTTCCTTCACAGCCTTGCAGCCACACCCCAAGCCTCCCTTATAAATGCTCTCTGTCACGTTGGGCTTAGGTATTACAGTAACCCATATGCTTTCATGAGTTCCCCAGTGGAGCCTTTCCTGCTGGAAATTCTGGTGCCAGTGCAACAAAAGCATTGCTTGCTTTAGGTGTTTTCCAGACAGAACTGCAGACTTCTACAGTGTTCAGTCTTCCTACCATTGACTTGGTGATTTTTTGCCAAGTTCACAGTGGCACTTGAGGAATGTGCAGAGCTTAGTTAGGTACTTACTGTTGTGCTCAACTGTCTGATTCTTCAGTGTCCTGTTCCTACAAAACAGGCAGATATCTTTCTGAGGTCTTTTTCCTGCAGAATGGACAGATACCTTTCTGAGATCTATATGTTAAATAGGAACCTTTTCTATTTCACTTTGCTTCTTCTCTTTTTGCCACCTGGATATTGCCATATTCTTCATTAAAACATATAAAGCCCCTTAGAAGTTCAGCCCTCATTGTTGAATATATACTTGATTAGAGAGGATCGTTGCATTCAATAAATAGGATTAAATTTACCCAACTGCCCAACTTTCTTTTAATTCTTTCCATTTAGTCCTTAACTTTCATTTGTCACATAGGCTGTCATAGGCTGTTGGTGCCTATGGGATCTTTTGAGTGAAATCAAATTATATGGCATGTGTGTGTGTGTGTGCATGCAGGTGTGTCTGAGTGTGTATGTGGATGTGTGCACGTGCAGGGACAGCCAGATATCTCTTCCTGGCTTTACAGAGAGCCTGCTAACTGGGTGTGTGGACATGCATGGTTCAGATGCAGGGAAGGCTTTAGATGAAACAGGGATTACAGCATGAGCTGTGAAGCATTAGTACATGACTCTAATGACAAGCAAGTACACTACTCATTCACTGTATATGCACACATATATTCATTAAAAGCATTCTATTAGCCAGATGCTCTTAGTTAGACGTTTGTCCAAATTAGATGTTTGTCCTCACTGAAAATGTGACACCCAAATTTGGTCCGGGACATTTCTGCAAGGACCCATTCTGAAGGGAAAGCTGAAGTGTGCCTCCCAGAGCCTTGTGTGGTCTTTCAACCACAAAATAAACAAAACAGTCCATCTCAGCAGGCTTCACTAGCAGAGAGAGGCATCCATGGGGGATGACAGCCCTGAAACAGTACTGTTGAGTTCAGCCACTCATTTCCATTGAAATTCAACATGTTTACCTGGCAAAGGAATAAAATCCAAGCAAAATAACCCTCCTGTTTCCTCTCTTAAAAAGAACAGTAAAAAATTATCAAGCCTTTAAATAGTAGCACAATATATTGATAGGCTCTAAAATATTCCAGGCCTGGAGTGTCTAGTTTCCAAAATGCCATGTCAAACAGCTCTTTCCCCACCTCACGTACTCTGAAGCACTTTGGTTGAGTAATCCATTCCAAATGTGCAGTCACTAACAAATAACAAGTGACGTTCTCTCACTTGGTCTTTGCCAAAATCTTTTCAGGATCATGGTTAGTATGTCTAGATCAGTAGATATTCAGGAGGAGAAGAAATTGGTCAGTAAGATTATTCCGTATGTAATCTATGAGAGCTGCAGGATTTCTAGAACTCATTTTGTACCCATTTAGTTAGTGGGATGAATATGTTTAACTACAGCAGCCTATTTCGGTATCATGCTAGCCATGAAAGCAGCATTTTTTTCTTTTAAGTGTTTTGCCTGACTAGGGGGTTTTCCTTGTTTCAGAAAGGGTAATTAAAGATTTAGTAGGTGCCTTTTTCTTTCATTTTCAGTCATAAAAATGTGAGTAAATAGTCTTAGATTGGTGGCATATCCCTTCCCCTTTTGAATAAGACAATAATGCAACAGTTTTGGCTGGTTGATTTTCGGGTGAGATTTTTATTTTGGTTTGGGGTTTTCCTTTGGTTAAATGTACATTGTCTCTCTATAGTCAAAATGTCTGTGACTGTAACAGTATGTATTTCTTTTACTGGAGAAAATAGACTTTTTGGTTTTTGTTAACAGTACTAGTGACTTTGTGGAAAATGACAAGTTGCTATTTAGATCTACTTAGTTAAGTACAATACACTACAATACAGTATTTCTGAAAGCTAGAACATACAGTACACAATATATATAGCATTTCTATATCAATATATATACATAGTATAATCATTTAACTTTTGCATCTGCCTACAATCATAGAAAAATAATTTTTCACATGTATCATTCACAACCCAATCAACTGCTGCAGCTATTTGAAGCATTTACCAATAATTATTACAGCTCTATTGTGCTTTTTCATATTATTGGCTTCTTTATTGTCTTTACAAACATTTTTTCAGGCTTTTTTTAAATCTCTATGTAGTAAGATGTAGAAAAGTAATTTTTTTGAAGAAAAGGTAAAACAGTATTAGGCTCTACAAAAAATTAGAGATTGTTCCCTACTACCCTTTCATATCAGAAGAACAATTAATCGAGGCAAATATGACCGATATCTATTAGCTCTCTTCTAAAATGTCCTGCTATTTCATTTGTAAAAGTGTATGTCAGACTTTTCCATTCCTAGCATTGGAGAAAGATGCCAGAAGTTGTCTTTCACTCCTTCCAAATCATGTTTCTTTAAAGTTTTAAGATTTCCTAAAATTGTCCTCTGGGTGGGGTAGAAGAAACATGGTTCTCTGTATAGAATGAGGCCAGGAGTTGAATAAGAAATACCTCCATCCACCACTATTAATATATTCCAATTGGATCCTTACTTATCCACTTGATCACCCTTTTTTCAAATGAAAGCAACCTCTGAAAGTTTTAGTTTCAGTTCATAAGTTTTTCTAGGTGAGTGTTCCCTTTACCATCTTCATAATACATTCCTGTTGGTTTTGAATTTTGAGTTAGTCCCACTGGACTTTGTCACCACAGAACTGCTGAAAAAGATGTCACTAGGGATATGTCAACATCTAGATCCAAATAGCCTAGAAACAGCTGATTGACATCCAAGCCTCATGGCTTTGGGCGTCCTTTCTGTATTCTCACCTTGCAGCAGATGGCCCAGGCAGCAAGCCTTGGTTCAAAATTAGTAAGAGTGCAAACTTATGAGAGCATGGAAATTTATGTTTGCTTTTGTAATTCAGGTACATCTAATTCAGCTGACCTTCATTCCTTTGGTGGATAACATATCACTCCTAGATGAGAAAGTGCAAAATCGAGTGGATGAGGGTTGTGGAGGAGGTATTAATTTTGTCTTGTTTCTCCTAACTGTGAAGGCTGAAAGAAATGAGAGATGGTCACATCAGTTACAAACTATTTTCACTGAGAATGAGCAAATCTGTGTCACTGCAAATCAATTAAGTTATTTTGGAGTAAGAAGAGAGGGAAAGAGTTACCTATGCCACAGCTTGGGATATTAAAATGTGAACTTCAAGAATGGGAAATATCAAGTGCCGGTGTTGCTAACAGTCTCCTGTCATCTGCCATTTGCATGTACATGGAGGCCACTACAACTTTCTTTTTCTTTCTACTTGCAGTTTAAAAGTTATGGTCTTCCAGCAGTGATTTCTAAGTCTGGCTTTTCTTTACTCTGTATATACCCATTTGTAAGGGAAGGAGGAGACTATCCTCTCAATATTAGTTACACAGGTAACAAAACTAGATTATTACATGAAGGATGGGCTTTGTCCCATTAAGCCAAACAGGTGCCATTTCCCAGATTAATTCCAGTTAGCTGCTGCAACAGAGTGCTGATCCAGTGGTCCACATTTTCTGACCATGCTCCTTGCCTTTTCCTTTGACTGAATGCTGAAACATACATATTTTTGTAGAGTGTTTTCTCACTTGACTGAGAATACCAGATCATTTAAATGGCTGCATACCCATTCCACTCTTGCCCTGCTAATCCTTTGTAAGGTTCAGTAATTCATTTAGCATAAATACTAGTTTAATGTGTTTCTTGATTTAATTTCTTGGTTGCCTTTTATTTTTCCTAATGCTTTTTTAAACACCTCAATTCATTTTGCATGTTATACAGTTTACAGTTTATATTTTTAGGCTAAGAAGTGGTTTTACAAACAGGATGGTACCAAACAGGTAGATTATCCACACTAGAGATTGTACTTTTAGAACGCAGTGTGTACAGATACAATTGCCTACAGGAAAGTGAAACTAATAAAATAATCAGCTGGTGAACACTATTTTAACATATTTTCTACATAAAAGACAGTCAGTCATTTGTGATTCCAGAAATCTTGCTTTTTTTGAACATGTATCCTTTCTTTTTCATTCTCTGAAGAAATACTGATCTTGAGAATTGCAATGTTCTAAGAAACTTGTTTCATATGTGCGTATTTTCTGCTTATTTAAGGAGAGAGAAAACAGGAGGTGGTATCAGTTTTACAGATTGCATTGGTGACTTTCCTTGAATGATATAAACATCAAGGGAAGACTGTGTCCATATTAGCTTTATTCTAGTATATGGTTTTCATTATTACTTTCATTTTCCATCTCCTCGTTGACCAAGTAGACTTCCAGGGCTAATGCAAGCAACGGTCTTACATTTCTGTGGTCAGCAGCATTTATATTCAGCTCCTTTTTGCACTTCTTTTCTTTTTTGTACAGCTTTTGAGGAACACAGCAGTTGAAGTAGGTGACACTCACCACGAGAGGGAGAACCTTGTACTAAGAGAATGTTGCTCTGTGCTACTGTGCTGGGAGAGAAAGGGATTTTAAAGTTTTTTGCTGCAAGGTTAAATAAGAGGGGAGTCCCCAACTTTGGGGGTGTTTGCACCAAAGACAGGGGGCCTCCCAGCAGAGGGAGATTCTTGAACTCCATACAAGGGACTTGCTCTTCACCTGTGCCACTTAGAGGAAAAGACTGAATCTCCAGTATCTGCTGCTGCCTTTTTTTTTTTTTTTTTTTTTTTTTTTTTTTTTTTTTTTTTTTTTTTTTTTTTTTTTTTTTTTTTTTTAAGAATAACTTGTAAACAATTTATTGTTCCTATTTATTGGTGAAAGAAGTGTCACCACATTTATTGCAGTCAGAACTACTTCTTCACAAGTATCTTCAACAAGCTTTATTGTCTTTCGGGGTGTCCTGTTTCCATTGTCCTAATGCCAGGATGTAGCTTGGACTGCTGTGAAACTCATAGGAGTCCTTTAAATCTAGAATTTATTCCCAATTTCATATGTTCTGAACAATCAGTTCCCTAGATCCTTGCTCCAAAGTTTTTTCAAAGAAATCCTTGCAATGAGTTGAATTGGAAAATTGGTGGTTTCTCATTCACTCACCCATAATGAGCTTTTGTTTGTCAAACATAATATAAAAAGGCTTCTCAGTTCAGGCAGGATGTACTGCATGACTTTGCTTGTCAGCATCACTGAAGTCCATGCTTAATCCTGAAAACTGATTGGACCAATACTCTGTGGGCCAAAATCTGCAGGCAGGACTCGTCTGCCCTTTCGTTGACTTGAGTCCATTTTCTCTTACAGAGAAAGCATATGTAGTCCCACAGAAAGCTATAGTCCTAAAATATCATTTCATATGCATTATTTAAGATGCCACAGGAGTGTTCTCCAAAATTTAGCCTGTTTCTGCCCAAAGTTTTTACACCTCATAAAACTGACTCAAGATTTGATTTTACTCCACCAGGCAGATTTTGGCTGTGTTAAGGGCTATGTGATTACATAGTCTCTCCTTCTTGCTGGGAGACTTAATTCAAAAAAGTCCTACAAAGCATGACAGTTGCTTCCCTTTATACAATTCTTGGAACTTGCTTTGTTCAGAGAGTCCTAAGTAGCTTTGAGTCTTTCTTTGGGTTTGATTGGTGATCGTATATTTATCTTAAGTAATTAAATAGTGAGCCATAATAGGTAGCATAGATACATGATTCATAGCAATCCCTTTTCTGTAATTTACACCCTTGATGTGTCCCTTTTCTCTTGCCAGAACAGTGTAAAAGCATTTTGGCATTGGGTGTTTGGAGTTGTTTCCAGGTTTCTGACTGCTTTACCGAGAATTGCTCTGACCATACCTTTTCTGTTATGGTAGTCATACATTCATGTGGATAAAATAAGGTTGTTTCTTTATAATATCTGATTACATAATTGCAAATTCAGACTTACACATCAAACTTCTTGATGGAGTTTTTAGAACTGCTACTGCATTGGGTGTGTAGGAGAATAGATAACGTGAACAGCAATTCAGCAAAAAGGTAGGACCCCCTTGAAGTACATGCAGCTGAACAGCAAAAAAAAAAAATTCATTGCTGCTGATTATAGTGGCTAAATTGAAGTTTGTAGACTTTACAGGACAGCTGGCAAGTGTTACTCATTTTGTGTGTCATGTGTACTCGGGCATGGGATGCACTACAGTGGTGCTCTGCACCCAGAGGCAGTGGGTTTAGGTGCTGTCTCTTTGCTATGCCTAGGGACTCCATTATGTGCGCTTTATTTTTCATGATAGTCTCATTGGTGAAGATAAACAGCAAAAGTCCTTGAAGCATTTTTCTGTTTTAGAGGTAGATATTCAGAATCCCTGCACCCCTATTTAGATTCTTTCTGTGAGGTTCTTTCCTTGTTTCTGTGCATGTGGATGAAACACTGCACCTGCCTGGAGGGAAGGACACTATCTTTTCAAGAGAAAGAAAAATGAGAAAATTGCTTCTTGGTTGTCATATGGTTTATCTGTTGGTATTTGCTTTTGTTTACATTCTGGGGTGGGCTGCCATCTTCAACAAGGGACTGGGAGTGAGGGAAGAGGCAGAAGCTAAGAGGAAGCATGTGCCTGGGCCCAAGTGAAGCAGCATGCAGTATTCCTCCATATATTGAGCAATTACAGTGAGATTAGTATAGCGACAACAGCACTGCCCTGATGTGTTCCATTTTCCATACATTTCCCTTTCTTCCTCCTCCTTCCCTGTTATGGCCTCTTACGCTGTTTTAGTGGTTTCCCGCACTCCTTTCCAGTAGTTACAAGGGTTTGACGGAGGCTCTTGTGGCTGTCCAAATTGAAGTTATAACCTCCAAACTGGTGAATAACCCAAAGTCTTTGTTGTGTTTTCTCAAGTGATATCTTAACGACTGGCAAGCCCTGGCAGATGTTTTATTTTGGTAAAAGAGATGGATAGGCTAGGAGAGGTATGATCTGATTGGGATTCAGTAACCTGCTTGCCTTTGTAATTAGTGAGCTTTATTTTATTTTCCTTTTAAGTTTTCATTTTGAGGTACCTAAGAGCTTATATGCCTGTCATTAAAATTCCTGCTTTTTCCACCATAGCCCTAGATGGGCTGTGAAAAAAATACTTTAGAGATATATATCCCCAAGTATTTGCAGGATGGAGTAGGGAGTTGTTCATGCGCGTGTGTGCTTATGTGAATAGGAGAAAACTGAAGTTAGTGTTGATCTGTCCAATTGTATTAGGGTGGCCACAGACAGCTGCCACTTTGAAAAGTTAATTGCACTACAGAACCTTAGCTTGGGCACTGTTAAAATAGGGACTGTATATTTGGAAAATGGAAGCTTTTTTTTTTTTTTTTTTTTTTTTTTTTTAATCCACACACATGCCCTTTGCAAGGTGTACCCCTGCAAAGTTTGCGTCAGACAACTTTGTGTAAAACCACTACTGACCTTTTTCCTGTACCCATGTTGTTCTCTCTTGTTTCTGCAGCCCCCAAACAATGGCTTGTCTCCTTTCTGATTTCTGTCATTTGACTTTGTTTTGGATAAATGTCTTATCTGTTAATGAGTTCTCCACATCAACTGGGAGGAAAGCAGAGCATGCGAAAGTGTGGCTGGGAGACTGCAAATCCCCCCTTGTTTAGGGGCATTCATATACTTTTACTGAGAGCTGATTTCATGGGGGCTGGGTTGGGTGGGGAGGGAGTTTCTGCTTTTTTGGTCTGGAAAAGGCTTTTTATTTTTGCACTAAGTATGACTGCACTGCACTGCATTGCACTACTGAAATGTATTTACATGTGGTGGGATTGGAAGGGGCCAACTAAGCAGGAAAGGAGAAGAGAAAGGGATATGGACAGAAAACAGGATGTACCATAAACCTGACCAGGCTGAAAGAGAAGTGAGGTTACCTTAATTTTAAGCAACTAGTCAGACACTGAGACAGCTGTATTGGATACCATCTGTCAAAACAAATAAATAAAGCACTATCATAGAAACTGAAGAGGTATCACAAGTTTCTGGGTGCTACAGATCTTTTCTCCCCGTTTTGTAGAGAGTTTTCTTCAGGACTGTGAGAAAGTTAAGAGAACTGCTCATTGTGTAAACCAGCATAAGTACAGCATAAGGCTTCACCATAAATTCCCAGTTTCAAAGCCAAAACTTGCGATGTTGGATAAAATCTCTTCCAGAGGTTTGACTTTGATTAGCATCCCTTCAGTAAAAGCAGGATCTCTGAGCTCAAGAGGTGAAGTCACAAAGCAGACTTTACCAAAGGGGCAGGTCACTGAAATGAAGCACGTCTTTCTGAGGCTGTTATGGGAACAGTGCAATAAACAGTCATCCTGAACACTCAGTTACAGGTGTTCCAGTCAAGCCTTTGGCGTAGAGAAAACAGGAGGGACATTTGGGCAAAAAAAAAAAAAAAAAAAGGGTGGTGTGGAATTTAGTACATACAGAAATATTCCTGCTTAGGCAAAGGTGCTGTCTAGCATTTTAAGTTCTTCTGTCTGATTTCTTTCCTTAAACAGATGGTCTAGCATTGTGAAGGCTTTCAGCTGGAACCAAGTGGAATCCTAAGTTGGAAAATATTTTTACAGTCGAGATGCATTGGCCTATGCTTTAGTCATTAATTTTGTAGTAAGCATATTATGAGAAAAACTAAAACAGTAGCAATGTGTGGCAAGATCCATCTCTGCTGTAGCTCTTTGTGATCTATGAACTCTCAAAAGTTTGTGTTGAATCTCTTCCATAAGACTATAATTGCTACTTTAGCCAGATGGCAAAGCAGGATCCTGGAAAATGTTCTGTAGGGAAACTGGGAGAAGAATGTAAAACAGGAGTGCATCTGCTTTGGTCCTGTAGGGGAGAGATTGCCTGTCTAATGTACCACAGGGATTCATGGACAAAAAAGGGGAGGTACTCATCCAATTGCTAAGAAAAGGCTAGAGTAATTGGGGGACTAGAAATCTATTCATGCCCTGAATTTCAGCTTATATTTGAAACTAAGGTGTTTTGGCTTCATTAGTACCAAGACAGTAGTCTTGGGTAGTACTGACCTTTCACAGAGTGCACAATGCAAAGCAGATTGCTGCTGCTCCGTCTCTTAGGCTGCCTCATTTGACAGAAGTGTCAAGAACTAGAGAAGGAGTGGTATGCAAGAGGCAGGTGCTGGGTGGGAAGAAACAAGTCTAGGACCAGGAGAGACTTTGGAGTTAAGGATGTGTTGTTCTGGTGAGCTTTGAGATTTCCACTCTCAGATTCCAGCCATCCTATCTTGAAAGGACTGGAAGAGAAGAGCTGTTGTATGCCCTGATGTACTGTTAGATTAACTACTGAATGACTCTTTCCTGAAAGCAAGTGGGACAGTAGAACATGCAGCCTGTTTCTTTGCCATCTGCAGGAACCCTCTAAGATGAAAACCACTGGAAGGTCAACTTCGAGTAATGAGTCAGTGGATGCCCATCAAAAGCACAGTTCATTTGAGAACCAGCATAATACAGAGGCAGGAGAGCACCTTAATTTTGTAAAGTGGCATTTGCTTCCGTGAGAGTCGTGACAGCTACAGAGCTGTGATAGGGGTGGAAATGAAGTCTGTCTGCTGAAGTTAGTTCATGTAATGAGCCAATACGCCTGTGTTTTGCTTAAGTGAGTTTTTCTTCGTTTCCTGGTTTAAGGCAGCTGCATATATTGCTACTGTCAAAGTGGATTTGTGTTGTCATAGAGGAGTAGTGGTCTGCTCCAGAAAAAAAAGTGAAGCTGAGGGTTTACTGAGCCTGCTGTGTCCAGAGTGCCTTTCCTGCTGTGGTAAAATAAAGAACTTCTGTAGGTTGAGCTGTTCCAGCTGACTGATTGCTGCATATTCCTCCCTTCTGGTGTGACCTGATGGCAACCATATTTGGACAAGGAGAGGAACACTGCATGTTTGCAATGCTGTGATAAGATGCCATTTGCACTAGTTTTTTAGAAGTACTGCAAACTGAAGAAGTGGGCTTCAAGCCATGCTCTAAATCTGGGTTTGAATTCAGCCTGTTTAAACCTGATTCCAGCTGATTCAGTTTCAACAGAAGTCTAAAAATGTAAACAGGAACCAAACCGTTTTTTAAAAGCCGAATTCCAGCTTATGTTCCCACTCAGTTACAGTGCTCAACCACACCAGTTCCTGGGCATAAGTGTGATTGGATAGTTTCAATGGCTTTTAAGTAAGTTGTTCCTTTTCACATGGTCAGTTTGAAACTAGTTTAACTGGAACTACATTTAAATACAGCAGAGACTCTTTTCTTTTTTCCAGCATGGTACTATAGCCCCATGTAGACAGTGCTTGACTGAGAAACCAAGGATAACTTGAGGTCTATTTTAAGAAGCCAAAACATATGTTGCTGACTAGAGATGCCGCATAACTTAATGCCCTATTTTTTCTCCAGATGGAGAGACACTAACTTCGTAATTCTCCTCCATTTGTCAACCTGCTTCATTGTTGCACCTTTTCTCCTGAGCAAAAATCCCTTTGGCCAGTGGACTAGATCCAAACCAGAACTTCTCTGTACTGTTTGATCATCTTGTTTCTGTATGTTCTTTTCCTCAACATTGACAAGCACTACTGAGGATCAGCCGGAGTTTTTGCTGGTACTGTGACATAGTTATGATTCAAGAAAATGCTAGTGATATTTTCAGCATTATAGTAATTTCAGAGCTTACCCTTGAGGAAAATGTCACATTTCAGAAGTTCCACAGGAAAAAGAAAATGCCAGGATTCACGATGGAGCTTCAGTCACAGTGCTGTAGCCAAGTTTGTAGGGAATGCATTTCTGGTGGCTGGGGATGCTGATGTTTACAAAGGCAATTCAAAAGCAGCAGAGAACGTATGCTTTCTCATCCCTGCTGAACTAAGAGAATTTATACTAATGGAATGATCCCAGGGTAACCTGTCAGTGTTCATCACTTCTCCCCTAACGGAGGAGGTTAAGCAACTGTCACCTCACCTTAGATAGTCTGAGTTCGCTTCAAAACTGCTCCACAGCGACCTGCCAGCCACATGCCCTTCTCACAGTGATCCTGGTATCCCACTGGTGAGGACTTGTCCCATCAGCCAATGTGACCAAGAGAAACACTTGGCCTCAGCTAGGAGCCTTTTACTTTTTCTTTTCCTTTTGGTTTTCCATCGAACCAGGTGTGCATTTAGAGGTGAAGTAGATGTCAGGTTAGCTGTTGCTCCAGATGAGAGGATTGGCAAAGCCGCATGGCATCCTGAACACTCTTGAGCTACTGTTGTCCTCAAGGACATTGGTAAAGGTGAAGACCAGGCTCTGGCTGGTGGTGTTGTTGTAAATCTACAGCTTCTGCTGCTTGCCCCTCCAGACTTGTTTTGGTCAGCTGTGCTGTTGCCCTCGAATATGCTTTGTGTGTGAAAAACTGAATGCAGTTGTTCTGTTGTCTGTCTTCTTTCTTCTGCATCATGGATGTGGCACCAACTTACTCTCACAACAAGCTTGAGTTTTGTTTTGCTGTTGTTATTAACA
Organism: Hirundo rustica; assembly: GCF_015227805.2. Classification (NCBI taxonomy): domain Eukaryota; kingdom Metazoa; phylum Chordata; class Aves; order Passeriformes; family Hirundinidae; genus Hirundo; species Hirundo rustica. Next base: position 23,374,329 of record NC_053451.1, on the reverse strand, counting down.
TGTAATTCTACTGTAGACCAAAAAATATGAAAAGGAAAAAAAATCAGTTTCAAGACATAAAAGACCAGTGAGTGAAAGGTGAAAAACTTAGGAAGTGAAGGTGTGAGAGAAGCAGTGGTTAACTGTGTTAAGTTAGAAATCTCAGAATAGCCTTACATATTTCTTAACCAATGCTTACCAATCATCCAGTAGTGGGGTTAGATAGCTTTCTTGGCCCATTCGTACCTGTATCCTAATATATATATATTTTTTATTATTTTTGTTTCTTTGGTATTGCTGTTGCACATCATGTTGTCTTTTATGATGCCTGATTTTTATTGTATTGTACTTTATTGGTTTGTTTTGGTTTTGTTTCCTTTTGAAGGATGGGAAAAGTAATGTTTCCTTTTTGTTTTGAATTTTTGAGAAAAAAATGCACTGGAAGTAAACACAAACACATTTTTTTCCATTTGATAAAAGGAAAACACACAGCCACACAGTGGAAAAGGCTAAGAAAAAGATCCCCTCTTCCTTCTTGTTATGGAAGCATCCTTTAAAAGATATAGAAAGAAAACAATCTCAAACAGAAGAAGAGAGAAGCCTTTTTGATCCTAGCTCTGACATCTGGAGTATTCTAGCACAGTGCTCTGGAGGGTTGGGCTCCTACATGGCCAACAGGCATAAAATCCAGACCCACATGGGACAAATTCATCCCTGGTGCAAGCAGATGTTTTTGCAGTGAAGTCAAAGGAGGTACACAGAGGATGGATTTAGCCACATGTGTGCAAAATACAGCTGCCTTCCCTGTAGTATCCAGCTCCCTGCTGCTAGAGATTTTTGCTGTCAAAACAGTTGGTCTTTTGGCTGTGTTAATCGCATAATATCTCTTGAACATTGTTCAAGGTAGGCAAAACACTTTCCCACTGAATAAACCAGTTCTGGATGCACCTTGGTGTGACACTTTTTGCCTGCCAGCTTTCAGCTGTTACCCACTCCCAGCCACGAACTGATGTGAGCTATCTCTGGCTTGCCCTTTGCCAGAAAAATGGACTTGACTATTAAGCAAAGTAAAACTTTTGCATATTTAACTACTATGATCCAGAAATGGCCCTTGCACTTTTAAGGCATATGGAAACATCCTCTCTGTCTTTCAAAATGGAAAGAGTTCTTTGCAAGTGAAACGCCACGTGCGCGCACACACCCACGTGTGGTCCCTGGGCTCCTGACCCCAAACTCTTCCCAGACCTTTCTATGCCCGGCGATGTCCTGTCTCCATAGTGCCTGGTCATTTGAGTACAGCGGGGCAGAGACTCGTGCTGAGATGAATGCAAAAAGCATACATTTTAAAAGACAGATGATTTTCCTGTTATGCCAGCATCTTTGAATCCCCATATCAGCTGATGGGTTTCCCTAACCTGACGACTTTCAATCAGTTGTTGAAACATTGGCTTTCTCTGTTTTGTTTTCTAAGGAGGGAATGTGGGGTGGGGAGAATAATGAGGTGTTGTTTGTAACTTCGCAGTCCTGATAGTTGGTTTTTATCTTCCATATTTTATGCAAAAACAGACATTATAAGTCAATAAATAATTGTGCCCTAGGTTGAAAGTTAAGTGTTCAGGAAAGGAAAAAAATGGTTGGCATTTTTCTACGTTTTTGTGAAGACTCTTTTGGAAAGGAAGGGTACATATTTTTGTTGTGTAGTATTTTCTATTTTTGAATGCATTTTCTTGGTACAAGACTGTTTTGTGGAATTTTTTTTCTTTTTGGTGAACACATTATTTAAAAAAAAAAAAATAAAAAAAGAAAAGAAAGAAAAAAACTAATTGAAAAGTTTGCCCTTAAGGATATGCTGCAGTTTTGAGGTTTAACATTAAAAAAACATTCAAGGCGCGTGTTAAAAGTTGGGGAATTGTATTGTTGGGAGTTTTTTTGTAATTGTTACAAGAAGAAGTTTGTAGCCACTGCTGTTTATTTTGTTTCAGATGAGTAAGTAAAGGGATTGTTCTTGTGTTATTCTTTTTTTAAAAAAAAAGTTATTTATGAAATGTCACAAACACTGGACTGTGAGTTTGTAGGGAAGCATTTTACCACCCTGTGTCTTCATAGAGCTGTTGGTGATCCTACTTCTCATTACTCTGCCTTATGATCTCCTGAGCAAATTTGGAGGGGATGGCAGGAGAGGGGGAGAGAAACTGAATGCCTTTTTGACTCAGAGACTTGGGGGGAAATTACGAAACAGTGTTTTGGAATTCTAAAGCTGGACCATCAGCTCTACTCCTTCTGCCATGTACCACAGGAATGAGAAAGGCTTGCAGTCACTGGGGGAGACAGAAAACTTATGGTCCCTAGACATGGCAACGTGCAAGGGAAAAGTGACCGAGAGACGTGATGCTCATCATGGCCTCTGTAAATGACATCTGTTTCTCAGTCAACAACTCCCTTGGTTTGCCCTCATTCTGACAGCGGCTTTTGTGAGCAGCTCACCAACCCCACTGAAACCATGAGGTTGGTTTGCATTCTCCATCGCTGATCAAGCCTTCTTGGGCACCCCAGCAGTGGGAGTGACCAGCAGGGAGCACTACTCAGTTTGATCACTGGTCTGGATTTGAGGAGGAGTAGAGGCTGAGGGTGGCCAAAGAGATAAGCCACGTTCTCAGTGTTTTAAGAACAGGCTTAAAAGACTAAGGCAGAGCTCCAAGTATTCATAGGACTGGAGAAAAGGGAAAGAGGAAGACACCAACAGCCATAACAGAAACTGGAGATATGTAACTGGGCTACATTTGAGACCAACCAGACTCTTTTCCTTCCTGGACAATAATGCAGCCAAATCTTGAGACTGTCAAGCAGACAGAAAGCTGAATGTGGCCTTCATTTCTCCTGCCTTTCCTTTTTATTCTCCCGCTTCCTTTGCCCTGAGATTTCTTCTCAGTGAGCACCCGCTCCACTGAGCACTTTTTTGCCCTCCACCTAAACTGCCCTTGCTTTCAAAATGTGGGTTCAGTCAGGACTGAGTAAAATCATGTGCCTTCTTTTTCCCCTTTTGTAATTATACCAGCCTCCTCCCCTTCCCCAACTTACGCACGTGAGAGACAACAGGAGGAGGCTCTTTAGAAGTGCTACTTGTCTGCAGGTGTCCAGCAAAACAGTAAGATGGTGGTGAGAGGAAGGGGAGCTGGGAGATACTAGGAGCTCCTTTCCCTTTCTACACGTAGCAGGTCTTCCCAAGGAGACACCCTCCACCACCACCTCCTCAGATGCTCCTCTCTCTTACAGTGCAGCCGTAGTGAGCATGTGGTGGCTCCTCTCCCGTTTCAATCCCAGCTTTGTGAAGCACTCACTCAATTTCAATTCACGCCATTTTCAAGCAGTCACATTGACAAGACAAATGCAGTTTGTGGCCTTACCAAGATGACTTAAACCGCTAAAAGAAAAAAAAAAAAAAAAAAAAGGCAACTCATTTCCCTCCCAAGGTTTGTGTCACTTCTAAAAACCCAGTCCATAGCAGTTTAGACTCCTTTAATCTCAGTCCATTTTGATAATGGTGGCTAAAGTGAATAGCCTAGAACTTAAATGCTGGACTGTCTGGTCTCACGTTTTCTTTGCTATTACCCCTACTTGTCTGCTTGCTTTTCTCATTGTCAACTATACTCTGCTTCGTGAGGCAGCCCTAGCCTTTGGTGAAAGGTGAGAAGAGCCAGTGGGATCCTGGCACAGGGAAGGTAGTTCAGGGACATTTTAGCAAGAAAAGGATATACTAGCTACCACAGCAAATGCACGTTATGATGGGCTGACTGCAGTGTTTTTAGGGCAAATGAACCCCACACAGTTACTGGAACATTGCTTGTTCCCAGGTCAGAACCATGGGGAGAAAAGAGCACATTGGCACAATGGAAAAGCAGCTTGCAATCCACAGCTGCTCACGGGGAAAGACAGGGATCCAACTCCCACCCAGCTTCTCTGCACACTTGCCCACTGCAGTCAGTGTCTCTGACTCCATGGAGGAGCTAAATTTGCTGGAGAAGCTTTTCTGATTGTAAGAATCAGCACCAAGCAGCCCTGAGAGGTGTCTGTCTGTCTGGCAGGCAAGGCTAAGTGTGAGTGCCCACCTGTACTGTTTCCCTGCAGAGCAGGAAGCTCCATGCAGGCCTTCCTGGAGCATGCCCTTCCAGAAATCCACCTGTAAAACCTGTAGCACCTGGGTGGTGGAATGAAAAAAATCCTCAGTTGCTTCTATAAATGATCCAGTTAATGTAAACCTTGTGGACGGGGTGTTGGAAGTTTATTTTTTAGGCTCGGCTCTAAAGCCCTTGAGGAGCAGCATGGGAATGGTGTCGTTATTCCCCCTCTCCCAGTTGATAAAACTGCATGTGTGCACATACATACAAAAGAAAAGGTGCATTCCTACCCATCTTTGGTGCTGATGGTCTTAAAACATTTGTCCAAAGCCTACTTTTGACACACTTAGAGAACATAAGAATAGACTCTTATCACATGCAATATTTCCCCCCAGAAAGGGGAAGGAGGGGGAGGAGAGCAGCATGGGCAGTTGGGATTGTTAGAGTTGGATTATTTTGCATCTTTTGTAAAACTGTAATTTTAACAGTGCCTTATTCCTAATAGATGCTGGCACTTGGGATACACACACACAATAAAAGACAGAACTAAGGAGAGTCAGATGGGTACATCCATAAGACAGAGGTCATTAATCATCATAAAGGAAGCTGTATTGGGAATGACACAGCTGTGTCAGAATTGGAAACAGTTCAAATATTCAACCTCTAAAGCAATTTCCCTCCCACCACCTCCTGCCTTCCCTCCTTGCCAATGGTGCTGCCCAAGAATAGCTGCCTACACCGAGGCTTGTCACTGCCCCATTTGCTTTTGGCGTTGTCAAGTCCAAGGAGTTTAGCATGGTCGTGCTTTCCACTGCAATCATGTTTTCCATGGGGTATGTGAATGCCAGTTATTTTGCTTTAAATGCACTTTAAAAAAAAAAAAAAAAATCAAATCAAAGCTCCAGACTGTTTCAAATACATAGGGGAAGACAGTGCATATGTGTTTGAACCCAGTTGACTTTATCTCCAGTTCCAATGTACTCCATGCAGTGTGTATGTATAGAACAATGTGTATGCATACAAACACACATGTCAACCTTAAATATCAGCAGACTAACCTTTCTCCTTAAGCTCATGAAACCAGATGCTACACAAACACAGCAGCAGCAGAGGAATTATGGTTGGGCTCTTGAAACAGATCACAAAAAATAAAAACAACTACTTGGTCCTTTCTGTATGTTCAGTAATTACAGGAGGAATTGGGTTGTAACCAGAATAAAAAGGAACGGTGCTAAACGAATGAATGGGCAAAAAAAAAAAAAAAAAAAAAAAAAAAAAAAAAAGAAAGAAAGAAAAACAAAAACTCAGCCCAAAAACACAGTTAAACTTTTATACTAATTCACACATTGGGTTGGTTTGTTACTTTTTTTTTGGTTTATGTGAAAATAAAATTGCATCTAAACCAATCTACCACAAAGATAACAACAAAACAACAAAGCAAGCAAACAAAAATGCATCCTGCCCTGAGGAAGAGCTTATTTATGGAGGATGCTAGAAATCTCAAAACTCTCGGCCTTGCTCTCACATACCACATGCTCAATCAGTCCTTTTTTTAAAATGTCTGAAACTGAAAAAAAAAAAAAAAAAAAAAAGGAAAAAAAAAAACTTTTTGAAGCACCTTATGTGGCTTCCCATTCCAGGAGTGGGAGCTGCCTTTTTTTCTTTGAGCACCTTACTGATGTGTTAATGCTATCTGCTGTCTTTTTGTTCCTCGTGGGCTGAGTGGCTGCCGTGAGCACGGGCAGGGCCATGCAGGGGCCGGGGGTGCTGCAGAACGCTGCACGGGCACACTTGGGCGCATCCACCCTCATTCCCGTTCCTCATGGTGCTGGCTGGGACCCAGACGGAAATTTCTCGGGTGGTCTTTGCTCTGTGGTGCGGATGGGAGCTAAATGGTGGAGGGGAGAGCACACGCTCTTGTGCGCGGATGTGAAAAGTCAAAATTGGACATTTTCTTCTTGGGGCCAAAGGAATTCCCAGCAGTCAATAGATGCCGAGCAAACGGGAAAATGCACCCAGGCCTAAATCCTAAAGTCTTTGTGCAGGCAGCCAGTGACGATGATCTCGGGCATTGTCCTGCTAAAGTGGAGACTTCAGGATTTGGCTGCAGCTGGCAGAGGTCCCCGCGCAGGGCATGGAGCTCTGCCCGTGCGATGAGACAGCCACCCGCCCGCACAGCCCTGCACGCACCGCTGTGCACACACACACACAGCACACACACCCCACAGCTGTACAGGCATCTCTCCAGAAACACGGTTTGTGATGATGTGAAGAGCAGGTCGAAAGTTTTGAGGGGTTAAGTTCCTTTTTTTTCTCTCATTATACTCTGTAAATGGTATGTCAGTTATCAAAAACAAGCAAATAGAAAATTGTTAAAAAAAAAAAAACTTGCATACGCCTTTTCTATCAAGTGCTTTAAAATATAGAATAAATAACACACATCCTGCCAGTTTTTTCTTACAGTGAGAGTATCCTTACCTGCCATTTAATATTAGCCTCGTATTTTTCTCACGTATATTTACCTGTGACTTGTATTTGTTATTTAAAACAGGAAAAAAAAATAAAAAAAGAAAATTAACTGTAGCGCTTCATTATACTATATTATTATTATTATTATTGTGACATTTTGGAATACTGTGAAGTTTTATCTCTTGCATATACTTTATACGGAAGTATTACGCCTTAAAAAAATACGGAAATAAATTTTACAAGGTTTCTGTTTTGTGTGGAAGAATAATTGATGTTGCTAAGAATGATGTTTGGGGTTTTTTTTGGTTTTTTTGTTTTTGTTTTTTTTTTTTTTTTTTAATGTTACCAGCACTTTTTTTGTAAGTTTCACTTTCTGAGGTATTGTACAAGTTCACACTGTTTGTGAAGTTTGAATATGAAGGAATAATTAAAAAAAAGCAAAAAAACAAAAGAACGTGGCAGGTGTCTTTGTGTGTTTCTTTGTGGAGAACATGGAAGGCGGATGGCCAGTGTCCTGTGGACCTCTCTTAGCTTTGACGGGGCGTGACAGGAGTCCTGCTGGCACCTGTCTGCAGGGTCAGCCGCAAATATTGCTGTGTTGGGATCATTGTCAAAGCTGAACGTCAGCAGTGGTTGGTGTTGGGGCCACACGGCTGCCACTCTGGGGTACTGGTGTCTGAGATACTGCTCAGACATAAGATTAGAGACTTCCCATTCTTCTGATTTTAAGCATCTCTGCACCAAGTCTATGAAAGCAGGACATTCCACTTGCTCAGCCCTTTCCAGCCGCCTCAGTACCAGAAATGTACTCTGCTGGTCAGTTCAGGCCCTGAAAGAGCAAAGTGCTCCTTGGGAGCACTGGGATCCACACTCACTTTAAGGGGTCTCACGTGCCCTGGATTTCAACTTCTTGACAATGACTAGTCCTCAATCTTCCAGTCTCAATATTTTTCTTTCCTCTATCATTGCATCAAATGCATTTAAAAAAAAGTTACAGCAGAAGTGATGTGTGATGTGAAAACCAGGGCACAGACACTGCTAAGCTTGGGTTGCTGAGGCTGAGAGTTAGTACTGTTGCACAAAACAGAACTGAAAATGCAGCTGAGCACCTGCTCACTTCCCAAACACTGCTCCCACTCAACCAAAACCATGTTCGGTCCAGAAAAGCCGCAGATTTTGTTTCCAGGTCATATACTACAAACAGGTTTACTTTAGGATAACCAGCTTTGAGCTTGGAGCAGGGTAAGACCCCTGAGAGGAAACCACAGTTTTCCTCTTAGCTCTTTCTCCCTGTGAAAATTAGGACCAAATTTGGCCTTTTGTTTGCACGGCATGCAAAACAATGATCTTAATTTTCCATAATGGATGAAGAACAACTATCCCAACAGTCCTCTGACCCTTGAGTGTTAGAAGGGAAGGAATCCTGAAAAGAAACCATGTTGGATAAACTGCTCCATCAACAGCTACAAGGGAAGTTTTAGCATGGAACTAAAATGCTGTTTGTCAGCCCCCTTTAGCAGAAATGCCAAGTTATCACAGGTCTAACTCCTCGCACCTCCCTCTGAGTCACAAATGCACAGAATTCAACTCTGGATACTGAGGTTTGCCGGGCTACCGGTGTCACAAACCACAGCCTTCCCAGGCACGTCCCCTCGTGTGTCCCTGGCAGTGGCCACCCTGGGTGAGCTGAGACATCGAGAACCCGGGCTCAGTCCTACCTGAGCTCTTAGGTGAGATACCTTGCTGTCACCTTCATTTGTGACAGACCTGGGAGGAGCCAGAGAGGCCGAGGCACAACTAGTGCCGGGAACAGCAGGGTCGATCTCACGTTCACACGCTGTGCCCTCTCAGCCTCACCTTCATCCCTCTTCAGCCCACTTTTGTTGCAGCATTCCCACTACTGACCAGAGTTTCAGTGGGCTTGGGAGATGGACTGGGATGACCACACCAGGGGTCTTACTGTCTCGGGGAGGTTTGGGATGGGAACTCAGCAGAGGAGTAAGATGGAACAGAGGTGATGTGGGATGTGCCTCTGTACCAACCCCACAGGCTGCAGTGCTCCTCAGGGGTGTCACACACAGCCGATGAGGGAGAAGCTCATGCAGGAAACCTGTCACCACTCAAGGAAGAAATAAAGTCTACCAGACTGTGCCCTCACATTTGGTAAGTGGAGGAAAGGTTGCTCCCGTCTGGCTTCTCTGGGACAGGGTCGTTGCAGCTGTAGGATATTCCAGCACACTTAGACACACAAGATAAGGCTAAAATGAGAATCCTGACATGAGCCTCTCCTCAGAATCACACCTGTAATAGCTGAGTGGGAGTGGGAAAACTGGGAAAATGCCTAGAAATAGGCTTCTGAAGAGCCACTGCATGTCCTCAGTAAACACTTAAAAGGACACAGGACATCTCACATGGCCACTTATGGGTGTGCACATGCGGACATTCATTTCTGCCACCACAGAGAGTCTTCCCCAGGGGACCCTGGGTCATGGCCTCAGTTCAGCGCTCTTGGAGACTTTGACCTCACACCCCAGATTGTATCTGAAGAAGAAGCTGAACACAAAAGCACAACATTAGGGTGGGTTCAATACCCTTCTTCAGAGTTGCTAAGGTCAGAAACTTCTGGCCAGGAGACATTTGTTTTAGTTTGAAATGCCCAGCCAAGAGCCTGCTGGCAGGGCTATGCACCGGCTGCCTGCCAAGAGCTGGGATGGCAAGGTGCCACCCCAGGGAGATCAGCCATGACCTGGGTGTGTTCCTTGGCCCAGCCCGGGATGCTGGATGTGCACCAGTTGTCCCCCAGCACGGTAAGAGCCATGTGGCTGCATGGTCTCCTCACCTCACCATGCACTTTGCTCACTCAGAAGCAGGTGGCAAACATTAGTGAGCCCTTTATTAGTGAGTTATTTCATGATTATAATAATCACAGATGGGCTGGGCCACAGCCAGAGCTCTCCCTTACCTGCTGGAATGACTTAGCAGCCTGAATCTACCAGCAGCGCATGTACTCCCTCTCCAGACTGCAAGACTGTCAAAGGAAGTGCAGGATTGCTTTCCTGAGCTAAACACGGCCCCAAGAGTGCTCCTTGCAGGCCTTTTCCCCCAACCCTCGAGCTCTTTGGAGCCATGGAACTGGGCAGTGGATGTTATTCGCAGTGGTAGCCTCCGTTCTTGAGAGCTCAGCTCCCCACGTGTGCCTGACACCAGACATGGCTTGAGAGCACGAGGCACGTGCAGGCGGCTCCGTGCAGGAGGGATGCGTGGCTCGGTGTGTTGGTGTGCAAGGGCTGTACATCAAGCCATGGGATAAGGCAGGGCCCACGACAAAAAAAACCCCTCCAGAGTGGCCACAAGCAGCCAAGAGCCTTTCCCAGCTCATCAGCAGGGAGGTGAGGCTGCACTGCCAACTGGCAGAGAGGCATCAGCTCTGTCAAGACCAGTCTCAAGTTGCTATTGTTGTGTTGTTGTTTGTTTTTTTCCTAAAGACCCTTTGCTGCAAGAGTCAATAGCTAAATTGCCCACACAAGAAAATGTTCAATCCCATTAATGTGCAATTGTTTACAACAATAAGAAAGTAATGCAAGGTTTGCACCTGGAGATTTGTGGCTCAGTGTTCAGGCAACAGCACCACTCCCAAATCGGGATTTTCAGGAATATTTATTTAATAAATATTAAATATTTATTAATCTATTTTATCTTATGCATATTTAAAGCTTCACACTTGCATATCTCACAGTATGGAAAACAGAACATATTTTTTTTTAAAAAAAGAACAGGAAACTCGAAGTTTTTTTGGGCCAATATTCTCAGAGAACTAGAAATGCCTCCTTGTGCCAAAACGAGGATGAATAATCCCTACAGAAAAATGTAGAAAGTTCAAGTAATTTTTATCAAACCTGCAACTTTTTGTAAGCGCTGATAAAGAAATTTAATTAAATTACAGTCAGATTTCATTAAAAATAGCTTGAGTTCTTCAGAAGGGCTGCAGTCCTAATGTTCCCAGCAGATACCCATGGGATGTGGAACATCTGCAAACAGTAACTCTGATTTCTGGAGCCCGCATAGATTTGTGAAGTGCTGCAAGGCCAGGTCCATGGGGATGATTCTGTGACTCTACCAGAGCTCTGTTTCAAAGGAGGCAAAACATCTACACAGCTCCCCAGAGCTGAGCTCCAACCCCTTTTGAAAGTGGGGTGTAGCTGCTTTTGCCTTGCTTGTCATTGCTCTCCCGCAGTTTTCCTTGGCTGACCTATTCACTGGTGAGTCTGCACTGAAACCCGAGGCTGAAGCACAGCAGGAGAACGAGATATCATTTCACCAAAGGAACAAAAAAATGTCATTTCCTTTGGGAGACACAGGAGGATGCCCTTACACAACTGTATGGAGAGAGACCAAATAAATACTGGCATCAGTGCCCCCACTGCACATCTTTTTGAGGGTCAGACATATTCCCTCTGGCCCTGGTGATGTGGGGTTGACTATGCTTCAAAGCCTTGGCATAGGTTCTTCCTTTAGCAATGATCATTATCCTTCTCCTCATCAACATCACCAATGACAACTGCAACTCATACAAACACTGTGCAATGTACCCTGCAGACCAAGTCCTTATATAAGAAGGGAGGGAAGACATAAATACCATTGATCCAAGGAATTAAAAGTATCTGTAGAAACTCAGCTGTACCAAAAAAAAAAGCTCTCTGTGCCTTACAAACCAGCAGACAAGGGACCCACATCCACCCCACTACAGGCTTCAAACTCCAGCGTGGGTGGAGGAAAGTATTCAGCTCACATGGCCCACTTGTGCCATTAGAAAATTGTAGGCAACAACATTTTAGCACCTCTTTCACCCAGGGACTGTCCTCACAGCACAGCCCTGATGAACCTCCCTCCCTCCACGGCTGAGCCTTTCCACGGCTTTAAATTCACTGGCTGTTTCACAGGGATTTCACGCCAGGCTTTTCTGCCCAAGCCAGAAGAAATGCATGATAACAGCACTGGCAGTATTGCTGACCACAGTCCCATCTCTCTCATCTTGTCTCATTAAAATAAGCAAGCGAAGAAGAATCCTGCTATTCACACAAATTCTATTTTCCATATAGCCACGTTGTCCATCATCAATTAGCCTGATGAATGAGGCAGAGCCAGCTGTCTGGAAAAGACTAAAAACAAAGCAATCAAAGGAAAGAAAGAAAACAAACAAACAATCAAACAACAGGAGCCAAACTTCCCCAGACAACAGCACAACTCTCCTTTTTGTTGGGTTTTTTGGTTTTTTTTTTTTTTTCTTGCATGATTTTGAGGGCCTGTAGCATTAAGGGACAAAGTGAGTGATAAAAGCAGCTTCCCCCCACTGCAGATGAATGGCAGTATTTCAGACCAACCCCAGGATTTCTCATTCCCTGTCTGAACCCCAGGAAAGCCATCATAACCCAGCGCCGTCCTAGGACCGTGCCTGGACCAGCAGGGATGGAGGTTCTGGTCACACACCAGCACAGCCCCCTTGGCAGGAGCAGCCAGGACACTCTGCCACCAAGCCATGAAAGCAACAGCTCTCACAACTCCCACTCCAGCAGACGTGGCTATCACAGAGAGAATTTAGGGAACTATTTTAAAAGCTATTCTCTGAAATGAGCATCAATAAGCATGCCACCAACCTGCAGTCAGCTGCATCTGTCTGCAAATGCATTTCTGGTCCCCAGTTCAGCAGCTACAGGGAGGGAGAAAACCCCTCCTGTATCCCCTGTGGTGGAAATAAGCCAGAAGGAGACCGCTATGATGTTTTGCTGGGGAAGGAAGAGTGGAAAAGCACCTGCAAGCTCATGGCTTTAATGATGACGGGAGGAAGAAAGTCTCTCAGCCCAACAGATCCTTGTGCTCTGAAGTTTATGACCTGCCACCCCATGTCACAAAGCTCTGAGTTTTGTGGCACCTCTATGCCCACGCCAGCTCCCAGCAGAGAGCAGCTCTGCAGCCCACAGGAGTTCAGCCTGCCCCAGGGATTTGGGCAGCAGGTGCTTTGTCTTTGCCTTAAGCAAGCTGGCAAGGCACCTCTAAAGTTTGCAGCTTCTTGTGTTTCCTTGGGTCTTGAAATTCCCTCAAAGCTTTACAGAAGTTGTTGGCACATCTCTGCTAAGTCAGTCGCACAGCTGAGCCCTGAACGCTTGTGGCAGCCCTGCCCAAGGCCTGTGCTTTGAGTCCTCCCTGGAAAGGCTTGCTCCAGGCTGCCCAAGGGCAGCTTTCCAAACTTTCAGAGAGTGACCACTGCCTTGGAGGATGGGCTTGCCAGCTGGGAGTTCTCCAGCATCAGTCAAATTATATTTTTTCTTCACTCCAATTCTCAATCTACATCTCCTTTGATGCATTCACCTCCTCATGCTGCCAAACAAGCTCCAGGACAGGAGCTTGGGCAAAGCCATGACAGGGGCTCCTTTGGTCCTGACAGCAAATGCAGCTTGTGCTGCTCACACCTCTCACCACCTCCTTCCCCAGGCTTAACAGAGCACCAAAACTTCACGTGCTCTTAATTTTCCTGCTCTTAAATTTTTACCTCTTGCCTGCACAAGCTCTTTTTAAAGCTAAGACAGTCTTGCCTCGAAGGGCATTTACAATCCAGCACACTGAGGTCAATAGCTTGACTTCAGAGCTGCTTCTGGCTTCCAGGATGGCCTTCACAAGCCATGGTGTGACAGCTCAGAGCTGAGGCCTCCCAAGTGCCCCTTGGCTCAGAACTGCATTAGCAACCTGAGCCGACCATAAATACAGGCTGCTGAGTTTTAGATCTCATGCATGCAAGGAACTTCAAGGCATTTAAATCCTGTTTCCTCTCCACGCTTCCCCGAGGTTTTAGATGACACCTACCAGAGTCCATGTATTTTCCCACCCACTCCTTTTCATCAGACCTTTCTTTGGTCCATTTTCAATCTCTTTACATGGCTTTTGGGAAGATATTTTAGTGGCTGTGTTTTATCACAGTGCCCAGGCTAATTTGGGTTTATGTCTTTGGACGGTCTCCAAAGGACTTCATTCAAGCAATTTAATTAGTAACCATTAATAAAATGTATAAACAGCTGCTTAGGAGAAAAATCAGATCATAAGCCCAAGTATTTTAACAAGGCCATTAGTCTGCAATTATATGTGAGACAGAAAAATGTTATGAAACCATCCTGCACCAGCCTGGGGTGATGTTTGAATAAACACCAAAGAAGTTTAGATCCTGACATCCTCCTAAGTTCCTGGCACTGATGGTGGTACTGCAGAGCTGCTGCTCTTCTTGGTGCCCTCTGCACCTTCTCTCTCTTGAGTGTCTGGAGTTGGGATGTCTGCAGGGACTCAAGGGTGGCAAGCACACATGTGTCAGCTACATGCATGGTTCATAACCCATGGACCCTGCGAGGCCTGATCTTGAAAACGTTCCTCTGAAAAATATGACTGAGTATGCTCTGGAGAGGACTCTTTGGGAAAGGCCACCGAGAAACACCTCTCCTTTTGCACCTACTCTTGAACTATCCTCCAGCTAAAACAGCTATAGACCTATCTGGCCAGCCCATGGGAGTGATCTCTCTTTGATGTGCACGTTAAAGTCAGAGCTTTCATTCCCCTGTTGCCCACTTGAAGTATGTGCTGGCTGGAGGTCTGGTGAGAGCCAGCAGCTTTCTCTTCCAGCAAAAGAACCCCAACAGGGCAGCAGCAAACTGCCATGAGTTCATGAGGCAAGCTCCATCTTGAGCCAGCTGGTGTGGAAAAGTCCAGCCTCACAGCCAGCACCGTCCCAGACAGGACCAAAGCACCAGCACCTTTTCCCAACTGCAACAGGAATGGGTCAGCAGCTGCTGCATGGCAGCTTAATCCCATTTTCCCCCTTTGAGGGGGAAAATATACATATTAGATTCTCCTGAATCTAATATATATTTGTTATCTTTATCAACTACATCTCCTGTGGTTTCTAAAAGTTCATGGTGAATTCTCTAAAGTATTATCTCCCCTTTTCTGTCATCACCGATCCAAGTCAGCAAAAGACAGGAGACCACCCCTCACTCCTATGCACCAAAGCATGTATTACCTTCACTGCAAATGTCCTGAGTGCTTGAAATCATTTGAACTTTCCCTCGGATATGTTGATGCACTTTCAGAATCCATAGGGAAGCATATACATGGCAAGAACTTTTATGGAAATATTGAGTATCCCAAGAAAGGCGTGGACAAGAAATTAATTACTGGGATTGGCCCAGAGTGACAAGCACTGACCCATCGAGACACAAGCAGCTGGCAAGTATGAGTAAGAGCAGTTTAGTTCTCTCCAGCCCTTCCCAGAATGAAGTCCAGTCTTGCACAGTGCGGCAATAAACTCTGGACATTTAGAAGTTTCACAGCCTTTTTTTTGCTGAAGGAACAGCTCATGTGAAACTTCCATTGTAGGGAAAAAAAAAAAGGAAAAAAAAGGAAAAAACAAAAGAAACCTACCCAAGAAATAAAGCACAGAGGATGAAGTCAGACCTCCTCTGGCATAGAGTAGGGACCTTGCTGAGCCCTGATGTGACAGTCCCAGGCTGGGCTGCAGGACACCCTTGGCCTTCCAGCCCAGCTGTGCCCCGAGTCTCCTGCACAGCTGCAGAGCGATGGTGGGACAGCGGTGTCACTGGTGTGAAGGAGCCCTGACCCCTCCCAGAAGGCACGCTGGAACAAACTCAGACACAGACACCTCTAATGAGGGACTGAGAAGATTAATGTTCTGCATTGAAAGGGAAAAGGTTAGAAAAACAACTAGTTCTCACACTGCATTTGGTGTCTTGCCTGGCTTTTGGGGATATATTTATAGTTAATTAATGTTGGAGCATTTCTTCTGCGTATCTGAAAGTTTCCTTCCTTTGGCTAACACGTTCATCCCATAAATGCAAAGCCCCCCCATGCAAACACACTGTGGCTGGTCCACGTCTTTCTTGGAACTGTAGCATAAGCACAAGGCCATGGGGCAGGCACCGAGAAGCATTAACATCATTTTGTGTCTCTCCTATGCCAAAGGCAAAGCCACACAGAACTAGGATTTTTATTTCCTTATTTTTGCCTTTTGGAGTGAAACTGTAATCACCCTGCTCCAGAGCAGGAATTGAAATTGGACATGGGGATTGAGCTTGCAGAGCTAGATAATCTTTAAGGCCCCTTCCAACCATTCTGTGATTTTTATGACTGCCTGGGAGGGCTGGCTGGGCTGCAGGCTGCTGGAGAAAGCCAAGTGGACAAGCCTCTGGGATGAGCAGTGCCTGAAACACTCTTCAGACCCTTCATGTTTACAGAGGGGGCTGGTTCTGGAAGCACCAAAAAAGCTTGAGGTTGTGTCCCCCAGAGGCTAGCACCAGGGAAAGTCTGTGAGTAGCCAGACCAACGCAGGAATATTCATTATGGCACGTGCTGCTTTTGACATTTGAAAATATGTCAATTTTCTTCACAGTAGCTGGTATGGAACTGTTTTTGGATTCGTGCTGGAAACAGCCTTGCTAACACTGGATGCTTAGGTTCTTGCTGAGCAGCTCTTACACAGAGTTGAGTCCTTCCCTGCCTCTCACACTGCCCCACCAGAGAGTGGGTTGGGAGGGGACACAGCGGGGACAGCTGACCCCAACTGAAGTGGTGAATTAATTCCTTGTTTTGTTTTGCTTGCATATGCAGCATTTGCTTTACCTATTAAACTGTCTTTATCTCAACCCATGGGTCTTCTTGCTGTTTTTTCTTCTGATTCTTTCCCCATTCCACTGGAGGGAAGAGAGTGGCTGGCTGTGTGGGATTTAGTTTAGGCTGGGGTTGAACCACAGCACAGCAGTGAAAAAGGGCCCCTAACCATAGTGCAGTGATGAGCTCTTGAGAGCTGTACACAGAGAACCCATTTCTGAGAAAGCCTCTCTTCAAGGATATTCAGTGGCATTAATCTTCCCTCATAAGAAGGCAGTGAAATTAAAAGGGAAAACAGCACTGGCAAAGATTGGTTTTTAAACACCATCATTATCCTGTGTGAGTCACCGCCACACCGTTATCATTGCCACCAAAGAAGTTAGATATTGATTTTTAACAAAAAAACCACGACGGTGTTTATATGAGTCAGAAGACAGTACACAGCTGTATTAGACAGGGAAACCAGTGCAGGATACCTCTTTCTTTCCTTGGGGCATTGGTCATGAGCAGGATTAGGAACCTTCTCTGTAATTCTGCATTTTCTGAGTTGCCTCTCTGGTTGAGCTACAGGGGTGCTCACCGTGCTCCCACCCAGAGGGCTGGGGTCTGCTCTAGGGCAGCTGCCAGGATACAGCAGAGGCTGTAGAGGGAGCACAGCCCTCGTGTGGGGCCAGGCTGCCCGTGGGCTGTGGGTCTAGGGTGCTCAGACCCTCCCGGTTTGCAGCTTTGTCCAGCACCACCAGGACCAGACAGAGGGGCTGCTCCAAGAGGGAATGGGGAGATGCTGCTCCAGGGCCACCCACTGCTGTGGGACACAATCCAGCCTCGCCACTGGCAGGAGGGATAAAAACAGGATATCAAACACCACAGAGCACCTGCTACACGGAAAATCTCTTTTCAAATACATTTCCAGAGCCATTGTGCATCCATTCTCACTCTGAGCAGCAACACCTTGTCCCCTAACATCCCACAGACAGGCCTGTGGGCTGTCATCCCTGCTCTGTCCCCTGTGCCATCACCCCATGTGCCCTGTGACAGCCTCCTGGGCCCCCCATCTCCCTTGCCATCCACAGGAACAAAGTCTCTGCCACTCCAGTCACAGTCATCCCGTGCTGTAGGTCTTGCCTGTGTACTGGGAAGTAGCTTCCTCTTATTCCAGGAAAGCCCAGTGCCCAGCTCAGGATGGTGCTCCTCTCAGCTGGCTCTCCTGGATGCTGAAATAATCCAAGTGACCTGTCCTGGTACTGCACAGGAGCTCAGCAGAACCCACAGACCCCCAGGGCTGGTCAGAGCACTCAGCCCCCAAACCTGCTCATGAGCTGTTACCTGTATGTGCAACCTCAGCTCTGGGTTGGGGCACATCAGACTAACCCCTACCTGAGCAGAAGAGGTCTCCTCCTGCAGGAATTCCTTGTCAAATCTTGAGTATGAGCTCTAAACCACAGGAGAGTTCCATTTTAAGGGGCAGGGCTTCAACGAAGGTATTTTGTTCCCCTGTGTTCTTGTTCCAGTTTAACACTTCTGAAAGTGTTCAGCAGGAATCAGGCCACTGGCATGGAAAGTTGCTGCGTGCAGCATAATTAAAAGGAGTGAAGAAGAAGGTCATACCTTCTGCAGTGGTGTTGGGCAAAGGATCGGTGAGGGTTGCTGCAGGACAGTGAAAGTATTACAGGCCTTCAGATGTTTGAAAGAATATCTGTTGTTCATCAGATCTAGCAAGCCAGATGCTCTGGGCTCTTGGCTTTCAGGAATTTTCCATGGTGAGACGTTCCCTCACAAACCCCCATTTGCTCCTCTTCACCAGACCCCAGCCACAAGGAACCACCCCGTGGCTCCAAGGAGCTGTGGTGGCCCACAGTACTCACTCCACAACTAAGTCCTGCGAGAAAATGGCCTCAAAGTTGAAAATAACTGCACACAGGAATTTCTAATTTCTGGCTTTCAGAGACTTGGCTTAATAGGATTAAATAAATTAGCCTGGAGCTACATAACACTTGTGCGACTGTGAGTGCACTGCAGATGACTCTGATGAAGCTGTTGTTTGCTTCTTCAGGAAAAAACACTTGGTGTGAGGTTTTAAAACCTGAGCAGCATGTAAATGGCAGTGAGACAGGAAGATGCTGTTCTGAGAGACACCTTACACTGCTACACGTCTTCTAGTGCGCTCCAGGGATGCAGGGGAGAAAACCAGGGAGGCAGCAGCAGTTCTCAGCATTTTCTGTCCCAGCAGACAGCCCAGAATAGAGGCTGGCTTTGAAAAGTTCACAAGAAACCATAGGTAAAGCCAAGTTCACTGAGGCAAGTGGATGAATAAGACTCAGGGCAGGTACTTGAGGGGGTGAAGGAGAGAAAGGGAAGGTCTGGAGGAGGTAAGAATTCCAGGCAGACAACAAGCAGAGAGACTTCAATTCACAGCCAAGGAAATGCATAAATGCTGCATCCACCCCAACAATTTTCACTTGATATCACTTCATGGTGTGTCTGTATATAGCAGTTGAAGTACCTCTGAAAGCTATAATGAAGAGTACCAGAATGCAGCCTAATTTCTTGGCTCACTGTTGGGGCTATAATTTTGTCGGTCTTGCCTCAGCTCAGCGTTCCAGTGCTTTTAAGTAAAAATGGTTGAGACGTTTTTAGCTTCGTCGCTCTTCGAAGGAAACGTGAACTCGTGCAACTGAAGCATCTCAATCGCACTGCAGAAAAGACTTTGACCCCAGTGACCTAAGTCTGACGGGGGGAGGAGCAGCAAACCTAAAGAGGAATACATTCCTCCAAGCCCCATGCAAGCCAGCAGCATGAGGAAGAAAAAGGCAACAGCCCAGGGTCCTGGAACAACTAATTTTTGAAAAAAAAAGGTGGAAATGGGATCTTCTGCTGTCTTTCTCAAAATAGAAGCTAAATCTCCTGGAGGGTTCTTGCATTGCTCCTGGGTCACGCCTCCAGGCTAAAAAGTCAAAATTTGGCAGAGGTAACACTCCTGGGTGAGACTTATGTGCTTGGGATGTGTGTTGTGGGATACACAGGCATCCCAGCCAGAGGCAATTAGGACTGTCCAAGTCCATTTAGGAATTTTTGGGTCTCCCCAGCGAGCATCCTCCCCGAGGACACAGATGTCTGCTGCTCAGTCACTCCGCAGCTGGAAAAGGAGAGGTGGCCGGTGCCACTGCCTGGTGAGAACAATCTGTGGGGTGACAGCACTGTGCCACACAAAGGGAGAGGTAACTGATGGACACTGGGACAGAGGCCAGTGAGTGACAGGAGGGAGCCACAAACAGCCCTATCAACTCACCCCCCTGCACATGTGTGCGAACATCCTCCTGCCCCAGACAGAAAAAGAGGATTAAAGACGCCTGCTAGCTGTGAGATGAGCGTGCTCCTGTCACCAGCTGCGAGAACAGCCCTGAGCCAGACAGCCAGCCAGCTTGGAGCAGGAATCCCAGACGCACGATGAAAAGCATCGGCACTGATGATGCCAAGACCACAAAAGCCCTTCGGGGTAGAGGTGGTGGGAGGGCAGAAGAGGGGCACAGACACCACAGAAAGGGCTGATGCTGCAGCAGGCTGTTGCTCAGGAGGGATCCTTTTTGCTGAGGATCCTCAGGCTGGGGCGGTGGGGAGAAATGGGAGAAGGGCGGGCACCGGCTTGAGAAGGTAATAGAGCGTTAGCATTTGGGTTTGGCTCGTAGAACCCCTCCTCCTGTTCGAATTGAGCAGCTGTTCCCGCAGCCAGCCTTGCCTCCAGGGCGCTTTGCTCCCTTCCAGTAGTGCAGAAGGAAAAGAACGCCCCCCTCCCTGCCCCAGAGGTGTCCGCGGCAGGCGCTGAACCATCACCAGCCCCTTTGATGAATGACTTTACAGCCACAGCTTCTGAAGGGCCGTGCCTCACGGGAGGGCACGGCAAGAGCCCCAGCAGCACAGCTCCTCACAGAGGAGACAGGGTCATTTTCTGGGAAAGGAAGGAGGGACAGAGGTAATGACAGCCCTGCTGCTCCATGGCTTCACAGCATGAAAATATGAATGGGTTACTCTGAAAAGCATAATGGCACTTTTGAAAATTGATGCCCTTTTTCTCACACGGATATTTTTCCTCTCTTATCTCCTGAAACTGCTCCACCCGGATGAGCCCTTTGGACTCCCTGTGCATGATGCAGTGTGAAGATTGTGGGGAGATACCACAAGGTGAGGTATGGCAGTATGATCCTCTGGCCCCCTTCCTCTGTCAGGCATCCCTGCAGAAGTCACCCTCCCCAGTTTAAAACCCCCATCTCCTCTCCTCATGAGCAGCACCAATTGCCCAATGCTGATGCAAAAGAAAAGGATCCGTCCATGTGGCAGGATCCATCCTTCCGGTGACACACTGCAAAACTTGTGTTCTAACATGACCAAAATGTAATGAAAGCAAAACAGGATCAAAACTGTAATTTTTGAGAGGAATTTGGCAGGATGCTGGCTTTATCCAATCAGCCTGCTTTATGGGATACGGTGCCTGAAGTCACAGTTCTGCCAAATAGAGAGAGCTCCTCTAAACCAGATTATGCCTGAGGTAAAGCAGAAGGAAGACTTGGACCTGAAAGTCCCGGTCTAATACCTAACCAGCAGATGAGAGAGTTATTATGCTACCACCCACCCTTGGAGTCAGGATGTTTTGCTGCATAAAATCCATTGCAGATGTGATTTGCATGGCAAAAATTCCCCGCGGACGAAGCTCACATCCTATGGACTGTGCAGGTTTTAGATGTGCCGCCTCTTCCCATACTTCTGGGAGAGGGAGCAGGGAAGGTAGAGGCTGGGCAGAAGGGAATCACTATCAGCAGGATCTGAATCTCACGTGAGCCTTGTCTGAAGGAGCTGTGGTCGCCTCTCCGAGGGGTCTGTACTGATTCTGCAAGCTGCTGTGCATAGGTAATCCTGAATCTGAGTTCCATTTTGGCCACCACTGTGAAAAGAGGTGAGTTTTGTAACAAATTAAAGCTACCGCGGCCAAGCAGGCATATCCTGCTTAGATGGTACGGGCATGAATTAAAGTTTTGTTGGAAGTTTGCAGGTTGTGCCAGCCAGAGAAGTTCCGTTTATTTCACATCCAGCAGGCAAGGTTATTTTTCACCTCAGTGTAGGATAAGTCAGCTTGGGAAGAGTCCCCAGGAGGTGTCTAGTCCAGCATCCTGCTCCAAACAGGGTCAGCCTGAGGTCAAATTAGCACTTTATTTTCAGGTATTGAAAACCCCCATGGATACAGAGTATTTTAACAATACCGACATGAGGATACCCTGGCTTGCAGGAAGCAGAATGGAAGATTTATTCCACCTGAGTGGCTCATTTGAGTGCACCTCAAATACTGGCACCTCAAATACTGGCTGTAGTGACAGCAACTGTGGTGTGAAAGCACAATAAATACCTTTTGCAAGCAATCCTTTAAGCCACAGGAGTGGAGGGCACAGTAAGCCAGCCAGAGATGGTAACGTGGAGAGTGAGGAGCTGAGGAATCAGCAGTAGTAGGGAAGGACAAACAGGTTTGAGAACTGGACAGGATGCTGGGACTGTGGCTGGAAACCTAAGGAAGAAACTCCAGTACAGGCTGGAGAGATGCATGAGGGAACATCAGGACTCATGGGCAAGGAAGTGGGGGGATATTAAGAGGAAACACTGGCATTTATCCAAGTTATTTGAAGATTTTTCCAAAGAGCTGGAGGACAAATAGGACCAAAAAGAAGAATTAAGGAGTTGGTGCTGGAGGCAAGGGCAAAGAAACAGGCTGGGAATGAATCAGGTTTGGGAACTTGGCACCTCTCCCCTTTCTGCTCGTGGGGCAGAAAGCCTGGGAAGGAGTGGGAGAAGCAGGAGTTTGAGCAATGCAATGTTGGCATATTCTTTGATTTTGATGTTCTAACAACTTACTGCTGACTTGCTTCTCTGCCTTGCTCCAGCGATACCGTGTCGTGACAACCAAGGCCTGCAACATGTCCAGTGTTTCACAAGGGCAAATATACACCACACACTTGATTTTGGGGTAGGAAGAAGGAGAGGATTTTGTGAGAGAGACATTGCATTAACCACTGTATTAAAGAAGTTGTACTGTTAATAAAACCCACTGCAAATATCACAATCTAGATTGCTTATGCAATTTTCATTCAGCCTTGCCTCTGTGTGTGGTGCAATCTATTCTAAATTAAATGATCACATGGATTATTATCTTGCTCCACAAGACCTCTGCTGCAAAGCAAACACAAGAAAGTCATTAAGTCCCTTCCCCGAAGAGCTTCCAGTCTTGAGAAAACCAGACAAGGGGGTGTGAAGGGAGCCATTCCAGGAATGAGGTGGGGGGGAGCACACAGGATAATGAGCTTCAATAGAGCAGAAGCATTCACAACTGGATTATTTTTGGAGAATTGCATTTGGACAAGAGAAGCTTCGATGAACACCCTATAGAAACCTTCCAGTGCCTAAGGGGGCCTACAAGGAAGACAGACAGACTTTTTACAAGGGCACATAGTGACAGGACAGGGAGGAATGGCTTTACACTGAAAGAGAGTAGGTTTAGATTAGCTAGTAGGAAGATATTGTAAGGGTGGTGAGGCACTGGAACAGGTTGCCCAGAAAAGCTGTGGATGACCAATCCCTGGAAGTGTTCAAGGCCAGATTAGAATTAGATGAGTTTTAAGGTCTCTCCAACCCAAACCATTCTATGATTCTGTGAGACTTTTTTTTTTTTTTTTCCCCCCCCCTCTGGAGTCAGAATAATGTCAAGAAATGAGATTAAAAATAATTAAAAGCCAGAAACAAGTTTCACAAGGGAGACACAGCCAGGGGATCCACTGACGCACAAGGCAAGGCAAAGGGAAGGTTTCAGCACTGGAAGATAAAAATGTGAAGCAAAACGACCGTGATTTTGTGGTTAAAGCAGTGCATTCCCCCTGCTGCATCTCCCTTACGTTCGAGGAGGCCAGGCAGTGTCTCTTTATCGATCTGTGGTTCGCTGCCACATGGAGCAGCTGACGGCAGCGCAGCCTCTTGCCATCGTGCCTTGTGGCCTCAACCCCCTCGAGCCAGTGCGAGCGCCTTGCCGGCCACAGCCCTTTGGGAATGGCACACGAACAAGCTGCATTTAAAAGCTGCTAAAAGGAAGTAAAAATGCCTCCACGCCTCTGCCAGCCCCCCTGTGAGGAGTCTGCACCCGGCCTGTGACCTGCACAGCCCTGGCTAGTCAGGACATCGCAGTGCGCGCTCTCCCCGCCGGCTGGAGCCACGCAAGTGCCGCGGGGTTGTTGGACTCTCTCCAAGCTCACAGCTAAAAAGCTTCTGCTGGACAGGGGCTTCCCCCTTCCTTGACTGCCCCAGGCACGTTTAGATAGTGCATCTCCCCAAAAGTGAGCAGTATGGTTCAGAAGATGGCAGAAGCACAAATCTAGCGTAAGCATGGTAAAGCATGTCACACCGTTTGGGGGCTCCCAAGGGAAGGAAGGAGCTGGAGAGCCCTTCACGGGTCATTTGGTCTCCTAGCCTGGCAGCTATATCCTCCAGCAGGACACAGATGTGTCACCCTGGGGACCGGGCAGTGACCCATCACACTCCTCCAGCGCCATCCACAGAGCTGCCGTGGGGCAGCCACAGCCTCGGGTACAGGCAGTGGCGCTCATCAGTGCCATCAGACTCTGTAGGGGCACCTTCACCATCCCCGGCCAGGCTAAAGGTGGCACTCTCACCCCTCGCACCCCATGGGTATGAGGGCTTTCTACAGCGCCTCTCCCTCCTGCCACTCTCACCCGCAAAGAGATCAGGCAGGAGAGATGATTCAGGCAGCCCAAGTCCTAACACATACTTCTGAAGTAAATTCTTAAAGATAGATGAGATAAACTCTGCTCTACGCGGGTTCTCCTCTTTTCCTTGCCCAGGTACAAGTCAGGCTGTGGCCACCCCGACCCGTGGGTGCGTAAAGAGGAAGGGTCACAAGTCACACGTGCAGTGAAGGGAAACCTCGGCTCTGCGGCTGAGCTTCCTGCACCCTCCTGACAGCTCCCTGCAAGCCCCATTTGCTGTGCCAGAGTGGGGGGTGGGCACAATCCCACCTCCAGAGAGAGGAGATCCACTGGCATCACTCGTACCCCAGCCAATACAGTCTGAGGAGAACTGAGCCTCAGAGACTTGGATCTCAGACCTCAAGAGAAGCCACATCGCAGAGATGTGGCAGAGATGTAGCCGTGCCCTGGCCCTCCGTGTTGTGCCTACTGGCAGTGGTCCCAGTGGAGAAGGACGCTTCCCAAAATTAGTCTCCTTTCCGGCTTCCTCCCCTCTTACCCGCACTCTTTCATCTCAGGTTTAAGGTAGTTCACTTAAACATATATATATATTTAAACGTCCCCCGTCTTAAAATCATCTCTGCTTTCATAATTTTTTTTCAACTGTTTTTTCGGGGAGGGGGTGGGGGGGTTTTGTTGTTGGTTTTGTTTGGGTTTTTTTGTTTGTTTGTTTGGTTGGGGGGGGGGGGGACGGGGGGGTTGGTTTTTTTTGTCTTTTTTTTTTTTTTTTTAGGTGACAACTTTCTATCTGCTGGTCAAGCAGCCCCGGCCGAGGCCGCAGCCCCGGCGCCCCGTCTCCCAGCGCCCCGGGTTCGCAGCTCCCCGCTTCGCGCCCAGGCAGGGGCAGGTCCATCCCTCAGCAAAGCGCGTCCTCGCTGCGGACCCCGGCTCCCCAGTTCGCCCGGACGCCTTCCGCTGCGTCCCTTTAGGAGAAGGGCAACCTCCCGGGCGGGCACCCGAGGAGGGATCGGCGAGCGCATCCCCGGGGCCTCTCCCCTCTCCGGGCACCGCGGGGTCCCGGGGCAGGGGGCGGGCGGGAGGCGGTGGCCAGCCCGGTCCCGCCCCGCGGCTCCGCGCCGGGAAGGCGGCGGGAGGGAGCGGGTCGGGCCGGGAGTCAGCGGGGCCGGGGACCGGGACCGGGAGCGGGCTCTGCTCGGCGGCGGCGGCGCGGCCCGACGGGCCGGGGGTAAGTCCTGGCTGCTGCCCCCCGCTCCCCTCCCGCCCGGTGCCGCCGGTCCCCCTTTCCCGCAGCCCCCCGCCTCCCTCCCTGCCCGGTTTTCCCCAGCCCCCGGAGCCCCGCGGCATGGCCGGGGCACACGGCAGCGGGACCGGGGGCACCGCGGGTGCGGGGGCAGCGGAACGGCGGGAGCGGAGCGGCACCCGCGGCTGGAGACGAACCCAAAGCCGCCGCCGCGCCTGGACCCTGCGCTCGGACCGCGAACCCTGCCCCGCATCTGGACCTGCCAGTGCGGGCCGGGACAGGCACCGCGCCCCTCCGAGGCGGAGACCCACGGGAGGAGCGTCCCTTTCCCTCCTTTCCCCTCCCTCTGCTCTTCCCCACGGCTGCGACCCTTGTCCCCATCGCAGTTTGTAATCATGTTACCCAGGGCGGTGGGCGTCCTGCCACCCCTCTGAGGGTATCCAGGTACACTGTACGTGCCTGGACTGGCAGCATCCTAGCCAGGTGCGGAGTGAGCAGGACTGGTTGGGGGGCGGGGGTGGAGGAGAGTCCAGGGATGAGGGATCTGGCAGGGCTGGGAGGCATCTTGGTAGGGAAGACTGACTTTGGGATGAGAGTCGAAAATAGTGCTCATGGATATAAGAAACAGAAGACTAGACAGGAAACCCACAGCCAAACTGTGTATTGGGATGCCTTATGCCTTCTGGTTATATATATATTATGTGCGATGTTTTGTTCATTCCCTGTTCTGGCCTTGCTTATCACCTAGGTAGCTGCTTTTTTCCAGCTCTACCGATCAGCCTTTCCTGGCTCTAGACAATCCAGAATTCCCAGAGTGGGAACTGTGCCCGGGCAAGGGACGCAGTAAAATGAATCCTGTCTTTGGGTGGCTGCATCTCAACTGTTTTGTTAACAGTCCTGGACTCGGCAGCAGCGCTTATGCTACAAGAGATCTTCGTGATCCAGTGGAAGGCTTAACTTCCTTGTCAGGGTCAGGCAGAAGAAAGATAGAGGAGACAAGCACAAGCCATAAGAGATTGTTTCACCCCTGTTCTGAGGGATCTGTGTTCACAGGACACGGGGAAGTTCAGTTTCCATCTCACCCTTGTCCTCTCCCAGCTACAAAACATCAGGAGAGGGTGGGACCGGTTTTAAGGATGCGTATATCCCAAGAGGCTGGATCAATTTACACCTATCTGCACAGTTACTCTTCCAGGAGTGTAGCTGTGCAGCAGCTGTGCATCACAGATGCTGCTGTTCAAGGGGTGAGGTGAAACAGTAATATTTATACCACTGGCACTGCAATGTTCTGTCCTTGCTTCTCATACCTGTCATACGGATGATGAGTTCAGCAACAGGGGCAGTAGCAAAGAAAAAAAGATACAAGACATTAAATGTCATAGAACAACCTTGGTACAGCAGCTTTCATATTTCTGGGGGAAAAAAAAAATCATCCTTTTAAATCAAGGAGGGGTAGGTTACTGAGAACAGACTTGAATCTATTGTAAGAAAAAGAAACGCAGAGCACCCTGCACGCATCTTTCCATTATTTCATCCCAAACATCAAGCTGGATTGCTTTTCAGCACAGGAAGCACATCTTCTGGCCAGGCGTGGAAAACACAGAGCACAGTATGGAGGGAATGGGAACAGCACCAGCAGTCAACCCTTTACAAGGCAAGCAGGGCTTGGGACATGCTGCAGGAAAGGAGGAATTCTGGAGGTGGTGCTTGCTGCCAGGCAGCCAGGGATCAAGAGGCGCTGCCAAGCGCTCGAGTGTGTGAAGTTATTGAAGACATTTTTTGATGAGAGAAGGAAGAGAATACTTCCCAGAAGAAAAGATATAAGTTCCGAGTTTTGGCCAAGCCCTAGTGTGTTTGAGTGGCTGTTTTGCGTCTTCCTCATCATTTCAAATTGTTGTCTTTCAGGCTGTACTCTTGCCCAGCTGACTTGTACTGTGGTGTGACTTTGGTGCTTATCAAAACCATTGCCCGCTTTCCAAACCGCTGTATTGGTTGCTAAGATCCACCTTTCACATGCACACAGGAGATGAAATCTTGCATTCTTCCCTTGGGTTAGATTCAGTGAAAAACAGAACAGACCAAGCAAGTCTTTAAGCAAAGCTCTGCCCATATATGAGCAGAAAAAAAAGACCTCTCTGATTGGCTTGAAGGAGAATTTATAGGGAAAGTATAAAAATCATACCAGTACCCAAAGGAGGTACTGTTCTCCACAGTTATTGCAGAGCTCTGATTTTCAGTCCTCTCTTTCCTTCCCTTTGCAGTGGCAGCCCCATGGCCCTCTTCGCCAGAGCCAGCAGCCATCCTAACACAACAGACCCCGTTCCCTGTGGGGCAAACAGCACCACAGAGCCCGAGCTGCCCCATTCGCACGCCTACTACGCCCTCTGCTACTGCATCTTGATTCTGGCCATCATCTTTGGGAATGTGCTGGTCTGCCTGGCTGTGCTGAGGGAACGCGCCTTGCAAACCACAACCAACTACCTCGTGGTGAGCCTGGCCGTGGCAGATTTGCTGGTGGCTACTTTGGTGATGCCGTGGATGGTGTACCTGGAGGTGAGTACCTCTCAGGAATGATGAGCAGAATCTGACCACACCACTGCCTGCGTGGTCCTGTTCCTAATGAAGGCAGTGGCAACATTTAGACTGATCTGTGTGGAAGAGCCCCGGAGCTGTCCTGCAGGCTGTGTACTGCTTGGGTGTGCTGCATGGAATGATTAAAAAGAAAAGGAATAAGTGTGTATGTGTGTGTGTGTGGGAAGCCATCCCAGCAAGATAGAATTAGACTCTTCAGTTTGATTGCAACTAAAAAATATTATTAAAAGTCGAGTTTTATTTCAGACTGGAATAGTCTATCAGCTCAAGTGCATTCCAATCCTTAATGAAATCACATTATGCTTTGCTTTAGAAAATGGTTGGCACTCGTTCTTGCTGTGGACAGGGTGGGACTGAGGCACTTCTGTGGAGCAGCCTCTGCCCCATGCAATGCCTTGGTCATGATTTGTGAGCACAACAGTAGGTCCATTTCCTAGTCACGTTTGTAGACCCATTCAAGACTAATTTCCATCCGTGGAGCTTGGATAATCAAAGCAGCTGATACGAGAGTCATCCAAACAACAGAGAAAAGAACTCACACACATCCCAAATCCTATCTACCAATCCTGGCATTGCACAGTACTTCCTATCAAACTGGACTGTCAGACTCCAGCAAGACTGAGATTTAAAAAACAGTCCAAAAAGCCCCAAAGTTTTTTCAATATTTGCTGCTGTTTATGGGTCAGCGATGCCATCAATGAAGCAGAAATGGCATCATGCTTCAATAACACCATGAGCCTGGAAATTGCCAAAAAATCAGTCAGTCCCTAAAGCCGTGTAGAATACCTATTCATTTACTGAAGGTTTGCCAAACCAGACTTCAGAACTGGCCCTTATTTATGGAGAAGCTTAAGGTGGATGAATGCCTCAGATTTAAATGCCGCTTGTGAAGTTTGTGCTTTACGCTCCCTTTTTAGAGTCATCAGTGGCCATGAAATGTGTTATTTTATCAATCATGCAGACCAGAACTGTCTCATTCTGAGAATGAGACTTCCTTTGGGGAAGGCTGTGACAGAACAGCAACAGGAACATTTTGTAGCCTCAAAATCCTCATCTCCACTTAAGGAGGTTTCTGGCACAGAAGTGCTATTCAGCAGTGTGTCTAGCAGCCTTCTGGGGGCCAGCGTGTAGGTCTGACACTGCAGTCCTGCTGCCCTCTTCTTTCCTGATCCCTGGTACTGCAGCTGCTGAAGCTCACCAAGGTTTCCAAGACAGTGGCATCAGGGTATCCTGCCCACTGGAGTTTGAGGGTGTTAAATACCATCATGCTTTGTAGTCATGGCATGGATGGAGGAGGACATGCATGGCTGGGAACACCCTTCTCAGTCTCCTCACAACATCCAGTTCTACCTCCAAAGGGGAAGAAAGCTCCAGGGGAAGGCTGTCACTGAGGTCTAATCAGCTGATACCATGCAGGAGTCACCCTGTCTCCTCCTCTTGTCTCTCACCTGGGAGCAGTGAGACCTAAGCTGCTCTGCGGGCTCCAGGAGCTCTACTGGACTGGTGTCAGAGGGAGGAGGGAGCTGAGTTTCTGCAGCTCAGCAGCCCTGGCTACGTGAGTGCTCTTTGTACTCCCACTTTGCAAACCCACGAGCAGCCATCTCACAGCTGCAGGAGCCAGCAGCAGCCCCAAGCACCAGCTCTCAAACACAAAACCCTTCAGGGAGCCTGCTTAGATGCACCACTACTTTCATGCCTGCCACTGCCTGGTGCAACTTGGCTTTCCATCCATGTACTCCTCAATGTGGCATCACCACTTGTATCTGAATTGTGGAGAGATTTTGTTGTTTATTTTAAGAATTCGAGAGAGTGGTGGATGTGCATAAGTTTAAAAAAAAAAATCATTGCACATTCATAAACTGGAAAGCTTCCTACAGAGTTTAGAAGTTAAAAAATAATAATGCCACAATTTTGTAGATAAAGCAGACTGGTCATCAAGGAAGATTAGGTGAAAAACTGACTATGCAACTGACCTGAATAGTCCACAGGGATTGTGTTTGATAGAGCCAGGATTTCACCCTGGACACCCTTCTGCTGCATAATCACTGAGTGGTAATGAGAGATTGTATCAGCTCATCTCTCTGTAGTTTGCTCTCAGCAGCTGTAAGATAATATTTGACCGTCCACCTCACCCAGGCAGATGTGAGAATTCGTTCAATTAATACCTGGGATATCCTTTGAGATTCCTGGACAAAAAGCACCAGAGGGATAAAGAGGTACCCTGCCAGCACATGAAAACCAGAAATGCAGACTAGCAGGTTCTAGCTGCTGTAGCAAAGATGATTAGAACAGAGCAATAAAAGGAAGAGCAGAAATAGAATTTTAAACATTTTGAACAAGGCATACAATAAAAAGATGCTTCTTCACTGTTAAATTATGGAATAAATTCTGGGTTCATATACCCCACAGGTAAATATTAACTACTTCACCAACTCCAGCAGAGCTACTCCCCATTTTAGAAGTGGCAGGTGAAAGTGAGAACGGGTTTTAAGCCCAAACATTTTGATCTGTCAAGCATCCTCTTAGACAAGCTACAGTCTAGTATGCAGGTGTTGTGATCTGATAGCGTCATCCTGAGAGGGCTCACTTCTGAGCCAACCTCACCAGCACCTTCTTCAGTTTTAATGGTTCACATTCTTGAGCTCAGCATTTTAATGTGCTCAGGACCTTGGAAACTCCCTCAGTTAAGTGCCTGTTCATCTGCTGGGTTAGCAGCAGCTGGCTTTCATGTGAACACCTGCCACTGGTTTGGTGAAATATTCTTCAGACCCCACTGCTCACACAGAAACTGCATTGCTCTTTGCTGCAAACTGCAGAAACATCCATTACTGTGTTCCACTGCAAAGGCTTCAGGCATTTTTTTTTAATATATTTTGAGGTGGTCAAGCAGATCTCAAAATATGAAACTAAAGTAAAACCAACGTAGTTTCTTTGGAAGCTGAACCTGCCTCTTAAGATCCCTAATCTCACATGGACAGCCTTCAGTTTGCATGTCTTGTAGCTCACCTAACTGCGCAAAAAACCTCAATGGTTTTGGATTGACTTCCTTTCCCCCTTTACAAAGGAGCACCACCATTATCAAGAGAACGGGAGAAGAAAGCACAGTTCCCTTCTGCAAGCCAATTCCCATTTCCCTCCCCTGCATTCATTCAGGGTCAGAGGGTCTAATGGAAGACTGCCTCATTCAATACCTGATTTCTGAAATGTAGCAGCTGGGTCCAGCAGAGAACATCTTAAAGACACAGCTCACCTCAGCAAGTTTCTGTGTGGGAATGCTGCCACTATCAAAACCACTTAAATTTCTCAGGATTATTTCTTTAACAATTCTCACTGAGTGAATTTTGTATTTATACAAGTGCTTCTCTGTGCAGGGAGCTGCATCCTTCCTAGGTGCCAACACTCAGGGTTGACCCACTGCCTAGCCAAGCTTACTTGTGGCACCCTCTCCAGTATGGTCTGGGATGGGTATTTTTGAATGGGTCTTGAAAACCTCCAAGGATGGATCCTGCACAGACTCACTGAGAAACTGGCTCCACTGTCCCTGCAGTCAGAAAAGAAACCTTCATAACCAGTTTGCACCATTCTTCCAGCTCATGCCTGTTGCCTCTTGTCCTCCCCACCACACCACTGCTGTGAAAAACCCAGCTCTATCTTCTTAGCTACTTGTATTCACCCTTTTCAGTGACCTCCCACTAGGTGCTCGAGGGTTGTTAAAAGCCGTCAAAGCCATCTCTTTTCCAGAGTGAAAAAGTCCTTCTCCCTTAGCTGGTCCTCACCTCTGCCCCAGCCCCTGTGGATTGTTTTGGTGGCTCTCCACCGGACTGACTCCTGTTTATCAATGTCTTTCCTCTACTGATGCCTCAAAAACAGGTGCAGTATTCCAGATGTTGTCTAAATGTAAGCAGAGAAATGAGTGGCAGTTTCTGACAGCTTCCCAGGATCCAGCTGAAACAGCAGGATCTACAGGGCTGAAGGCTACAGTCCAGGCTCTCTCCCAGGCATGGACTTTCCCCCTTTTCTCTCCTCCTCCCCCACTGGGCACGGCACTGGGTTTGTTTGCAGTTGAACAAGGAGGCCGGCTGCCTCCATCTCCTAGAAGGAGTGGGCACTGAGGCAGACCGCCTCCCTCGGGATCAGGCTGTCATGCCAACCCCACGGAGAGCAGGGCCACACCGTGCTTGGAGCGTGTTTGTCAATCAGAAAGGTCCTCGTCAAGAGCTTGGTGGCTGCTCCAAACCCCACTTTCCTCCGTCGCTGAGACTGGCTGCGGCTGAGCTTTCACAACCACACACTTCAGATTAAAGATTCCAAACAACCAGAACAACAGCTTGGTAGCAACTCAAGCCCCTTTATCTGGGTAGTCTGTGAGTTCTCACTCAGACCTAATAATCTAAATCTGTAGCTGAGATAAGAATTCAAATAAGGTTTTTGGGAAGCCTCAGTCTCAGATCTCAGTTTCATACATAAATGCAAAAAATTTGCAGCACTTTTCCAGCTTGCTGCCTGCAAGAGCACTCTGGCAGCTAAGCTGAGAAAGACTTTCAGCCCTTAGACTTCCTCAGATAACCATTAATCAAAGGATAAATACAGTGATATCAAATTTAAATCAGTTTATCATGCTAGGTCTTGAGAGAAAGGATAGCTGCTGTTTCTTCTCCCTCTCTCCTTCTGCAAGAGCAAATAAAGGATTGAAATTAAAGTGGGGCTCCTTCTCCACGACCTGCTGCTGTGTTATCTTGCACACAACACAGGTGCCTCACTTTCCCTCTGCCCATCACTGTGGACACGAACTCCTCCAGCTGCTGAGACACCTGGAGGGGAGCAGCTCCTTACACATAACTGGTCAGGACCCGGTGCAGAGCAAGGCTGACCGTTCTGTGTCACTGGTGCAGGTGACCGGAGGCGTCTGGACGTTCAGCCGTATCTGCTGCGATATCTTCGTCACCATGGACGTAATGATGTGCACAGCCAGCATTCTGAACCTCTGTGCCATCAGCATTGACAGGTGAGACGCAACAGCATCCAGGGGGGCAGCCTGGACATGGGGGCCAGCCCTGTGCCCCACTGGGGCAGGGACAAAGAAGAGGGGTGAGCACACACAGCATCGGTGTCTTTAGGACAGCAAGCCTCTGGAGGTCTGTCCCTGACATTACTGCTGTTAATGTGGCTCTGCTCACATTGTGCAAGAAGAGGTCTGCGCTGGAGGGCAGGGAGACACAAGCAATAAAACATCCCCAGGAGATGGTCAAACACGTCCTCGAG
Organism: Hirundo rustica; assembly: GCF_015227805.2. Lineage (NCBI taxonomy): Eukaryota > Metazoa > Chordata > Aves > Passeriformes > Hirundinidae > Hirundo > Hirundo rustica. Next base: position 23,341,255 of record NC_053451.1, on the reverse strand, counting down.
TTTTTTAAAGGCAGGAACCGCAATTGGTCATCCAACTCCCGCTGAGTGTCAAAGAGGGTTTCTCCTTCTGGAGATCTCACTCATGAAGCTTTAATAAACAAAATCC